>NC_141612.1:47239267-47907012 GCF_047967505.1 Dipteris shenzhenensis
GAGATTGGCACTAGTGCCAATGTCCATAGGAAAGCTAGACTCACATGGAAAATGGCACCGATGCCATTCTCCACAATCCCACATGGAGAATGGCACTGTTGCCATTCTTCCCCCCTATAAGGACATCTTTGTTGGTCTTATGAAATTCTTTGGTTGTGTTTTGTTCATAATTTATTTACCTATAATCATAAATGATAGGGGATGGCTATTAAATGTGGGGACAAGGTCATGATGATGGTGGGGAATGAAGTAGTTGGAATTGATGCAGTGTGTGCAATAAATTCGGAGGGTTGAGTCCTACTGTAGAGGTGTAAAGATTGGGGCAGAAAATGTATTGATGATAATGGAGAAGTCTATCAATAGTGACATGCTCTTGCCATTTCCCACTAGTATGGATGCAGTGCTTATTGGTGAGGCACTTTGGAGTGTTGTCAAGTGGTCTAAGGGCTCTCTAAAACATGTTGGTGATTCTTTAGATGATCTGATGACTCAAGAAGCCAGACCAAGTGAGCCTAAGCCACCTTATGTTGAGGCAATGTAAGTTTCTTCATTGGAAAATGACAATTTCATTTGTGAATATTGGAAAGAGAAAAAGGTTGTCTTGTGGGATGAGAGCAAAGCAAAGACCATGGGGGAAGGTGTGATCTTGTACATTTTCCTAGGTAACTCTATAAACTTTGACCTATTGGATAACGATTGCATTGGTGTGGGTATTGAAAAGAAAGAACAAATTACAAGAAGTGACTTAGGGTCTTCTATGCAAGATGTCGGCTCTCTCAGCCTAGTTAAGTGTCCCATCAAGCAGAGTACCTTACTTGATGGAATCCCATTGCAAGAGTATGTGCCCATGGACCATGTTGCTAGCATGGATGAGGTGGTCAATGATCGAATGTTGAAAAGGGTTGAACCAAATTCAAAGAAAAGAAGGAACACTTTCATTAGCAGGGTGCCTAAACAAAGAGAGCCTCCAGTGCTAATGTACAAAATGTCACTAGAGTCGGTGCAGCAGATTTCTTCCATCGATTGTTGTGGGAGTGGGTGTTGCCAACATGCTGGGTGAGACCTCTTATTGATTATAGAAAGAACTTTTGAGGCAGCTCCATGGAGTCTCATAGAAAATTTATATACGATGTGTTGTCAATGGCTTGGCATCGTGACTACACTGGGAGGATACGCTACAATTTTAGAGTAAATAGTCAGCATGTAAGTTGCATAGCATGGTACGAAATGCATGGAATTCCAAGGACATCATTCTATCAATACAAGGAGCAATTCGAGAGTGGTGTGCAATGATATGTGCATGGGAATCAAAGGATTAGTGAAAGATGTGCTCTATGTTCCGAAGCTCAGCAAGAACCTTTTGTCAGTAGGTCAAATGATGGAACACAATTACAAAGTCATCTTCGACAGTGATGAATGCACTATCAGAGACAAATCCAAAAGATGTTAGCTAGTAGCAAAAGGTGTCAAGAAAGGACGCTTATATAGAATGCTAGCTACAGTACCAGATAAGCATGCCATGTCAGCTCAGCTGCAACAGATGCTGCTATCTGCAAAATGGCACAAAAGATATGGTCATGTCAACTTCATGTCAACTTCAAGTACTTGTTAGATCTCAGGAATCTGAATATGGCAATTAGGATTCCAAAGCTACAGTTTCTTGGAAAAGTTTGTGAAGCATGCTGCTTCGACAAACAAAAGCGAACCAACTTTGTCAGAAGTACCTCTCGTGCACGAGGTATTCTTGATTTGATACATACAGCTGTATGGGGTTAACAGGATCTCGTACGGAAGATAAAATAAGATAGTATGGAGAATCAAAAATTTGATTACTGTAGAACTGATACAATAGATGGTGCTGCCTCCCAACCGTGTGCTCCTATGAAAGAAGCTTCGATGCTGTGCTGAAAACAGTAGAAGACAGAGGTTGGATGCTAAGGAATCAGGGCTGTAGGCAGTGATGAAACAGGGAGAAAAGTGAAAAAAATGAGCCAGGGAGAACAGGGAGAAAACAGGGATTTTTTTCACTTTTCTCCTTGTCTCGGTTTGCCATCCAGGATCATCTGAGGCTCCAAACGGGCCCCGCAACCTGAAAGTGGGCTGCCTCAAGAAATGCTCCATCTACCCTCAGTGCGGTCAGTCAAGGGATGCCTTCTTGCACTTGCATGTAGCCTAGTTGGTAGTGTGCCAACTCTATCTGAAGCCGTCCAACCATCAAGCCACACATGGCCCCCATCTGGTGTCCAAAGCAGGACCTACCGGATAACTGAGCTACTCAAATGCCTTCTCCTAATATGGGGGGCTTACAAGTAGAGTTAGCTAGTTCCTGTGTAGTTACAAGAGAGTGGAGCATTGATATCTAACATCTCCCACTTCAGAACGTTTGGGTGTGAACGCTATGTGCATATACTAGACAAAGAGAGAAACAAGCTACAACCAAAAAGCACCAAATGTATCTTCTTAGGCTATTGTGATGAGAAGAAAGCCTATAAGTTGTATGACCGAGAGGCAATAAAGATCATAGCAAGCCACGATGTGGTGTTCAGGGAGCAGCCACATGCAGTGGAGGTAGAGAAGAGCTCTTCCACTTTATCATCAAGTAAAGAGGTAATTCACTATGGACCTATCCCAGGAGCTATAAAGGAGGAGGAAATATTAGATGATGAAGGTATAAGTCACTAACCTATTGTTACACCATCGAAAAAGCCATTGCTGCGATGGGTAAGGCAGCTCTACAACCATGATAATCAGATGCCTATGTCTGTTGAGGACCAAGGCAGTTTAGTGGGCAGATATCATTTGATTTCACACACACATGCCACCATTGTAAAGCCTATTCGGCTATCTCACGGCATTGTGCACATCATTTTCAGCCTTGTAAAGCCTCTTGGCTATTCCTGGCATCATTGCAACAAACCTTGTAACACAGATCAAATTTTACATACTGCACTTCTATCTTCACCGACGGTACAGAGATTTCACTTGGCATCTTCAGTGTATTTGCAGTTGATTCATATAGAATTTTCCAGGACACTTTTTGAGTACATTGTTTGCACCATGTCGACTAGAACCTCAATCTGGAGGCATCTGCTAAGTTAGACAACTCCAATTACGGTACATGGAAATACCGAATGGAGACCATTCTTGTGCTTCAGGACAAATGGGAGTATGTCGATGGATCTATACCTAGACCATTGACCGATCCAGCCACCAGCAGCTCTACTCCATCTGTTGTCACAGCACCAGCAACGGGATCTACATCAGGATCTACATCTACACAAACAGTTTCCGCACCAGTAGTAGATCCTGCCATTGCCTGAGCTCAAGCAGAATGGGATAAGAAAGACAAGTATGCCTATCACCTGATCAAGCATAATGTGCAAGATGTCATGCTAGGACAGCTCAACACAGTCAAGACATCAAAAGAAGCATGGGATATGTTCGCAGCTCTCTACGAGTCCAAGAACACATCCAAGATTCTCACCCTGAGAAACCAAATCAACCAGAGTTTCCGCAACAGCAGTGAAACCGGTCATGCTTATGTACTCTGCATCAAAGACTACAACAATCAACTTGCAGCAGTAGGAGAGACTATGAATCCCACAGAAATGGTTCAAGTAATCCTGAATGGACTAGGAGAAGGATATGAGAATCTAGTCCAGAGTATTGCCATCCAATGGCAAATTCTAACACTGGAAGAACTTCAGTCAGTTCTACTTGGTGAAGAACTCACGACTCAGGCCATTCAAGCACGTAAAGGTCATTCTAATGATCAGGCATTCACAGCTTCAGACAAAAGCAGAGGCAAAGGCAGAAACAGAGGTAGATCATACCAGAAAAGTGGTCATCATCAACAAAATCAAAGTCAGAATCAGCATCAGCATCAGCATCATCCTCAGCAACATCAAAATCAGCAAAGAGGAAATCATTCCAACCGAGGAAGATTCCAAGGACGAGGGAATGCATCCACCAATGTGTCAAACATCCAGTGCAACTACTGTCACAAGTTTGGACACTATGAAAGAGATTGCCGCAAGAAGCAGTACGACCAAGGCGGTCAATCCAGCAATAATCGAGGGAATTCCCGAGGAAGAGGAAATCATCGTGGTGGACATTCTAGTCACAGTCATTTTGCAAATGAACATGGAAATATGTTTCTTGCAAGCGAGGAATTTCATACAATGCACCTAGACACTGATTTCAATCCCAAAGAGGATTTCAGCTATCAAGTCGACCAAGTGGAACAGGATCCTTGGTACATCGATAGCGGTGCATTATCTCATATGACAAATCATCAGGAATGGTTCACAGAAATGAAGCCATTAGAAGGTCAAAAGAATGTCATCTACACAGCAGACAATACACCAAATCTAGTTCAAGGGACAGGTGTTATCCCTATGAAGAACAATTTCACTGGTACAAAAGGATTAGTCAAAGATGTGCTCTATGTTCCGAAGCTCAGCAAGAACCTTTTGTCAGTAGGTCAAATGACGGAACACAACTACAAAGTCATCTTCGACGGTGATGAATGCACTATCAGAGACAAATCCAAAAGAGGTCAGCTAGTAGCAAAAGGTGTCAAGGAAGGACGCTTATACAAGATGCTAGCTACAGTACCAGATAAGCATGCCATGTCAGCTCAAATGCAACAGATGCCACTATCTGCAAAATGGCACAAGAGATATGGTCATGTCAACTTCAAGTACTTGTTAGATCTAAGGAATAAAAATATGGCAATTGGGATTCCGAAGCTACAGTTTCTTGGAAAAGTTAGTGAAGCATGCTGCTTCGACAAACAAAAGCGAACCAACTTTGTCAGAAGTACCTCTCGTGCACGAGGTATTCTTGATTTGATTCATACAGATGTATGGGGTTATGCCCAGACCCGCAGCATCAATGGTTCACTTTATTACTTGACCTTCATCGACGACTACAGTAGATATTGTTGGGTCTACTTTCTAAAAGAGAAATCTGAAGTGTTTGCCAGATTTCAAGAATTCAAAGCCATGGTAGAAAACCAGACAGGCAGAAAGATCAAGGTCATGAGATCAGACAGAGGAGGTGAATACATGTCTTCAGCATTCATGAACTTTTGCAAAAATCACGGCATACGAAGACAGTTCACATGTGCAGATACTCCTCAGCAGAATGCAAGAGCTGAAAGGAAGAATGCGACTTTAGCAGACAGTGCTAGAGCAATGCTTAGTGAAAAGCATCTTCCGAATCAGTATTGGGCAGAAGCAATAGCTACAGCTAACTACTTGCTTAATCGGCTTCCTACCGCACCGATACAAGGTATGACTCCTTATGAAGCATTCACTAGACACAAGCCACGCATTGGGCATCTCCGCATATTTGGTTGCATAGCATATGCCCACATACATGATGATCATCGCAGGAAATTGGATGCGAAGTCACGCAAATGCATCATGGTTGGCTACAGTGAAGAAAGCAAAGCATACAAATTGTATGATCCCATCAACTGCAAAGTCATTATCTCCAGAGATGTAATCTTCGATGAGGAATCAGAATGGAAAACCTCACCTACACAGGAGATAGAAACATCGACTTCACAGTCATCTACAAAACAGGTTGATGAAGAAGAGCAAGAATTGCTAGCAACACCCCAAGCAGTGCCACAGCAGCTCAGACGGTCTACTAGGGAAAGCAGACCACCAGCCAGATTGACATATGCTCAGAAAGGCAAAGCAATTCAGGTGGAAACCACCAACTATGCTCTTATGACTACCATCATGGCTACAGAAGAGCCAGTGTACTTCGAAGATGCATTCGAAGATGCAGTAGACAAGCCAGAATGGCAAACTGCTATGAATGAAGAAATGGATGCTTTGTATAAAAATAACACTTGGGAATTATGTGACCTTCCACCAGGAAAGAAGGCCACAGCCAACAAATGGGTATACAAAGTGAAGTACAATCCAGATGGCAGTATTCAGAGATACAAAGCCAGATTAGTTGCAAAAGGATTTGCACAACAATATGGCCAAGATTATGATGAGACTTATGCTCCAGTAGCAAAGATGGATTCCATATGGTTCTTGATATCACTATCGACACTCAGTAAATGGAATGTGTATCAGCTCAATGTTAAGAATGCATTTCTCAATGGTTATCTAGACGAGGAAGTCTACATGCAACAACCAACCGGTTATGTTGAACCAGGAAAGGAGAACCAGGTTTGCCATCTCAAGAAAAGTCTCTATGGCTTAAAACAAGCACCCAGAAGTTGGTACAACAGAATTGACAAGTATTTTGCTGATCTGGGATACATGAAGTCCAATGCAGATCATACTCTCTACTACAAAGTTCAAGGGGACGACATTACTATTGCACTTTTGTACATAGATGATCTAATTGTGATAGGAAGCAAGGATAGCTTCATCAGAAAACTAAAACAAGACTTATCTGCAGAGTTCGACATGAAAGATCTTGGACTTATGCACTATTGTCTTGGAATTGAGTTCTGGAGAGATTCAGATAGCACATTCATGAGTCAGCTCAAATATGTTGACAGTCTCCTGAAGAAGTTTCATATGGCAGATTGCAAGATTGCAGCCACTCCCATGGAACAGAGTTTGAAACTTACTTAAGATTCAAAAAAGCCTACAGTCAATGATAGATACTACAGGCAACTCATTGGATCTCTTATATATCTGACAATCACACGGCTAGATATTTGTTATGCAGTAAGCTCACTAGCACAATTTATGGCAAATCCAAAACAGTCTCACTAGAATGCAACCAAAAGAGTCTTGAGATACATCAGAGGTACAAGACATTTTGGGATAGAATATAGAGGAAGTCATCCACGGTTGCATGGATACTGTGATAGTGACTATGCTGGAGATCATGAGACCAGTAGATCGACACAGGGATATGCATTTTTCCTTGGTGAAGGTGCTATATCATGGTTGTCCAACAAACAGCCAACTGTTTCTTTGTCTTCAACTGAAGCAGAATATAGAGCACTCACTACAGGTGCATGTGAGGCTATATGGCTCAGAAGACTATTGTCAGAAACAGATTACTTTGATGAGTCAAAGCCAACAACAATATACTGTGATAATCAATCGGCTCAAGCATTGGCCAAAAATCCAGTATATCACTCCAGGACAAAGCACGTTGATGTCAGAGAGCACTTCATCAGAGAAAGAGTGTTACTTGGTGACATCACACTGCAGCATTGTGATAGCAAAGAAAATGTTGCAGACATCTTTACCAAACCACTCGGTAAAGAGCTATTCGAGAAACACTGACTAGCTCTTGGTTTGATGCAGAGGAAGGACATTCCCATTAAAGGGGTGTGATGGAATGTAATGCTCAGTCCTTCTTCGATTCCTCAGAATCATCATCTTGAGGGAAGGCCTACTTCATGATGTTGATCTTGAGGGAAGGTGTTGAGAGTTCACGCTCAACATCATGTGATCATGTGTGCATAGCACCATCATGTGATCATATGTGCATAGCACTAACCTTATAGAGTGCTATAAAGGAAAGGGTTAGATCCCCTAACCCTAACCCTAAAAGGGCTTGTATATATTCTATTTTTTAACTAATTCTAGTGTACAGTTAGTCATTTGTGGTGTGCTCTCTAGCTGTGCCCTCTCTCCTCATCTCCACTCTTCTCTTCTCCCCTCTTCATATTTTGTCAAACCTTGCCTCAAAAGGTTACATAAAAAGACCACAAAGATATCTAGAGATATGAAAACTTATCCTTAATTTTCTTTATTTATTTAAAAGACTTTTTTAATTATAATTAATTAAAAATTTTAAATCTCATAATTATTTTATCCTTTTACAAGGGGAGGAAAAGGAGGAGAATGAGGAGGACATGGCTAGAGTAGAGAATATAGGAAGCTCATCTCAAGAAAGCAAAGATGTTGTGGCTATCCATCGGATGAGTCTAGAAAATAATCATACCTTGTAGCAGATGGAGAAGTCATTTCAAGTTAGGTTTCAAGTTTGACAACAACCTCTTACTTTTCTATTCGATGAAGAGGACATTTCAATCATCTTGAACTCCAAGAAAGAGGTTAATGACAATGTCATAATATTCTTTTCTTTTTATTGTAGTATGGTTTTAGAACAACTTCCCCTATATATATAGAGACATGCATATATGGTTGATCCTCTTGTTTCTAATGTACTTAGCAATAAGCAAAAGACCATAGATGATGTTTTTAAGTGGTTGCAACCTCTTGATTTGACTGAGGTGTGAGTTATCTTTACTGCATATCACGAGGAGTGAGTATGAATCCTTACTTAGCTTATCTCTTACATTGTGGAGGATTATGTCAAATAATAATTATTCTTAATTGATAATATAGCTTGCATTGGTGCTTGGTGACTGTGGACATCTTAGCCAAGTAATGTTTCTTTCTCAAGTCAATAGCATCTATCCATGGCAGTGTGTCAAAGTAAGTATAACCTACCCGTGTCATAATTACTTCAATGAGATGCATCCTATGCAATGCGCACATTCATTTATGCTATCTATTTGCACATTCATTTATGCTATCTATTTTGATGTGTAGATCAGCTAGGAAGTTGGTAGGTGCTATAGATGCACTTATGTGATTGGAAGGTGACTTACAAGATCAAATAGAGTATGTAACATGCCCCACAGTGAAGCAGAATGATGGCCACAATTGTGTGTGGAGAATCAGATATAACTACTTTTTGCTCCTTGCTCAAATTTTTAATTTGAGCGGCGTTGAAACCTCATTGTCGACATAGACAGACTTGCATCTGCACGCATTTATGTCATCTACTATTAAGGCATTTATTGATAATGTAGTGGAGCATCCAGAGAAAACATTGGTTACTACACCCATAAGTTGTCCTAATGTAACCGCTGTATTGGACAAAATAAGGAGCTCTTTTGAGGTCAAGGTTATAATTGCAAGTGACCTCATATTTTGACATTAGGTGGCGAGAAAGTTACAATCTGCTCCAACCCTTTGAAAGAGGCTAATGACAAAGTCATGATGGCTATCCTCAGGTTTCATATGAACTTCTCTTGGCTTGATACTTCAATCATTTGATTCAATCTGCTTCTAACATTTGTTTATTTATTGCTGCAGTACAATTATATCTCACATTCCTAGATCAGTACAGAATCATGTGTGTATGCTTGATTCTCTCCTTTCAGTTGTACTTAGTGATACAAAGAAGGTGGTAGACAATGTTTGTTCAATGCTACAACCTTTAGAATTGGATGGCATACTAGTCGTCTTTATACCATATTATGAGAAGTAAGTATCATCTTAACCTATTGTGTCGATTAATACTTAATATTGTGTCAATAAATCTTTTTTTCTTTATTGGTGATGTAGCTCACATTGGAGCCTGATAGTATGGGATCTTGATGACAACCATTGTTGGTTTGTCAATTCATTTAGAGGCTTTCATGGAGTGTTCAACTAAGTGTTCTTTTATCATATCATTATGAACATGCATCTTACTATTTACTACACAAATTCACTTTGTCATATGTCATGATGGACAGGTTTGCAAACAAGTTAGTATCTACGATTATTAAAATCAGGGAGCATCAATACCAACCAAATTTCTAGACATGCCTTGTAGTGGAGAAGAAAGACTAGTAGTGGGTGGAGAGTTGCCTACAGCTTCATCTTGTTCCTCAATGAAATTTTTGAACATGTCTCAATAGAAGCATATACAAAGCTCAAGCTACAAGATTTTATGGCTAAGACTATTCATGACCTAACTGATACCATTGGGAAACAACATGATGTCAATGAAGAACCCGAGGGAGCCAAAGAAAAACAAGAGACAATTTAGTCTCCTTGTGCATCACTGCCTCAAGTAGAGATCGAGTCTATAGCAAAGCATTACAATCTCCACTTGAATAAGAGACTCAATGCATTCTTCCTACACAAGAAGTAGAGACTCAATGTGCATCTACAACATCACATCTTGCCAAGGAGGAAGAGATTGAGTCTATCCTGAGCTTAGCCCTAATAGGCTTGTTACATATTGCACCAGAAGTTGAAACTCAATGTACACCATTTGCACAAGAAGTAGAGACTCAATGTACTCTTAGAGCATCATAGCCTCAAGAGGATTCATCCATATTCTGTTGTAAAGCATGTAGAAAGAAACATGAGTCCTTGAATATTTTTACCTTGTTTGTGTTGACTAATGATAGTGTTTTTTTTACTTATCTTAAATTCTACAATACATTAGGATATTTACTTATGATATTTATTCAATTTGTATTATTATTTGTTTATATGTGAATACATAAGTGGCACTCTCTCATGGATACATAAGGGACATTTATCATGGATACACTTGATGAGAATTTGTGACTCAAAACAATAAGATTACTCAAATCATGCTATAGGGTCAAAGTTTATAACATTATATAGTCATAAGAGCCACACTTCATGAGAATATGCTACTCAAAAATAAGTTGTATTAGCAATTCTAATATGATTTGCTCAGCCCTACAAGGCTTGTTGTAGAGATTACAAAATAAGATTAACGACTATTATAGGCCACAGAGGTCGAGATCACACTAGAAGATCTCATCATTAGTATCTCTTATCTTCTCAACAATCCGGTCTTCCACGGACTCCATGTCCATATCCTCAACATAATTACAATGAAGGAAGAGATTCAAGTAGTCACATATTATTTCTTTATAATCTCTTTGGGAGGACCTTATTGTTCTTTCAGCATCTACATCAAATTGGCCATACCGAGTGCTACGATAACCTAGGTTGCTTAAGAAGTCTAAGAGATCTTCTCGTGCTTTTATAATACATTGTAAAAGTCTTTTGCTCTCTGCTATCTTCTGATTCTCCTCCCTCTCTGCCCACCTCTGTGCATCAAATTCCTCTCTCACCATCTGTGTAAGTGGAGAGCCTTGTCAAATTCTTGCATCTCTCCTTGCTCCTTGGTCAGCAATCCATTCTTTGAGAGTGTCAATTCCGGACTCCATGTTTACGATGATGCCAAGGACATCCATGGTGGGTGGGGAGATGATATATTAAGAGTGATGAAAGAAGAATATGCTTGTAGAAGGACTAGTATGGACGAAAGAAGGGAGTGTGATAATAATATTATTCATGTCTTCAATCACTTTATTTCATAGATTTAAATGTAATCAAAATCTATCATCTCATATGTCTCTCACATTACGGTCTTGCATCTTTTACTTCACTCAATCGACAACTCACCTCTCTAAATTTATTTAGTCGGTTTCACTTTATTCTAGGTCTAACTTATTATATACAATAAATATCTCATTATGAGAATCTAATAATTATATTATTCTTGTGTTTCATCACTTTATTTTATAGATTTCAATGTACACAAAATCTATTGTCTCACATGTCTCGCATTATGGTCTTGCATCTACAAGTCTAACTTATTATATAAAATAAATATCTCATGATGAGAATCTAATAATTATATCATTCTTATGTTCCATCACTTTATCATTCTTGTGTTTCATCACTTTATTTTATAGATTTCAATGTACACAAAATCTATTGTCTCACATGTCTCGCATTATGGTCTTGCATCTAGAAGTCTAACTTATTATATAAAATAAATATCTCATGATGAGAATCTAATAATTATATCATTCTTATGTTCCATCACTTTATTTTATAGATCTCAATGTACTAAAAACCTACCGTCTCACATGTCTCGCATTACGATCTTGCATATATTACTTCACACAATCTAGTAGTCTATCATTATCCAACCATCATCTTAGCAACATCTTAGCCTCTCTCAATTCTTTATTCTAAATCTTTCATCTCACATTATGAGTCTGCAATTCTATAAATCCCTCTCTAGTCGTTTGTCTTCTACATCTCACCCATAGCTTTACAGCCAAACACTTATTCACTTTGCTCTCATTACCTTCCTCCTCTCCTCAACTTACTCCTTCCATCTTGCCAACAACCTTATAGAAAAACACTTCTTCCACTTTGCTCTTGTTGCTTTCCTCCTCTCCTCAAGCTCACTCCTTCCATCTTCCGCAGCCTTACAACCAAACACTTCTTCCATTTTTCTCTCATTACCTTCCTTCTCTCCTCAAGCTTACTCCTTCCATCTTGCCCCAGCCTTACTCGAGTCCTACTCCCATTATCATTCTTGCACTCATCTCATAGCCTTACTCTCAAAATCTTCTTCCATCTTGCCTTATTCCCTTACTATCTCTTATTCCTCTCATGCATATTCCTATAGCTTAAAGCTCCATGGATCTTTTTGAAGTCATCGATTCCGTCGAGGAAGCAATTAGCACCATCAAAGAATGAATCGCCGAGAATGAGGTGAAGAGGGAGGAGAGAAAGAGACATCGAGCTCCATTAACCCAATATGAGAAGGATGAGTTTGCTTGTCAAAAGAGCTTAGAGAAGGAGGAGAGAGAAAAAATAAGTAGGTCTACTAGCGAAATAGATAGATTACATTCATATAGGATAGACTTTCTAAGTGAGATTACTTCACATGTGGCTCGTTATGGAAGATTTCCACCCCAGGAAGCACAAGCCGTTCAAAATCAACAAAGTACTATATAGGAGAAAATTTATAATTCCTTACTTCTCTTTTGTAGTTTTAACTACATCGATGATGATGAGATGCACTCAGCCCTTGAATGGGTTGAATAAAGGATTTTAAGAGCAAATATTAATTCCTTCGAGTGAGAGGCTTATTGTAACTTTTGGTGTTTGTCAACACCTTTATAAATATTATGAGAATTTGCTTAATACAATTGTAACTTTTGAAGGTAAATGTTAACACCATTATAAATATTAAGAGAGTTTACCACTACTGAATCTTATTTTTTGGTGTAACTTATTTGAGGCTTATTGTAACTTTTGATGTTTGTCAACACCTTTATAAATATTAAGAGAGTTTACAATTGCTGAATCTTATTTTTTGGTGTAACGTATTTGAGGCTACGTTAAATTTTATAATTTCAGTTTCATCTCCTTTAAAAATAGTAAAAAATTTTCTTACTTTTATGTTTTCATCTGTGCTTTGAAGATTGGGTTTTTTTCTTAAATTTTATCCAAAAACTAGTCCAAAAGTATATGTAAAAATGAGTTTGTACATTGACAAGTCCAAAATTAATGAAATAAGTGTGGTGTATAAATACAAATCAAAGGTCTAAGAAGGCATGACCCAGTTAGGCTTTGAGAAAAGGAAAAGAGAAGCATAATGGAATATTGGAAGGAGAAATCTAAGAGAAATATAATTATTACATTTGTCATAGTAATCGTGTTTATTATTAGAAGCGAAGGAATTATAGTGTATGAAAATGAGCAAAGGGTGTCCTAGACACTCATTCATATGGTTTTTATAGTTTGTCTATTATATCTGCAACTATGCTAGAAGTATCTTCAATTGAGCGCTTTTTAATAAGGATTAGTGTTATCGATAAAGTTGACCATAGCATTTGAAAAATCATCAAGCAAAAAAATTTAGAAGTATAACTTTGATTGGTGATGAATAGAAAAGCTGTGCATTGGCCATGCAATGATTGGTGACATCGTGTTAAAAAAATGAATATATAAATAAATGTGTGTGTGTGTGTGTGTGTGTGTGTGTGTGTGTGCACGCGTGTGTGTGTGCACGCTCGCATGCATCATTAAAACACTTAATCCCATTAAGGCATATTGTATGGACATTAGATTTCCTACATAACTTTGGCACCTTGATTAGTTGTGTGCATGGAGCACGAGGTACAACTTGAGATATTTGTATACTATGATGATGACATGTTGCTAGTTTTGGAACTTTAGAAGGATATACTTTTCTCCACTCAAGAATCTAGCATTTGATATAGTTACGTTTTACCCCTTGTCCTTTAAATGCTCAATATTGGATCTCTCTCTCTCTCTCTCTCTCTCTCTCTCTCCATCATACATACATACACATGTATACATATACAAAAAAATATACACATGCACATATGCATATACATATACATATACATATACAAATGCATATACATAATATACATATATAGATACATACATATACATATAAAAGTACATATACACGTACATGTACATATACATATAGATATGCATATACATATACATATACATGTACATATAAATACACATATACATATAGTTCTCACTCTTGATCTTGTGATTGAAAATTACACATGGGCTGCAATGACATAAGTGCTCCATAGAAACCAAAAAGAGAAAGAAAGGCACACAAAAATGTCGATAAAATAAGTAATCGAGATCAATCTCGTGGAAGTTTATAAGGGAGGGAAAAGAAGAGAGCAACACCCTTTTGATAATCGAAAGAAGTAGCAACCGAGTAATGCCTTCATATTAGTTCCCAATGAACAAAGGTGAAAGAGCCTACCACTTCAAGAATGTCGAAATGTTATAACGAAAGGAAAGGCATTATTTTTTGAGTTGCCAAATATTCAAAAAAAGACATGAGCTCAGATGAATTCAAAAGTTGCATATCCATATGATAGTGTACATGAAGACTAAGCCAGTTGATTCTCCATTGATTTAATTTGCATCTTGGACTTGTTGGGGGGATTGTAATCTGAGTCCTAGCAATGTGTATGGTCTTCAGCCTCTCCATCACCTCCTCCTTTGGCTCCCTAAAAAAAATTAATGCAACAAGCTAGATTGGTAGAAATACTGAGTTGTACAAATTCCATCTTGCTCAGATGAGGCTCATAACTACTCAGCAATGGAGGATGTAATCTTTTGGCCTCTAAGGGTCTCAACGATATTTTGGCTCACTGGATGTATTGTTTTGGTCTCTAAGGCTCTCAGCAATTGCTGAGGTTTTATTATATTTATGTAATCTCTTTTTGTTCAATTTGAGGCTCTCAGTATGCACTATTGTTAGCTTTTATATTTGAATGGTTATGGTCACTAGCTGCAATCTTTTGGCCTTTAAGGCTCTCAACAATTGCCGAGTTTTTATAAATGTAAGATCCTCTGTTTAATTTTTCCTAAACATAAGTTATTAATTTTTATATAAGTTATTATTGGATGTAGATGTATATTGTAATCTCTTTTGCTCAATTTTCACTCGATGAATTGTAGTTGATTATCTGGCTGGCACCACTGGGCCTCCAATCACCATGGTGGCTCAGAATACTTTTTCCCTCATTTATATTTACTGCAACAAAAAGGACTAAAATACCATTAAAGAAGGACTACAATTTCATTGTTTTATGATCAAAATAGCACTAAAATTGCTCCAATGACCCACCATTGTGGTTGCATGGAGATACATCTAGAAAACTACAATCAAACTTTCAAAAAATTCAATTGACAATATGGCCCTTGAGGAGTCCCCTCTAGGGCAAGGGCCATATCGACATGCATTATACAATATCCAAGATGCCACTAGATAGATATGGCATGTCGATATGGCCCTTGCCCCTAAAGGGTACCCCTCAAGGGCCATATTGTCAATTGCATTTTGCTTGGTTGCACAAGGAAATAGATTTTCCTTAGTATACAAATATATAACTCCAAGAACTAGCATAGTGGCTATCATAGATCTCCTTCTGTTTTCCAATGTGCTGGTCATCATAGACCTCCTCCTATAATAACATAAAAATAGGTAACAAAGCTATAACTCCAAGAACTTATGCAGTGGTTTCTCCAAGACAACCTTGAATTTTGGGTAATGACAGCTCGTCAAGCTAGAGACTATGCTAAGGCAATGCACAGAATGATAGATTGTGTCTCATTATTATACAAAAAACCAGCATAGTGGTCTCTCCAAGACAACCTATGATTTGCATGGGCAAAGCTATGGCAAAAGGCTACGCGATGACACGTGGTGTGACATGTTGGGGGTAATAAACTTCATGCACCTCTTCACTTCATACTGCTTTTGAACTGAGTGATAGAGATATTCATCACTGGGAAAGGGACATTAAAAAGAATATTTTATACCAAGAGACCACACCATACTTTCCTCCCTTAAATGATAATGAAGATGGTAACATCCCAAGTGATGTTGTACTCAAGCATAGGGAGAAGGAAAGGATCAGTGGAGGCCATAATCTCAACAAGCTGGTCTGTGCCAAAGAGAAGGGTGATACATTGTTGAAAGAAGATCTTGCATCTCAACATGACATGAACTGATATATATGAAGGAGTTTGAAGGAGATGATTGGGTCAGATGGGTAGGTTCTGGGGAAACATTGCACCTCCTTCATAGATACGTTTACAATTACCTCAAAACACTCTCCAAAATATCATAAGACACAGAGACCCATAACTTTCAATAGAGACATGATATCAAATATTCGAACACATATTGAGATGTGCCTTGAAATGGGCTTCGTCTAATATAAGTTTCATCAGAAACAGAGAAGCAGTCGGAAAGATATGGGCAGTTTACTGGACGGGGGTAAAAACTGTCTAAAAAAGAAATAGTCACACACAAATAGTCATGGATTTTTGGTTTGACATCTAATACAATAACTGAAGATATAAGATGATGCTCCTTGAAGAGGGCTTTGTGGCAATATAAATTTCGTCCAAATCGGACCACCGAGCGAAAAGTTATGAGCAAAATACTGACAGGTAGTCAAACTGTTATGAAAAACACATACTCCTTCTACTAGTGCCGACTTGGGAGAATATTACCTCCATGCTTAGACTTCATCAACGATCCAAGTCCCTTAGAGCTCACCTAGGAGGGAAAAAATAGCCCCCTTTGTGGCTTGGGAAATAGATAAACCATGTATGCACAATGAGTAGCCGAATAGATCACTTTTGAGCACTTTGGAAGAGAAAGCAATGAAAAAAAAGGGAAGAGACACTCAAGAGAGAGAACCTGAAGCGACCTTCATTACCAATAGAGTGAGACTCCACTCCAATGCAACTCAAAATACTACAAACACAAGGGAGAAGAAGAGGTTTCATATGTACAAGAGGGAGCGGAATCTCCAAGACTACTCATAGAGAGAGAATGAACTAGAGAGAGATGGACTCAAGAGTCTACATAAGAGAATATCTACAAGAGGGAGAGAAGGCTCATGGAAGAGGCTTGAGGAGACTAGAGCTACAGCAACATGAGACCTAATGTGGAAGAGATGATGAACAAGGGAGAGGAGGGCTTCTTTTATAGAGATGTTGTCACCCTCCTTCACCCATTTACAATATTTGCATATAGATTCCTTTCCCCATCAATCACATAAGCCCGTATGTCACCATCCATGTCCTTTTTTGCTACTCTTGCCATGTGTCCCATCAAAAGATGCTCAAGACTCTTAAAATATTCAGAAAGTCAAGAGTCTCCCCACATGGAGCCCATAGGGACCCTCTCTTTTCCATATATCCACATCCTCCTTATTCCACATAGGAATTCTAGAAGGATTCCTCTTGACTCCACACTCCTCCACATGCCTTCCACACACTTGGAATGTGGCCTCTCTTATATTATTGGAACACATTAACATGAGCCCACCTCTTTATATGACTCACTCTTCCTATTTTCTAAAAACCCCATAATATCTCATACACAAATAACTCTCACCCCATACCAAGGTATTTATCGTTCATACATATGGTATTTACAATGATCCATTCCATCATCCTCTCAATCCCATATAATATCTTAGAAAATAGAAATAAGTGAGAGCCGCTAGGCTATCACTTGATACTCAAACTCTTATCAAACATAGAAGAAAACAATACCAATGCCAAATAAAAAATATCAATTTTTGGCGTCACATCTTTCCCTCCCCAGCAGATCCTCTCTAGTGAGACAGAGGGTCTGCTGGCCCTCAAGGTGGTTGATCATAGAAAAATTTAAGGCGATACTCATTGGTGCGTCTGGGTATCACCATGCCATCAACATCCTCAAGCTGATAGGTTCCATTCGTGAACTTCTTTTTGACTCGATATGGTCCCTCCCATCGGCCGATAAACTTTTTGTCTAAATGGCTATCAAATCTCATGACCAAATCTCCTTTTGCAATATCTTTCTTCTTGCATAATTTGGTGTCAAAACAGTCCACATATATAAGATAGCACGTGCAATCAACAGAGTAGGTTTTACATTTTTATGGAATTAAAAAATATATACCTACATAAAGGGTTTTTTAATTGAAAAAGTGAAATTTTCACACATAAGGGATAGTTTAATCATCTAAAAATGTATAAAAGGGGTGTATATAGGTTATAAACATCCATAGGTAGGGGGTTTTTTTAATACCCCTTGATCACATGTGGTATATGGGTTTATACCTTTTGGCCTTCCTGAGGCAATTCATGCATCAAACTGCTCTCACAAAAGTGGAGCTTTTTGAGGCCTTGAGTGTTGAAAGAAACCTTGCCAAGTAGATGGAAATAATCCCAACTAAATCAATGCAACACAATTTTGGTTTGCCTTTAAAAAAAAGGCGATGATTCTTTTGGAGGGGATGGGAAGTTGCATCAGTTTTGGATCTTTTTTTGCTCTTCTTTGTATTGCTCGATAGTGTGTTGGAGTGGTATATGGGTTCAGTATTTCCACCAAGTATGGAATGGATATGTATTCACTACTTTATCTAAGTTTGGAAACATTAAGCCTTGGGATCCTCTCCATCTCCTTTTGGCATTGTTCTATTGGGATCTCCCACAAAGTTTCATAACATTCTCGCCTCATTGAGTCTCAAAATTCTTAACGGGATATCTAACATCTCCAATGATTGCCAA
Organism: Dipteris shenzhenensis; assembly: GCF_047967505.1. Classification (NCBI taxonomy): domain Eukaryota; kingdom Viridiplantae; phylum Streptophyta; class Polypodiopsida; order Gleicheniales; family Dipteridaceae; genus Dipteris; species Dipteris shenzhenensis. The sequence continues at coordinate 47,257,981 of NC_141612.1, forward strand.
CTAACATCATAACATAGTTGTGTGTTGTTGTTGATCCTCCGATCATCTCTAAATCCATCGGGTTCTGTCAAATTATGGATTGCAATTAATTCAATCGCTTTCATAATCATCAAAAAAATTTTGAACTCATTGTAGCATTTTATTCCTAACTTCCAACATGTGACTAATTCATGCAAGCTTGCTAGACCGAGAGAGAGAGAAATCATCCAATTGTCTTGTCCCCTCCTGATGTAATTGAATGATTATGAAGGTAGTAATCTTCCTATTAAAATTTTTGTGGGATGGAAAGTCACCTTTTCCCACGTTCTTGTCTCTCTCGAGTAAGCATCTGTAAGCATCTATCCACACCATGATCATCTGCAACATTATGCTCTATTGACGGATGTTGGTATTTCACACACACTAGTGCAGTAGCTAGCTTCAATTATAGAAGAACTTTATGGAATTGTATTTTTGTTGTTTCTTGCTATGTATATTATTTTATTTTTAGTATGGAAAAATATACCATAGACTGCATAGGATGTAGTGGGGCTTCTACTGGATGCCTTCCATGGTCTCGTTGGGAAAACCTAACTAACTTGTGTTTTTGACATGCTAGATGGTTTGTTGGGCATTCGATATGGTAATGACAATCAAAACACATGACATTGGATGTTCCTTTGGAATGTGATTTTCTTGTTTCTTGATCCCCACCATCTAAAGTAGGAGGTCATTAAGTGCCTTAGTGAGGTCATTGACACTAGATAGGAAGAAGAGGGGCTTGGGGGCAAGGTGGTGAAAGCCCTCCAAGTGGATGAAGAGGGGCTTGGGGGCAAGGTGGCAGAAGCCCTCCAAGTGGAGGTTGTGGATACACTTTAAGCAGTGGATAAGCATGCATTCTCGATGGTGGTTGAGGATACACCCTTGGTGGAGGCTTAGGGTATATTCCTGCTAGGGGCACCTCTATTGAGTGCTGCAAGATTTGAGTGGGTTGTGGTGGTACAATGGACTTCTTTGATGCAACGTCGGACTAAACCTTTTCAAATTTTTGAGCTATTTTTTGGGCACACATCATGGTTTCTAGATTCCTCCACTTTAGCTTGAGGCAGAATTCATCACTGGCTCCGGTAATCATGTAACTTAGCACATTTTGAGTCTTTCTAGTTTAGAATCTGGCATTGCCTTCTTGCATGAAAATCAAGCAATCAAAGAGCACGGCCACTAGATCCACATATCAATGCACCATATCACCTTCCAAATGCTTCAAATTTTCCACCTGTAGGTTCACATTCTTTGGCTCTTCATCCTTTCCAAACTACTCAATCATTATTGCCGTTAACCTTGGCCAATTTTGACGGACTGCTTCTCATACCATACCTAAGCCAATCCTTCCAAGAATGTGGGAAGCACTTTACCAATGGTCTTTTATCAAAAAATTCAAGTAGAGACACCGATTCTTGAAGGCCACAAGATACAAACTAGGATTTTCATCCATCCTTCCACTAAACACTAGAATATCAACGATTGTTTGGAAAAAGAGATTGGAAATAAAGAAAAATTTATACAAGGATGATATTTCCTGGGTAAACGGTGTTGCATCAAATCATTCATCAATGCAAAGAGCAAAGCCAAAACAAAGGTAAGGATTTGTAGAGCTTGCACATCACCCTCAGCTTCTTTGAGCTCTTGCAACCTCCACGAGATCTCTTCTAATAGTGTGCGGTCTAGCATTGTAACTTCTTATTTTGGGCAAGTTGACAAAGAACTTTCTTGATGATCACTTGAAGTCACTGAACCTATATTAGATAATCAAAGAGTCTGGTCTTGTGGTGGCCACACCCTCCACAATACTTATAGATGATGACCCTCATGCAGGCCGTTCATCCCCTTAAAGAGGGTCCTAGTTCTTGCTTCATAAATCACCTTGAATTGTGTAGGCAAGAAGCCCTTTGGGAATGGTATCCCCTATGACTCACAAACTACACGAACAAGTTGTCGGCCTCTCTATTATGGGACCTTGGAATGTGGTGCACTTGGATCTCCTAGAACTCTTAGTAGAGGTGTGGTGTATTGATGGCATGAGGCCAATGTTTCACTTCGCACCTTCCAATCATCTATGTGGCACACAAGCTAAGAATCCCCCCACAATTTGAGCTCGGTATTTTGATGATCTTTTGCCTTTTACAAGACAATCATAAGAGCTGAATATTCTATGTGATTGCAAGTGTTAACTACCACAGGGCTACTATATCAAAATTCCACCCCTTCGAGTGAGACTAAGGTCACACTGGCTCCTACTACTTTGGTTGAGGACTTGAAAGCACCATCAAAATGCATTACCCATGCTGACATTATACGAGAACCAAAATGCGTACATCACGAGTATCCTGGTAATCCAAGATCGAAAGAATAAGAGGGTGGGGAGATGCCAAGACCTCGTCCAGATGTTGGGGACCAAACAGCCTCACTATAATTTGCTAAAGTTTACCTTATACACAAACAATATAACAATGTGCAATTCATGATGTCATGAAACAAAAGGTTGGTTTGGTATAAAAGTATTTCGAGGCCAGAACATGTTAACCATACAAATGCATATTGTTACATGAGGATTTCAGAGAAACCTAGCTTCTTAGCATAATCATAGTAGTAACGCTTGGGTTGTTCTGGTACTTTGTCCTTTTTCTTGAAAAAAAATTTCTTGACTTTCAGGTGCACTGAGTTAGACAAGCATGAAGAATCAGGCTTCTTTAAGAACTAAGCTAGCATATACAACATATTCTAGGAAATCCTTACAGCCCACTAATCATCATCCTCTAAGAGAAACCTTTCCAAATGGTCTTTATAGTAATCACACAATACAAGCTTATTGATTGGGTCTAAGTAGCAGATCCTTAGGATGAAGCCCTAATCTTCAGGCAATTCCCACCCGTCAACAAACCTTACTTCTTGCATTACCTTGGATGATGCCAAGACTTCGATGACCGTGCACTTAGAGAGCTAAAATCAAAGTTGTCTCAATGGATGTATAATACCTCAGTCTCCCTTATGTACCATGATAGGAGCTCCCATCCATCATCAGACTCAACCAATTAGTAGACTACATGGTGCTACAAGCTGGCAGGTAGCCTCAGAAAATTAAAGACTTTTTGTTTTTGTGCTGCCTAAAGGGAGGCCTAGAGCGAAAGCTACAATCAATCAAGTTTAAGGCACAAAATGGATTTGAACTATGGCACCTTGCACCCATGTTTTCATGATTTCAACATTTGGTGGTGAAGAGCACAGACAACTAAGCATCTTTCCTTCTTACAGCATCCCCAAATTCCACTTGCATCAAAAATTATGGACCTCAGAAACTTTTTGACCACGCATCAAAATATAACTAGTTTTTCACATCTAATTACATGAATCTATGGCTACCCCAATGGTAGAATTTACTCTTTTTTCATATATGGGGTCGTGGGTTCAATCCCTTCTGTGGCTCCATAGTGCCACATGGCGAAAGAGGTGTGGGCTGACTCGATAGGGAGACGATGACATGGTGGCCCCAAGAGGAGTGATGATGTGGCCGTATGGTTGATAGCGTTGATGTGGCAGGGGCGATATGGTAGATGGTGAGGGTGTCAATGATGTGGTAGCAAGCAAGGATGATGTGTCCATACGGTGGGTCGTGGTAGTGCGATATGAGTATCAAGGCTTGGGAGCAGAGGGTGGCAATGTGCAAGGCCACATGGTAGGGTGGTAGCCTGATGACATGGAAGAGGAGAGGTACAATGATGTGGTATGGTGATGGAGCGATGATGTGGTAGCTACGGGGACCGGTGGCGACTATGCAACACGTGTGGGAGAGCCTCCGGAGTTGAGCGACCTATGATGGACACGTGATGGCAGCAAGATGACTGCACAAAGGCTGAGGGGGTAGTGCATTGGGTGATGTGGTGACAGGTGCCACTTGGCACATATAGTTGACAGGCACAGTGCACCTATCAAGACATGGGTGGGTGGCAACATAAGCGTGAGGGCGTGGGCATGAGGCACGAGGGAACAATGGCACCATGTAGGCACAGAGGCAACGGGTAAGGCATGGCACACAAAGCATGTGGTAACACACTGTGGCGGTTGGTGGGTGGGAGTGGCTGGCGACATGGCATGGAGGGAGAAGGGGCACACGATGACCAAATGGCAAGCGGCGTGGATGATAGAGCCAGGGGGGGGCTTAAGATGGGGCTCATAGTGGGCAGCCATGAGAGAGAAAGTAAGGACCATGAGAGGAGAGGGGTTGGGTCCCTGAATAGGGGAGAGAGAGAGAGAGAGAGAGAGAGAGAGAGGAGAGGAGAGAGAGAGATGAGGTAGAGAGTCGAAGAAGTGAGGAGAGAGAGGGGAAACATGTGAGGAGAGAGAGGACATGGTGGGGAGAGAGTGAGAGAGAGAGTGGTAATATGAGAGGTGAGAAGAGAGACTTTGAGGAGAGGAAAAGAGAGAAATCAAAGAGTTTTTCTTTTTGTTTTGTCTTTTAAGATAGAGAATAGAGAGAAGGCAAGGTATCAAAGGAAAGGGGCATGTATTGGTTTCTTTTCTTATTGACAAAAATTGTTGTGGCTAATGGGGATATGAATCTCCACAATGAAGATAGCTCCTCCACCAACACCATTGTGCCAACTTGTTAGGCGCACGCCATGGGGGGACGAGCATTTTCTGAGCGAAATCTTCCGAGCGTCCGAGCGAAGGAAAAAAAAAGCTTCCAACTATGCATAAATATGGCAAAAATCGATCAGAAGAAAACATAGTTTCACTTAGAAATATGCAAAGTATTATAGCAATGCCTATTTTATACAAAAATCTTTAGGTGAATCTGCAGGAATGGTGAGAGCATAATGGGATGGCTTTTGAAGAAACCCACATGTAGAGAAGACTTCTCTATGAAAATTCCCTTATGATCCTTCTTACAACTTTTACTTAATAGGGGGTGACATTGAAAACCCTCTCTCAACCTATCTTCATGAAAGAGTTTCTTCAAAGAAAACTCATTGAAGCAAGCCATCCAGGTAGTTTCGCCAGCGAAACCCCTTTGAAGCAAGTCTCCCAAGGTAGTTTCGCTGGCGAAACTACCTTGGACAGCACTTTTAAAAGTGACATAACTTTCATATCCAATGTCCAAATATAGTCATTCAACCACTCAAATTGATCGGAACACCCCATTTGAGCACATCTAAGAAGTTATATTTTGGAAAATCTTCCATATATAGTATTAAATATTACATGTATTTTATGAGAGTGATATATAAGCCCAAGTTAATACTTATTTATAGTAATTTAAACTTCTTTAGAAACATGTCCATAAATATGCTATAAAAACACTAAAAAGATATTGCCATATGATATAAATGTGTTAATAAGTAATTATATATGCATAGTATTATTACATTGAGAGTGATTATGAGGAATGTTTCTTAAAGGAATCAACACTTTTTTAGGTAATAATAGGGGTACAAAGGGATGTCTCTAAATAAGAAAATTATGTTGTGTAAAAATGAATGAGTGACTAGTCTGTATATTTTTATGATAAAGGGATCTAGTTCTAGTGAAAATAAAAGTGTAAAAACCATGTTTCCTAAAGAAAAACATTTTTAAAAATCTCTTGAAAAACACGCTCGGATAAACCTGCTCATAGGTTTTTGCTCGTAAAATTGACGCATCCCCATGGCAATGCTCAAGAGCCATGGGGGGGAGGGAGGGAGAGGGAGAAAGCGATAGCATGGGTAGGTGAAAGGAAAGGAGAAGGGTGGAGATGAATGGAGAGGAGGATATGAAGCATGTATGTGATAGGGGGGAAAGGAGGAGATAGAGATGTCAAGGAAAGAGGGTCATGCTTTATTGAAAGGGAGGATGGGAAATCAAAATGCTAGAATGGTGGCTATACAAGAATGAGTGTGCCGCATCAAACAATAATCCCTCCTTTTTATAACCAAAGAAAGGGTTCTCCTCTCATAAATGCATCCTCCCACATGCATGGTGTGGGTGGAGGCCTCCCCCATGTGGGCTTGGTGGTGCACATCCTCAATAGCATGTGACAATTTCCTGCACTCAAAAATCAAACCTTGTTATCCTAAGTCTAATAGTCCTCATGGCTCCATCTTAATATAATAATGCTAGGAGGACAAGTAGAGGGTTGGTTGGCACAAAGATTCTTGCCACCTCATCCTACTTTTCCCTTATAGAAATATTATATCTGAGACTATACATCACCACCACACATGGGACTGGACCACATAGATGAGAAAGTCCAAGATCCCCTGACAGCTCCACCAATTTACTACTATATATATCCCCTGACACCTCCATCAATTTACTACTATACATCCCATTAACCTTGGCCATATCCCAGTTGATTTTTGCATGGGACCACCTAGATGGAGGGGTGGCACATGGGATATCCTGCCATCTCACCATACTATATTATTTGTACCATGGAATATGCACAACACACCTATGGGTCCTCTTACATGGAAGGGTGGCATATAGACTTGCCCTACCACCTCAACCTTGGGCCCTTGCACACTATATTTTATGCTACTAAAACCAAACATATTTATTTTTACTATTCACATTGGGAATTTTTTTGCCTATAACAGTGGGTGCATGGTTGCAACCCAAAGAATAAGCATCCATCGTGGTCATTGCTTTTATATTACATGGTTGTGACTTTTTTGGTTTCTAAGATTGGGACATCAATGATGTAATCAAATTTTGTCACTGTATGACTAAATTTCAAAATTTAAAGCTCCCCGGTCAACTCATATCTCAAAAGCAATTGTGAATCCAGCAGATGTCATGTAATGGAATTGCTCCCACTACCATCATACACATGGAGACAAGCTAGACTTTGAAGTCACGGGTTCTGCAATCTAGGTTGGATAGTCTATCGAGCTTTCTACGACCTTTCGGGGGAGGATTTTGAACAGATTGTGCATGTGCAAAAGATTGCAGAGGGAAAAAACTTTGATCTTTATCATATTTTTTTATCTATATTTTGAAATATATTCACATATATTTGGACTTTAAATTGTTGTTAGTTCAAAGAGAAATATGATGTTACGAGAAATAAAAATTGTTCAAAGCCTATCCCCGTTGTTTCCAATCGGATGGAGATGGAGGCATAATAATACAAATAAAGGAATAACTCTTGGTTAAAAAAGATACAACAGTCAAACCAATCTTAGAATCGTCACAACATGATATGGAAGTTGAGAATGGGATGGATGGACCTTATCGAATTGTATTGATCTGGATGAGAAACAAGGAGTATGAAGCCACCCACACCACATTGTGCCCACTTTGCTAAGAGAGTAGGTCTTGGTGGAGAAATGGAACCCATTTTACTTGTCTCCCCAACTCCTCTCCTTATGGCTATGCCAAGATGAGTATTGTAGGATGGCGGGCCATGGCAATGCACACACCCCATGTGTTAGATAGAATGATGGGAAAGCTCTACATTCAACCTTCATAGGAGGGTTTCCATCGTCAAAGAAGATAGGGAGCTTTCAGAGAATGCAATGAAGTGTGGAAGTTGATACTGATAATTGAAGAGGGGGACCATCTGAGGGATATTCCAAACTCCCAACTATCCTAGCAACCTCATGATAACAAGAGTTTGACAGATCGCTTGTCCAATTTGCTACACTCTCATAGACCTCATTAGATACTCTTATCAACAATTACTTGCCAATCTCCACAACCTTACATGCCTATAGTAACTCCTCCTTATGCTCATCATCTTCCTTGTCTGCATTATTCTGGTTAATACATCTTCGAGGATTCCCCATCTCCTTCTTAGAAATGTAAATTGTATGTCTAGTAGTTACACCAATAGAACAAGACATTATCATGGTGTATTGATCAAGATGTGACAGGTCTTTGAGTCATGATAATGAAATATGAGAGTTCAAAATGGGATGGAGTGGCCTTATCAAATTGTATTTGATTTTGATTAAAACAATATCAATAGTTCAAATATTGACCTTCATACGTGAATTATATATTGATGACAACACCTCTATGCTCTTTGAAGCTAAGGATAACATCAAACATTTGATGAAAATCTATGTGCAATTGTGAATCTGCCAAGTGTCATGTAACTGAAATAACTTCCACTAGCATTCCACACATATGAACAAGCTAAACTCTAGAGTCACAAATTGCAAAATCCATGTTGGATAGTCTTCCCAGTTACCTACGTCCTACGGTTGATTGCCCATCAATAGTCTGCACACTATTGTGATGCACTTAATGGCTGCCCATCACACCCTTGATTCTTCTCTTAGACATTTCAAAAAACTTTTGGGGGAAATAATCCTTTCATCATTGCAAATCTTACATGCAAATTTTCTCTTAGTAGATTATTATAACATGCCACCTTTTGCCACAACACTTTTTGGGTAGAATAAGCTCAAACTTAAGGTCAAGCATGCCCTTGTTGCAAACAAGAATTTTGTAACCACTGTGAGATTATGAATTTTGTAGCTGAGCATATGTAGTAACATCTTTGTGAAATTGGCTTGAGAATGCTCACATTGCCCATAATATTTTTGAGAGGTGGCAAGAGACTGTTTTAGAGGAAGTCATGGCCCTAACACAAGCACAACAAAGAATCCATCACCTCACCCCACAAGTTGATCCAGAGAGGGGTTGCATATTAAGTCTCCAAGCAATTGAGGAACATTAAGGCTGCTAGAAAGGACTAGACGATGGACACATCATCACTACTGGTATGAAACAAAGCTCTTGATAAAGAGCTATTAGAGAAAATGGCATGAGTAGATATTCTCCTCATTTAATGTGTTGAATCCGAGCAGACCCTAGAACAATACATGATGGATGATAAGAAGACTAGGTAGCCCTACACAAACAGATCAAGTCCTTCCATAGCACCCTCCGAGAATAGCTGGAAAAGTTCAACCAGCTATACTAGTAGCTTGAAGTCGCACGAATTTAACAATCATAGGGGTTTGAACTCAACAGTCAAAAGGAAGTCAAGTATGAGCAGGTCCTAGAGGCCTCACACTAACCTAAGCATACATGACTTAGAGCCCCGCATAGTGAAAGACAACTTTCACTTTCACTTCAATATCCTTAGGGTAGCCTCTTATCACGTTGACCTCACCAATCCACTTCCTCCAACCTATATTTTTGACATAATGCACCGTCATTTCCTCCACCTACACCTAATTTTAGTTGTGGCTTTCTTTAGTGGTGACCTTAAATTTGCCAAAGACCATGATGTACAACACCTACCCCTTCACCCTATTACCTAAATGTTTGTAGCTGGTGTAGGTGCATTATGAAATTCTTTCTTTTTTCCATAGAAGCCAAAATTATAACTTGTCTAAGCCTAGTGACCTTTTGGCATGGGCTTTGACTCCACATTATGTAGTGGCCAAAGGCCTCAGGTGGTGTCAAGAATGTGGTAGGGAGGAAGACCATTGAACATATACTTATTTCTTGGCCAACGGGGTTACCCAATACCACCTAACATGCATTATCCTATTGTACAACAAAATTCTAGGTGCCATGCATTCCATACTCAAGGAAGGTTTTAGCCATTTGGAAACCGAGCATGTTGCTTACCCTAGACTCCTAAACTGAAGAAGAAGTTGATTGGGACATTGCCATTTTCAATTCTATGGTCCACCTCAATACTTCCCAGCTACTCCACCCATCAACTAATTTTAACTACCCGACCACTTCCCCTCTCAATATTTATCTAAATTTTTGTAACCTCACCACCTCCTTCCCCTCTACACAACCATCTACTTCATAGCACTCTACCAGCATGCATATTGGGTCAGTGCAGATGCCTATAGGACTAGCTCAACACTTGCCAAATGAAGTCTCCTAACGAGTGGCTGACACTCGAAGAGTGGAACCTAAATATCCTCCAAGAGATCATTTTTAATCCGAATGAAGGCCCTTCCTACAAGCAGTTCATCTGTATGTACTTTTGAGTGCCAAATCTCCGTGCTCATCATATCTACACATTTGAGAACATGCACGACACAATTTTGGCATTTCCATTGAGCCATGTGGGCCCAAGTGCAAGTTTGTAAAATGAGAAATAGGGAGATTCATAAGAAGGAATAGAGTTGGCCCTCTCTTCAAAAGGAGCTATGCATAAAAGGCTGAAATTTAGACTTTAGTCTTCACTTGTAAACTTGCAAGATTGAGGAATGCAAGCTCTCCCTTTTTCTAAAGAGTGTTTTTAATGTTTTTCTTGCTCATGCCTTTGTGGATGCCTCTCACCCCCTTTCCCCTTTCTTGCTTCATGCTTCCCCCTCCCCCTCCCTGTTTTTCTTCCACTCCCTCTCCCCTTCTTCTCTCCCTTTCTTCTCTTGAGGATTCATATTGCTCCAACGCTGGGAACCATTGGCTTGACACATGTGCTTGCATTGCTCTCACACATGGATGGATTTATTAACTTTATCAAGATAATTTTTTTAGTTTCACAAGATTGAAAAAAACAGTATGATTTTCTATATTTTCTTTTTAATTTCTAAGTAAAATATGTATATCTTGGTGAAACTTTTAAATTTTTTCTATAAAAGTTTGTAATCTTGGTGAAGGTTCAAATTTTTATTTTTGTTAGGATATATAAACTTTCGATGCCAATTTAAAAGTTTTAGATCTTAAAAAAACTAACATGAAAAAGTCATCCATGCCCTCACAATGCATAGCTTGGAGTAGGAGGCTCTGTTGGCATTCCTTCAAGATCCCCACGACACTTGAGTCACCACTGGACTACATAGTGGGCGAGGGAAAACAATCCTCGATGACATTCTAAGCTATTTAAATAGCATCCAATGGCCATGATACTTTGACCACAGACTCAAACTCTCTTAGCTTAAGTCCCATACAAAATATCATTGCCATTGGACAAACTCCTTATTTTCCACCATGCAACACATGTGAGCGAGAGAAAACATGCCTCAATGGTATTCTAGCCATGCAAATGGCATATAATGGCCATGATATTTTGCAGGGACTCAAAATCATTAGTTTAAGGCCCATGCAAAGTATCATGGCCATCGAGTAGCATTTGCATGGTGAAGAAACTATATACCCTTGTTTTCTTCCATGCATCGCATGTGAGCGAGGAAGAACATACCTCGGCATTCTTGTAGCCATGCACAAAGTTTGATGCCAATCGAATGCCACTTGCAAGGTATTTTTAGACCAATGAGGCATGTTTTCCCTCACTCACACGTGATGTATGGTGGAAAACAAGGAAATATGGTTTCTTCACCATGCAAATGATGCCTGATGGCCATTATAAATTGCATGGGCCTTAAAATAAGTGAGTTTGAGTCCTGTGCAAAGTATCATGGCTATCAGATGTTGTTTGAGTACATGGTATTTTTCCTCCATCAAGTTCTTGAGGTGGCTTAACCTTTTTTGGATCATCAAAGCAAGGAAAAAAGCTCATGGCCAGTAATGCCATTTTTATGCTTTTATCAATCGAAATATCAATTCTTTTATCAACTTTGGTAAATTTTCAAAGAGGTTATCAATGGAAATATCAATAGAATAGAGAAATGGCTAAAAATGTAACATGTAAGATCTATCTTAGGCTTTTTTTATGATCATGGATGGATTATGAAATACTATATTGATGTAATGGGCAAGTGTTCCCTTTATAGATGTCTTCAACCTCACTGTAACCCAAAGAAGATACGGATAGAGAAAATATTTATCAACAAGTCTTGTGTGATTATGTGTGATGCAAAGGACACATAAGGAGACTATGCACCATATCGATTGCACATAAAGAGATATGGTCGCTTACAATCTTTACCTAAGCTTCAATTGAATGATGAGATACAAGTTCTATTTTGGCTGAAATTCCCTTTATGTATGTGACTTTCTTGAGATGATTCACTAAATTATTTTCATGCAAGGAGATGAAAGTGTTCCAGGAAGTTTGAGAGAATAGGCATTTTATCATCATCATCATGAGTCAAGGTTGACCCAAGGATATCCAAACACTCCAAGGCAATATCAAGACCTAGAAGAGCAACAAAATAGAACAATTGAAGAGGAAGATGCACTAAATGATGATGAAATAATGCATGATAGGATAAGCACTTATTTTGATGCTCCTTCACCCCAAAATGATAGAGATGAAGATGTCAAATTGGTTACTGAGGATAACATATAAATGCAAGTGGATATCATCAAAAGAGATCAAGAAATCATCCTTTTTTTGAAATGATAATTGTCACCATCGAAGCCGTATGTTTGATTGAAAAGGCATTTCCAACAAGTATCATTAACACCCAATTGCTTGCATGAACATATCATTTTAGGTGGTCTTTCAACCTCATCAAGTGGACAACCAGTGGTGGCTTGTGATTCACTTGCACCTAGAAACTAACATGTATTTCAAGATGTGGAAGTAGAACATGAATGGAAGATCAAGAACCATACGGGTTGGAAGCTAGCACTGACAATACCCCCTCTATGAGAGTCATGTAATGCAAAGATAGTTTGAGTTCCTCTGAGGGTTTCTTAGAAATAGATTTTGCAAGCTGTGATGTACATGTTGAAGATATACAAGACCTGGCCATTGATTAGTGAGAGGATGAGCATCAATCTCACAATGAAGATTCCAATGAGGTTGCAATTGATTAAAGGATAGAGGACAACATTGATAAAATACTAATATATTTTTTATTGTGAAAGAATTTCAACATGATATAGTTCTTGCAATTTGAACATAGACACTTTTGTTGATACTATTTTTTTTCCCAGAGAGATTTTCAATGCTAATATCATCGCTTATATTTGATTCTTTTTCTAGCAAATACACAAATATCGATGCTAATATCGACATATTTTTTGACGTAACTCCGTTTTAGCAAAAATATCAATGAATAACTCTTACTTTGAAAATTTTAAAAATAAGAGTAGAAGATTAGCGTTGAAATAGGAAACGGTGGAGTGATCTCTTTTGTTTTTGGGTGAATACCACAAAGGGGCACGCACGTGCACACACACATGACCCACAATATTTTGATAGCAGCTCTTAACCTGGTATGAACTATCCACATTTGCACACACTGTGTAGTGATGCGTCAATAATCTTTTTACTACTGCGCACATTGTGCAATCATGCTAATATTTGGAATTCAAGATTTTGTGTGTCACCAAAATTATGAATGTATAATTTCACCTTCCTCCCCTTGTCCTTCTTCCATAATGCCTCCCATTACCTCTCCTTTTTGCCCTCCTCATCTGCTGCCACCCTATGTACCTCTTTTCCTACTCCTCCCTGCTATTTCCTTCCCTCTCCTTCTGCCCCCATAACCCTTCCTCTGATCCTCCACTATTGATGCCTCCCATTCAATGTGTAGGCTTGTGGACGACGATTCTCAACAGCTTTCCAGTGACTCTAACTTGATTTATGTGGTGCTCATAATACTTCTCATAAGGAACCATGTCTCAAGGGCAACATCACTTCTTTAATAGCTCAAACGTTGATCCTACAAGCCTTTTGTGAAAAGGGATGCCTCTTGAGAATTAATGTCTAGTTTGAGCCTCCGATACATTTAGTGAAATGAACAAATTTTGACTTTAGCATCCAAAAGCTCATGCATGCCCAAACTTGTTGGGGGCCTACAAGGCCTCTTCAATCATGCCGATAGCTCAAGTAAACTGTAGAGGCTCAAACTCAAGTTTGAGCCTCCTTATACATTTTTAAGAAAATTCATGTGAAAAGCAATGGCTCCTAAGGCTCAAACGTTTGAGCCTCCATGATCATCCAAGGAAAATTCATGTAAAAAGAAATGCTTCATGAGGATCATACTTGAGTTGAGCCTAGAGAGCCATGCCAGGCTTCCACAATCTCAATGCCATTAGTTCCAAGGCTCAAAATCAAGTTTAAGCCTCCATGCTATTTTGTCATTGAGTTTCAGATTTTTAAGAAAATTCATGTGAAAAGCAATGCCTCCTAAGGCTCAAACTCAACTTTGAGCCTCCATGAGCATCCAAGGAAAATTCTTGTAAAAAGAAATGCTTCATGAGGATCATACTTGAGTCTGAGCCTAGAGAGCCATGCCAGGATTCCACAATCTCAATGCCATTAGTTCCAAGGCTCAAAATCAAGTTTAAGCCTCCATGCTATTTTGTGAAAATGAATGGCTCTTGAGTTTGAGCCTCCAAGCTATTTTGTAAAATGAACAAAAATGTAATTTAGCATCTAGAATCTCATGCATGCCCAAATTTGTAGTTTGGGGCCTACAAGGCCTCTTTAATGTGCAAATAGCTCAAGTAAACTTTAGAGGCTCTAACTCCTTGGCCATTTTTAAATCAAGTCATGTAAAACGCAAACCCACTTGAGTCTCAAACTCAAGTTTGAGCCTCCATGGCCATCCAAGCCACATTCTTGTGAAAAGAAACATTTCATGAGTCTCATACTTGAGTCCGAGCCTGAAGATCCATTCCATGCTTCTGCAACCTCACGCATGCCAATAGTCCAGAGTCTCAAATAAAGTCTAGGCCTCCAAGATATTTTGTGGTAAGAAAAGCCTCTTGTTTGAGCCTCCAATATATTTTGTGAAACTAACCAAAACTAACCGTAGCATCCACAATCTCATGCATACCCAAACTTGCCGTTTGGGGCCTCTAGGACCTCTTCAGTTGTCCCAATATCTCAAGTAAAATTCAGAGGTTCAAACTTAATTTTGAGAATCCCTGGCCATTTTTAAGACAATTCATTTGAAAAGAAACGCCTTCTGAGGCTCAAGCTCAAGTTTGAGAATCCATGGCCATCCAGAGCAAATCCTTGTGAAAAGAAATGCTTCATCAAGATCATACTTGAGTTTGAGCCTAGAGTGCCATGATAGGATTCCACAATCATATGCATGCCAATACTTCAAAGGATCAAACTCAAGTTTTGATCCTCTAAGATATTCTGTGAAAAGGCATGCCTCTTGAGGCTCAAACTTTAGTTTGCACGTAAAGACATGCAAACTCAAGTTTGAGCCTCCAAGCTACTTTGTGAACTGAACAAAAATGGACATTGCCACTTCTCTACATCATGTCCAAGATTCTAAGGTTTTTTGTCACCAATAGATATATTAGTGCCATCATCGATGTAGTATATGTGTAGCTCATGACCTCTGGTTGTATTTCGATAAGAGACATAGGCTTCAGAGTGTAAAGTAGATGCTGTGAATGTTGGCATGATAGAATGATTCATTAACACGGCAACAATGAAGGAGAAAGAGAGTAGTTTATTTATGAGAGGAAGTTCCAATATATAGGCCAGTGATACATTGTATGTGAGCTCAAGAGAGAGCATCCCAGATCCACAAATCACTCCACTGATCTCTCCATGAATCTCTCAATCATCCACTAGAACCTTCCACACTCACACCTACTGACTGACACATCATCAATCACACCTACTACAGGCACACCCACCACACAGGTGGTTACACACATGGACACACGAGCGCACACACACACAACCATAGGTATACCTTCATCAATTTGTTCTAACACCCCCCCACAAATTGATGACCTTGACCCCTAGCAGTAGTCTATGGGAAACTTCATGGCTTGCCCACCTCTAGTGGCAACACACATGGTCCCGACCTAGACTCACTCTAAGTTGCATTGGCAGTAGACTCATTTGGACACCCTAGCTCCAACATGATCTCACTCCAATTTTGGTCCCTGGTTTACAATGTCTCTTGGAGGTTTCTTGACAAAATGATTAGCAACCCTTACAAAACCCAATACAATCTTTTCAGGGGGACATCCCAAGGTAGAGAACCCTTATCGACTACTCACACAAAAATTCTAAATTGAAGATGTGGGGGAAAACCCCCCTTTGATGGCATATCTTGTCCTTTTCCTTATTCTCTTCCAAGCTACCATAGTGTGAGGTACATTGTCATTGGAGAGTTTCTTGGTGTAGTTCTTTGTGTACCTCTTTTGCTTTTTTATCTTTCTTGCATCCCATATGCCATCAAATAGATTGAATATGAAGAGGGTCTTACCACTTGTCAGAAGAACAAGGGCAGTGTCTACTCTTACACATTGAAGCTCGTACATGGCCAACATCCATTCATCACAATATCATCATCATAGAATATACATGCTTTATCTTTGTTGAAGCAAGCATTCATCATGCAAAGCATAGTTTTCATGAAGATAGTCAAATCTTTGACTATAAACCACTTCAATATGAAAAATACCATGATACTTCCACGGTCCATATTGAAGTCAATACTCAGTCAATTCAAGATCTATCACTTCAAGCAATTGAAACACATATAGAAGAAAATATTTGAAATGACAGACTTATGGAAAGTCAAGCTTTGACCAAGATTTCTGAGTTACCCCCAAATTGAGCAAACAAAAACTGGAGGATCCAATTTGACCTGTCCTAAGCAGCAAAAAAGGGGCATTTATAGCGCAATCAAAGCTCTTACTGAGGAGAGTTTCCAGTATGAAGCATGAGCAAAATGGTGCGCAATTTCGTTCAAGATACACTGATGAAAAACGATTGTCTTTTTGCACAATTCTCCTTGGTCAGTGGACCAAATGGTCTCAAACTTGTACCCAAGACGTCTTATACCATCGAACAACTATGGCTTGAAGGAATTAGAGAAGTGTATTCTCTATCTCTGAATTGCGCGATTGTTCGGCCGGACAGAAATAGTGGCGGGACGGCACATATAGTTCATTTCTATCTAAATGCTTGCTGTTGTAGGTTAGCCCCTACTAGAGGATTCTACTGCTTAGAGCATTTTGAAAATGGTCGCGTGTGGTAGGAGAATTTGGAGAGAAAGGAGGTGAAATATGGAAGAAGATGGAGAAGATGAAGGAGGTGATGACGTGTGGCAAAAAATGGAGGCTAGGAGCTCAAGGAGGACGTGGCTCTAATACCAAATGAAGGAACTGAAAAGAAGTCATGATGAGATCAACAATGGAGAAAGAGAGTAGTTTATTCATGAGAGGAAGTTCCAATATATAGGCCAGTGATACATTGTATGTGAGCTCAAGAGAGAGCATCCCAGATCCACAAATCACTCTACTGATCTCTCCATGAATCTCTCAATCATCCACTAGAACCTTCCACACTCACACCTACTGACTGACACATCATCTATCACACCTACTACACGCACACTCACCACACAGAATACACATGGACACACAACCATAGGTATACCTTCATCAATTTGTTCTAACATTCACCTCCATTAGGAGTTTAATGTTTAGCACGAGATTCTTGCGTTTAGAGGAGGTTCCAGGGTTAGGAGGAGGCTCCAAGGTTTAGAAAAAAATATACAATGGAGAAAACGTCTCACTCATAGATCTTGGAGGATAAGGGTTGAGAAACTAATCTAGGAGCATAGGGGTCTAGGGGAAGCATAGGAGTGGGAGAGAAGGAATGTGTAAGAGGAAAGGGGTTTGAGGAGAGAGACATGGAAAGGAGGAGAGGGAGAGGAGTTGCAAGGTAGGAGAAGGGGGGAGTGGGAGAGAAAGGTAGGACATGCTATCAGACATTGATAGTGCAAGGGAGCATGGACACTTAAAACAATTACACAAAAACACCAAAGTTGCACTGAACACAATGCCTCAAGGCTATGGGCTTCGTTCCATCATACGATTCCTACATGCGATTCCTACATACAAGTTCTAGATGCAAGTTCTACACAGAATTCCTATATGCACATCCTACAGGCGATTCCTATATGTGCATCCTTGTGTGATTCCTACATACAAGTTGTATATGTAAGTCCTTCATGCAATTCCTATATGTAGAGAGAGAAAATCCTACAATTCCTGCAGATCACCAAACATACATATCCACATGCCCACACATACTCGAGCATCCCTTTTGACAAAGGTCTTTGTATTCAGCTTTTATCATCACTAAAGGAGAAGGCTAATAAAAAAGTAGCCCATATTCTCTTCATTCAAGCTACAACTGCTTGTGAAGACTATACGATTTCATTTTAGTCTCTTCCAAACAAGCATTTCTAAGAAAAAATGCTTAGACAATCCTTCAGGGAAAGCTAGTTGTGTGCAGTTTTACCCTAGGTGCAGAGCCCTTGAAGCTACTACTTCAGCGAGAGCTTCTCACGAACACCCCACGCATCGGTGGCAAATGGCCGCAGTCACACTAGTGATCAGTGGCAGTAATCGCTCCAACGGACTTTTTCAGAGGGCCCCCTTACAAGGAAGGGCTCCCCATTGATAAGAAGTCTTCACAGCATTTGGCAACAGCGGGCTGGCAAGAGGACTCATTCAAGATTGTCCTCGCTATAAAGAGTTTGAGTGTCAACTTCTTATTTGGCATTCAAAGGTTCGAGATCAGGATGGTCTCATGCTTGGACAACAGACTCACATAGAATGAGTACAGTGGGACAGTGGCCCGGCCAACTCTTTTGGTAGAAGTGCGGCTCGGTGCTATCTCTCATCTCCAAGGAGCCGGTTCACGGATGAGGGAGATGGATGCTACCATTCCTAAGTCATGGCAGGTATGACTCTATATACTGGCAGTCAATATGGGCGACTAAGTCATGGCAGGTATGACTCTATATACTGGCAGTTTTCTAGGACAAAGGTACCCTTGAATATTCTATAGACCAAGCCCATTTCTTAAGAGGGGCTAAATTTGGGTTAGCTTGACTATGGTGCATGTTTAACCAAGCATGGTTAGGGTAGGAGGATTGGAGGGCCCAGAGTTAGGAACTGGGGGCTAAATTTGGGTTATCTTGACTATGGTAAGACATGTTTAACCACAATTGGCAAGCATGGTTAGGCTAGGGGGATTGGAGATTAATCTGAGTTGGACCTAGAGTTGGGAGATTGTAGGGGTCTTGGAGTTTACAATCATGTGATTCTTCCACAGGTTGAGCTCATGGAAATCATGGAACCCTTCTCGCAATTGTGAAAACCCTCTTCACACGGACAGCTTCACCTCCTTCCACATGATTGTTGCACTTGCAAGCTCATAATGTCTCAAACTTGCGCGGATTGCTGAACACTAGCTCACGGAAGTACGAATTGTAAGACTTCTCCCCAAGTATTGCTCTCACAAGGTCGGCTCATGGGGATCATGGAAGCCTTCTCACAATTGTGAAAACCCTCTTCACACGGACAGCTTCACCTCCTTCCACATGATTGTTGCACTTGCAAGCTCATAATGTCTCAAACTTGCACGGATTGCTGAAGACTAGCTCGCGGAAGTACGAATTGTAAGACTTCTCCCCAAGTATTGCTCTCACAAGGTTCACAGATATTGAGTTTGAGTTTCCAGACTGCCAACAGAGAAGCCCTCTATGAGTCTTGTGCCCTGTCTAGGCTGGTCATGCTTGCTTTCCCTACTGTAGTGTTGGGGCAATTATTCCAAGACTTGCTTTATGGTGCGAGAGCTGCACTGAAGTCATTTTACTACAGTTCAGTGTAGCAGGCTTTCAACATGATTATTTCAGATGAAATAGCTTCCAAGGCAGTGACAGCACATTTTCACAGCACCTGGTCAAAGGTAAGGTCTTCAGGGTTGTATACGTGAGTTGTGGAAGCAGAGTATGTGATGAGACTCAGTTGAGGCAGCAGCCGTGAAGCAGTCGGTATGCTGGCTTGCCTGAGCCAAAGCTTTTACCACCTGAGCCATCATCCCTGTAAAAAATGTTGCCGTAACTTCATGCAACCTGGAGTGCTAATGTTTCTTCAGTATTCATTATTTCCTGAGGTTGCATGCTCAAACAAGATGCACATGCCACCCCCGAGCATTCGCTGCACATCATTTTGAGCTCTAGAGCCCCTAGTCTACCGTTTGTCTTGTTGCGAGCTGATATTAACTTGCCTCCTCCTCTTGGCGTCCACCATGGTCTGCGTGGATATCCACTGTGTGACCTAAGCTACTCCACAACACAGCCTCCTCTATGGTCAACTCAACTGCCAAGACCAGACTAACGCTATTGAGGGCCGAGGTCTTAGAGCTTAAAAATTGAGCCATGCCTCAGCTCATACCCACTATATGCTGCAGCCTCTCTCTAATTGAGCCATGCCTCAGCTCATACCCAGTATATGCTGCAGCCTTTCTCTTAAAGCTTTCTTTTGGACCCTTCAACTGAGTTCCTTGAGGTCAAGTCTGCCAAAGGATAAGGTCTCCACAACAGTGTTTTTTTTAAAGGCACATGTTAGAAAATTAGGCACTCATTTTTTGACAACCTATATCTTTTGATTGACAGGTCCTAAACGGGTCATCTAGCATATCAAATCAATTGGCAAGACATGATTTAGATATTTGTAATGCGTATTACACCATTTAGTAAAGTTGCATGCATTAAGATAAGATTTCATGACCTTATGGCTACTTTCTTCCACCAAGTTTAGAGCACGGTCGCGCATTTTAGGCTATAGTTTCTCAAAGGTGAGGATGGTAGGATAGCCCTCTTAGGCATTCCTTTTTCAAGGAGTGTCTTCGGGGGAAGAAAAAACACTGCTCCCACAACTATGATCTGCTCCAAGTCTCCAAGCTTTTCCAGCTTGTCGAGCAACAGTCTCTCTCAAACAACCTGGTCTCAAAGTGGTAAAGAAGGAAGGAATCATGAGAGTACCACCTGATACTGTCTACGAAAACGTGAGTGCAGAGAGGACAAGGTAGGCAACACATCCACAAAACAATATAAGATCTACAACGTACACCTAATACGAAAATCAAAGTTTTTATAGGATCAGGGTAAAGCCCCCGTCCCTCAATATACCACTCTTCTATGTGCGAGTAATTACATGTATTAATTAACATGAGACTGTATATTGACTATTCTAACAATCCATGACGTGCACACATGAATAATGGAAGAAAATTGTAGCATGGTAATGAGCTTGGATGCTACATCTGACTGTAGTGCACACTTCGGCAATATGCAAAACGTAACCTTCATAAGACTTACAAATTAAAAACCCAAGTGCTTACTAAGCTACAAAATCCCAACCAAAAGAACAAAAACTACGACAGTAAAAAGCAGGATAGCGTAGAGCCTGAATTGTTGGATCACAGCATGAAAAGAATCAAACGTTTGCAAACATCATCTCCACAAGCATATTAGAGGCTAGAGCTAGCTTCTGAATAATTCATGTCCAGCATCAGTGTTATAGAAAATAAGAAGTCATCCCTACAACCTGTGCTAAAAGTACTCTTCTAATAAGTTATCATAGGACAAAGTTTGCTGGCTAAAATACCTTTAAAGATATGCAGCAACTCCCTTATCACATACGATCTACAATTCAGAGCTCTCTTAGTGGATGAATGAGAATTTGGAATGCTGATTTTATGTTCCATCACGCCTGTGTATTGTTTTCCAACCGATCAGCAAAAGAACTGGGAATCATTGAATACTAACAAAATTCTGTGATCGTACCTTAGCTCTTTAGAATGCTAGATGGTCCTTCAGCTTGAGCTGTTTAGCTTGAGGTGACTGAATACTCAATTGAGGCCATGGACCTCATGGTACTCTGAAGGTGCCTGACTTGCTCACTTTACGTTCCATCATATCTGAGCATTGAATACTGACATAGTTCTCTGACTGTACCTTAGCTCTTTAGAATGCTAGATGGTCCTTCGGCTTGAGCTGAGTTAGCTTGAGGTGTCTGGATACTCAACTGAGGAAGGTGCCTATGTAAATGTGTCATAGAAGGTTTCCAGCTACTTTTCTGCTTTGCAAAACTAATACCATTCTCTAAAATTATTCAACGTAGGGCAAGACACCCACTAATGCCATCATGAATCAGTCCATTAATATAATCCATAGGCTATAGCACCTATAAACCTCCAGAGACAAATTAAGTAACAAAGCTTTACAATTCATTTTTTGAACTCTAAACTGTTGTGAAAAGTGGCCTGCAAATCTGCGAGAAGAATGCACAGAAATCACCTTCAGGTAAGGTACAACTCTCTAGAACGTAAAATAATTCCTTTTTGGATCGTTGTGAAGATTAGTATACAATATTTACAACAAGTCGCATATGAATATATGTTTTGAGGTGCATGCTAACAGCCTGTCTCGGTAAAAGTAACGCCCCTGATGACCGCCAGTCTTTTTGCCCAGTTTGTTACCTTCTTCAATTCAATCCCGACCCTTTTGAGGCGCACACAACCTGCAAGTAAATTGGTCACTGCCTTTGTGCTGATCCCATCACAGTCTCGGATGTCGATACTCTCTAACACAAAGCACCGTTGGCTGATGAACTCAATGACCCTATCTGTCAATTTGCAGCACCTCCATAACTTCAATTGAAAGAGATTCTCACAAGATGCAAGCATGGAGACAAGTTCCTTGTCTGACAAATTTTCATTATCTGAAAGATCAATATTCTTAAGGCTTCGGAAATTTTGACCCAATACAGACAGCGTTCCTGAATCTTGCACAACTGCTCTGCATCTCACAAGAACTAACTCCTCCAATTTCGTATTTATGGGGGAAGCCAGTGATCGCAAGCCCGTTCCTGTTGCCAACCAGCAGCTGTGCAGACGCAAGCTTCTCAAAGAATTGCAGCTCTGAGCAATTTCCACCATATCTTCATTGCTCAAATCAAGTGGAAGCCTCAAATCGAGAACTTCTAAGTCTCGGCATCTACGCAGGACATGCCGAAGTCCATCTGTGTCTCCTCCATCATGTACTGCTAGAGATTTTAAGTCACGACAATGCTCCGAAATTAAGAGTAAAACCCCTCCAGAAATGCTTCGGCACCTACGTAGATGAATTTCTCGAAGGGAAGGTAGACAATGTACAAAGGAGGACGTGTCTGTATCTCCAATACCTTCACAGCTCAAAAGCTCAAGTTTCCTAAGCTGACGGCAGCTGCGCCAAAGCCATCTCAGACCACGGACAGAAGACCTTATTCCAACTAAGCAAAGTGTCTCTAATTGCAAGGAACCGTACGATGTGCCCTGCAAATCATCTGTAGTATCCTCGGAGAACACGGTCAAGCAGAGTTCTCGCAGGGCCTTAAAATCGCCCAGAATAGGCAAACCCCTGGTTGGTAGTTGCAAAAGCTCAAGGAAAGTAAGGCAAGGGCAACCCTTTGCCAACTCCTGAAGACCTGAAAAAGTGGTTGGTCCTGCAGTAAAATGCAATCGCCTGAGAGACTTGCAAGACAAACCAATAGCATTCAGAACAATTGCCAGAAGCTCTGCATTTACAGATGATCCCTCTGACTCCATCGACAGAGAGGTAACGTGTGGATGCTGCTCCAACAGAGAATGTATCGAGGAGCAAAATGAAGAACATGCAGCATCACTTGGAATACAAAAACCCAGCCTTGTCTTCTCATTCCTGTGAACCAATAGCCATCTCTTGCACACCAGAGAGACACTTCTCTGATCCAGGGAATCCTGGACCCTACATAGCACCTCCGCAAGGAGCTCATCACAGAGAAGAGCATTGAGAAGATCGCCATCCATTGCGTTCGGCGAAACAACAATCGACGTGCCGTTCTGATCTATCCCACACAAACAAGGTTGAATTTGGAGGGGTCAATCTTAATCCACCGACAAGCTACGATGTTCGAAAGCCTGGAATCAATCCAAAAAACCACTGCGGGATTCCCTCACATGCCTCTGCGATGGATCGATAAGCGGTTCAAGGGCAGCAAACGGGCGATGTGAGGCCTATTTTCAAAAACTATGACGATTCTGGTGCAAGAGAGGCAGAGATTTAGAGGCGATTGCGAGGCTGAATGGATTCGATCATGACGACGATCGTGGAACGCAAGGCACAGCATAGCTGCAGAATAAGAAGTTATATATATATATATATATATATATATATTTTTATTTTTTTTTTCAAAGGGCCAAAAGCTACGTTGCCAAAAGGGTGCAGTGAAAGCCATGGCCCCGGTCGCTCTCTAAAGTTGTTTACAGGGATTTTGACCATTCCATTCTCATTGGGCCTCTCCACACCATGTATAGGATCCAATGGGGGTGTGTCTCGAGACCTTGGCTGTCCAACTATGGGCACCCATTTCTACCACCAATGCAGGATCACGCATGGGATCCTTCACCCATGGTACTACCCGTACAACCAATGTCGCATCAAGTGTGGGGCCGTTCACAGATGCCTGCACAGCGGCAATTTATGCAGATGCCTACATTCTGGCCAGCCTTGTGTGCAAAGCCTATGCCCAAGCCTACCTACCCAAGTTCATTTGTGACTAGCCTTGTGTGCAAAGCCTATGCCCAAGCCTACCCACCTCACTGCCCACAACTTCAGCATGGGATGGGCAATGATGGGTGTCTTTTTTATATATCCTCCAACTTCAATCGGGTATCCCCATGCCTCCACCTCCCTACCCAGGGTTGTCCCTTGCATAAGAAAATGGCTCGCAGACTCCGCTCACTCGCCATCTTCTTAGGTAGAACGGCCTCCTCCAGGCCCTTCCCTGTTCAATAACGTAACAACATGCACTGGGGTCAATCACCTCCGTTACTAGAAATGTTTCACTACACACAAGTGCTCATGTGCACGTTCGGCCTCCACGTTTGTGATTTGGTTTTCCATATCGTAGGTGGAAGTCTCTCCTCATTTGTAAGTTGCACACTACTCATAGCTTACTTGGTGCCCAACACTTTGGCAATCATTTGGTTGCAGTGGCTACTCATCTAAGCTTCCAAAGTAATGAAACTCTAGCATGTGTGTAAGTAACTTCTATGACGATTAATGGCATCGTGTATCCCAATGGACATTGTACCCATCCAATGTTACCCTCTCGCATTCACCACCTCATGAAGCACACTATGTTCCACAATAGTGAAATTATAGCATGTGTGCATGCTCTATGACAATAAATGGCATCACATATGCTACCACAACCAATGTTACTCACCCTCTTGCATCTGCATTGCAACCACCCAGCTCATTAAGCACACCATGTTTGCATGTGGTAGTAGGGAGGTAACACAAGTAGTGGCAACAAGTTCTTAGTTACCCTATTCGACCGTGCAAGCACCCACCCCATGAGGGGTAAACAATGTTCACATGTGGTGGGGTAACATACAAGCCTCCACACTCAATCTTCCGCACATGGTCAATACTTTCTTGCCCTACCCATTAGCGACATGCCAATTAGATTAGTACATGTACGCCAAACAAACAATGTGAACACTAGCCTCATGAAGTCTTAGCATCATCATGGACATGCCACTTTCATAAAATGTTAAGTAAATGCAAACATGCCATGCCAAGCATGGTAGACACTCATTGATTTTATACAAATGTAAACATGCCATGCTTTGCACGAGACATCACTTAGTTGAAGAGTGGACTAGAGATCTTAGTCATGCAATAATCAACCACATAACTTTACATTCAAACCATGGTTGGTTAGGCTAAGTCACACTAACATATCTGCCAAACGTGAGGAATGACTCTATGACAAGGCATTGAACAAGGTTCCTCTCGATTTTGGATACGGATACCTTAGTCACATGTTCCTGAAATTGTTCTTGAATACATTTATTTATTTATTTAATGTTGTTAATTTTTTTCCCATGCCAATCTTACTCCAGATTTTGAAGAGGAACAACTTACTCACATGTTTCTTAAATTTGGAGAGGGACAACCTATTCTAGATTTTGGAGGGGGACACCATACTCACAGGTTTCTTAAATTGGTCTTAAATATTGCATCTATGCTTCTCTTAACTAAGAGTCTCCCATAAAAAACATTTAAAGCATAAAAAACCAAGCGTTTCCTATAGATACGTTCGCTTAACTAAGAATCTCCCACAAAAAACATTTAAAAAATAAAAGACTAAGACTCTAACATAAATTGGTCTTAAATATTATATCTATGCTTCTATTAACAAAGAGTCTCCCATAAAAAACATTTAAAGCAATCCCCATGGTACAGGTCACTTATGCCCTAAAGAGATGTCCCAACCACTCTCTGTTGCCTTGTCTTGCAAAGTCACCTAGTTGGGAGTTACATGAAAACCATCAAGTTTCTATAGTCGATTCAATCACAATGTGCTCTTTAGTCTATGTCCACGTGATGTACCAACGGAAGTTACATTATTCAATGTGAATACCTTTTAAGTCACAAGAGAGGGAGAGGGAGAACCGGGGGGGGGGGGAGGAGCATCACCTTTCAAACATAAGGGGAGGTGAGGGTAGGGAGCGTAGGGAGGCGATGCGACGGGGCAGGGCGGAGGGGAGGGGAGGCGAGGCAATGGGGTGGCTAGGGGCAGCTAGGATAGGGAGGGTAGGGGAGGCGAGGCGACGGGGCAGGTAGGGACGGAGGGAAGGCAATGCAGTGGGGCGGTGGGAGGGGAGGCAGTAGGGTAGGTAGGGGAGGCGATGCGGCAGGAGGGGAGGCAGAGGGGGGTGGGCAAGGGAAGGGGAGGCGGCGGAAGGGGGGAAGAGAGAGAGAGAGAGAGAGAGAGAGAGGAATGAGGAGAGAGAGAGAAAGTGAGGGGAGGGAGAGGAGAGAGAGAGAGAGAGAGAGAGAGAGAGAGAGAGGAGTGAGGAGAGAGAGTTGAGGAGCTCTGGCAGTCGAGGCCCCTAGGGTGAGAGGAGTGAACGGAGGGAGAGGAGAGAGAGAGAGAGAGAGGAGTGAGAAGTGAGAGGAGATAGGGGAGGGTAGGGGAGGCGATGTAGCAGGGCAGTGGGAGGGGAGACAGAGGGGTAGGCAAGGGGGGGCAACGGGGATGGGTGGGGGAGGCGGCAGGAGGGGACGAGAGAGAGAGAGAGAGAGAGAGAGAGAGCAGTGAAGAGAGAGAGAGAAAGTGAGGGGAGGGAGAGGAGATAGAATGAGGAGTGAGGAGAGAGAGTGAGGAGCTCTGGTGGCCATTGTCCCCAAGGTGAAAGGGTGAGGGGAGGGAGAGGAGAGAGAGAGAGAGGAGTGAGGAGAGAGAAGGAGGAGCCCTGGTGGCCGCAGCCCCCAGGGGTGAGAGGAGTGAGAGGAGGAGAGAGAGAGAGGAGTGAGGAGAGAGAGAAAGAGAGAAAGTGAGGGGAGGGAGAGGAGTGAGGGGAGGGTAGGGGAACAGGAGTGAGGGAAGGGGAGGAGAGAGAGAGAGGAGCCCTGGCGGCCATGGCCCCTAGGGGTGAGAGGAGAGAGAGAGGATTGAGGGAGGGAGAGGAGTGCCTAGGGTGAGAGGAGAGAGAGAGGAGTAAGGGAGGGAGAGGAAAGAGAGAGGGAAGGGGAGGGGAGGAGAGAGAGAGAGAGAGAGAGAGAGAGAGAGAGAGAAGAGAGAGAGAGAGAGGACTCCTGGCGACCATGGCCCCCAGGTGAGAGAGAAGGAAAGGGAGAGAGAGAAGGGAAGGGAGGGGAAGGGGAGGAGAGGAGAGAGAGAGAAAGAAGAGAGAGAGAGGTGAGAAAATATGCTCCTAGATAGAAAGATAGACATGCAACTAGAGAGGAGAGGTGAGAATGTATGCGACTAGAGAGAGAGGAGAGGTGAGGGAGAGAGGGGAAGGTATGCAACTAGAGAAAGAGGAGAGGTGAGAAAGTATGCAAAGAATGTGACTAGAGAGAGTGATATTAGAGGGAGGGAGAGGGAGCACCATTAGAGAGAGAGATAGAGAGAGAGAGAGAGAGAGAGAGAGAGAGAAGAGGAGTGGAAGGAGGGAGAGGTATGCGACTAGAGAGGAGAGGAGGGGAGAGAGGGAGAGAGGGGAAGACAAAATCTTACCACTGAGAGTAGAAGATTAGGAAAGCGATCCACGAGCAAGAGTGACAAACAAGAGCGACAAATCGTACCACAAGTAAGAGCGACAAATCGTACGAGAAGAATGTTGAACACAAATCGTATGAGAAGAATGTTGAACAAACTTTTGAGTTCAAATTTTTCTAGAAGAATGTTGAATTCAAATTTTCCTCACTTTTTTTAAAATTTAAATTTATTCGGGAGTGGGAGGAATGGGAGGAAAACCCTAGTTTTTCTTATATATACTCTTCTTTCCATTCATTCATTCTCATTCTCTCCTCATTTCATTGGAAGCAACCAAGACCAAGCAGAAGAGCAAGGAACCCATACAAGCCTTACCTTTTTCCAAGTACTTGCAATTATTTACTTGCAATTCTTTTTCAATTAGTTTCTTATTTGAGTTTTTGAGTTCTATTTGAATTAGTTTCTAAATGAAGTTTGAGTTTTTTAATTTGAAAAGAGAGAGAAAGAGGGAGAGAGAGGGAGAGGGAGAGAGAGAGAGAGGGGGAGAGAGAGAGAGAGAGGTAGCCATGGCCACCAGAGGAGAGAGAGAGAGAGAGAGAGAGAGAGAGAGAGAGAGAGAGGAGAGAGAGAGGAAAAGACAGAGAAGAGGGAGGGAGAGAAAGAGAGAGAGAGAGAGAGAGAGGAGAGAGGGAGGGAGAGAGAGAGAGATTAAGCGAGAGAAGAGGGGCAGAGGGGGAGAGAGAGAGAATGAGAAATCTTGGTGACCATGGCCGCCAGGGATGAGGGGAGAGAGAGAGAGAGAGAGAGAGAGAGAGAGAGAAAGGCATGAGAGTTGAGAGAGAGAGAGAGAGAATGAGGAATCCTCGTGGCTATGGCCGCCAAGGATGGGGAGAGAGAGAGAGAGAGAGAGAGACAGAGAGACAGAGAGAGAGAGAGAGAGAGAGAGAGAGAGAGAGAGAGAGAGAGAGAGAGAGAGAGAGAATGAGGAATCCTCGTGGCCATGGCCTCCAGAGGAGAGAGAGAGAGAGAGAGAAAGAGAGAGAGAGAATAAGGTGTCTTTATGGCCACTAGAGAGAGAATCAGGAGGAGAGAGAGAGATAGAGAGGTGAGAGGAGAGAGAAAGTTTAATATATTTAAATGTTTTATATTTTACTTTTAATATATTCTAAATTTAAATTATAAAATTATGAATTTATGGTTATTTTTAAGGTGAGAATATTTTTTATATATAATAAATTTTTTAATTTAAAAATATTAACTTTTCTTTAGACACTTGCTCTTCAGTTTCTCACATGCAGGTTTAGCCTCTACATCAAAACCCCTTCTTTTGCATATTTAAGCCTCTTTAAACCCTAACAAATTAAAATGAACACAGAAAAGAAATTATTTCTTGCTTTTCTTTGCTTCGACGATTGGTTTAGCATAGCCTTAGAGGAGGCACAATTCTCCAAGTTGCCAATCGAACCCATGCTCAAATTTTTCCGACTAGTTCCTAATCATTGTCAGTCCCTTCGCTCACATGCGGTTTCACACTCATAACATGCTATTAAAAAGGGCCTTTCACAATTCATTAAGAAGTTTGTCAATGGGCAGATTGCATCAAGGGATATCAGTGTGGACATATTACATGGCATGGGGCATATTGGAGCTTTATCACTATAGTGGTCATTTTATTTCATTGTAAATCTTTATTGGTTATATTTATTGCATTTGTACAAATATTTAAGCACATTTATTGTCATAAAAAACCTTGTAAAGACTTCTAGGCTATTTTCCACATTTATTGCCATATGAAGCCTTGTATTAAACCCGACCATTCACTATTTAGTTAGCAGTTTATCAGTGGACAGATTGCATAAGTGGGTATCAATGGAGCAGTTTATTAGTGGTTAGATTGCATCAATGGGTATCAGTGGACAAATTACATGCATGTCATTGGATAGATCTAAGTAGAAAAATTCGAATTCATGATTCGCAAAATTCAGAGAATTCGGACGAATAATTCGTTTGGGAAAAAAAATGAGCAAAAATTCGCTACCACATCACGTTTTTTTCATAATTCACCACGTCATCCATCAACATTCGTACGAATAAAAAGTATTCGTATGAATAAAGCTAATAGTATGAATAATTTCTCCTATATAGGCCAAGAATTGTTTGTAGTTTGCTCATCTCGTGCTTGGTTCTCTAGCTGAGCAATAGAGATCAAAGAAGGAAAAGAAAATAAGGAAGGCCTCTTAGATTGCTCAAGCAATCTCTAAGGGCTAAAATAAGATGGACTTTTTATTTGTATGTGTGAGTTCTTAGGAGACTTTCTTAAAGCCCTTAAGATCTCTTGTGTGAATTGTTTTTGTGGTTTTGTTTGTTAGAATTTATAGGATCTTTTCTGTGATAATTTTTTGTGTTTTTGTTAGTTAGAGTTCTTGGGAACTCTTTTTTGAGTTCTTAAAATCTCTTGTGTAAATTGTTTTTATGTTTTTGTTTATTAGAGTTCTTAGGATTTCTTGTGTAAAATATTTTTGTACTTTTGTTTGTTAGAGTCCTTAGGATCTTTTGTTTTTTATTTCTTAAGATCTTTTATGTTGGAGTCCTTAGGATCTCTTGTTTGTTAAATTTCTTAGAACCTCTTGTGTAGATTATTTTTGTGTTTTTATTTGTTAGAGTTCTTAGGATCTTTTGTTTGAGATCTTCATCTCTTGTGTCAATTGTAAATTGTGTATTTACTTATATTAGTTTTAAATTATTTGTGTAAAATGTGATTGTTTGTGTTCTTTCTTTTTTGAAAAAATATATAAGCAAATTGTTTGGGTTGTAATTGTAATTCTCATATGTGAATAAATATTTACTAGTTTATTTCTTATGTGAAAAAAGTTTACATGAATGAATTTTGTGAAATAAATTTATTTCTTATGTGAGTAAATTAAAATTTATTCTTATGTTTTAAAAAAATTATGCATAAATTCTATGAAATAAAGTTATAAACCATTAATGTCAATAACTTGGTAGTGCATCATTTATATAAGTCTATAGTAAACGTTTAGTAAATATATTACTAATAAATAAATACCATAGTAATTATAATATAAAATATATTAATATAAATTAAAATATTTTATTAAAGCAAAATAACTTCATTGAATACATAATAAAAAGTTACACACTTTTTCCATTTACAGCTCCTTGATTCGAGTTGTAGATCTCATGTTATGTCCATGGGGATTTCCATGGCCATAACTTGAGATCCGTAGCTCGGATTGAGGAGCTCTAAAAAGGGAAAGTGTGTGGTTTTTTATTATCTATTCAATGGACCAATATTATTCAAAAAAATGTATTCGTACGAATAAGTGGTGAGATATCGAGCTCCACTCGTGGTATGCCAGGGTAACCGTTGTGCATTTATGTCACCGACTTGTTAGCTACAGATGCGGTTGGTACATGCGGTTGGTACACCGCCCACAAATAATAGCTGGATGATAGCTATCCTTATGTACTCTAGTTCGTGGCTTAGTTAGAATGCCACCTTAGTTAGCTGAGTTTGGTTTGAGACCCACATATAGGGTTCTCCTATTTCTTTGTACTAGAGTTCTTTTGGCTTATACAACTAAGAATAGGAAAACTGTTTTCAGCCTCCACCTTTGTGTGTATTCCCCCATTGTGTATGTGAGAAAGCCGCAAGTGAGACTCCTTCCTTCTCTCCCACTATCTTCACATGGTATCAGAGCCTGGTTCGTGGTAAGGAGTGCAAGAAAGCAAACCAAGTTCGCGGTGTCCTGGTAAGAGGACCATTGTTGCTTTCCTTTTTCGAGTTTGGGAGCAAATCTCTTTAGGTAGCACAGTCGGAAATGCAAGAGTGCACTATCTCAGATTGAGACACCCTTCGTGGTGTGACGAGAGGGCAGTATATGCTGCAGGCTAGGGCGAAGCCCTTGGTGACTTTACTTTTTTGATTCCAGGCCATTTCGAGGCCCGTTTTTAAGGCAGAAGTTCTTCGCAGGCACTCAGAAAAAGGCCCTGTTTTTGTTGTGCGACCACTGCTCCTGCAAGTCGGTGAAAAGTTGCCATAGAAATTGCATCGTATGCCTGTGCGCAGAGATATTAGGAGTTGCAGAATCATCCTTGTTGCCTGTTGATGCAAAATCATCATTAGGAAGTGACTGTGTGGTCAAATACCACTTTCGTGAGTTTTGCAGATTTGCCTGTGTGAGGCAGAAGCTGTGTTTTTTGCAGTGACAGAATTTTTTGCAGTGTTCTATAATGGCGTCTGATTCTCTTTCACAGATTGTCACTGAAAAGCTTGATATCTGGCATACACGCATCGGTCATGTTAATGTACAGCAACTTAAATCAATGCAGGCCCAAAGTATTGTTGCAGGATTGCCTAAATTCAAGGTTGCAGAAATGCATAAGGTATGTGAAGCCTGTCAATTTGGAAAACAGGCAAGGAAACCATTTCCTAACCATGTTCAAGAGAGTAAGAAGCCATTGGAATTAATCCACTCTGATGTGTGGACTACTAAAGCTGCATCTATTGGAGGTTGTCATTATTTTATCACTTTTATCGATGACTACAGCATAAAAGTTTGGGTGTATTTTATGAAAAAGAAAAGTGAAGTGTTTGGGCACTTCAAAGCTTTTAAAGCTATGGTTGAAAAAGAAACAGGCCTGCAAATGAAATGCCTAAGGCTAGAGGGAGGGGGAGAGTACCTCTCAAATGAGTTTACAAGGTTCCTGCAGGAGCATGGCATAAAGCAGCAATATTCATGCAGTCATACCCCACAGCAAAATGGACTTGCATAAAGGAAAAACAGGCATATTGGAGAGGTATCTCGGGCCATGCTAAATGAAAAAGACCTTCTAGATTGGGCTGAAGCAGTTGCTACAGCAGTTTACATAATGAACAGGACTCCCACTGCAGCAATACATGGCATGACGCCAGAGGAGATGTATATTGGTAGGAAACCAGATATTTCTCATTTGAAAATTTTTGGTTGCATTGCCTATGTTCATGTACCAAATGAGTTGAGGTCCAAGTTGGATCCAAAAGCTGAGAAGTGCATCTTTATTAGTTATTCTTTGTAGCAGAAAGGGTATAGATGCTATAACCCTTCTACTCATAAGTTTATAGTGAGTAGAGATGTTTTTGATGAGATGAGCAGCTGGTATAAACTAGTAAATGTGATGATTGATGTAGATGCACAAAATGGTAATGCTGCACAGAATCCACAACAGCAATCACAAGATAGTAGTGGACTTGTAGTGTCCTCTAGCAGTGGTTCACATACTTCGCCATGGACAGGCAGATTGAGATCAGGAGAATCTTCAAAAAGCAATGCAGATAGTGGTATGCCAGTATCACGAAAAGGAAAAGAGAAGGTAGATTAGCCCATGTTTGATGTGAATGCAGGTCACTCTTATGTGGATGGTGAATCCAGTGGCTCAGAACAGAGCATTGATGATGAGTTGGGTATTCCTTCTGTTGTTACACCTGGAGTAAGGAAGACCAGGGACGTCTTGAGAGCACCTGGAAGTGAGCCTATTTTGTGCAGGTCTACCAGAGCTAGATATCCTATGGATAGGCTGAAATATGATGGATTTATAGCCATTCATTATGCCTATATGGTCAAAGTGATACAAGAACCAGAACCCACTTCTTTTGAGCAAGCCATGGGAAAAGAAAAATGGGAGAAAGCCATGGATGAAGAAATGGATTCCTTGGAAGCAAATGCTACATGGGAATTGGTGCCTTTGCCTAAAGACAAGAATGCAATTGGCTGTAAGTGGGTTTATAAGGTCAAGCACAATGCAGATGGTTCTGCGAGAACAGATACAAGGCAAGATTAGTTGTCAAGGGGTATGCACACACATATGGCATTGATTATGAAGAAACTTTCAGTCCGGTTGCAAGGATGGCGACCGTAAGAGCAGTCATTGCTATGGCTGCATCAAAGGGATGGCCTTTACATCACATGGATGTAAAGAATGCCTTCTTGCATGGTGATTTGCAAGAAGAGGTCTTTATGGAGCAGCCACCAGGTTATGTTCATGCTGTTCATCCTGAGTTTGTTTGCAGGTTGAAGAAAGCCTTGTATGGCTTGAAGCAAGCACCTAGAGCATGGTCTGACAAGATAGGACAATATCTTGTCACTATTGGCTTTCAGATTTCCAAGGCAGATTTCTCACTTTATGTGAAAAAAATAGAGAAAGGTATTATGCTGCTTGTCATTTATGTTGATGATTTGATCATCACAGGTGATAGTGATGAAGATATCCTTCATGTGAAAATGCTATTGAAGCAGAAGTTTGAGATGAAGGATTTGGGAGAGCTGCGTTATTTCTTGGGCATTGAGGTGATTAGATCACCAAGTGGGATACAGCTCTTGCAGAGGCAGTATGGATTGGACATGCTGTCCAAATATGGGATGACAGGCTGTAAGCCTATTTCAGTTCCTTTGGAGCAGAATGTGAAGCTGAGCGCAGATGCAGGTGAGCTTCTGGAAGACCCTACTATGTACAGGCGCATAGTAGGAAGTTTGATTTATATGACTATTACCAGGCCAGAATTGAGCTATGTTGTTGGATTGGTAAGTCAGTTTATGCAGGCTCCAAGGAAACCGCATTTGGATGCGGCTAGACGCATACTCAGGTATGTGAAGTCCACATTGCAGTATGGACATTTTTATGAGACTGGGGTTCAGATACAGTTGTATGGATACACTGATGCTGATTGGGCTAGTAGTATTTTTGATAGATGATCTACCAATGGATATGTGTTCTCTTTTGGGAGTGATGCAGTCACTTGGAGCAGCAAGAAACAGCCTACAATTGCCTTGTCGAGCACAGAGGCTGAGTACAGGGGTGCAGCAATGGCTGCACTACTCTATGATATGCATCAGTCTATAGATGGGCCAGTTGTCATTTATTGTGACAACATGAGCAGTATACACTTGGCAAATAACCCAGTCTATCATGCTAGAACAAAGCACATTGAGGTGCATTATCACTATGTGCGGGAGAAGGTTTTACTAGGTCTTATTGATCTAGTTTATGTCATTACAGAGGATTAGGTAGCTGACATATTCATGAAGGCATTGGGTGCAGAGAAGCTGTGCAAGTTCAGAGACCTGCTTGGTGTGCAGGAATTGGGATTGAGCTCGAGGGGGAGTGTTGAGATATCAAGCTCCACTCGTTATATGCCAGGGTGATCGTTGTGCATTTATGTCACTGACTTGTTAGCTGCAGATGCAGTTGGTACACCGCCCACGAATAATAGCTGGATGATAGCTATCCTTATGTACTCTAGTTCGTGGCTCAGTTAGAATGCCACCTTAGTTAGCTGAGTTTGGTTTGAAACCCACATATAGGGTTCTCCTATTTCTTTGTACTAGAGTTCTTTTGGCTTACACAATTAAGAAGAGGAAAATTGTTTTCAGCCTCACCTTTGTGTGTATTTCCCCCATTGTGTATGTGAGAAAGCCGCAAGTGAGACTCCTTCCTTCTCTCCCACTATCTTCACAATAAGTTGTTCGTACGAATAAATTAGGAAAAATCACTGGATTCGTTTTAAATCGATTTTTCACGTTTTTTCAAATCGAAAAAAAAATTCGAGCGAATTAATGCAACTTACGGATAGATTACATGTCATCTCAAGAAGATTGGAGCTTTATTACTAGAGTGGGCATTTTATTTCATTGTAAAGCTTTATTGGCTATTTTTCTTACATTTGTACAAATATTTAAGCCTTCTAAATCGTTCTAGGATTTTTTCCACATTTATTGCTATAAAATACCTTGTAAATCCCTCTCGGCTATTTTTCACATTTATTGCCATGTGAAGCCTTGTAAAGCCTTTTGGGTGTTTCCCATATTTATTATATCAAGCTTTTATATTGCACTTTACTTGTATGTATCCAAATTCTTCATTATCTTTTCTTGTAGGATTATGGAGCAATAAAATAATCTCAGGGCTAGTTTAAATGACTGTGAGATTAGAGCATGGGTCTCAAATGTCACATTAAATTTGAAAGGAAAGAAATATAGCCTCGACAGCTTTTGTAAGTGGACTCGATATCACATGGGTAGAAGAGCTTGGTTTCTTGGTTAAAAAGGGAGTTCAATGATGGTGAGGCTCCATGGGATACTACATTCTTTAATAAAGATATGAGTTTGAACCTTGTAGTAGGCATAATGATAGAGCCAAAATAGACTTTGATGGACATTTTCACAAAGAGTTCTGATCCTGAAGTTGTCGGTCTTCATCACACCTACAAGAGCCACAGTTCTAAGCATTAGAAAAAGGTATCGTTCCTCTGTAAAGAAAGATTATAAAAGAAGAAAAAGATGAAGAAGACTCAGAACCCAAAGCTGAAGATGCTCAAGATGAATTCACATCAACCAAAATATCAATCTATGTTTTAATGAAGCAGTAACAGATGATAATGTGGGATATATATTTGGTCAACGACCGTGGTTTGTGAATGCCAAAGATGTGGAAGTTGTAGGTGTCTTTACTAATAGCAAGAACCTTAATAAATCCTATACATTGCAAATGTACGAGGCTTTGGGAGATGGAAAGAAACTTGTGGCAAGCTCATGGCAAGCAACGTGGTCCTACGTCCAATGATGTTTTGTCCAATCAAAAATAGCTTTTTGTATCAAATTATATTTACTCGACCGACACATTTTAAAGAAACATTCACTCAATTCTTTAAAGAAATCCTCAAGGTGGTGAGAGACTGATATGCTGACTACACTTCCATCATTTTTCATCCTCTTGAAGTGTTCAATGAGATGCTTGAAGTATGCATTTCATGTGAACATGGAGAGTTGACTTACGAAGCTCCTTTGTATGTCTCAGGGAAGTCAAAGGTGATGGATAAGAAGGAGGTAACCAGCAAGGATGTGGAGGCCTCTAAAGTACCTACCTAGCAAGTATGCATCCATGGTAGCACATAAACTTTTTAAGAAAGAATGGTTTTTCGAAAAGAAAGACAAAGACCACTGCTTGAAGGAATGCATAAATGTACATGTGATGCAGTGAATAGTGCCATTAAGTATTTGTTGAGAGAAAGGCATCCCACTTAGTCATTGTAACATTGACTATAATGTTATCAAGCATATAGCTTCTTTGTCAACACCCAAGGTAAATCTATGGGGGACACACAAGTGGAAAAAAACGGATGAAGATGGATCAAAAGTAGTGACCTCTTACATGAGAAAAGAAATCCCACAATAGGTGGTTGCATATGTGGAAATACTGATCAATGAGATAAGGATGCCAATAAATATACACCATACCTTTCAGTTTAGTATAGAGATTACGTAAGAGTCTGGAAAGCTTGTGAACTATAAGGGAGTTTCAGAAGATGACTTCATCAAGAATGAGTCAGCATGAGACAAGACCCAACTATTCTTCATTAATGAAGTTTCTAGTGATGATGAGATCCATAACTTCATTGATAGAATAGTATATACCACCATTAGAAAAGTGGCAATTTGCAACATTGTCATTTTTGTTGATAAACAAGACAAAGAAGAAGCCATGCAGGTTACTCTAGAGCAAGCAGATTTAAAGATCTATAGTGTTATTTATGCAGCAAAGAGAGACAAGAGAGAATGTGGCATAACAATTCAATCTCTTAAATCATTCTTCTTGTGTATGTAGAGTCTCAACCCTGATCACTCCCTACAAAAGAACATAAGAGAGAATTCAAAAAGTTTGTGATTGACGCTAGAAGAGCAAGATATTCCCAAGTCCATACATTATAAAAAAAACTACGGAAGTCCCTCAAAAAGTGGGAGTCTCCTACTTACCATGGTGGAGAATTTGCTGTCAGCGACGACAAGTTGGGAGGTCACCTTGTGTAGGATGGGATATCTATTTGAGGATTTCTTCTGAACAAGGTACGCCACAAATATTATTGAAAACAAGCATTTCATGGGCTATTTTCAGCTTCAAGCGGATCTAACCTTAGGCTATGAAAAAGAGGTAGAGCACAAGGAGACTGATGACATGGATGGTGATTTCAAAGATCATAATGTTCCACATGAAGATGATGAAGAGATGGACTCGTATGACCCGATCAGAGAGAGGTTGGTGGATGAAAAGAATGATGATGATGTCTTCCATGATAATTATGGCTCACAAGGTTATGTAAAAGCAAGATTTGGAATTTTTACCCTTTGCAACATAAAGCTTGTCAAGTTCCTCCCACATCCTTTGTTGTTGTGATGTTGGTGCTGAATGAGATCTTTGGTGAGATGTAAGGCAATAACTTAATGTGCCTTCTCACCATCATCTTTGTCATCCTCATTCTCATCACGAATACTTCTTGGTCCCTGCATGAGAGACCACACTCCCTTGGACATGTAGATACTGGATTGATACCTACTAGTTATGGAACCCGACTCCACAAATCTTACCCACCACAATAGTTTCCTTCTCCATGGAAAGGTCTATGGTTTATCAAGAGACGATAGTGTCTAGTCCTTTAACAAGAACACACAATGAGTTTACGACTCAAGGTACATAAAATAACACTAAAAAGTGGGCTCAATGAGTAATTTCTTATCATGTGCTTCTCTTTTATGTTTTCTTTTTATAGGTCGTTCAAGGTGGGATAAGCACACTATAGAAAAAAGGACTTTAATAAGGACCTTTGTAAAGGGGTAGAACAAGAAAATTGCACTGCCATGTGTCATTATTTTAGAACCTTAGCAACACTTTGAAAAGAACACCTTGAAAAAACCAAAGAAGTCATCGTTGACGTTGTTGTGAATTGTTCCGCTTTCTTTATCACAGTAACCATCCACTTTGCATGGCATGTCAATGAGAATAGAATAGTGAGGAGCTTTAGCTATGCTAGAAAGGAACTTCTAGATCATTTGGGTGATTGTAGAAGCAAGCAGAATATTGCGATGGAGTCTTCTAAGAGGAACAAACCAAATGATATTTCATAGATTTAGATCACTTTCGGCAAAGGAGCCTTTTAGACTAGTGAACCATCAACTTGTTTATAGATGCCTCTCAACACTATATTATAGAATTTGGGAATCTCCAAAGTCGCACTTTTAAATAAGTGGTTAAGATTTAACCATATGGACAAATCTTAACCCCTCATTTGAAAGTGGTAGTTGGGTGTGATGCCATACCATTTCTTTCTTATAAAAACCATGCCAAAGATTTCATATTGTAAATCTAATAGAGAAGTGCACCAACTCACCTACATGAATCCACAAAAATAGACATGTTAGAACATGCATACTATGTATTGTCAAACTGCATGCTTCAATCCTAATGCACAATTGTTATACATATCTCTCCATTTAGATTTTCAATATTCAAACTTTGGCATGCAATGGTCTAAAAAATAGGCATTACAAAGAAATTCCAAAGTATAAACAACTTTAATCAAAGTATTCCAAAGGAAACATGTTCCTCTTAACCTCTCTTTTTATAATGAAGCAAGGATAAGGAGATAAATTATAATATACCCATCATATAGCCAAATAGGTGAGAAATAAAATAAGAGGTCACCATAAATATCCTCAATCACAATGCTTATTTTCCTAGGATACCTCAATGATTCCCTTATTAGCAAAAATAACAACATTCAAACTTTGAATCCGCAAGCCATTAGCAGTGGTAAACCATTGGCCTCTATGCACTTTGAATCCAAAAGTGAAGTTACCTGGGCTTTGTGCAGAATAGGTGGGTTACAATGCAGTGTAGCTTGTAAAGCACTTTAGAAGAGAGATTCTCATGGTTACACTAGGGTGGAGGATGGAATAACCCATAAATAGCAGGGAAATCACTTATTTGGACAGAGTCTACTGTCATCAACACTCCTACCATCTATGAAGTCTTTTAGATTTTCTCTTACATGTGGATTCAATGCCTTGGTGGCTATATCTCTCATAATTGCATCCTCTAAATAGCGCTAAAGTCCAAATGACATATGCTTAAGTATTCAATAGTAAAGTCTGAATGTCTCGTAGTGGACTTTATCTGATCAAGTTTACCTCCTTGGCTAGTGTGCTACCCACAATCCTATCTTGTTTGCCTCATGCTTAGTGCTAAGTAAAAATCTATAATCTTCCTATCTTTGTTCCATATTTACTCATTAGTTGAGCTGTGCCTCCCACGCATCATAATTATTATGGGAATTCTTAGAACCAATTAAGGAA
Source organism: Dipteris shenzhenensis (assembly GCF_047967505.1). Taxonomy (NCBI): domain Eukaryota; kingdom Viridiplantae; phylum Streptophyta; class Polypodiopsida; order Gleicheniales; family Dipteridaceae; genus Dipteris; species Dipteris shenzhenensis. The sequence goes on from NC_141612.1 coordinate 47,297,829, forward strand.
GAAGTGGTGCTAAGGCGGTACATTAGCCATCTCTTTAACCAATGAGAGGTTATATAGAGGAAGACTTATTTCCATAGCTCCCTTTTTCCTCTCCAAAGTAACGAGGTATAATATCCCTTTTTATACTATAATAGGTTTACCACTCAAAGCATAGGATACTCCCCTACATGCTACCCCCCAATTTCCATGAATAAATAAGGGGGTAATGACATCTATCCTTCTCATTTCATTGAAAAAGGGGAAAGGACCTTAACTACTCATATCACTTCTAATATAATTAAGTTATTTTGAGTAAAATAGTGGTATAAACTCTCCAATTAAGCTTATTTTTATCCAAGTAAGCTTACAAGAACCATGGGAAAGATTAATTCGAATACAATAAGAGGATGCAAGTTGAACATGATCAAATTATCACCCATCCTTTGTGAAGAGTAATTCACAATTATTGATCCATTAAAGTCACATGAGGGAAAAGTTCAATAAGGATAAGGTATTGACATGGGGCAACTACCAATAAAGGTTACAAGGTTGATCAGAGTGTTGACCAACCCAAAGATTTCAAGGGTCCCCAAGGGGATGTGTGTGTGTGTCCCATTGATTGCATGCCCGTAGGTCCAACACGCAATCTTAGTGTGAGAAGCAGTTCGCCCATCACATTGGATTAGGTCAATAGACTACTACCCAATAAATATTGTACTACCATTAGAAGGAATTCATATGGGCTTCAAAAGTATCAGTAGTAATCTAAGTCAATGTTGAAATGTAAGTTGAAGCGTTAAAGCTCGCTGACTAGTCGGTAGAGGATATGATTGCCTTATAGCCCTTAAAAAATCTCTCTCTAACCAATTGATCAAGGATATCAATAATTTGTAATAGCTGAATTTTTCAGCAAAGTCAAGAAGGGCACCATCATCATCTTCCATCAATTGATCTAGAGAGAGAGCTAATTGATTAATGGTATCCAAATATTTTTTATTCTTGCCCCTCCCAAGCAAGAAAATTCTACACTAATCGATTAAAAGAAACTATATAACTAACAATTTTTTTAACTCAAATTATTCTTTACCTCCTCCATGTCTAGGGATATAAATGCATTATCTAAACATTGACAACATGGCCTGGCATCAAAGTGAAGGGGTTGGTAAATGATCTAAGTTTCCCAAAGCCTTCAAATCTAAACGCCATATTGAGGCCTATTAAACCAAAGGCAAGTATAGCCATTTTTTATTATCTTACAATGGCTATACAAGTGTGTATTTGTCCTAAACCACTACACTATCATCACCCTTGCTGTAAAACAAAATTTGTTCCAACTTTTTCCCAAGTCAAAAAAATTCCATTCAAAACTTGAGAACTTTCCCTTGCAACAAATTGGAAAGGATCAACCTCTCACAAATATCTCTTCACATTTGATTATTGTTGAGAAGATAAAATATGAACTTGCTCGAGAATGGACATCATACAATCCGAGACGGAGAATGTGTCACGCAGATTTGGATTGGAGAAGTAAGTTAAAAATTGAAATGCAACATAATGGAGATTGAAATGGAATGTCTAAGGACATTCAAAAACAAAATTTTAAAATAAATCTCAAGCCAAGATCTAAGGACTATGCCAAGGTTCAAAATGATTAAAACTTGGAATAAAATGAAAATGCTAGGCCAATCCTTCATGACGTATCTCAAGATCGCCTATTCCAACACTGCCTTGGATGATGTGTTCTATATCCTAGTCTTCATGACATGGCACTATCACTCTTATTGGAATACTTCTTGAAATCCATCAAATTGCATAAGAGATATGGATGATGAATATAAGTAATTGTGCATGAGTATGTTGCGCCATTGGATGTATTAGTGATTAACTGATCCTACCAAGCAAAATTTGGCAAAGAAAATCATGCTTGGAATAGATTCATCGAAAGGTGACAGAATGATTGATCAAAACATCAAATGTTGACAAAAATGGCACAAAGAGAGACCTCGATAAAAATGACAACAAAACTCTCTCCAAGTCACAGTGCCAACAACACGATTACCAATAACCTCGAGCTTGTCACTTTGTCTGGAGCTTGGAAACACTAAACCATTGCACTAAAGAAATGTCGATCACTACAGTGTAAGAGAGTCAATCTTTTATGTCAACGGTTAGCTCAAACTTTGGATATTGTATATTGACGATAGATTTGAGCCTTGAGATTAGCTAAAAGTGCTAGAACTTGAGTGGAGGTGAACTTTATCAGCATGTTTCCCTACTCAACCTCAACTTCTTTGTAAAATCCCTATTAGATAGCCCCCCCTCGCAAAATGAAAAGTATTAACCTAGTTTAACAAACCCCCCATGAAAATTATTAACCTAAATTCCCCCCCTACTATTGTTGAGATATCCAGCTCCACTCGTGATATGCCAAGTTGACGGTTGTGCATTTATGTCACCGACTTGTTAGCTGCAGATGCGGTTGGTACACCGCCCATGAATAATAGCTGGATGACAGCTATCCTTATGTACTCTAGTTCGTGGCTCACTTAGTATGCCACCTTAGTTAGCTGAGTTTGGTTTGAGACCCACATATAGGGTTCTTCTATTTCTTTGTACTACAGTTCTTTTGGCTTTCACAACTAAGAAGAGGAAAACTGTTTTCAGCCTCCACCTTTGTGTGTATTCCCCCATTGTGTATGTGAGAAAGCCGCAAGTGAGACTCCTTCCTTCTCTCCTACTATCTTCACATGGTATCAAAGCCTGGTTCGTGGTAAGGAGCTCAAGAAAGCAAACCAAGTTCGCGGTGTCCTGGTAAGAGGACCAGTGTTGCTTTCCTTTTTCGAGTTTGGGAGCAAATCTCTGCAGGTAGCACAGTCGGAAGTGCAAGAGTGCACTATCTTAGATTGAGGCGCCCTTCGCATTGTGGCAAGAGGGCAGTATATGCTGCGGGGTAGGCGAAAGCCCTTGGTGACTTTATTTTTCTAATTCGAGGCCATTTCGGGGCCCGTTTTGAAGGCGGAAGTTCTTCGCAGGCACTCAAAAAAGGCTCAATTTTTGTTGTGCGACCACTGCTCTGTAGGTCGGTGAAAAGTTACTGTAAAAATTGCATCGTATGCCTGTGCACAGAGATACTGGGAGTTACAGAATCATCCTTATTGCCTGTTGATGCAAAATCGTCACTAGGAATGAATGTGTGGTCAAATACCACTTTTGTCTGAGGCAGAAGCTGTGTTTTTTGCAGTGACAGAATTTTTTGCAGTGTTCTGTAATAGTGTCTAATTCTCTTTCACAGATTGTCACTGAAAAGCTTGACAAGAACAACTTCCAAGCATGGAAGTTTAGAATGACGAATTTCCTTATGGGAAAAGGCTATTGGAAGTTCATTATAGGAAATGAAGAAGAACCAATTCTTCCTAATGTTCCCAATCAACAGGAAATGCATGCATTTAAAGGATGGCATGAGAGAGCCAGAGAACTTATGTATTGGCTATCTATCAGTATTTTGGATTCTATGATTGTGCATATTCAAGATGTAAGTACGCCAAAGGAGGCATGGGATACTTTGGCAAAAATGTACAGCACAAATATGCAAGCCAGGAAAATGCACCTCAAGCAGGAGTTGCACAATGTGCAGAGAGAAAATATGAGCATCAATGACTACCACATGAAGGTGAAGAAAATTGCAGATGCACTTGCTTCCATTGGGTCGCCAGTGGAAGATGATGATCTAGTTTCTGTGACCTTAAATGGTCTAGGAAAGGATTATGCACAGTTCCGGACATCCATTGCCGTCCGTGAAAAATTTCCTGACTTTGAGGAGTTGTTTGCTCTTCTAATTTCTAAAGAGCAGAGAAATGGTGGTGCATCGTCTTCAAGAGGAAGTTCAAAAGAAACTATCTTCTACTCAAATGCTGGAATAGGTAGAGGAGGCCGATCTAGAGGCCGTGGTAGAAATCAAAATATGCAACAAACTCAAGAAAACCAGTCCTTTGGAGGAGGACGTGGTAACTCTAGAGGCAGGGGGAGCCAAAGAGGTCGTGGTGGATGGCAGAGAGGTCAAAATGCAAATAGCAATGTTGAATGCTACTATTGTGGTAAAATGGGTCATATGGCTAAAGACTACTACAAAAAGCAGAATGACATCATGAATGGAAAATTGCAGCAAGGGAATTATGCATCTTCTAGTAGACAGGGTGATGACAAAAATGAGCATTTGTTTATGGTGCAACACATGACCAATTCTGTGACAAGTACAGAAGAAAGCAATGATGTGTGGTATGTTGACTCAGGTGCGTCAAACCACATGATAGGTCATGCAGAATGGATGCAAGATGCAAGGAAAATGGAAAGACTAGGATTTGTGGAGACTGGTGATGATACTGCACATCCTATTATGCAGATTGGTAAAATTCCTTTCTCTATGCAGGATGGGAAAAAGAAATACATGTCTGATGTGTTTCATGTCCCGAACATCACCAAGAACTTGGTTTCTGTTGGTCAAATGGTTGAGCAGGGCTTGCAGGTCAGATTTAATCCTCATTGATGCTTTGTTGAGGATATGAAAAATAACGGTCGCTTGATAGCAAAAGAAAAGAAGAAGGGTAGGATGTTTACGTTGGATGCGGACATGCCTGAATTGAGTGCAGCAATGTTTGCACATGGGACCGGTGTAGTTGCAGATATTGATATCTGGCATAAACGCATTGGTCATGTTAATGTACAGCGAATTAAATCAATGCAGGCCCAAAATATTGTTGCAGGATTGCCTAAATTCAAGGTTCCAGAAATGCATAAGGTATATGAAGCCTGTCAATTTGGAAAACAGGCAAGGAAACCATTTCTTAGGCATGTTCAAGAGAGTAAGAAGCCATTGGAATTAATCCACTCTAATGTGTGGACTACTAAAGCTGCATCTATTGGACACTGTCATTATTTTATCACTTTTATTAATGACTACAGCAAAAAAGTTTGGGTGTATTTTATGAAAAAGAAAAGTGAAGTGTTTGGGCACTTCAAAGCTTTTAAAGCTATGGTTGAAAAAGAAACAGGCCTACAAATGAAATGCCTAAGGTCAGATGGAGGGGGAGAGTACCTCTCAAATGAGTTTCAAGTTCCTGTAGGAGCATGGCATAAAGCAGCAATATTCATGCAATCATACCCCACAGCAAAATGGACTTACAGAAAGGAAAAACAGGCATATTGGAGAGGTATCTCGGGCCATGCTAAATGAAAAAGACCTTCTAGATTATTATTGGGCTGAAGCAGTTGCTACAGCAGTTTACATAATGAATAGGACTCCCACTGCAGCAATACATGGCATGACGCCAGAGGAGATGTATACTGGTAGGAAACCAAATATTTCTCATTTGAAAATTTTTTGTTGCATTGCCTATGCTCATGTGCCAGATGAGTTGAGGTCCAAGTTGGATCCCAAAGCTGAGAAGTGCGTCTTTATTGGTTATTCTCTGCACCAGAAAGGGTATAGATGCTATAACCCTTCTACTCGTAAGTTTATAGTGAGCAGAGATGTTGTTTTTGATGAGATGAGCAGCTAGTATAAACCATAAATGTGATGATTGATGTAGATGCACAAAATGATAATGTTGCACAGAATTCACAGCAGCAATCACAAAATATTAGTGGACCTGTAGTGTCCTCTAGCAGTGGTTCACATACTTCGCCATGGATAGGTAGATTGAGATCAGGAGAATCTCTTCAAAGCAATGCAGATAGTGGTATGCAGGTATCACGAAAAGGAAAAGAGAAGGTAGATCAGACCATGTTTGATGTGAATGCAAGTCACTCTTATGTGGATGGTGAATCCACTGGCTCAGAACAGAGCATTGATGATAAATTGGGTATTCCTTCTGTTGTTACACTTGGAGTAAGGAAGACCAGGGATGTTTTGAGAGCACCTGGAAGTGAGCCTATTTTGTGTAGGTCTACCAGAGCTAGATATCCTGTGGATAGGCTGAAATATGATGGATTTAGAGCCATTCACTATGCCTATATGGTCAAAGTGATACAAGAACTAGAACCCACTTCTTTTGAGCAAGCCATCTTGGGCATTGAGGTGATTAGATCACCAAGTGGGATACAGCTCTTGTAGAGGGAATATGGATTGGACATGCTGTCCAAATATGGGATGACAGGCTATAAACCTATTTCAGTTCCTTTGGAGCAGAATGTGAAGTTGAGCGCAGATGCAGGTGAGCTTTTGGAAGACCCTATTACGTACAGACGCATAGTAGGAAGTTTGATTTATATGACTATTACCAGGCTAGAATTGAGCTATGTTGTTGGATTGGTAAGTCAGTTTATGCAGGCTCCAAGGAAACCGCATTTGGATGCGGCTAGACGCATACTCAGGTATGTGAAGTCCACATTGCACTATGGACATTTTTATGAGACTGGGGTTCAGATACAGTTGCATGGATACACTGATGCTGATTGGGCTGGTAGTATTTTTGATAGACAATCTACCAATGGATATGTGTTCTCTTTTGGGAGTGCTGCAGTCACTTGGAGCAGCAAGAAACAGCCTACAGTTGCCTTGTCGAGCACAGAGGCTGAGTACAGGGGTGCAGCAATGGCTGCATGTGAGGTAGCTTGGTTGCATAAGCTACTCTATGATATGCATCAGTCTACAGATGGGCCAGTTGTCATTTATTGTGACAACATGAGCAGTATACACTTGGCAATAACCCAGTCTATCATACTAGAACAAAGCACATTGAGGTGCATTATCACTATGTGTGGGAGAAGGTTTTACTAGGTCTTATTGATCTAGTTTATGTCATTACAGAGGATTAGGTAGCTGACATATTCACGAAGGCATTGGGTGCAGAGAAGCTATGCAAGTTCAGAGACCTACTTGGTGTGCAGGAATTGGGATTGAGCTCGAGGGGGAGTGTTGAGATATCAAGCTCCACTCATGATATGCGAGCACCACCCATGAATAATAGCTGGATGACAGCTATCCTTATGTACTCTAGTTCATGGCTCAGTTAGTATGCCACCTTAGTTAGGTTATTTTGGTTTGAGACCCACATATAGGATTCTTCTATTTCTTTGTACTAGAGTTCTTTTAGCTTTCATAACTAAGCAGAGGAAAACTGTTTTCAGCCTCCACCTTTATGTGTATTCCCCTATTGTGTATGTGAGAAAGCCACAAATGAGACTCCTTCCTTCTCTCCCACTATCTTCATAACTATAAGCCGATAAGTTATTAAACAAGAGTGCACAAGTGCGTGTAGGCACTGCCTCCTAGTGTAGTGTTAAAGTGTAAAAAACAAAGCAAATGATATTTTTAAAAGGAATATTAATAGGATGATCTCCATAAATGGCAATTTAAAACACACAACTTAATTAATTTGAAAAAAAATTACAGGTGGAAATTCATTCGCCCTCCCCTTCTCTTAGTGCCATGTCCCCCTCCCCTCCTCCCTCTCAATAAGCCTCTCCCTTGCCCCTATTAGCCCCCCTCCATTAGGTTACGTTAGGTTAGGTTGAGTTATGTGAGATTAGGTTATGTTAATTATCGTTACGTTACGTTAGGTTAGGTTGAGTTATGTGAGATTAGGTTATGTTAATTATCGTTACGTTAGATGTCTCTGATCGAGTATAATATGCCCTTAGCTTAGTGAAGGTCCATTTAACTAATTGAATTTCAAAATGCAATGCAAATTTGTCTTTTGGCATGGGATTTTTAAAATAAAAAACATTAGCTTTGATACCATGCTCATCAGAGATATAGATTGAAAGTTATAGATTTTTGAAGAAAGTAGACTCAATATGTCCTTTTGAGATGCTTGAAATGAACACCTATTGCATATTTGGCAAAACATCAAGGGGTGAACTATATTGCTTGTAGAACTTTGAATTAAAATGGTTACTGAGTGAGGTAAAGCATTGAAAATTGATCTGATGCTAACATGAGTGGAATGGCTCGAACATTGAAGCACTAAAGCTCACAAACGAGGTGAATATTGGGTCTCTTGTAAGCCTAGACTAGCTGAGGAGTGGAATGTCCTAATGGACGCAACTACTAGAAATCTTTCTCATTTCACTCTCTAGCAAAGAGGTTGATGAATGTTTCTATAGACATAGCACAACAAGTCGATTGAGATGGAAGTCGAGATATTAGGGGACTTCCTTGCCTAAGCTACTCTCCCTCTCATGAATAGATTCATGACTTTCATAAGAGCTCTGCATGAAAAACATATAGACAACAAAGACCTTCACAACTTGGCATCCCTTAAGCTCTAGAACAAGAATCATTTTTAGAAAATAAACTAACACAAGAAGGCAACGATGACCTGCAAAACTCCAACACTCCTTGGCTATGCAACAGTGGAGCAAATACACTCACAAGACCACAAGAGAGCTACCTGAGCACCATTTGCTTTGATACCATATTTAGCGAAGTGGGGAATTCGATAGAGTGTGGGAGAGGAGAGAGACCACACGTGTCCAAGTCACTATACAAATGTTCTCTCTTTTGAAAGAATAAGATACAAGGTTATATACATGGGAAATGGTCCTACAATACACACGAGGGTAGCGCAAGCAACACTGACTTGAAGAATAAAAGGATTTGTTTTGTGGTGGTGACCTTATTAGGAAAGGTTGAGTGATATATTGTCATTTGTCAACATCATGTAGGAAATGTGAGCATGATGTATCATAGAGGTGAATTGTTTGTATTGACTTGAAGGGCTTGTGTCAAGTGTAGAACTCTAGTTGGGATAACTTGCCAATACTTGTTGGTCAGATAGCCCTCAATCATATACTGTCATACAAGACTTTGATTACCTCATAGTTCATTAATGAAAATTAAAGAGAGGCATATTTTCAGGATGGTAAAAATTTGTAGAACTTTCCAAGTATCTCAATTTTGATTGACAAATTCACAACTACATATCAACATGAACCTTCACTTGAGAATTCTTTCAAAATTTGAAGACGTGCAATTGAGAATTGAGAGAGAGAGAGAGAGAGGTTTGAATTTTTCCTCAGATGCATATGAGTATTGTTTATCTTCTTATATGTATATAAACCTGCAATTCAGAATTGAGAGAGAGAGAGAGAGAGAGCGCGCAAGAGGGGTTTGAATTTTTCCTCAAGATGCATATGATTGTTTATCTTCTTATACACTATTTTATAAGTTTCATGCGATTCTAACTCTCTCTTTTTTTAAAGCTAAGCAGCCAGCGGTGTTAAAACAGCTCAGCCCCTTAGACCAGGGAACAGACTCTCTTTTACAGCTTAACCCGAGAGCTGGGAACAGACTCTCTTTTACAGCAGTAACCTTACAGCATAAAACGCAGAGAAAGAGGGATAACTGACCTCGTTCTCTCTCTCAAATTTCTATTCGTACTCCAGTCTGATGCCTTGAATGGAGATGGGTCCATTCAACTGCTGTGTTCTGGGCACCAGAGTCACAGCAAAGCTCCCTTCATCTTCTAACCCCAATTCACGAAGGACCTCTCCAATCGCAATCCGGTGGTTGGACTTAATCACCCGCTTCCTCTCTTGGTCGCTTGTCGGACGCAGCGGAAGACTCGTGAAGGAACCTGCAAACTCGGAAACACCACAATCGGTACTCTCATCTGCCTCCGGGAGGTTAACGAACACATCGATCTTCACTTTGGCGTCTGCTGGCACTTCCACTCCCTCGAAAACGAGGATCTCCTCTTCGTGGTCGTCCGCCTTTACCTTCTTGGGTCTCTTCACCGAGAGAGTTGTGACACCCTCAAGTGTTTTCGATTCTCTATTGCCGAACTCTGTAATGACTTCCGAAGAGTCTGAGCATTCTTCAGCGACTGAACAAGGAGTAACGGAAGGTTCCATCGCTCTTCAGAGTGAAGACTCAAGAGCGTTATAGACAGGATGATCGAGATCTACGAAGGAGTGTGATACAGAAGCCGCACTAGTTTATAGTATATACCTCTGTTCGCTCCTCTACAAACGCGTCTACAAACGCGTTATAGAGATGACGACGAGCGAATAGCTAAGTCTCACTTTGCGTGTGCGGGGGGAGCAGCACACAAGTTACCATGAGTTGGCAATGTGGAGAATTGGATTCTCCTTTTTAATAAAATTCCAAGAATTTAAGCATTAACATAAGTTTTAAAGCCCCCCAAAATCAAAAAATATATAAGGTAAATCTTGATTATATCACGCTACAAATCAGCCCCAGCCTCACATCGCTTGCTCGAGTGCCTCGCCATATGTCTCTCCTCTCCATCGCATTCCTCTCCCATCTCCCGTCCTCGTTGTACTCCTCCCAGCACCTCTCCACTCGACCCCCTTCACTTCGTCCCTCCCTTCCCTCCTTCCCTCTTAGCATTGTCTCCCGCTCCCTCCCACTCAGCCCCTCCCCTCAAATCTCAATCATGTTACAGCTATGGAGCTTTGAAGATGAGATTTTGCTTGAGAGAACAAGAGCCAAAAGAAATCGAGACGAGTAGCTTTGAGCAACAACAAGAGCAGAAGTGGAAAAGCAAGAGCTCAATCATGCTGTTGGAGTTCTTGAGCGATGGAGCTTGAAAGATGTAGCTAAGGAGCAAAGGTGGAAGAGTAGGAGCTCGATCATGCTGCTGGAGCTATGGAGCGATTGAGCTTGGAAGATGGAGCTTGATTGATCGAGTGAGCTGATCATCGCCATCCGTCCCTCCCACCTCCTCACCATCCATCCCTAGCACCCTCTCTCAGCCATCCCCTCATTCCCTCTTGCCTTCCCTCCCCTTCCCCCTTCTCTCCCCCTTCTTTGTCACTTTGCATTCTGTTCTTCCCCTGCCGCCTTCCCTCCTGAGTCCCCATTCTGTCTGTGTAGACTAGTTAGTGTTGGTTTAGTTAGTTTGGTTTAGTTAAGGTTAATTTGATTATTAAGCTAAGTGTCAATTGCATTTAGGTTAAAGTGGTTTAATACATGAATGCGAATTATGTAAAATTTCAAGTTTTGGATCAATTTCATTTTTTTGTAGGTATTTTGAAAAAAATATTGGCTTGGAACCGCGCCCATTATAGATTTTAGAAGCAAAGCGAGCCCTTATGTTACCATTAATCTACTTGTACATCTCAAATAGAGATCACTTTTACCTTCAAGGCTACAAATAGGGCACTTGCATGCCCAAGCGAATGCTCTTGTTCAAATCTTCCACAGAGCATATAAGTCCTAGCTAGTGTGTCCCTCGATAGGACCATGGGTGGGTGCGTTTATTTTTTTGTTTTTTTTTTTAAGGTTCAATGTGCTAAAAGAATCATGTGATTTCTCCTTTGCATCCAAAAGTGCCCACTTTATCACTATACTAGGAGGTAGTGCCCACGTGCACTGTGCACTCTTGTTCATGATTATAATACATGGTTATCGAGGTATTTTAGACTTGATGGGGGCACCTTTTTCTTTGGTTCATTCTGAGAAAATGAATTCAATAAAAGCATTCACTTTTGACCCCATGGAGAGTGATAAAAAAGGTCAGCAACCACTTTTCCCAATAAGGTCAAATTATTGCCTTTAAATATAACACTTGAAATGATTTGGGAAAAAATAATTGTATTGATAAATAACAATTAAGCTAATGCCTAGGTATGGACAATGTAACTAAGAAAAGGCATCTTTAAGTGGTGTGTTAGAATCCTTTGATTGACTATGTTCGCTCTATTTATTAACATAAAAGTGACCTCTAGGACACTGTTTTAATGGGAGGTTTCTTTGTTCTTTTTTTTTTGTAGAAGATGAAAATAAAGGAGGATTTGAATGGTAATGACAAGTGCGACATCAAAAATTTTAAGTTTTGCATTTAATGTCTAAACCAACCCCACACTATTGAGTTTGAACATTAAATTCTGATCAAATTACATTTGGTGCTAATATGTACCCAATTAAATCTTACATAGTATTGTATTACAAGGAATAAAATAAAATTTATTCTAGAAAGCATTTCGGTGTCTTATTCCACAACCATGGATAGTGGAACATATTTTAAGGGGATTTTTAAATTTTAATGCTTAGGACATTAGGGCACCTATCCTATTTTAAAATGTCTTAGTATGAGTAAAATATGATAAAACGGCACCCTATGTAAAATATGCTGATGTAAAGAGCTTGTTTAATGGAAATTTTAGCTAGGACCATAGGATCTTTGATATGATTGAAATTTGACTTTATTTAAATATAGGTATTGACATTTTGTGAGGGGGACGAATTTAACATGTAGGTGGCCTCACAAATTTCTTATAAGGAAAACTTTAATCATTAGGTATAACAATTATTTCCACCTAGCATGGAAAAAAAAAGTGAAAATAACAGATTCATTAAAAGATTATAATTTATATGAAAGAATATCTAAACATAGAAAATATCAATAAAGTTTAGCTTACAGAATCTTGATAAGTTACTCCATAAGGAATGAATTTCAATTATACATACAATTGTTGCCAAGGGGTCACATGCAAAGTATGTTGTCCTATGATGTGGCTTTAAAGCAAGAGGTTTTTTAACTAGAATAAGGTACATAAATCTAACTACATAAGAGGTTCTTAATTCACAAAATAACAATGGTAAATTTTTAAAGGCAAAATAATACAAGGCCATATGTAAGTAGGGGGTTTATTATTGCCCTCAAGCAGACATTTTGCGTGGGGTATCCTAGAAGGATGTTGCTGCTTCATTTTAGTGACTTTCAATAACATGATTCCAACATTACAAAATTTTGTTAACATATGTAAAATAGAAGCCCAAAAATATACTAAGTGTAAAATACTTACAACAAATTTTCATTGATTTTGTACTAAAGTGCTATCCAAAACCAAGGAGGAGTAGTCTAAAAAGAAATTAGTCATAATTTCTTAATTAAAATCTTGCAATTAACATAAATCTCTTTTTTTAACTAGGCAAATACATTGAGTTCTTTAAGCACAAAAAACACTTAACCATAAGAAAATCGCACATACTTGGTGATTCTTTGAACTCTTGGCCGTATTTGGAAATAATGAGAAACAAATGTGGGAATCTCATGTTTATAAAGAAAATTTAGTATTTTTAGAAATTTCTCTATGCTCAAAACCCTAAACCTAACCTTGACTTTTATGGTCAGGCATATAATTTCCACCTTTCATTGTTGCATGGCACTTTTGGGGCGTCCCCTTTGAAGCTTGCCAAAGTTCTACATTGGAGGTTCGTTCGACACTACATCTATCTCAATTTCTTCTTCTCATAGTTCCAAGGGCGCTTCCTTTGCTACATTGGATGTATCTTGTACTAGTGGTGGAACCTCTTTTGCCACCTTGGATGTGTCTCCTACTCCTTCACCTAAGCATGATGGTGGACATAGAAGCCCCAGTACTCAAATCCATGGACCTAATATTCCCATTGAAGAGAATGAAATAATAGATGTCGAAGCAAGCATGAGAGGTCAACAAGTGTTATCAGGTATGTGGTCCATGTCTAAATTCATTCAATGGCTCTCTTTGTTTTGTTTTTGGAGCTAGAAATTATTTCTTACAAGGGACATCTAATCCAAATGGATCTCAACGGCTGTCTCGGCTATCACAAAAGGGGAAGTGGAATTCAATCTCATCTATGGAGGAGAGACTAAAGGGAAGACCAATGAATGTGGACCTCAAAAAGTCTAGCTACACAAGAGGGAGAGCTCGCATAATGCTAGGCAGAGAGACCTGCAATACTCTTTGTTGTAATAGAATGTGCCAAGTCAATTTTGGGGTTTCAACATTAAGGGCCTTACGGAAAAATTATGTTGAAATGAATAAAGATTATTAAAATTTTTATTTAGCATGGTCTATAAGACCTAGGGAAAACAATATGAACAAAATTGTGTTTGATTACTCATTTGGTTCAAGGATTATTTGTCGCAAAGCATATAGACTTGCACATTGTCTTGGCAATGAAAGGCTAAAAAGATTACATGCCCACCTCTATAAAGACCCCCGCATTTGTACAGCAGGACAAATGAGAGTGCTTGGACCACATGGCAATATGGTATGATCATGGTTGCGACTTTGTGCAAAAACATGCCGAGGCTCTTCCAAATAATGTCTCTTTGGTGTGTGTGCCACATGTGTAGACTTGAAGGCCTTGTGTAATAGAAGTCAAGGACAAGAGAGAGGTGTGTGTAATGATGTTGTGAAATTTTGCTTTTTTTTGACAAAAATTATTTGCTTGCAACATCTAATCGTTTTCTATATTTGCAGAAGAAGCAACCGCAAAGTTGCAAATGCATTGAGAAATGCAAGCTCTAGAAAGGAAGAAGTTAGCGAAGCATTGCAAGAAGAGCTACCAACAGCCTAATAAGTACATAACCATCATCATTGATGGGATAGATCAAAAGAAGACCAATCTTCCACACTTCAAACAAGTGCCCAAGGATTTGAAAGAGGAGAACTTCATCACATATCATGTGGTTGGATGCATGATCTTGACAAAACATGCGTGCCTCAGGATCTATGGAGCACTCTAAGGTGGATGAAACCTATGTGGAAACATGATGAAGAGAGTGCTCATGACATGTACCTCAAGTCAATTAGGTTCCAAGATAGATTAGCTTGGACTCATAAAGAGAATCTTGAGATAGTGCAAAGTGCTTGATTTATATTCCTTCAAATGAACCTCCCTTTTATAGGTGAGGGTACTTACATTCATTTGCTTGCTCACATGTGGGATATCTCCTCCATGCCATGTGGCAGCTTACCCTTTGCTCATACCTTTGCTCTACAAGTGCTCATGGCACCATATCTCTCAACACCTCCCCTTGGTGCCATGATCCTTTGGCTACTGCAAGGTGGTCAGATGTGAGTTACATTCCATCACCTCCCCTTAGTGCATACATTGCTACTTAAGGTGGTCAAGTGTGGCTTTTACATGTCAATACCTCCCCTGGGTGCTTTCATAGCTACTCTCAGGTGGTCAGGCTTGATTTACAAAACATAGGCAAGGTTGGCAAGGTTTTTGCTTTTCAATGCTTCATGTCGATGGCATTTGCTTCTTCGCTTGACGTAGCTGGATACATGATGCTTTGTTCTTCCATGTGCCTTAATGCTTTCTGTGTGGATGCCATGCTTTTTGCTATGGTCAACTCATGCACTTGTGCTTTTGGCATGCTTATGACAATGATGTGTGCATTCATGCTTTGCTTTTCCATTTGTTGCAAAGGTCTTACCAATTGATTTCTTTCAATATTGGCAGTGTCTAATTGCACACAATGATTCTGATTTGACAAGCACATAGAGCTCGAAAAGACGATCACTTTTCCTTTTTGGAGCGTGTGCAAATTCTTCCTGGATTGCAAGTTATGGCTTGTTGAAGCTTTTGTGAAGAAGAGGACCATTGATGATGTGGCACAGGGATTCACATGCTGAATTCCATACTGTGCTTAGCAGGGGCTCTGTGCTTAGGTGGCATTGTGCCATGTGGCAATCTTTAAACCCAACTTGGTTAACCCAAGGTTTACAAAAATTTTACCATGGTTGAACTAACCCAAGCAACTGAACCTAACCACAGTTAGCTTTGACCACCTTATCTGCCACGTGGCCCTTTTAGACTAACCCAAGGTGAGTGGCTTATCTGCCACGTGTCTCTACTTTAGGCCGCCACGTGTCCTAAGGTAAGGACCTTAGAACAAAAGGAAATGCAAGCTTTGAGCTTCTTGCAAATGGCGACGGAGGTTCTAAAGACGCTGCGCCATTCGCTAGTTCTACGTTTGGAGGAGGCCCGTGATGGAGTCGAGTCTGGAAGATTGGCCTTGCAAGAGTTTTCTGGTTGTAGTTTGAGGATGGGTGGCTACCGGCCATCGAGTGCCATGGACTATTCGATGGAGAAGGTGCAGTCGGCTATTGTTATAGCCATAGTTTGTAGAGGCCGTTGAAGCTCGTGAGGCTTTGGCGATAGCATTGGCACTGAAGGAGGCTGTAGTGCTGCGCTTGCTATAGTTTGTGAGGGTCGTAGATGGCGCGCTATGTTCGTTGAAGACAGTCGGCGTCCGTGTGCTGAGGCCAGTGAGCCGTGCGACTGGCTGTTCATCGTGTAGGTGGCTTGCAGCGTCTATAGAGGCTTGTCGAGGGCTCTAGGATGGCGCTGAAGCTGTGGTCGCTGCTGTTGCTACAGATTCGGGCTGGGGTTGCATTGGCTTTAAGATTTGCAGGAGCCGTGGTCGTTGAGGAGCACCCTTCACTACAGTAGGACCAAGCCCAAGGCAAGCGTATATATTCTATTTGCATATGAAAAGCCTGCTCAACTGATGGCAGATTCATGTAAGCCACCAGCTCTTCATCGATGGAGGCGCTGGAGTGCAGAAGGATTCTTCTGCTGGCCTTTGGAGGTTGGAGTCAACCTTCTGCAGTAGCTCGTGGATGTGTGCTACAATAGAAGTCGCTACTGGGGCTAGACGACCACGGAGGCTAGTTTGTGAAGATTGAGTTTATAGAGATAGCTCTTGGGGCTTCAAGGCTGGAAGCCGACCGGTCGACTAGTCAATTTGGAGCACTAGAATGACAATAGATAGGAAATTTTTCTCAAAGCTTTCAACAAACTGAACAATCAGAGACTCTCTTTCTCACATCAGGAATGACGGAAATATCTCAAAGCAATGAACGGAATTTTCATTCAATGGACGGAATTCTTTCAATCTAAAACTAAAAGTAACTTAGGAGAAAAAACATGAGCTCCCAAGGCAACCTACAACTAATCTAGGTATGCAATCCTAGTGAACTACTAATGAGCTAAACTAGGAGAGCTAAACCTATGCTCTGATACCATGACAAAACATGCGTGCCTCAGGATCTATGGAGCACTCTAAGGTGGATGAAACCTATGTGGAAACATGATGAAGAGAGTGCTCATGACATGTACCTCAAGTAAATTAGGTTCCAAGATAGATTAGCTTGGACTCATAAAGAGAATCTTGAGATAATGCAAAGTGCTTGATTTATATTCCTTCAAATGAACCTCCCTTTTATAGGTGAGGGTACTTACATTCATTTGCTTGCTCACATGTGGGATATCTCCTCCATGCCATGTGGCAGCTTACCCTTTGCTCATACCTTTGCTCTCCAAGTGCTCATGGCACCGTATCTCTCAACACCTCCCCTTGGTGCCATGATCCTTTGGCTACTGCAAGGTGGTCAGATGTGAGTTACATTCCATCACCTCCCCTTAGTGCATACATTGCTACTTAAGGTGGTCAAGTGTGGCTTTTACATGTCAATACCTCCCCTGGGTGCTTTCATAGCTACTCTCAGGTGGTCAGGCTTGATTTACAAAACATAGGCAAGGTTGGCAAGGTTTTTGCTTTTCAATGCTTCATGTCGATGGCATTTGCTTCTTCGCTTGACGCAGCTGGATGCATGATGCTTTGTTCTTCCATGTGCCTTAATGCTTTCTGTGTGGATGCCATGCTTTTTGCTATGGTCAACTCATGCACTTGTGCTTTTGGCATGCTTATGACAATGATGTGTGCATTCATGCTTTGCTTTTCCATTTGTTGCAAAGGTCTTACCAATTGATTTCTTTCAATATTGGCAGTGTCTAATTGCACACAATGATTCTGATTTGACAAGCACATAGAGCTCGAAAAGACGATCACTTTTCCTTTTTGGAGCGTGTGCAAATTCTTCCTGGATTGCAAGTTATGGCTTGTTGAAGCTTTTGTGAAGAAGAGGACCATTGATGATGTGGCACAGGGATTCACATGCTGAATTCCATACTGTGCTTAGCAGGGGCTCTGTGCTTAGGTGGCATTGTGCCATGTGGCAATCTTTAAACCCAACTTGGTTAACCCAAGGTTTACAAAAATTTTACCATGGTTGAACTAACCCAAGCAACTGAACCTAACCACAGTTAGCTTTGACCACCTTATCTGCCACGTGGCCCTTTTAGACTAACCCAAGGTGAGTGGCTTATCTGCCACGTGTCTCTACTTTAGGCCGCCACGTGTCCTAAGGTAAGGACCTTAGAACAAAAGGAAATGCAAGCTTTGAGCTTCTTGCAAATGGCGACGGAGGTTCTAAAGACGCTGCGCCATTCGCTAGTTCTACGTTTGGAGGAGGCCCGTGATGGAGTCGAGTCTGGAAGATTGGCCTTGCAAGAGTTTTCTGGTTGTAGTTTGAGGATGGGTGGCTACCGGCCATCGAGTGCCATGGACTATTCGATGGAGAAGGTGCAGTCGGCTATTGTTATAGCCATAGTTTGTAGAGGCCGTTGAAGCTCGTGAGGCTTTGGCGATAGCATTGGCACTGAAGGAGGCTGTAGTGCTGCGCTTGCTATAGTTTGTGAGGGTCGTAGATGGCGCGCTATGTTCGTTGAAGACAGTCGGCGTCCGTGTGCTGAGGCCAGTGAGCCGTGCGACTGGTTGTTCGTCGTGTAGGTGGCTTTTTGCAGCGTCTATAGAGGCTTGTCGAGGGCTCTTGGATGGCGCTGAAGCTGTGGTCGCTGCTGTTGCTACAGATTCGAGCTGGGGTTGCACTGGCTTTAAGAGTTGCAGGAGCCGTGGTCGTTGAGGAGCACCCTTCACTACAGTAGGACCAAGCCCAAGGCAAGCGTATTGTATTTGCATGAAAAGCCTGCTCAACTGATGGCAGATTCATGTAAGCCACCAGCTCTTCATCGATGGAGGCGCTGGAGTGCAGAAGGATTCTTCTGCTGGCCTTTGGAGGTTGGAGTCAACCTTCTGCAGTAGCTCGTGGATATGTGCTACAATAGAAGTCGCTACTGGGGCTAGACGACCATGGAGGCTAGTCTGTGAAGATTGAGCTTATAGAGATAGCTCTTGGTGGCTTCAAGGCTGGAAGCCGACCGGTCGACTAGTCAATTTGGAGCACTAGAATGACAATAGATAGGAAATTTTTCTCAAAGCTTTCAACAAACTGAACAATCAGAGACTCTCTTTCTCACATCAGGAATGACGGAAATATCTCAAAGCAATGAACAGAATTTTCATTCAATGGACGGAATTCTTTCAATCTAAAACTAAAAGTAACCTAGGAGAAAAAACATGAGCTCCTAAGGCAACCTACAACTAATCTAGGTATGCAATCCTAGTGAACTACTAATGAGCTAAACTAGGAGAGCTAAACCTATGCTCTGATACCATGACAAAACATGCGTGCCTCAGGATCTATGGAGCACTCTAAGGTGGATGAAACCTATGTGGAAACATGATGAAGAGAGTGCTCATGACATGTACCTCAAGTCAATTAGGTTCCAAGATAGATTAGCTTGGACTCATAAAGAGAATCTTGAGATAGTGCAAAGTGCTTGATTTATATTCCTTCAAATGAACCTCCCTTTTATAGGTGAGGGTACTTACATTCATTTGCTTGCTCACATGTGGGATATCTCCTCCATGCCATGTGGCAGCTTACCCTTTGCTCATACCTTTGCTCTACAAGTGCTCATGGCACCATATCTCTCAACACCTCCCCTTGGTGCCATGATCCTTTGGCTACTGCAAGGTGGTCAGATGTGAGTTACATTCCATCACCTCCCCTTAGTGCATACATTGCTACTTAAGGTGGTCAAGTGTGGCTTTTACATGTCAATACCTCCCCTGGGTGCTTTCATAGCTACTCTTAGGTGGTCAGGCTTGATTTACAAAACATAGGCAAGGTTGGCAAGGTTTTTGCTTTTCAATGCTTCATGTCGATGGCATTTGCTTCTTCGCTTGACGTAGCTGGATGCATGATGCTTTGTTCTTCCATGTGCCTTAATGCTTTCTGTGTGGATGCCATGCTTTTTGCTATGGTCAACTCATGCACTTGTGCTTTTGGCATGCTTATGACAATGATGTGTGCATTCATGCTTTGCTTTTCCATTTGTTGCAAAGGTCTTACCAATTGATTTCTTTCAATATTGGCAGTGTCTAATTGCATACAATGATTCTGATTTGACAGGCGCATAGAGCTCAAAAAGACGATCACTTTTCCTTTTTGGAGCGTGTGCAAATTCTTCCTGGATTGCAAGTTATGGCTTGTTGAAGCTTTTGTGAAGAAGAGGACCATTGATGATGTGGCACAGGGATTCACATGCTGAATTCCATACTGTGCTTAGCAGGGGCTCTGTGCTTAGGTGGCACTGTGCCATGTGGCAATCTTTAAACCCAACTTGGTTAACCCAAGGTTTACAAAAATTTTACCATGGTTGAACTAACCCAAGCAATTGAACCTAACCACAGTTAGCTTTGACCACCTTATCTGCCACGTGGCCCTTTTAGACTAACCCAAGGTGAGTGGCTTATCTGCCACGTGTCTCTACTTTAGGCCGCCATGTGTCCTAAGGTAAGGACCTTAGAACAAAAGGAAATGCAAGCTTTGAGCTTCTTGCAAATGGCGACGGAGGTTCTAAAGACGCTGCACCATTCGCTAGTTCTACGTTTGGAGGAGGCCCGTGATGGAGTCGAGTCTGGAAGATTGGCCTTGCAAGAGTTTTCTGGTTGTAGTTTGAGGATGGTTGGCTACCGGCCGTCGAGTGCCATGGACTATTCGATGGAGAAGCTGCAGTCGGCTATTGTTATAGCCATAGTTTGTAGAGGCCGTTGAAGCTCGTGAGGCTTTGGCGATAGCATTGGCACTGAAGGAGGCTGTAGTGCTGCACTTGCTATAGTTCGTGAGGGTCGTAGATGGCGCGCTACGTTCGTTGAAGACAGTCGGCGTCCGTGTGCTGAGGCCAGTGAGCCGTGCGACTGGCTGTTCGTCGTGTAGGTGGCTTGCAGCGTCTATAGAGGCTTGTCGAGGGCTCTTGGATGGCGCTGAAGCTGTGGTCGCTGCATTCGGGCTGGGGTTGCACTGGCTTTAAGAGTTGCAGGAGCCGTGGTCGGTGAGGAGCACCCTTCACTACAGTAGGACCAAGCCCAAGGCAAGCGTATTGTATTTGCATGAAAAGCCTGCTCAACTGATGGCAGATTCATGTAAGCCACCAGCTCTTCATCGATGGAGGCACTGGAGTGCAGAAGGATTCTTCTGCTGGCCTTTGGAGGTTGGAGTCAACCTTCTGCAGTAGCTCGTGGATGTGTGCTACAATAGAAGTCGCTACTGGGGCTAGACGACCATGGAGGCTAGTCTGTGAAGATTGAGCTTATAGAGATAGCTCTTGGTGGCTTCAAGGCTGGAAGCCGACCGGTCGACTAGTCAATTTGGAGCACTAGAATGACAATAGATAGGAAATTTTTCTCAAAGCTTTCAACAAACTGAACAATCAGAGACTCTCTTTCTCACATCAGGAATGACGGAAATATCTCAAAGCAATGAACGGAATTTTCATTCAATGGACGGAATTCTTTCAATCTAAAACTAAAAGTAACCTAGGAGAAAAAACATGAGCTCCTAAGGCAACCTACAACTAATCTAGGTATGCAATCCTAGTGAACTACTAATGAGCTAAACTAGGAGAGCTAAACCTATGCTCTGATACCATGACAAAACATGCGTGCCTCAGGATCTATGGAGCACTCTAAGGTGGATGAAACCTATGTGGAAACATGATGAAGAGAGTGCTCATGACATGTACCTCAAGTCAATTAGGTTCCAAGATAGATTAGCTTGGACTCATAAAGAGAATCTTGAGATAGTGCAAAGTGCTTGATTTATATTCCTTCAAATGAACCTCCCTTTTATAGGTGAGGGTACTTACATTCATTTGCTTGCTCACATGTGGGATATCTCCTCCATGCCATGTGGCAGCTTACCCTTTGCTCATACCTTTGCTCTACAAGTGCTCATGGCACCATATCTCTCAACAGATCTACCATGGTGAATTAATCCCCAAGGTTTATCTTACGACATCAAATGTAAGAAATGATTCTAATCTCACAGTTTCCATTCTTAATGATGCATAGATGAATCTTACACAAACTCTTCCAAAAGTGTTGTATGTCCAACTTGATAACACATCGAGAGAGAACAAGAATCAAGTTGTGTTGGCATATCTTTGCATGCTTGTGGAGAAAGTCATATTTTTGAAAGTGAAATTAGGATTCCTTATGGTGGGTCACACACACGACCATATTGATCAGATGTTTAGCCGGTTCTCAATAAAGGTGAGAAAGAAAGAAGCATGGGATGGGAATGCAATGATCCACATTTTATAGGATGCATATGTGCCAAAACCGATAATTGCAAACATGGAAAAAACAACAAATTTTAGACACTTTGTGTTTGGTGACAACGAGCAAATTGATCGATGTATTGAGAAGCTCAATGAGTTAATCTTTCAACACCAATTTTGAATGAAGAAAGATCAAGAAGGCACGACGTTGTTGTGGGGGAAGTTCTATTCCACATCACCGACTTGGGTTCCAGTCAAAGGATTGAAGTTCTTGAAGTGTATTCTAGAGCGTGAGTTGCATGTGGCACCCTTACAACCTTTACAATCAATGAGGGAGTTGCACAATGAGCCATGAAGGAGGGGAGAGATGCAAACCCTATAAGTTTAGTCAATGAGATTAGAGAAACAATCCAACATGCTGCAACATATTTTGAAGATGTGGTGTGGACATGGTGGAGTCCATTCTTTGCATCCCAAATACTTATCAATCACCTACTAAACGACCCCCAAGATGTGTCACATTTTAGTTGGCCACAATGCATTGAACAAGGTTTTGTAAATGCACGTATGAATGCTTCTTCAAGTGCACAGTTACATGCACCTTCAAAGAAGAACTATCTTGGGGAGGAGAGAGAAATGTACCTTGGAGCAAGAAAGCCCAAAAAAGCCAGGGAAAGGGTTCAAGAAATGTGGAGTGGTCGCATCGAGGACTTGGCGGTGGGTATGATGGTTGCTGTGTTAGCAACAGATGATCCTAGTGGATTTCCTTTTTGGATTGCTAAAGTTGTGAAAGTCGAAAAGGAAGGTTCAAACACCAAGTCAATAGAGGTGCACTGGTTTTTCACCAAGTCCATGGATGCTTTCATGGGTCGATATAACCCAAAGATGGTGGTAACAAGGAAGTGTGGCCAAAAAGGGAAGAGGGCAACAAAGAATTGTCTAACAATTGATACTCTACAATTGGATGAGGTAGATATTTTGGTATATGCATTTCAATTAACACAAGCTGGGCATTTGCCAAAGGAGACACAATACATTTTATCCTGAAAATTTCCAAAGACATTAGTCAGATGCAGTGAACAAATGGAAGCCAAGACATGCCATGCAAGAAAGAGGGTGGCAGCTAAACTTGCCCAGGTTAACTTGGAGAATGTTCTAGTGGACAGCCTAGAGGAGGAAGGATCTTCAACTTCTACCACACAAAGTTTAGGCTCTAGTGCATTTGAAGGTGTAGGATCAAAGGATGAGCACTGTTCTTTGTAGGATCAGTGGCATGTATGTTTGTGCAATAATGTGATTTGTACCTTTTTAGGATTTTGAAATGTGTTATGCCATGGTACTTTTATGTGCATTGGATGCATAGGCCCTTATTGTATTGAATTTAAAAAATTAATGTATTTTTTACAATTTTGGTATTCCAAGTGTAGGTGTTTGTGCCCATTTTCCAAAAAAACTTTGTCGGCAAAATTCCATAGAAGCATGGTTTTTATGAGTTTTTTCAAAAACCATCGCACAAAAAGGCCATCTTTTTCAAATAAACGTAAAATTCACATGAAAAAGAGGGAATCTTTCAAAGATTCCCCTAGAGTTCTCTTTTTGAGGTTACAGTTCTCGAATTAGATGTTACAGTATTGGATGTTCTCCCGTACCTTCAATACCATCTAATTATACACATGCCACCACTCCAAATCTAGTAGCAAGCATATAGTATGTAGAGGACTATGTGCCTTTTGTCAATGTTTCATCAAATAAGATTGGAATACCATCTATCTAGCTATACTAAAGGGTGCATTTTGCCATGTGTCATGCAAACAAGAACTTGTTCACAGTCCCATTATATCATCTAAAATTTTTCCCCATGTATGCACTATAGCATCAAAACCTCTTAGTGCAAACATGAACGATCGATTCACCACTGCATTTCCACTACTTTCCAAATGGCCTGCTTGTAATAATAGCCATCACATGCCTTTCCAAATAGCATGCTTGTAAATAATAGCACAAAAGATGGATACTTTATAGCTCCCTTCTTTTAATCACACTCCACCTGCAAAGGTCAAGAAATGTCCCAATAGACTCTATTGGGAGAAAGTGGTTAACAAGCTCAATTGTTATCGCCATGGAGAAGGATCTTATTGTTGTCTACTACATTTTTCCCTTTCAATTTATTGAAATACGTGGTACGTAAAATTGTTACTAATTTTCCCCCTTCTATCACCTGATTAAGTACTTTTTAACCATGATCTTTCAACTGCTTTAATTAATTGAGTTGTTATAGAAGTCAAATGTGTGAAGTGCATGTGTTGTGGATTTTTATCAGGAGCCCATGCTCCCATAGGCTCACACCTTGAGCAATTTTTTGCATCGCTTTGGTTGTCATAAACCCTTGATGCTAGCATTTCTTTTGTGAATAGATACTAAAATTACATCCAAGCTCCCTAACATGCTATCATTTCTTTTGTGAATAAACCCTTGATGCTATCATTTCTTTTTTGAATAGATACCAAAATTATATCCAAGCTCCCTAACACTCTTTCACACTAAAATTATATCCAAGCTCCCTAACACTCTCTTGGAGCTTTTACCATCCCTCTTAGTGCTTGTCAAATCAATTTCCACAATTCTATATCACAAACAAAGCATTCTACCTAAGAGTCTCTACAAATTTCAAACATTGTGAATGCTTTAAATAAGAAAGAGAGAAAGATAGATTCGGTATGCCTCTTGTCAAAAGACATGGGATAGTTGCTTTCTTTAATCCAAACCCCTCATAGCAAAATATTTACTTAGAGACAAGATACCAATGAAAAGACACAACTCTGTAACACGTCATTATTGTCCCAACTCCCTTGCTCTTTACCCTTTGAGCCCCCTGAATGCTTGATGTGGCTACTTTGGAACTAGATTTCTCTTTCGGTCCCTCGAACAATTGTCACTCTTTTGCATGACATTATTATTTGACTTGTTCCACTCCCATCCAACTAGAGGGCACACCATCCATCTTTTCATTCCTAGACAAACATGTATTCTCTTCTCGAGTCAGGCAATAATGAGCATAATGGCCCAAATCTGACTGGCGTGTATACCACCTCATCAGAAAGATGCACATCCACAAAGTTTGGAATAGTTTGACCTGTGATCCTAGAGAATCCAAGCTCTTTTAGCCCCAAACACCTTCCAAGTATACATCAACAACACCAAAATGGAACAAATCAGGAAAACTGCCCAAATCTGGAACACAGTAGTAAGAATCAAGAAAACACCCCAAATCTTATCGGTATGTAGAGAATCCAAGGTCTTTTAGTCCCAAATACCTTTTGAGTAGACATCGGCAACACAAAATCCTCCCAAGAGAAATTTCCTCCACATCCAAGGATTTTCCCATCCATGTAGGCAAACCTAGGAAATCCACCCACACCGGACATTCCCTGAACATGCATTCATCAATATTGGAGGGGCTCCAAGGAAGAGCCCAGATGACCATGCCTTGGGACATAAGAAATTGAAAAATAATATCATGACAAATAACCTTTGATACACACCGCAAAAGGAAGAAAGCTTTCCCCAAAAACCTCACTGCATAACTTCCATAGGGATGTCACATTCAAATGCAAGGATGCCAGAAACTCTTGCATCTCTCCTAGAGTAGGCACCCTGCCCAGTGAAGAAAAGGTAAACCATGCCATTAGCAAGCTTTTGCACTTCATGCTTAATCGTACCAAAATGAACATGACATACTGTTCCATACCTGAGGTCATTTCCCTTGAGATCCTTCTTTGTAGGCGCAGCTTCCCTATGAGCACAGACAATACTTCAAGCCTCTTCATCTACGAACAAAGAAAAACCAGCCACAAGCTTTTTAGCCATAGTCTCAGCATAAGAAGCCTAGCCACCCTCTCGATTGTTAGGCTACTCACTCTCTTTTTCCTCACCCCCCAGACCGCCTCCCCAATCTATAGTCTACTTGCATGCAACCTTTCTTTGGACCCGAGACAACATCACGATCAAACTTCTCACAGCACACCTCTCCCACTTGGACCAACATGCTACTCATTGGGTATGCTCCCCTCACATCTCCTCCTCTTCACCCCTCCATTACCCCACGATGGCTAATAAGACACCTTGCACATGTAGGCCTCCTCACACTCAACTCACCACCCTTGCAAAACAGGCAATTCCCATTGTTGATTTTGATGGCAAGCAAAATTGCATGATTAATAAAAATGAAATTGCCCACAAGCAAACAAGTATTCATATTTTATGGTACTATAATCATGGTTCTCCTTCAATTGAAAGAAAACAAACCTCAAAAAAATAATTTAGCCTCTCAAACACAAGAGCTGCCTTACAATATTGCTCAATATGTATAACCTTCTCATGAACTTGGTGGATGAGTGTGGCTAAATAGTATGATGATTTTTGGTAGTTTGTGGGTAAATTAATGGATGATATGGAAACCACTTTTAGAAGGACAACAATGGTGAAGGCACATGAAGTAGCGAGAAACAAGGTTCTAGTTGTGGAACAAACTTTAACTTACAATGGAAGTAGTGAAATCTACAGAAGTTCCTACTTTCCCTGTGTCAAAGATTGTGAGAGGGTCCTCCAATGGTATCTACTTTTTCTGGGCATCCTTTGATTTAGCCCTTAAAGTCTCCAGCTCATAGGCCATGGCCTCGTAGGCATATGCAGCCGATGCGAAAGCATTGTATGGTCTTTTTGCTATAGTAAATAGTTTGCCCTTCAAGGTATTCCACATCTCTTGGGATGTCTAGACGAGCTGATTCTTCAATTTAGAAAATTCATATTTGCTCAAGAATACGATGTCTACCTCATCGGCCATTTCCTTGAGTTGTTCTTCTACATGTTGTAGTGCTTAAAGCTATTGCTTTAACAAAAGATTTTTGATTTGAAGGTCATTTTGATTTTTTCCCATATAGTCGAGCTAAACAAAGAATTCATCTTTCATCTCTTGGAGCCATGCTGTCACAGTCGGCATGCAATCTTGTTGTACCTTGACCTGTGTTGTCAGCTTTGCAATATGTTTTCTCTATTGCTCTGTAGACCTTGCATATTCTTCCTGAAGTTATGCAATTTTGGCCTGTGCACTGGCAAGATGTTTCTCCATGTTAGATATGCTCAATGCTCCACCCTCTTGGTAACCACCAGTGGTCCAAGGTGCTCAAGTTGTAAGGCCCCCATATGAAGAGAAGCCATGTGTGAGCCCGAGACACTGGATGGATCCTGACTTGCATGTCAGATGAGGTCTATCAAGAATGAGACCGTTGACGGTAGAAAGGTGATTGTGTGGGAGCCTCTTGCTCTTGCTAGGGTCTAGGGGTGGGTTTGAGGGCGAGAGCCCCCGAGGCGACGGTATAGGAAATATTCCCTGAATATTCCATGGATGACTAGTCGGTTCCACCGACTAGGTTGACTGGTCGACTTCACCGACTAGGCTGACTGGTCGGTTCCACCGACTACATTGATCTGACTACCGCCTCATAGTTATAAAGAGGTGACCTCCCTAGTCCATTGTATTGGATCAGATCTTCCAGTAGAGATCTTCCAGCTAGTAGCTCTTCACCTAGTATCTGTCTAGATCACCATCCAAGCTCCACTGTGGGAGGGCACGGGTGGATGGAGCCATCATCTGTACTACATCAGTATTGAAGGAAAATTTTATTTGTCTCCAGTTTGCTATGTACTCTCTATTCTAGAGGGAGGCAAACGAATCAGGAAGCAGAGTTGAAACAGAGCCAGGAAGTGTAAAATAGCAGGGCGACCTGAATTTTTGCCAGGTAGGTGGTTGAATTTCACATGCTGGTCCAGCAGGAAGCAGGGCGACTTCATGAAGAGAGTCCCTAGTCACTAGCAGGCATAGGAACTACAGGAAAAAGTGAAATCGATTTCAGATTTGCTATTTTTTGCTGCCTATTGTTTGGATTTGCTAGAATATGATGTCTGGCAGGGAAAAAATGCAAAAAATAGGAGTTTTTGTCTGAATTTTATCAGGAAAAGTATGTGGCTACTGTGTCTTGAGAAGATAGGAGTTGTAGAAGTGAGTTAGCCTCAGGAGGATTGCTAAAATCTATAAAAATAGACCTGATTTGTTGTGTGATAGTTGTGGGCATCAGGGAGAGATGTTTTATAGGGTTTTTTTGCAGAGCAGTAGCAGGAAAGGAAGCAGTTTGGTGGGCTATCCAAATCTACAACAAAGAGATGTTTCTAGTCTCTATATGAGCATGGATATGGAAGTAATAATAGTACCAAGAGACTCTCAATATGTGATGGTTAGAAACTCTGTCACAGAGGATAGGTGGATACTAATTTTATAGATCACAGACTAAGCAGCAGGACTAGAGTTTCCTCGTAGCAAATGGCCCAAAGAGTTATTTTATGCCATAGACCTAATACCAGAGCATGAGTCCTACTAAGGCACTATGACTCTAGACAGGGTTTTTTTGTTAATAAACAGGAAGCTGAGAATTCAAGACATTTTGTATATATTGTTCTGAGTTGAGAAATTTGCAATGTACCTTGTGATAGACATAGATTCAGACATACAGGTTATAGTCTTTGATTGGGTTTTTGAATATGAGGTTATATTTGATGTCAGAGACAGAGATATGTGGTACCTCATATTGAATGTAAATGAAGATGAGTGGAATGATATAGAGATGCCTAGTGACAATGATTTACCAACAGATATTTACTAGTTTTGTTTATGTACCGATGAGGAGCTTGATGATGCCATGTAAATAGACAGAAAGATTCTGGAATTTGGTCCATCTATTAGAAGGCTAGAATTTGGTGCAAATATTCATGTTGAAATCCTGTATTCAAAAGTGCATAAGCATATCAGGTCTGTGTTGGCTTATATGAAAGAGGAAGAGTGGAAGGATTTGCCTTTACCATCAACAAGATTAGAGTTAGATGATGTGTTTGTTTTGAACTAGTAAGAGAAGTGACTTCTAGGGTCTATAGGAAGTCTGGTGCCTCTGTTTAGTGCTTTGGATGAGCAGAAGGAAGATGCTGTAGGGAGTACAAAGGCATAGTTTAGCTCTACGATTTTTTGCAGTCATCTTTTGGTGCCTCCACGGAGGAAGTTCACTTCAGTTGACAAGATTGGAGGAGTAGATGTTTTGAGATGTGTTGCAAGCAATGGGGAGAAATCCACACATGAGAGTGATACAGTGTGAGTGGTGTGGAGAATGTGGTCACAGGAAGGACAGATGCATTGAGGTCCAGCTATGTGTGATCCGACTCCCGAGCCAGAGTGCAGAGAGCTCTGAAAGTGCTTGCCCGCAAAAAAAAGAATGCTCTTCAGATGCAGAGTGAGCTTCTTCAGTAGTGTGTTTGTTTTGTTGCCTTCGAGTTTTGTTGTGGTTGAGGAAGCCAGGGTGTGACAGTTGAAAGGTTGTGAGGATGGCTCAGGATTTTCCAGAGTTCTGGGGGATGCCGTATGAGAATGCAGTAAGATTCCTGGAAAAGATGGAATTTACAGCACTTATGAAAGATAGGGCAACCCCTGAGATTTTGTTTCAGATTCTAAATTATTGCTTGCAAGGAGATGCAAAAGCATGGTTGCAGACTCAAGTTGCTACCTTTAAGGCTGCACATCCTCAGCAACAAAATCCAGAGTATACAGTGGTGAGAGTAGCTTTCCTTGTACGGTTTGCACAAGCCAGGAGCCCTAATGAAGTCTGGAAAGAGCTATGCTCAGTGAGATAGGAGGAAGAACAAGATGTGAATCAATACATAATCTAGTTTGGGAGATTATGGAGTCTCTGCTGCGAAGCTCTTATTCCGGAAGTACCACCTCAAATGATCAAGCGTGATCATTTCATAGCTGGCCTAAAGCCTACACTCAAATTGAAAGTGGAGCTGAAGAATCTGGATAGTTTTGAAGATGCTGTCAGAGTGGCTAGGGAGAAAGAATGGAAAGTCCAGAGAGTGAGGCAGCTTGGCATGCAAGAGGAGCCTAAGACCGTGGTCAGCAGGCTAGAAATGATCAAGGCATATGTAGAGAGAGAGCCAGTGTCTGTTCCTGTACAGGATGACTCCCTGAAGAAGGACTTGCATGATGCTGTAGAGCTTATGAAGTCACTCAGTCTAAATTGGATGGAGACTGCAGGAAGAGGAAGAGGCCGAGGTGTGCAAAACAACAAGAGAGATGTACAGGCTGGGAGTGAAGGAAATACAGTTGGAACAGGTAGAGGACGGGGATACATGAGCAATGTGAAGTGCTGGAATTATGGAGAATGGGGACATATCAGCCCTCACTGTGATAAGCCAGCAAGAGTAGGTGGAGAAGTTTATCCTGTGATGCAGAAGACAAATGATAGGTCAGGAGACTTCAATGTGGAAGTGAAGGATTTGAATCAGCATTCTACCAGTGGAGTCAAATGGGATGATAAAGGAAAAGGGAAGGCAATCAGCCTGATTAGGGTGGAGACTATTCCAGAGATCATGCCAGTAGCAAAGAGAACAAGGAGTGCGATAGGAGAGAATGGACCTTCTGCAAAAAAAGGGAAGATGTGGAGTTTGATCTCAGTCCTTCGTCTCCTGAAAAGAAGAGTCGGAGTCCCAGGAAACATTACAAGACTTCAGATTTGCATATGGGTCAAGGACAAGAGGAATACACACTAATGAATGATTTGAAGGGGAGGACGGCTAATATAACTTTTGCACAATTACTTGGATTGTGCCCGAAGCTCAAAAGAGAATGGAAGAAGTTGGCTAATCCCAGGAAAAGTAATGAGAAGGAGCCTACAAGAGGAGAGATAGAGATGATGTCTGTGGAAGATCTTCCAGATTTATGCCCAGCAGTGGGTGCATGGTGTGGGGGTATGAGTGTTGGAGAGGCATATGTTGATGGCGGTGCACAAATAAGTGTTATGACTCAGGCATGTATGGAGAGGTTGGGGCTAAAATTGAATGCTCATTCAGATTTTAGACTCCGATTGGCAAATTATGTGAAGGTGAAGTGTCTGGGTATATGCACGGGAGTAGTAGTGGATGCTTTTGGAGTATCCTATTGCATTAATTGCCACATTATGCCTACTGGTTTGGGAGCATACCCATTGATTTTGGGCAGACCTTGGCTCAGACAGGTAGGAGCAATACAAAACTAGAAGATGGGTACAATTACAGTGCATAATAAGAAAGGAAAGGCCAAGAAATTTGATATGAGCAGCAGACGGGAAATAGAAGAAGAACCAGAAGAAACAAGCATGGAGAAGGAGTCAGACAGTGAGACTGAAGAAGAAAGTACTACATCTGAGGAGGAGGGGCAAGTATCATTTCTATTGAAGGAGTCTGATGCATATGAGTTGCAGGCAGCAGAGATACAAGAACCTAAGGAGGAGAGTAAGCTTGAAGATATGGATATTTTGATGCAACCCCCACCTTCCTAGATAGAACGAGAAGAGATATTGCTATCCATGCTGAATTTTAGTCTGGAAGAAGTGGAAAAGGAGTATATGAGAGTCATTCATCAGTATCCAAAGCTGTTTATAACCTCACATGAAGAGATCAAGGGTTTCAGATGTGAGCCAATGCACATTGAGCTAAAAGAAGGTAGCAGGCCTGTTTTTCAGAAGTTGAGGAGGACACATAGAGAGCTTTTGCCCGTGCTGAGAGAGGAGTCGAATAAGTTGCTCAAGGCTAGCTGATATATCCAGTGGAACATTCAGATTGGGGCAGTCCAATGGTAATCATTCCTAAGCACACATGAGGATGGAGAGTATGTGTTGACTACAAGCCTCTCAATGCGGTAACTAAAAGCAATCATTATCCTCTTTCTTTTATTGATGATATATTGGATAGAGTGGCAGGGTATGAGAAATATAGTGTGTGTGATGGATACTCTGGATATTTCTAGATTTCAATTGCTGAGGAGGATCAAATCAAAACTACATTCATCACACCCTAGGGTTGCTTTTGTTACAGAGTAGTGCCATTTGGATTGAAGAATGCACCGGCATGGTATCAGGAGAATACTGATGAAGTGCAGTCCAATGGTAATCATTCCTAAGCACACATGAGGATGGAGAGTATGTGTTGACTACAAGCCTCTCAATGCGGTAACTAAAAGCAATCATTATCCTCTTTCTTTTATTGATGATATATTGGATAGAGTGGCAGGGTATGAGAAATATAGTGTGTGTGATGGATACTCTGGATATTTCCAGATTTCAATTGCTGAGGAGGATCAAATCAAAACTACATTCATCACACCCTAGGGTTGCTTTTGTTACAGAGTAGTGCCATTTGGATTGAAGAATGCACCGGCATGGTATCAGGAGAATACTGATGAAGTGTTAGCTCCTTTCATTGATAAATTTGTGAGAGCATTTCTGGATGATATATGTGTGTACAGTTCCAAGAGAGAGCATGCATGGAGGCTGGATCAAGTGCTCCACAGAATGGATGAAGCAGGAGGACAATTCAACCCATGGAAATGTCATTTGGGATGCTCCAAAGTGAAGCTATTGGGACATATAGTATCCCAAAATGGCATTGAGCCTGCTGATCCAGAGAAGGTAAAAGCCCTTATCTTACTTCCAGCTCCCTCTACATCAAAACAGTTGTAGAATTTTGTGCAGAAAGTGAAGTATATGACAAGATTCATACATTTAGTCTCTCAGCTATTGTATCCTTTGCAACAAGCTATGAAAGAAGAACCTCTACAATGGAGTGAGGATTGTGAAGAAGTG
Organism: Dipteris shenzhenensis; assembly: GCF_047967505.1. Lineage (NCBI taxonomy): Eukaryota > Viridiplantae > Streptophyta > Polypodiopsida > Gleicheniales > Dipteridaceae > Dipteris > Dipteris shenzhenensis. The sequence goes on from NC_141612.1 coordinate 47,330,580, forward strand.
TTCAATAGAGTGAAGGAAGTGTTGGGAGAGATTGCTTGTGTGAAAGCTCCAGATTTCTCTCAGACCTTTTATGTGAACCCTTCATTTGGACCTGATGCTGTGGGAGCCATTTTATTGCAGAAAGGGGAGGAGTCCCGGTATATGAGGCCTGTGTATTATGCTAGCAGAGTCAAAACAGAAGCAGAGAGGAGATATATGGAGGCAGAGCTGATTCTATCAAGCTTGGTATATGCTTGCAGGAAGTTCAGGGCATATCTGATCTCAAAGCCATTTGTGGTTTTGACTTGCTACTCTTTATTGCCTCAGCTTATTAATAATTCAACACTTTCTTGAAGCATGATGAAATGGCTAGTTGAGCTACAAGAATATACTTTCTCATTTCTTGTGGAGAGCACTTCCAAAGCCACACTGGCAGATCTGTTAACATACAAAGAGGGTCCCATTTTGGTAAAGGAAGTGGAGAAGACGATAGATAAAGAGGAGCATGCTATCATTCCAGGAGCATCTATCTTGCATTTTGATGGCTCATACAGGAAGAGTTTACATCAAGCTGATGGAGGCTATGTGATTACTGATTCAGAGAGCAAGCTGATTCAGAAGGAGGGAGTCCATCTGGAAGCCGGAAGTAATAATGAGGCGGAGTATGCAGCATTATATGAGGGGTTGTTGGCTACACTTAAGCTGAAGATTTAGAAGATAATGATCAAGGGAGATTCTCTACTTGTTGTAAAGCACGTTCTAGGAAGTTGGCAAGCAAGAAACCCGAGGTTGAGAGGGTATCTAGCCAAAGTAAAAAGGTTGCTTCAACAATTTACAGCATGGAATATCCAGCATGTGCGAAGGGAGGATAATCAAATGGCACATGACTTGGCTCAAGAGATGAGTGACCAAGATCGAGTGATAGCAAAGCTTGAAGATCCACTATACAGAGGGAGAGAATTCCTGGCTCAAATAGTGGATTTTTTACTTACTAGACATCTACCTTGTGAGCTTAAGAAGAATAAAAAATATCACTTCATATGGAAGAGCAGACAGTATATGATGATTGATGATGAGCTTTACATGAGAGGAGCTGATCAGATCTTGAAAAGAGTGCCCTAAAGAGAAGAAATATATTATATACTGTCATCCAGTCATGAAGGAGCTTGTGGAGGACACTATGCTTTTAAGATTACACTACAGAAAATACTTCTGGAGGGTTATGTGTGGCCTTCAATACAGAAGGATGTGCAGCATTGGTGCAGTTCCTACCATGAATGCCAGAGGATGGTAAAAGAATTTTTAAAATGGAGCCAAGAAATATTATGCTGGTTTACGATATTTTTGAAAGATGGGGGATAGATGCAGTTGGTCCTCTACCCAAAACTGCCAAAGGGAAATGTTATATGCTGATTGGTGGGCTGTCCAAATCTACAACAAAGAGATGTTTCTAGTCTTTGAGATGAGCATGGATATGGAAGCAATAATAGTACCAAGAGACTCTCAATACGTCATGGTTAGAAACTCCGTCACAGAGGACAGGTGGATACTAATTTTACAGATCACAGACTAAGCAGTAGGACTAGAGTTTCCTCGTAGCAAATGGCCCAAAGAGTTATTTTATGCCATAGATATGATACCAAAGCACGAGTTCTACTGAGGCAGTGTGACTCTAGGTAGGGTTTTTTTGTTAGTAAATAGGAAGCTGAGAATTGAAGACATTTTGTATATATTGTTCTGAGTTGAGAAATTTACAATGTACCTTGTGATAGACATAGATTCAGACATACAGGTTATAGTCTTTGATTGGGTTTTTGAATATGAGGTTATATGTGGTACCTCATATTGAATGTAAATGAAGATGAGTGGAATGATATAGAGATGCCTAGTGACAGTGATTTACCAGAAGATATTTATTGGTTTTGTTTATGTACTGATGAGGAGCTTGATGATGCCATGTAAATAAACAAAAAGAAAATAAAGAGTGTAATTTTATGTATCTGATTCTGGAATTTGGTCCATCTATTGGAAGGCTAGAATTTGGTGCAAATATTCATGTTGAAATCCTATATTCAGAAGTGCATAAGCGTATCAAATTTGTGTTGGCTTATATGAAAAAGGAAGAGCAGAAGGATTTGCCTTTACCGTCAACAAGATTAGAGTTAGACGATGTGTTTTTTTTGAACTAGTAAGAGATAGTGACTTCCACGGTCTATAGGAAGTCTGGTGCCTCTGTTTAGTGCGTTGGATGAGCAGAAGGAAGATGCTGTAGGGAGTACAAAGGCATAGTTTAGCTCTACCATTTTTTACAGTCAACGTGTGTGCGATAAGTGAGCCCAACTTATGCATGTGCCCTTCTCTGCTATGCAAAGTACTGCATATGAATCTCAACTCATTGTGTTGGTCTTCACCAAAAGTTGCATTCTCTCTAAATACCATACCAATTGTTGGCAGCAGCCTGTATCTTGCACATTACTCACAAAGAAATAATTTTTCTGCATTTTAGGTGGTCCAGAGTCCTTGTGCATCTCACTATCGACATCCTTCTTGTATGCAACTTCCTCCCTAATCAAAGGCAATTGAAAAACCTCATAGATAATCTTTGATGTCACCATGAGATTGTTGCTCAACATACCTCTCGATTTTTTGAACACTTCATATTGCATGAGAGGATCGTGTGGAGCCTTCCAGGATGTCCACGAAAGACTTGCGTATTGAAGCAGGCCAATCTTCTTTAACCATTTCTGGTATTTGCTGAGGTCCAGAGAGACTTTGAAGTTGGCAAAACTAGCCGTCACAATCTGCTTCTTGAGCGTTAGCTAGGGGAGTTCGTCATCGGACTCTGTCTCCTCACTCTTTGTGTGATGACAATCGCTTTCTCCTTGCCTGGATTTGTTCAAGGGCTCTTTCTTGCCGGAGTTAGGGATTTCTTGCTAGCGACCCATCTTGTCATCTAGAAAATAGCTCTGTGAAGGAGCTCAAGCGACGAATCTTGTATTTTAGAAGGCAAGGGAGTTGTAAGCCGCAAACTATGTTTTGGAGCCATTTGAACGAAAGCGTGAGTGCAGAAGCCATCGTTCACTAGGCTGGTTTGGAGATTCACTAGTAGTCTCGCATGTGCCAGACTAGCAGTATGAAGCGGCGATTGGGTGTGTGTATAATCCACCTCCCATCCCTCCTTGCTTATATGAGTTTGCATCATGGGGTTGGTAAGGCGTGCGTCGGTGATGATGCTTTTCCTCATGGTGAGGTCGTTGTTTGTGTGAGCGGCCTTGTCAAATTTTGTACCATTGATGCTGTGTCCATACGGGCGTTGATGGGTCGGTACGGCTAGTCCAATGTGTTCTGTTAGTTGGCGGACTCAGGGCAGAGTGAGGTCAGATAGGCAAAGCATAGTCAAATTTTGTTGCAATGCATGTGGAGAATCAGAGTCGAACTATAGGGTCGAACAATGGGCGGACATGAGAGTCGGATGGAAGTTAGACTAGAATGGGCAAATCAGATGTAGGACTGAACACGCGAACAAGGCGTCGAACCTCAATCAGACTCCAAAAAGTCAAAAAAGACACATGCAGTGCATGTGCAGTGGATCAGAGTCTCGGATTGGCATAGTTTGGTCCCCGTCAGAACTGTGGCGGAGTTCTCAGTTGGTGTTGTCAGGGACTTCAGTCCGAAACACGTTAAAACATTGTTGAAGTGGAGCTCATTGCATCTTCATCTTGTTGTTGCATCTTCTCACCTACAAAATCACTTTTGTTTATTGTAGGGTAATTTGAGTATACTTGAACTGTATTATTGGAAGTCCGGCAACATCTTTGCTGCATTGGTGGCAAAATCGGGTCGGACTGTAATTTAGCCGTTGTTCATGCGCTTGCTTGCTATGATGTTGTTCAGTGCTGTCACAAATCTCTTTTGAATTTGTCTTTGAAGGCTTCTTTGAAAAGCCGCATGATATCCCATTACTGAGCAGATAGGTTGAAACAAAGATTGTATAACTTTGTACCTCAAAAGGGTTCTGCAGTGAGATTGTGTTGATCTTCGCCTATGTGGGATCAGGGCCAATGTAAGGCTTAAGTCTAAAACCATTGACTGGTTTCTCAAAGGAGTTGCCATGTAGGTCTACCAAGAGAAATGTTCCTTGCCCATATGTATCAATCACCTTGAATGAACCATCATACCTTAATAATTTGAATTTACCTAGCATTTTTCCCAGTTTAGTGTTGAACATCAACATCAAGTCTCCTTTTTTGAAAAGTTTGAATTAAATATTTCTATTGATCCAGGCTGCCCTTCTTTTTTGTATAATGTCAACTGTATGTGAGCTGGCCAATCTATCTTAATCCAATTGTAAAAGTTGCTCCAACCTAGCATGTGATCAGCAATTGTTCTTCTGTAAACCTTTTTCATGAGCTTGTTGGAGCTTTCAGCCAATCCATTGGCTTGTGTGATGGGTAGTATGCTGTGGATTTTTTGTGCAGCATCATGTGCATCTTTGTTATTTTTCTAATGGTTTTGTTAATGAAATGGGTTCCTCTGTCACATACAATCTCAATGGGAACACCAAATCTGGTTACAATATTGTGATATAAAATATGTGCAACTGTTCTAACTTTGCATGTCTTCAATGCTATAGCCTCAACCCCCATTCAGTGCAATAATTAGTAGCACTAAGAATATATTAATTACCTGAGAATTTGGCTACAGGTTTGGTTGGTCCAATAAAGTCCAATCCCCACTTTTGAAAAGGTCCCAATGGAAGAATGGGCTGATGTAGCATTCTGTCACTATCCATTGGTCTGTCATCCCTTTAACATGACAAGCATGATTTGGCATAATTGTGTGCATCTTTTAATACTGTGGGCCACCATAATCCAACCTACAAGATTTTCTTGCCCGTGATATCACAGCTTTTTGCTCATGGTCTTGGACACACCTTCTGATGACCTTATCAATACCTCTTCTGTACAACACTCCAACAATGATAAGGAAAGGTCTGCTTTGCAATACTAAGTTTTTTCTTTGATCCCTATTCAATGTTTTTGGAATTAGTCCATCAGTAAGGAAAAATAACATCTTGTCATACCAGTTTGGTGGTTCTTCTATCCTTATCATAAATATACCTACATCAGGGAGTTTATCTAGGATGACAGTCGGAGCTTCTCCTAACTGGAGTCTGCTCAAATAATCAGCTATGGCATGCTCTTTTCCTGGTCTATGCACCACAGTGTAATCAAACTCTTGTAACAAAAGCATCCATCTTGCAAGCCTTCCTGATATTGACCAAATAAATCAAATCCTGGTGGTCAACATGAAAATTTACCTTATTAGCCAGTTAATAATGTCTAAACTTATGCAATGCATAAATCATACCAAGTGCCTCTCTTTCTGTAACTGCATAGTTTCTTTCATGTTTGGTTAAGATTTTGCTTGCATAGTCCACAGGTCTGAACCATTTTGGTGTTTTCTATTGCATTAGTACTACACTAATTGCTGAATCTAAAGCATCCACAAATACTTCAAAAGGAAGAGACCAATCAGGGGGTTGTAGGATAGGTGCCACTATGAGCATCTTTTTCAAAATGTTGAATGCATATTCTTGAGGGTTTCCCCAGATGAATGGTTATGTATCTCTAGTCAGCTTTGTGAGAGGATAACAAATATTTGCAAGGTATCTGAGAAATTTGCAATGCCATTTGATTTGGCCTAGAAAATTTTGAAGTTGTTTGATGTTTTTTGGGGCCTTTGCATTCTGAATTGCTGAAACCTTGTTAGGATCAATCTCCATTCCTTGTTGGGAGATAATATGTCCTAGAAGAATTCCTCTACTAATAGCAAAAGCACACTTTGTTGGATTTAAATTGAGACCGGCAAATTTGCATCTAGCAAAGCATAATGCTCAGTGATTCAAGTGTTCCACCATTTTTCCAAAAACTGAGAAATCATCCAAAAATACCTTGAAGGATGTGAGGTACTCTGCAAATACCTATTGTATATATTTTTTAAAGTAGGCAGGGCATTCTTCAGTCCAAAAGTCATCACATTTGATGCAAACACACCCCATTTTGTGACAAAAGTAGTTTTATCTCTATCTTCTGAAACCATTCTGATTTGGTTATACCCACTAAAACCATCCAAAAAACTATAAATTTCATGTCGAGCTACAGCATCAAGTAATAAATCACAAAATGGTAGTGGGAATGGATTAGTGATAGTGGTTGCATTAAACTTTCTATAGTCTAAATAGATTCTCAGTTTCCCATCTTTCTTTGGAACAATGACAATAGGAGATAACCATGTGACATGTGTCAGGGGATATATGAAACCAACTCTTAATAACTTGTCAATAATTCTTTGAGTGCCATTTTAAAAGCTGGAGAGAGATTTGTACTTACCATAAATGGTTGTGGGTTATCACTGTTTCCCAAGTTCATTTCCTCCAAGTCATCCTGCTGGCGGGACCCTGGCACTTTTTTGCATATGCTCTTCAAATTGTATTTATGCCTCCATGATTGCTTCCTCTACTGACTTAGAAGTGATATCCTCTGGTGTATTATGTTTGTTTGCATCAATAGCCTCTATTGTATTTTTTTTAGTGAAAACCTGATCCGACTGGTTTTCGACTTTGTTCTGTTCTTCAGCACAGTCGGTCAGAATGTGGTATCTGCTGATTTGGACCTGTATATTGATCAATAATCTTAATAACATCAAATTCAAAAATAGGATATACACTAGGGTTTCTTCTGAGGAAAATTTCTTCTTCATCTTCATCAAAATCTGGAATCATATTGATTCCCTCTGCTTGCAGTGGCTGTGTTTTTCTTGGAAAACACCTTCTTGAGGATAGGTTGATATTGACTTTCTTTTCCCTTTCCTAATAGTGATTCTCTTTGAGCCCCAGTCTTGCTTGACCTTGGCAGCTCTTAACCATGGCCTAACTAATAGCATTGAGTAAGAAAATTCCTTTTCCTCCATTTGGAGCACTACAAATGTGACTGTGAATGTGAGTCCCATGATTGTAATCTCTTGCCCTATCAATATTCTAAGAGGTTGAATTCTCCTTTGGTCAGCCATCCTCACCTGGAATGGTGTTGGAACCAATTCATTGCAGCAAAATTTTTTGAATAAATCTTCTGAGAGGATATTAACACCTGAGCCTCCATCAACCAATACTTTTGGGAATCTCTACCTTTTGTAGTCTACATCAATGAGTGGTACTTGGTAGTCGACATCTTCAACTATTGATGAGTAAATATCAGGAATTTCCTCTTCATCATTACTTGGTTGAGATTTTGCTGGATGTGACTCTTCTAGATGCAATCTCTTGCAAATTTGATGTTTGAAAGCTGGAACCAAGTTCAGTATAGTTGATCAAGAGTAATTTGTAACTTGGAGTCCATTAACTCTTGGAAAAAGAGCGTGTTGTCCTCATCTTGCATGCTAGTGTCTTGCTGCATCTTTTGGGCTCTTGTCGTAGTAGCCTCACTTCCTTGAGTTGTTTTAGCCTAGATCATAGTCTGTGGTTTTGTCTGTTCAGTTGTATTCTTTAATTCTGGAAACTCCGACGCTGTTTCGGCCGAAAAGTTTGTTTTCAGTTTTGGAGTGGCATTTTGACTTAAGTATTTTGTGGATGTTGGCTTTTCTCGGGAAACTGTCGTGATGGATTGCTATTGCATTGTAATTTATAGCATGATTTTTGCATTGTTGTTGTTGTGCAGGTACACTGTCATTGGATTTGCAGTTCGATCTATTGGTACTACATTATCTCTTTGTCTTTGTTATTCTAGTGTTCTTTTCTGACATCCTGTGAGGCGTTGTTCTGTAGTACTTGTTGCAATTTTTGTTCCGTGTCTCAGTTTGATTTGGCCAATTCATTGGCTTGGCTATATCCCTTGGGGCATCTCCTAGCCCTGGTAATGGCTTTGTATTCTTCATTCTCGTAAGTGCCAAAGCCCGAACGTTTCTTTGATTGTGTTGATTGTTGTAATTGTACTCCTGATAAATGGGCTCTATATAGACCATATGTACTCCTGGAGGAGGCTGTTGATGATGATTTTGACTATTCCTTCCATCGTATTGAATAATGGGTATACCTCTTTCTTCCCTATGCTTGCACCAAAGCTCACATGGTGGACCTTGCCTATGGCCATCCATACCATACTAGGTGCAAGCTTGGTCTTGCATTTGTCTTTGCTGGCTGGTTCCCCCATGGTTGTTGATTTGGCCTTCTTGGAGTTGCATTTTGATATCTTTGTTGTGGTGGTCTTGCCACTACTATTTGATTAGCAGGTATTTCTGGTGCTTGATTCTGTTGTTGTTGATGAATGTAAGGTGGTACTCTGCCTCTGTAATTGGGGTTGTACCAGCATCTTTCTTTGTCGTGATTGTCCTTTTCATAGAATTCACATGGAACCTTTTGTTGTTGTGGGGGTGGCTTTAAGCTTTGCCAACTGGTCGTTAATCATCTTCTCCAACTTGGAGATTTGGTCTACTATCTTTTTTGCTGTGGATTTTCTTTGAGCTTTTGCTTGTTGTCTTTCTTCTTTTTCTTTGAGTATTCCTCCATCATCCTCACTGTTTGGGAAGCAGCCTCTACTCGAACTCTATTTCTTGTAAAATATGCTATACCAATATGGCGAGGTGACATTTCCTCTCTGAAGCTATTCGACATGGGCTAGTCGTTTCATGAAAGGAAAAGGAGAGAGGTGGGATTACAGAGCTTACCAGGTGGTAGAAATGCACTCCTGTCAGTAGCTAAGCTTTGTGTGCTGCCTTCACAGTGATATTGTAATGTTGATGCTGTGATCTTCTTTGCCGATCTTAATGTACTATGCTTGTTTCGGTGTCTTGTTGATGTTGTTGTCGTATGTCGCTTTTCCAATAGGGGTCCAACTATCAGCTCTTTTTTTATTGTTGTTGCATTTGTTGGGGTCTTTCTTTGTGAGTTACGGCTTGAAGCCTTGAGCCTTTCTGGATTCAAACAATTGCTCCTACAATTGTGGTTTAATGACAACTATATGGAGCCTAGTCCAAGTTCTCTTTGGCAGAGTATTGCTTTTCAATACGGATATGCACGTATGCTAAAGTAGTGCTGTGAGATCCTCCTCTACTAGTGTATTCACTAGGATATAATTTCCTGTGTTTTCCGACAATTGCTACAGTATGCTTGTTTATAATGTTGTTTGTAATCATTGGCATATTTGCCAGCTTTGTGCACACAGGTGCGATCCTACGATGCAGTTGGGAGCTTTGTGTTTTTCAGAGTTGCGGTTTGATGTTTCTCTGTTTGTTGTTTCACGTCGTAATCGACAATGTTGTTTGTTGTGCTTTGAGTGAAAACCGACAATTTTGGGTAGGAATGCTGATAGGATTGCCGATAGTGTTTAGAGTGTCTTCAGATAAATGAAAAACACAAACAAATCTCCACTCCTGACAACAAGGTGCCAGCAGTTGAAGTATAGCCGGAAAGTAATCGGACTACAAAAGACTATCACAAGATATAAAAAGGACAGAGAGGAAATCTTGCAAAAGGTAGTATGCTTCTTGTATATTATGTTTTGGCACAGAATACATCAACTCAACAACTTAAACTCTCAATAGGAGCTGATACAAGTTTTTATAGCCATCCGAGATCAGTCCGACTGTTGTAAGGCCAATAGTAAGTTTCAAAATGTAACAGTCATAGTCAAAAACATTATGTGGTGGATCAGGCCACTAAGGAGTGCTTTAGGGACAGTTACAACTGTCCCTGCATTTACAAAATGATCCCACTACCTTGTTCTAATAGTTCCCTCTTACCAGAGGTGTATTTAACCTATCCCATGGTTAGTGTCCACATGGGTGGAGGCTATGCCTTCAACACACACACGCACACACACACACACACACTTACTATCCCTTTCCCACTTTACATTCAACTTACCTTTTATCCCTTTCCCCCTATTTATTTCCATGTTTGATTTCCCCCCCCGCCTTCCCTCTCCCCTTCCTTCCTCCCACCCCCTCTCTAATTTTTTCCTAGTTTTCTCATTTCCCCCCTAATTTTGCTTAATTTCCCCTTTTTCCTTTATATATATATATATCAATTTTCCTAACCCCCCTTTTTCCCTTAATTTTTACCTAGTTCTTCTCCCATTTTCCCCTATTTTTTAACCCCCTAAATTCCCCTTAAATTTTTCCCAATTTCTTCCTTTTTTCTCTCTCTCTCAACCACCCCCTTCTCTCTGTCTCTGTCTGTCTGTCTGTCTCTCTCTCTCTCTCTCTCTCTCTCTCTCTCTCCCTCCCTCCCTCCCTCCCTCGCTCCCTCCCTCCCTCCCTCTCTCTCTCTCTCTCTCTCTCTCTCTCTCTCTCTCTCTCTTTCTCTCTCCCCCCTTTTTCCCTAGCTACACTCACTAAGTAATGTGATACCACTAGCTACCCTCTAATTACCTTAACCAACCCCCCCACCCTAACCCCTAACTCAACTAAATCTCTCCACCTTTTCTCCCTAACCACTAACTCAACTAAATCTCTCCACCTCCCAACCCCTCACTCGACTAGCATTTACTCTTCCCCCACCCTCGACTACCGACTCATCATATCTACTTCTATATAAACCTATGCCTATCCTATGCTTCCCTATTCAGCTGCCTCTAAACTACCTACTATTTTACTACATTATCCAATCCTTAATACCTATGTGCTTTGCCCCCATTCAACCACCTCTTATACACTCTTCCTCTCCACTTTCTGCGTACTTGACTTTAGCTCCCTTATAATAGCCACAGTCTTCCCTTATCATGCACATCAATTAGATTGCCCTTATCCCATGAACTCGTGTCGTCTCCTCGGAATCCATTCGCTCAACTGCCTCTCCCATCAAGCTCGACTGTGTGCACTGCGTTCCATCCTCAGTTGTACTTTCCATCCTCGACTGCCCATTCTGTGCGATTCTCTTATAAAGGTCATCCTGATTCCCTTCCTCTATAGTTCTGGGCCATACTATCTCTAACAACTGGGCCTTTATGCACTCACAGAGCTACTCCTAAATGCGTTGCCACCCATGTTACTAGCCCCTTTCGCTGAGCTCTAAAGCCCCCCCAGTTTCCTCGCTGCTCTTTTCACTGTACGCTGCCCCCCACTCCTCTGCTCACTGTTTACGCTTCGATGCTCCACCTCTCTAGCCGTGGCTGATGACTACTCGCCTTCAAGATGCCTTCTCGAGCCCCTCTTGATAGGTCCTCTTCACTCTTCACTCTAACCCACTTTTTTTTCACGTGTTCTTTTTCTTAATTTAATTATTTAAGTATAACCCCCCCCTTTCAGTTTCTACTTCGTTTGTTCTCCTTTATTTAATAGGAAAACCCCCCCTTCCCTCTCCCCCCCTTCTCCTCCCTCCCCTCCCCTATATTTCTTTATATATAGTCCCCCCTTGTAAGGTTTTTCCCCTTCTAATTATTTGTGTCTATATTTCCCCTTTCTATTTACTATGTCTTACCCCTTGTTATTAACCTTCCCTCCTCTCCCTTTTTCTTACCTTTTTCTATTTACATCTATTTCCCCCCCTTCTTTCTTTATACATTAAATTCCCCCTCTCTTTTTTGCATTAACCTCTCTCTTTATAGCTAAAGACTCCTCACCTTGTGCTTCTCTACCTCTCTCCTTTCCATTGCACCTTAATTTTCATTAATTTCTTTAGGTTTTTCTATGTTCCCTCATAAGACCCCTTGCTTTAAAACCCACTCTCTCTCTCCCTCTCTCTTATAACAACCCCTCCTTTTTTCTGCTCCCAATTCTTCCCTCTTGTTTACTCTTTTTTAAGATCATTTCCTCACCCCCTCAAGCCACCCCTATCTTATTAAATTCCTTGTAATTTAACCCTTTTACTTTTTTTAATTTGCATTAACCTTTTTTAATATAAATGTGCATTATTGGCTGATAGTGCTAAGCATTGCTCCTTATTAAACCAAACTTTTTTTACAAAAGTTCATTATCTTCGCTACTTAAGCTTGATAAGTGTGTAGGCAAAAGCATCGATTTTTATTGTGACTCCAATAACAAGGGAGGGGTGTTGATGACACATGTCTTCCCAACCAAAGTTAAAACTAGTTCTCACTATTTTGCTTGTTGGATGGTGGCAGGTATGCAGGACTCCCCTCTTCAATAAAAGTGATGCTTGCCACGACTTATCAAAGCATAACCTTTCAAATAATTGTGCATTCTACAATTTTTTGACCTTTTGACAAAACATTATCGTTCAATATTTTTCATTAATTACAATTGCTCTCTCTTTTGAGCTACATTGTTTTCATTTCACTATGGAAAGGGGTCATGTCAAGTCCAACACACACACACACACACACACACACACACACACACACACACACACACACACACACACACACACATTGGGTGAGACCATTGATTTAATTAATTAATGCAATGTACAATTGCTACCACAGCTAGAAGCAGTGGGAAATCACTTCTAAAAGATGCAATGAAATGCCACCTATATGATAAGCACCACATAGGTTTGTATGCAGTGAATGCCTAAAAAATGCATATGTATCTAAAGGGGCATGAGAGGACATGCCATGATTTCTGTCATGCCAAATGGTCCTATATGCAGTAAATCTAACGCCTGAGAACAAAGGGGTATAGTCAGTGAGCAAGGAGTGAAGTCGCTCGAATATCTAGAAGTGCTTGGAGAAAGTATGCGAAGGGAAGCGAATTCGAAGGCCTATCGATAGCACTGTAAGAAGATCCTTCGTGGCTGTTGAAGGAGTCCACAAGAGATGTAGAGTTGTCTCTCTAGGACAAGAGCAACAGGAACAATATGCAAGTGCAATACGACGTTTAGCCAATATGGTCCCCATTGGTAAAACCCCCAACAAACACTGCCACATGAAGACCTTTTGCTTCAGAGGAAGTCCATTCTTCCATATGTTACGCACACATCTTTTCCACCATTTGAGAGGATTATTTAATCGCCAAAGCTCATTGGCATAGTGATGTACCCATAGTAGGGGGATCAGTAGTAGACGATAAGCTCTTGTGGCAATCAATTTCATCATGGAAAGGTCCTGGCAAGTAGTTTCTGGTCTTGCAGGTTTCCAATCCTCTAGTCGATTTTGCACTTAAAGATGAGGATCCGGAGGAGTGGTTGAAGTAACTATTGCACCTTGTGCCAAATAGGCCTTGAGTGCATGGCCAAAGCATAATGGCTATTGGCCATAGGAAAGGACATGAAAGTACCATCATCTTGAATCAGATCCTATACATATTTGATGCCTTTGCATGTAAGAAAATATGCCTTTCGGTGCTCTACCATAGCAAGAGGTGTAGGAAAAAGCCTACTCCAATTTATACTCTCCAACACCATGTTGTTTCCCAGGTGTGGTGGACGTTCGGACCAGCAAATGTATTGTAAGATCACTTGCCAATGAGCAATCAGGTGTCTAGAGAAAGGACTATGCGGAATGTTTCCTTTAAAAGATCATGTTAAAAATCCTACAAAGTGGTCTCCTAGTTACCAAAAGCATGTGTACAAACCTTAGTGCACATTCCACCTAGCATTTGTGTCCATGGTTCCTTTTGAGCTAGAAAAGTAAGTAGCATGGTAGCCTTTCGAGCAATTAAATGATAGTGTATATTCAAAACGTTGAGCAATCAAGCTCAACTTTTAGGAGACGCAGAGCCTTCTTGTCTTTTCTTGTTTTCCAAAGATATTCCATTGCTTGTGACATGTAAGCATCCAATATTTTCTTTTCCCAAGCTATGAGTGGCAAGAGGAACTGTATATAAGCCATGATGATTGTTATATAAGCACATGCAGCAGTGGCCAAGTGGAGAGCTTCGAGTAATCCAACTTTTGTTATATGCATTGCATCACCCAACAGGTTTCCCCCTTTAAGGATATAGACCAACCAATCAGATGTCCCAAACGTCGTACTATGTGTCCTTGTTCCAAAATATGACTTGGCCAGAATAGCTCATGCCAATTTTTTGTAATGAGAGGCATAAGTTTCGACTTTTGAAAATTTAAATGTAACCCGGCAGTAGCCAATCCATATAACTCCAAAGCATCCATGATGGAGCGCGTGTCTGATTACACACGCACATTTGCATGTGCGCACACACACACATGCGTGCACGTGCACGCGCGCACACACACACACACACCTCTCAGAGGCGCGCGCGTGTGGAGAGCAAAAAGAAAATTTGCTTGAGTCCAAGAGAATCCTAGTAGTGTGGTGGGCTCATGGGACAGGCAGTATCCCTGGTGCCCCTTTGGGGTTAGTTCTCTGATGGACTTCAAACTCCCATATAAAACACTTGAATTTGTCTCCCGCCCTTTTCGAGGAGGAAACAGAGATCGGAAGAAGAGTAGGAGGCAATTGCAAAGAGATTGGAAGAAGAGCGCGGTGATGGATACCTCAAACCCTTCTCCTGTGGTGAATGCAGAGCTTCTCAAGCGATATGTGGGCAGACGAGTAAGATGCGTGCTCAAGGTCTTACGTCCAGAGGGCGCTGGCGCTTTTATCGGCCAGAGCTCCGACGGTCAGCAGATTACGGTGAGGCAGGGTCCTGGGGTGGCTTCCTTCTCCCAGTTTGTGGAGGTGATCGGCGTGGCGGAGAGTGATCGCTCTCTTCGAGCTGAAATCTGTAGCAACTTCGGTGATAATTTTGGTAAGCACTTTTTCCCGAGCAGTGGGCACTCACGAACATCGATTGCCTTCGTACTTAACCTTTATTGATCCTCTTCCTTTTTCTCAGATATGTCCTCATACAACCAGCTTTGTCAAATGGCAAACGCGGAGCACCAGTCCCTTTTCTTGTAAGGGGTCGAAGCAGCATATCGAAAGTGGAGTGTGGCCGTGACATGCGCTCTTCATCTCTCAGCTTGTGCTGTAGAACACACACACTTTTTCGGTGAATCTTTAGAACACACACGCATAAGGTGCACGATGCTGCTTCATAACCATCAGTCAAATTTTCAACGTGGTAATTCTCCTATGTTGGGATGTGTGTGATTGACACGTATGCTGAAAAGAGATGGGCTCTATAGATTCAAAACTTTTCGTCTTGATTGCGCACGGAGCGTTCTTTCAGTTTCCATTGACCGTCTGCATCTTCTCTTTGCCAGACTTGTTAGC
This sequence comes from Dipteris shenzhenensis, assembly GCF_047967505.1. Lineage (NCBI taxonomy): Eukaryota > Viridiplantae > Streptophyta > Polypodiopsida > Gleicheniales > Dipteridaceae > Dipteris > Dipteris shenzhenensis. Next base: position 47,345,690 of record NC_141612.1, read on the forward strand.
AATACTACGCCAGGTAGGGCATTGGAAACCATGTGGATGAGATTGTTGCGAAGATCTCGAGTTGTAACCCTACGTATCTGTTTTCTTGCTGATTCGCAGTATTCTTTTTATTTTATTTTCTGCACGAACTGTTGTCTTTACCCAAGGGCAATGCTCCCGATCTCTGTGTGCCCTTGTTTTTCAAGTTCAAAGCCATGGTTTAACAAGTGCTAGGAACCGAAGAATGGGCTTGAGGGGGTCCCTTTATCATTTTGAACGGGGGCTCTTTCCCCCTTTTACCATAGGAAATCCTATTGGAACGATTTGCCTGCAAAGGAATGACATAATTTCTTTGTCATGCAAGTGGTAAGAAAGCTAGGTCGCAAACATGTGGCAGATTTTGGTATGAGATACGGCCTTCGAAAAGGACTTTTTCAGTGATGTGTCTTTTGGATGGTTATTTGTATGGCCTGAGAAGCCCTTGCTTTGTAATAATATGGCTTGCTTAATAGGGTCTGCCCGTGAGCTTGTAAACGTGCAAAAGGTTAGAAGCTGCAAAAGCTAGATGCCAGTATTTAGGGTTAGATTGGAAGGAGGCTTTCACATCATCTTTAGAGCAATATTTGAAGTTGACTATAAAGGCATTTGCGAAGCCAATCATTTGGCAACTTTAAGGCAAATTTGAAGAGGAGCAATCAGAATATAGACCTAATGAATTGCCCCCTTCAAGTACTTAGCAAAGAGTCTGAACTCAGGTCTAAATAGGGATACCCTGCATTCGAAGAGTGGGTTTCTGCATAAACCCCTTCAAGTCTCTTCTCCTCTACAGCCATATCCCTCACGTCCAAGAGCACGTCCACCTACCTTCAAGAGCCCTGTTTTGCTGTTGCCAACTTCTTGGAGCTTCTTTTCTGAGCAGCCACGCTCTCTAGACTGCCCCCCTTTATAGTCGGTCAACACAGAAGATGCCTGGTCAACAAGCTCCCCTCCCTTTCTGAAGCCGTGATACTTTAATCTATTGCAAGGTTCAATCCATGGCCACTATCTGCTTAGACCTAGAAAAAACAAATCAGCACTTGATGTTTTATCTGACTAGATTTACCTCAGCGATTAGGAAGCAGCCAGCAAGAGACTCAGCAGTACATAAGAGACCTTAAATGCAAAATTGTGTAGAATGCAAAGGTGGATCTCCTCTTTTGGAGGTCTCTCAAGTCTTTGAAGTCCTTTTTGTAAATTTAGAAGTACGTAATCCATGTATACACAAGGCGCTTTAGCCGCCATCTCTTCATTCCATTTTCCTAACTGGATTTTGCATACTTGGAAGGGTGAGTCAACACCTAGTCTTCATTATTTAATTTTGCAATTCAAGAGAGCACAGCTATTCAAGAGAATTAAATAATCACTCATAAATTTATTCAATTTATTTTGTAACTATGAGTAACCTGACTTGTCTACGATGGGCTAGAGACTTGCTCCGTTGGGTCTCAACATGGAATCTCAAAAGCAACCTTGCTAATTTGAGAATGGTATCTAATGTTGTGTTGCCACATGCTTTCAAGATGGCAACAAAGGTAAACCTACTTGGCGACAGACCTTGTTGTTGCATTCACACATAAAAGCCAAAGGCTTCCTCGCTTGCTTCTTGTGATTGTATTGAGTGTATTTGGGCAATAGTCATCCGACATTTATAGGTGGGTGGGTGTGTGCGTGTGTGTGTGTGTGCAACTGAATGTTTGGGCATTCAATTGGATGCCTTACCATGACATTCAAGCATACAAATCCAAAGCCAACACATCCTCCTTGTTACAACCAACTTGGAAAAGGATTGGGACATAGTGGGACAGCAAAACGGAATGACACTTGGGCATTATATCAATTCCATCAGATACATGAGAAGCATGGATCTATGACATAGTAGTGGTTAACCACACATGTTCATGCATGAACTGAAGTTAAGTGATGAAGGTATTGTGCATTACTTGGACTAATCATTTGCTCTTGGTCATGGAGCCACAAATTCCATGCAAAGAGCATAGCGAGAAGATGGTTTCCTCACATCTCACAATTTCCTTTTTCTTTTTTGTGGCCTTTCCCTTCCATCATCCGTTGAGTAACTTGACCCGTATACGTTAGGTTAAAGAGACCCGCTCCACTGGGTCTACAAAATTTCAAGTTTCGTAGGAACTATTGGCTTCACTTTATGATTAATTTACTCAAGGATTCCGGTAGATGAGTAGCTATGTGATGGTAATAGAGGGGTAGCATTCATGTAAAAAATACCCCCCCTCCCTTCCCCCCCCTCTCACACACACACACTCCCCCCCCCCCCCCCCCTCTCTCTCTGTGTGTGTCTCTCTCCCCCTTCCCTTCCTCCCTTTATCTGTGTGTGTGTGTGTGTCCGTCTCTATTGGCCCACACACATATAGACACCTCTCTCTCTCTCTCTCTCTCTCTCCCTCTCGCCTCTCTTTCTCTCTCCTACCCCCCCTCCTCTCTCTCTCTCTCTCTCTCTCTTTCTCTCTCCCACCCCCCCCTCTGTCTCTCTCTCTCTCACATACACACACACACACACACATCTCCTCCCTCCCTCCGTCCGTCCGTTCCTCTCTCTCTCTCTCTCTCTCTCTCTCTCTCTCGCTCTCTCCATTCTCTCCCTCTCCCTCCCTCTTTCTTTCTCTCTCTCTCTTTGTCTCTGTCTCTCTACTCACCCACACACATAGACTCTCTCTCTCCCTCTCTCTCTCTCTCTCTCTCTCTCTCCCTCTCTCGTTCTCTCTCTCTCTCTCTGTCTTTTTCTCTCTACTCGCCCACACACATCCACACACTCTCTTTGTCTTTCTCCTTCCCTCCCTCCCTCCCTCCCTCCCTCCCTCTCTCTCTCTCTCTCTCTCTCTCTACTCGCTCACACACAGACACAATTTGTGTGTGTGTGTGTGTGTGTGTCTCTCTCTCTCTCCTCACTTACACACATAGATACACACTCTGTGTGCGTCTCTCTCCCTCTCTCTCTCTCTCTCTCTCTCTCCCCACCCCTTGCTCCCTCCCTCTCTCCCTCTCTCTCTTCTTGTGATCTCTCCTGTCTCCATCCCCCCCCCTCTCTCTCTCTCTCTCCCTCCTCTCCTTTCTCCTCTCTCTCTCTTTGGTTCTCTCTTTTGTCTCTTCTCTCTCTCTCTTCCTTTCCCCTCTCTTTCGGTTAATCCTCCCCCCCTTTCTCTCCTCTTTTGCTCTCTCTTTCCCCCCCTCTCTCTCTCTTCTCTCTCCTCTCTTTCTCTCTCTGCCTCTCTCTCCCCCCTCTCTCTGTCTCTTCTCTCTCCTGTCTTTCTCTTCTCTCTCATCTCTTTCTCTCTGCCTCTGTGCCTCTCTCTCTCTCTCTCTCTCCTTTTTCTCCCCCTCTCTCTCTTGCTCTTTGTCTTTTGTCTCTCTTCTCCCTCCTCTCTTGGTCTCGCTATCTCTCTCCTCTCTCTCTCTCCATCTCCTCCTCCTCCTCCTCCCTCTCTCTCTCTTCCGGTTGATCCGCCCCTCCTCTCTCTCTCTCTCTCTCTCCTCTTTGTGTCTCCCTCTCTCCCCTCTTTATGTCCTCTCTCCTCTCTCTCTCTGACTCCCTCTATTGTCTCTCTTTTCTCTCTCCTCTCTCTCTCTCTTGCTCTCTCTCTTCCCCCCCCCTCTCTCTCCCCCTCTCTCACTCTCTTTCTCTTCTTGTTATCTCTCTCTCCCTCTCTCCCTCTCTCTCTTTCTCTCCTTTGTCCCTCCCCTCTCTCGCTCTTTCTCTTTTGTCTCTCTTCTCTCTCTCTCTCTTCCCCCTTCTCACTCCGCTTCTCTCTCTCTCTCTTTCTTCAGTCCTCGATCTCCTCACTTGTCGCGTGTGCTCGCTCCTTCTGACAAGGCTGTCATTGTGGACACTGCGCTTACACTGCGGCTCTGCCAAGCATTTATTGTCATGGTCGACATTGCGGCTCTGCCAAGCATTTACTCCACATCAACATCCTGCAGGAGCCATTTACTCGTCTTCGCAGTCTGAGCTCTGTCACATTTTCGACTCTGTCACATTAGCTTTTGGCGGCTCTGCCACATCTACGACTCTATTTACCTCGCAGTTTGCCCATGTGCCATTGCGTTGCCCCTCACATGATCGTGCCATGTAGCACACTGACTCTGTCCTATACCTTTTGCGTTTCAGTCCTCCAGTGGGCTTTGCCACATCTGTAACTTCGCAATCCGCGCACGTGGCCTTTGCAATTGGGTTGCCTCCTACACGAACATGCCATGTGGCATACTGGTCCCCTTTGTCATGTCGTGGTTCAGTTCTCCAGTGCTTCTCTAGAGTCGCCACGTGTACTCTTGAGCTCTCTACGTGCACAGAGTCCACGAACCTACCTCCAAACCTCCACGAACCTACCTCCGAGCCTCTAGTTGCTTGCCACGTTGGCATGGGTTCCACGCGGCAGCCTCTCATGATGTTCACCCTCCTTAAGAATATAGATGTGCCAACCAACTAGCTCCAAATCTTTAATTGTAGAATCTCGTAGGATAGAATAGATGCATCTTGCAAGAGGTGTGAGAGCACAATGGAAGCAATATGTTGTTCTCTATTATGGATTGTGAGAGAGAGGACTCTCTCTTCTAGAAAGGGAGAGAAGGTAATACCTTCCCTACATAAGTGGCAATCAGCCCCTACATCAGTGGGAATCAATCCCTACATCAGTGGGATTGCCTTTGTCTTACATCATCACTTAGGTCACACACTAGACACATCATAGCACTTGATGTGCCTTTACAACACACACAAACACACATGTGACTCCCCTAGATGCACACATGCACCATAGAGCAAGCCCTTGATCATACTTATCCCAACATACCCTCCCTTAAGGGTTTGCCTCTTGCGGTGTCAAGGATACATCTAGTCTCATAGTTTCTCATGCCATCTCATGGTGGCCAAGGATAAATCTAGGGCTAGGATCTCATGCTAGCAAGGGTTCCCAAGGGTGTGAGGTTCACAGAAATGGGATAGACAAAACACATATCACATGGTCTACATCATATGGTGACCAGAGGTGATTTACAAAAGACATAACGTATGATATTCTTTTTGGAGTACTACTCCAGGCAGAGAATCTCAAAATTTGACCAAGTGACGATAAACAAAAAATTCAAAAGACAAAGTGCCTAAAAAGCATAGTCTTCATTTTCTTCATTTGCTGATGGAGTTCTTCCTTCAGCCAGATTTGCTTTGTTGTTGAAGTAGTCCTTCACAAGAAATGCTTGATTCTCTTTGTTGTTCTTCATGGAATAACACATTCCCTTTTCCAATTGTAGGCAAAGGAACAAGATAAATTTGAAGCACTTCCCTCCATCAATGTGGTGAATGTATGAGCCACTTAATCCCAAAGCTATGATAGCAAGAGCCTTCTTGTCGGACAATTCTTGTAGGTTTCCTCATGGGCTTTAAAACCTCCTTGTTCCACCTCATTGCCCTAGAGGTAAGCATAGTATTTCCATTTGGGGAAAGAAGGCCATTGTAGTTCAACAAATTCAGGGGATAGGCACATTTGATGAAAAGCTCAGTGCATAGTGGTGATTTGGAATAGTCTAGATGGTGTCGCTCTACTTTAGTAGTCATTTCAAGTCTTAAAAGTAAAAAATAATAAATCCTTTAGCATTGTACATGTTATATTTGCTCCTTGATCTTGATGATTGGCTTCATGTCATCTTAAAGCATGCCCTCCCGCGTCTTTAAAGAGCTTGTCCTATTTGTGAACTAGAGTTTGGGGATGGGGAGGAGGGACTCCCGAGCATTGTACTTACCTTCCTCGGGGCCTTTTAAGAAAGTTCTTGGCTTGGAAGGCCATGCCATAATAATTTCTTGTGGAGGCTTGTGCTCTTTGGCTAATGTCATTTTTCCTTTGTTCTTTATCTCGAATACACAGGATTTGGCTTTTAGCAAGGAACAACACCTTTGTTTTTTGCTAGGGTGGCAATCCTCATTCGTCCATTTGTTAAATATCACAGAGATTTCTTAACATACCTTTTGGCTTAGTAGCCCTAAGATTCCTTAGAAGATTAAAAACGGAACCTTTGTTTGAGGAAGTACTCGAATTGAAGTTGGATTGGAACTCTCTCAACATGGTAGAGAGGATCGATCTATTGCATCTTAACGCTAGACAAGGGGACATCAACTGGCACAAGGAGATTGTCACCTCCATTTATTGGTCCCTTCTCCCAACACAACGCTTGTCCAGTAGGTAATGCAAGACTTGTCAAGCGAACGGTTTTCCTCAGTAGGTAATGCAAGAATTCCCAAGGTGGGGTGTAAATCAATGGAGCCCTCTAAAATGGGAACAATGCTTAGCTTTGTTGGAACAAGGATAGTATTAGTAAAATGTTCCTTGGGTGAAAGACCTAATTAGATTACTCCTAGTGTTAATAAGCTATTTGATTGACATGATATAAAAAAAGGCATAGCATAGGCTTTGTAAAACATATTCACTTAGTTGGGTCATTGTTTCTTGTAAAGTTAATGAGTTTCTAAGCTAGATTATCAAACATGCCCACATCTTCAATGTTTTTAAGCCCTTTGCACTACGTGGATTGAGACATTATAAAAGGTGCTTTCAAAATGTAGTTACCTATTGCATTTGAGGAGGAATCGATCTAGTTGTAGGAGCTAGATGTTTGGGCAAGCTAGTCCCTCTTATGCATGATCAAGTTTGGGTTTTTAGCATTTTATATGATACTCATGAGGTTGAACTACGTTATTTTTTTTCTTTAAGTGGACGAGTTTGAGCACATTACTCATATGAGTGTTTTTGCCATAGGAGTAGACATACAAATTACACATTGTGAAATTTTCTCAATGTTGTGGTTTGTTTCCATAAATTCTTTCTTATGTGGTTAAGCTAATGAGTTTATGGGTGGGAGAGGGGCGGTCCTAGTAAATATGATAGGGAAGAAATAAGAAGAGGTGCTAGGGAACTTTGGCATAAGTAAATCCCTCTTGATTGCTATACGATTGCTCTTGTAAGATATAGTTATTCTCACAATAACGACAGTAGATTGGGGAAAAGGAGTGCCAACAAGAGACCAAAAAAGAGATAGAGGGTATGGTGGAGGTTGCCATGGGATTTGATTGGGAATGTGTGTCTCATGTTTGTTGTTCCAGCCTCATGGGTGTTGTGCAAGCACACTTTCAATCCCTTCCACTTTCACTAGGACTCGAATCTTTTTTTCTTCTTAGTACTTTGCGTGTGCTCCGACTCTAGTGTGCTTGTTAGCAAATTATGTGGATAGGGGATGATGTTCTCGATCTAGTTGTTGTAGAAGCATGCTCCTCTAGATTGGCTAATTGACATTTTGTCATGGAGCATGGAGGTGTGCTACAAGGTTGTCCCCTTGTGTATTCTCACTTGAAGCTTTGGTTGATCTAGTTTACAAAGATTTACTAACAAGGCTTCAACTAACTATGATGCAAGAGATCCTTTGGGAAGCTCAAGAGTATAAGTTAAGGAAACAAGCATAATCATAGGTGTGTGAACCAATGGACTAAAAAGCAGTTGATGACATAACAACAAGGAAGTATTGACATATACCTTGAAAGTTATATAATTTTTTCATGTGCTCTTGTAATAGTGAAACAAATCATCTTGAGATGAACAATCTTAATGTTATGTAAATACACATGCACATATGTTCAATAGCGCATAAGGGTAGATTGGTATAGACTAAGGTTCACATTAGGATAAATCGAGGGCCAATGTGAAGCAACTCTAACATTATCATCTAATTGTATGTATTAAGTGTGTATTCCTTCAATTTTCAAAAGAGTTGTACATTGCAAGTTTCTATGGTGTACCCTCTCACTCGCTCTCTCCCTCTCTCTTTACTTTCTTATGATCTCAGAGGTGAAGCATCAAGGGGACCTGTACTCTTGATGAATATTGAAAGGAGTAGTGGGAAGTGTAGGGATCGCTTCCCATCTCCACTTCATTGAGGTACATGACCTTCTATTGAGCATGCAAGGCTATATGCTTGTATTTCACAATGTCAATCGTAAAGGGAGTTGTAGTGGAAGTTCTCTATTTTGAGTTTTGGAGCTCATTTTAGATGATTTGAATCTTGTTCATTTCGAGCTTTGTATGAGGGCTATGAATAATAGATCTTTCGCAGAGTCCCTATAACAAATAGTTAAATATAGCAATTCAGTGTCCCACGTTCAAAGGATCCTTATAAGTAGCATATATTAAAGCGTTGTGTTTGGTAGCGTCCTTTGACTCCATAACATCACTTCAGAGTATTATTTTAATGAGTGTATTGTTGGAAATACCTCAAAAACTATTGTGCAAATTAGAGCTATCACAATCTCAAAAGACTAAATGACCTCCGTCACTATACAATGAACTTCTTCCATCCTTGCCAAAAATATCTCTTCGACATAAGCAACTCGAATAGATAGAATATTCTCATAGTCCTTCAATTGGTGATGTAATTGTTTCTTGAACAACGGGTAGGCGAGCTTAGGTAAACTACATGGGAAATAAAGGAATGCAGCTTGAATGGTAGTTTGCACCACATGGGATGCCATGTGCGTAGCAGAGAGAGAAGGGATATCCTTGGCAAAGGAGTGCCTCCATGGGGGTAGATTTGGGAGATACATTTCTAGGATCAAGACCCTTTAGTCATACTCTATGTGCATGAGAGGTTCAACTTGGTAAATATGATGTTGACTTGCATGAAGGGGTTACCTCTTGTTTCGCCTTATCTTTCACTTTGTCCAAGCATGTCTCTCTATGGGGTTAAGCACTATCACATCCTCATGTGCCATGGTTTATACAATAATATGCAACTCATTAGGGGAAATTTGGGGTCTCAAAAGGGCCCCATAAGGAATGGATTAAGTTAATCAGAAGTGAACCTACTATGGTAACCCATGGGCTAAGGGCCCCATAGCAATGAATCAACTAACATGGGTACCTTTATTTTGAAATAGGGCAACCTTGGCCTTTGGATGGAGGTGGATGGTGAATAGATCAAAGGCCTAGGATGTCTTTGCTGGATGGCCTTTCGTGGGCTCCAAGTTGCAAAATTTGACTTTAGGGAGGCCTAATTAAGAGGGAGAAGGCGCTTTCAATGTAGACCCTTGATCCAAATCTAAGATCAATGGCTAGGATGGAAGCGCCTATTTAGAGGGCTAGGATGCAAGCGGATTTTGGATGGTGGAGGTCAACATTCCAAGATCAATGGCCCAGATTAAAGCGCGTGTTTGGATGGCCCATATTAAAGTGCCTTTTGCACTAACCTCCTCCCTTGATCCCCTTGCCAATCTAGGGCCCAGATTGGAGCGCTTTTTGCACTCATCTCCTCCCTTGATCTTTATCTTGATCAAGGGCTTATATTGACCTACCTCCTCTTTTCATTACATCCATTGGATCTTGTTCTTCATCAAGGGTTGATCTTTGATCCCTCTATCCTTTGATGCTATCCCTTATATGTACCCCTTGATCTAATGGATGTGAGTGCTCTACCTCAAGTTTGAATGTATCCCTTGGATTGGAGAGTAGATCAAGGGCTAGGAGTGAAGATCATGGGTCAAAACTTTGGGTTAGAGATCTCCCCACCCTTAAATGCTTTTGTCAACTTCAACATGGCATTGACCCACACCTCAGAGCACTCTTATTGGTACACCTCAAATTGCTCTCTAATCTCTTGAAAATTAGGAAAGGTTAATTGGGGGTCCTTTTGTGACCCCATTTCTTCCCTAATTGAACTCACAAAAGCCACTCACGCATTGTTGATCCTATGTCAATAAGGACTCAATAAATTGTGTAAAACCTTGTGTAGAGTAGTGACAAAAGCTCCACTTGTAATTACATGTGACTACGATAAGGAAGATTGATAGGACAAGCACAATTTAAAACTCTCTCTAGGAACAATATGGATATGCTTGTAAAATCTAATGGGATTGACAAGAGCAAACTCTCAAAAACTCTCGAAATACTCTAAAAAATCTCTCACGAATTCTACACGTAATTTCTACATGTAGAGAGAGAAAATTACGTGAATCCTACATGCAATTCCTACATGCGATTCTCACACGTGATTCTTACATGTAGAGAGAGAGTCATGTAAATTCTACAAGTGTTTGTACATGCGGAGAGAAAGTCCGATTCCTATATGTGTCTTACATGCAGAGAGAGAGGGTCCTATAAATTCTACATGCAGAGAAAGTCAAGCAACTTCTAAATGTGTTTTTTTCATACAAAGAGAGAAATTCCTACAATTCCTACACGTGGTGTGAGAAGGTCTCAAAACTTGTATAAAGTATCTCATAAGCCCACACTCTTTTGGGGCATACTGTTCAGTTCAAATTTGGTGTTCTTTTGCATTTGTCTCCAATTGTCCACGCTCCCTTGCACTATCAACCTCCCATGGCATGTCTTATCCTTGTATCCTACTCTCCTCTTCTCCAGCCTTACAACTCCTCTTCTCCTCCCTTGTTCTTTTTTCTCTCTCCTAACTCCTTTGCTCCTCTCCTTCCTTGTCCTTCTTTCTCTCCCATAAGCTACACACATACTATAACACCCATCATAATCTATAGGTGCTTAAAAGAATTGAAGCCTTTCAAATGACATAGCATAGTGACATTATTTTGGTGCTTTGCTTGGGAGACTAGTGTCTTATGTAAAAGTAGACATTTGCAAGCATGTTTGAAGAGGACTATATTGAAAAAGTGACTATGATCATAAAGGAGTAGGAGAGCCAAAATATTTTCAACTGTGATCAAAATAATCCTTAGTTGAAACCTTTGGTTATGGACCTAGGATTTATGATTATTATTTCAACAAGCTAAATGGAAAAACAAATAAAACCATGATGTGGGTATCATTGTGCAAAGAAAAGATCACTAATGCACTTACTCCTATCCAAAAGGGAATTTGAAAATATTCTTTCTACTCAAACGCCAACATTTCTTGAGTGAACAATTATTGAGTAATACTACACCTTTCACCTCCTTTCTTATAGAAAACGACCCAATCCTTCATCTTTCTTTTTCTCCACCTAGCATTCCTCCTCTTCTGGACTTTTTTAACCTTGCACAAGTGAATCTCCCTCCCTCTACACCAAACACCATTTCACTCCCATCCTCTTCAATTGAAGTATGCATCGAGGTTTTGTTGCTTCGAGCCCCTAGCCATCCACCCCTCCTCTTTTCCAACAATCCTCTCACTTAACTTTTCCATCATCTTCCACCTCTATCCCCAAGCTTTTAAAGGTCACCACCTTATCCTTTTTGTTTTTTTAAAAGCTTTTAGGTGACTACCTTCTCCCTTTTGAAGATAAAATATCCAAGTTTTTCATTCCATTTATTAAGTTTTTTTGTTCCTTTTTTGTTTTCTGTCACTCCCAATTTTTCATCCCCCTCCCTTTCTTCCCTTCCCTTCATTTCAATTCCCCTTTCTTCTACCCTTATTTCAATCCACCACCCTCTCTTTTGCCCTCTCTTTTCCATCCCCCTCTTTTCACCATCTCTTTTCCATTGATCCCATTTTTTGTCCCCCTTGCCCCCTTCCTTTTCGTCTATTCCGTCCCCTTCTCTTTCTTTTGCCCCCCTTCATCCGTTCTCTCTCTTTCTCTCCCCTTACATTCCCTCTCTTCTTGCATTCCCTCTCTCCTCTCATCTCTTCCCTATCTCTTTCACGTCCCTCCTCTCCCTCTTTGTCGATGCCTCATGTGCCTTGTTTCTCCTCGATCTCCATTTTGGCCCTGCTTGTCATTGACTTCTATCAAATTTTGGCCTATTTGCCATGATTGACTTCCATCAAAATTTCATTCATTTTATGGAATTTCTCTCCCCCTCTATTTTTCCATAGTATTTTTTTCAATTCTGCTCATCCTCCTTTCTCCTCCTCAAAGCCCCCTCTCTATTGTCCCAAAAACTTGTCCTCACACAGGCAATCCTAAGCTAACCCTAACTACCCTTATACAGCACCACCAGCAACGAGTCCATGTTGCCAAGCTCACCTCCTAACCTTGCCGCTACCCCTCCCAAAATGATTTGCAAATGTGTTGCTCATTGATTGCCCGTGTCACTCCCATGGTGTAATCCACCCTTGCGCTCTTATTGTTCTTGTTGTCACCTCCCTAGGTTCACTATCGTTCCCTAAGTACTGTTGATGCAACCTCCTAACACTCGCTTCTCAGTCCACAATGCCATTTATAGCCTATCTTGGCCCATGTCCTCATAGCCTTTCTTTCTTGTCGAACCTCCCCCTTGTGTCGCCCCCTGTCACCAATTTGGTCCTCTCACGATCACACCACCGTCAACCTACCTCTCTTAATGGTGTTTTGCCACTTGAATGAAAGCTATCATGAACGGTACCTAGCCAATGACAGATGAGCATTGTCGTCAATGATCACTATCGTCATTGTCGAAACCCTAACCTAACAAAATTCATAACCCTATACCTACTATAGACTAATTGACTCTATTACAAAGACCTTTTTTTAAATATATGTCCATAAACATTAAAATAAAATAGTGTCTTTGAAGCCTCTTTGTTAAAGTCTCTTGCATGTTTTGTTACTCTCCAAATGAATTTGCACTCTTTTATAACTCATACATTAGTGATACTATTTTCATTTTCTCCCAAAAAACCAATAATATATACACAAATATGATTGTTTTCTTTATCTCAATTAATTTTAAATGTATAATTTAGAGGCTCAACATCTCTAGTATTTTCTAGGTGCTCTCAAAATCATTTAATTCTCTAATTTTCAAAACATGTTGTTCCCATGTACGATGCTATCATAATGTTTCATTCTCTGTTATATAAAAATTGACATCGCTTTGAAAACATGTTGGTCCTTTATGCCACTTGTTTTTATAGAATTTATCCTCTATTATGCACCCTATTTTATAAAAAAGACTGTATTTAAAACATGTTTTGTAGTTTATGCCACTTAAACAAATTGTGTCTTCAAACATAATAAATTATACCAACAATCCATAAATAAAAAATAATAATTGCATTGAATAAAATATACCAAAAAGAAAAAATTTGAAATGGTGTAGTAATTGCATTGAATAAAGCATACCAACAAACAAAAAATAAAATGATGTAGCCATTGTAGTGAATGAAATGTACCAACAAACAAAACATGAAAATGAATGAACTCTAAGCCCTAATCTAAAATAAAGCGCCAAACATTGGATCAACCTTTGGGCAAGGCCTTGGCACTATGATATCGCCTCTTGCATTCACTATGGTATCCCCTATTGCTGTACTACCTTGATTACAACTTCGTCAATGGAGCTTCATGGTCTCTAAAAACTCTATAGGCACATGACCTCCATCTACCATTAGCTCTTAAGGTTGTGGCTCTAGCATTGTACCTACCATTAAATTGGGCTCAAAACTACCTCCATTGAGATGAAATTCTTTATATTCATCAATCGGTCACCCAAGCTGGCAATCCTTTTCTTAATAAACTTGCTTTGGAATATATATTTTCTCAATAGATATAACAATATGGCCATTATTAAGAGCACAAACTATAGTTAATACCTTGTCATTTTCAAGAAAAAAAAGATCAACCAACTCATTGATCAACAATTAAGGCTTTTGATAAGGATTTACTAGTACAACGCTTGCATTCCTTAGAACATGCTTTAACTTCTTTGTGATGTACTGGAAGCTCAAAGCAATTTGGGACAAAATCACCTCTTTGACCAAAATTAACATGATTGATGGTCTTCTTATCTTCATGCGTGCAGTATCTAACAATTATATTTGGATAGTTCATGCAAAAGAAAATTTCTACTCGTTCTCCTAATGTTAACTTCTTCCTACATACAAAAAAAAGGGAAAACTTACTTAAGCATATAAAGAGAAAACAACATCCTATGAGAAAATTTTCTTTTAGATTCACTTTTTAAATGAGCTTACTATTAATAAAAGCAATCACAAGAACACAATTTCTCATGTTGCATGGCTGCCCCCACCATCCAACTTGTTGCATAGAATGAAATATGACTATTCTCCAGATTGGAGCAAGTGACACTTCTCTCACCTACTTAATAAGCTCTTTTGATCTTTAAAACAATTTTCATCAAAAGCGGATCTTGCATGATTGAACCAATATGGAATATCCATAATCACTAAGCCATAATCAAAATTTGTAGTTCCAAGTAATCACCACACTTAACTATAATAAATAGATGTCCTTGTGGTATATGTGGATTTGTCATTAAGCACGACTTGGCTTTGTCTATTTCTAAGTGCTCTCTCTCTCTCTCTCTCTCTCTCTCTCTCTCTCTCTCTCTCTCTCTCTCTCTCTCGCGTGCATGTGCCCCCCCCTTCCCCCTTTGCATGATCAACTAGTTGATAAAAGCTTGTCTATTTCTAAGTGCTCTCTCTCTCTCTCTCTCTCTCTCTCTCTCTCTCTCTCTCTCTCTCTCTCTCTCTAGCTCTCTCTTGCCCCCCCCCTCCTTGCATGATCAACTAGTTGATGAAAGCTTGTTGGAATCTTATCTTCTTCCTCCCCGTTTGAATGTTTTTGTGAGAAAATACATTATGATAAAAAATGAGAATTCTAAGTTCATGAACAATGATTAATGAAGTTATAGAAAAAGAAAAAACTTACATTCATATTTTGAAAGCCACATAGAAAGAAGTAAGGCACTTGATTTTTCTTGATTTGAAGGTACTCCTATGCCACCTCCTTCTGGTGTATCATTTCACCCTTATTCGTTCCACTTTGTGGAAAATTTTTTTATTAAGTTTCAAATTTCACCTATTTAAAAAGCAAGCTGAAATAGATTATCATATCCTCTAAACCTATCACTTGGACAATCCTGTCCTCAATCTAATGGCAAGGATGTGCTGGTCTCCACCAAAAATGAAGCCTTAAATTCAAAACTTGCAAATTTTCATTCTTGATTGCAAGAAATTATAAAATCATTAGGATAAAAGCGGGCTTGCTCTATCATGGTCATAGATTTTTTGTAGTCATTATCATTTTTCCGATCAAATGCAATAAGCTTCTCTTCTTCATTTATATTGTGCGACTTAGATACTCTAAATGCAGTGGCCACTTTGCTTTGGTTGAATGTGATCCACTAAGAACATAGTTTTTATATTCATCTACTTTCTTCTATCAAATGATTTCTTGGAAGGACATTCAATGAGATCAACTTTGAAGATCGATCTACAGCTATTGCAAGAGGATTATTGCGCATCCTTCCCTTTATATTTTCAAAATGCGTAGAATAATGCTTGTGAATTTCAAGAGGGCATAGTCCTATTTGACAAATCAATAGGTTCCCAAAGAACCTAATAATATTCAAGAAGAATGTTTGTCAATCAACCAAATTTTCTAGTTCCATCTTTGCATGCATTAGATTTTTCTCAGTATCAATGGTTCTAGCAATTATAGATGCTCCTAGTGGACCTATATCTCTACCCTCTTCTTCATGTGCTAACAATATTTGAATATCTTTCTTTTCCTATCCTTCATGAAACAATATTTTCTTTTGTATATCAACTCCACTTTTGGAGGATGAGACCTTTTACTCTTGCAATAGGAGCCATAATAGTATTAATCCTCCTAGGTAATGGGTCTCATTGGGAATATGACCCTTTACTAATTTCATAGTCGGAGTAATAGACTATACATGTGTTAATAGGGCTTCTTGAGAATCTAGAATAAACCTTACATTTGCCAATCTCTCCTCTTCATTGCTCTTTATTTCATGCTCTTCATCACTTGGAGAAGGCGATTGTTGCAATCTCCATTTGCTTTTTTAAGTGTGCAGCCACATCCTACACAAGAGAATGAAATATAAGAATTACCCAAAGAAGTTCTAACACAAAGAGTAAACCAAATAACCTACTCAATTTAAAGGTCAATTGATTACCTCATGGCCTTCCATGACTTGTGCAAGTTCAGCTTAAAAGTTGTTTGATGAAATAACCTTGAAAGTAAGCTGTACTTCTGATATGCTGTAGATGATTAGATTGGCATAAGTATTGTCCAAATCAATATTTCTCCTTAACTTCCTAACCACCATGTCTACTTTTCAAAACCATGCTCATTTCCTTTTTTTTTGTGAGGAGTAAGTACATGGCAAAAGTATTATTGATAACTCCCACATCACAATGGTTGGTTGTTTAATCCACCTCTTTAATACCCTACCACAAAACTTATTCTTCATCAAAATGTGGGAATGGCATATCCATATTATCCTAAGAAAAGGAGTAGAAAAACTTGGAGCAATAAGCCCATGTGTAGATATATGTCTGGAAGCATTAACACTTGTAGGATCCTTCCATAGAAGACTTGCACTAGACCTACTTGCCATCTTGATGCAAGAGCATATATTCTCAAAGTGCTATGATTGTGGCAAGCTAACAAGTCAACGTCTAGACATGGCAACAATGGCAAGTAATAGTTTAGGGCACATGCAACGGAAGTGCAGTATTCTTTTGAAGGGTTAGAAAGAGGTGATGTCCCGTGTAAGATGTGTTGCGCAATGACAAAAATGCTATTATCGTAGATAGGTCATAAAAAGACCTTTGACATATCAATGACATCAAATCATGCACCTGTGGGGGCACTCAAAAATATATAAGATAGAACATGAAATCTATAGAATGGGTTTTATTTCTTATGGAGTTATGAAAAATGTACACAATTTAGGGTATACCTCTTAAGCAATCACACGTGCTATATTGGGTTTTTACATAGTGAACCCCTATAAGTTATGCACAGCTTTGAGTTTATTTAAGAAAACTGATAGATATATGTGGATAGTTGAATTTGGTGCATCACAACACATGTGTTGTTAACAAAATTAGCAACATTCCATATTTGCTTCCAAATAGCAAAATTAAATCCATTTTTCATGTCTTTGTGTCAAGACTTGCCATGCATCTACTATTAGTCATACAATGTATTAATCATAAGGTTTGGGTTCTCTGTATTGATAAGAAGATACTTGTATTTGCTCAAGAAGAGACCATCAGACATCACTCGATAGATGACATTTTTTCCAGGTAGTTGCTTGAACACAAGAACATGTTGCAAGAGGGATGAAATTGGCACTATGCATGCACTTCTCTTTATGTCTTCTTATCTTTTCACCATTTAAGGTAAAGTTGAAGGTCTCTAACATGCTGTCCCTCCATGACCAATAGACCTATTCTCACTTATCCCCTAGAGTCAATTGTGATGTAATGGTCACATTCTTGACATCTCCCTGATCATATCACTTGTATTGGCTGCTTGTTTTCCTCCAACACATGTGCTTGAAAGATAATGCAACATTTGACTTTATATGTGGTACTTAATAACCATATTGTCCTTCTAGCATGAAATTAAAGCACATCACTTTGGAAGAGAAGGAAGCAGAATGAAAAACACTATCTTCTGCTCAAAAAGCAAAGAGTCCAAGAGCCAAACAAGCCTTGCCAATCCTAGAACAAAATGTGGCAATGCCAAGCACATCTGCCCCCAGTGCTCCTCAAGAAGAAAAAGAGGTCTAACCCAATGCCAAAATTGAGAAATCTCGGTATTAATTCTTAAAGGGATGGGTAAGACATGAACAAAAGAAATTTGAGGTAGACTAGATAGCAAAACAACCGATGCCAGGGAACCAACACTGCACTGTACTAACACGGTGATTGAAGCCACCACAAACCCAAGGTTTTTGGATCTACATGCAACTCATTCCCAATTGGATGGCACCACCCTAGGCAACTTAATTAGCTATCTTGTCACGATGACAATCAAAACCCGAATTAGAAATTGTCCCACAATTTGGGAGAGTTTCAAGGTATGGATAGAATCTACACAATGTTTCCCACCACCCAAAGAGGAAGATAAGGCAATATCAGTAAAATTTAGTGCAAGGGATGATATAAAAAATGTAACCCATCCCACTAGAGCATAAAGCCTTTGGCCAATACCCGGCATAGTGGATGGTGGAGGAAGTATCAATGCTCTAGACTTGGTTACCCAATTCATCCCTAACAAATCTTCAAGAGCATTTTCATATGCATGCTTGCAAAACCATATAGTTTTTGATCTATGCATATGTATATTCTAAAATCAAGAAATAACAATATACAAAGGCATAAATCGAGAAAAACTTGCCCATGTGGAGCCAAACGTGAACTTCATATTGATGCCCCCATCTTTTGCGAGCTTTTCCTTTTGTGATTGCATTGCCCTTGAGTCCACCATACTACAATCCATGTCTTAAAGTTGTGGTGGTGTAATGATTTGCAGATGGTTGTAGCTTGATGGTGTCCTTGGAGTGATGTATATCACATTATACCAATACACATTTTTCTTTCAAAGTCCAAAGGCAATACATTGGTCATGAATAAGAGCTCTTAAAAAAATAAAATAAAAAATCCAAGTGGACTCATTACACTCACATGTAGAAAAGGTACATAGATAGAAAAGGTACATACCTTTGCAAGTCATTATTTCTTGCTTGTATCTCTTGACCAACTATTGTCCAAACTACATGGGCTCTCGGCTTAATATGAGTGGGATCACTTACCCACGCCTCATAATTAGGGAGCAAGCCCTGTGAAAATACATACCACTTGAAGGTGGCCTTAGCAAGCTATCCTATCATAGAAAATAGAAAAATGCCACATGCTACAAGATGGATAGTATTGCTCTAACAACACCTTATCAGTGCACAATCATCAACTCAATGCTGGAGGGTGGAGCGAGGAAACTTGAACTTCAAGATGGAGCCCCTCCACCCATTTTTTTTCTTCCAGCCCCTATACTAGAAAGATAAATACATCATTTGGTGTGATAAGTGGAACTTATAATCACATTATCCTTACATGCATGACATTAAAATGCATCACCCTTTTTGTTAACCTTGTGACAACAAGGGCCAGAAGTGCAGTCCAGGGCAATAATAATGAGAACGTTGTGTGTGTAGTGTAGCAGCAAAGCTCTGTTTGTATTATACCTTGAGCCTGAAAGATGGTATGATGAATCTGAAAGAATGAGATATCCAAAATCCTCTCTAGAAAAGATCTAATCATACTTGCAAAATCACGATCTAGAGAGAGAAAGACTAAAAGCCTACACATTTTGAGGTCCCCCCACTTTGTGTAGAGATCCAAAAGGTCCTCCCACTTTGTGTAGATACCCAAAAGCTCCCCCCAATTTATGTCGACACTAAAAGGTTCCCCCACTTTGTGTAGGGACCCAAAAGGTCCCCGCCAAAAGTGGAGGGACTCTTGTCCAAAAGGTCTCCTACAAAAGAGGTCCCACCATGGAGGTACCTACGGATTGTGTAGAGACCAACATGTATAAATATCTCTCAATGGAATGAAGCTCCCACTCTTTGGGGTTCAGTGTTCAAGCTCACTATTGTGTTCATGTGATTGATCTCCATTGCGTCCATGCTCTCTTACACTATCATGTTCTAGTGTGCCCTTACCCTTACCCTTGCACTCCCTACCCTTGTACTCCCGAGTCCCTCCTCCTCCTCCTTCCTCCTTCCTCCTTCCTCCTCCCTCCTCCTTCCTCCTTCCTCCTTCCTTCTTCCCCCCTCTAGGTTGAATGTCTCAAAAGTATATGTAATAAACTTTGTTTATCAAAGCATAAGGAAGCTTTATGAGGAAACCCCTGAACTAGAATCCCCAAAATAGGAATGAATTTCTTGTAGATCTACCATTTTAACTACAGAAGATATGTTGAAGAAATCCTAGATTGTTGGCAACTAGAATAGTGCCACATCAACATATAAACCATTAATGACAAAAAATGGATCTTGCCTTTTTAAGTATAGATATGCATCAGAGGAGCAAGCATGAAATTCTTGTGACAGAAGAAAAGCATCAATTTTGAGATCATACCATGCTTTGGAAGCTTGTTTTTAACCATAAAATGCACGATGAAGATGATAACCAAAGGTTCTTTGCCATTTGTCAAAGCATAAGGAAGCCATTATGAGGGAACCCCTGAACTAGAACACCCAAAGTAGGAAGGAATTTCTTGTAGATCTATCATTTCAACTATTGAAGATAAGAGATTTTTGATGTGTAAGAAATTCAGATTGTTGGCAACTAGAATAGTGTCACATCAACATATAAAGCATTAATAATGACAAAAAAAGGATCTTGTCTTTTTAAGTATAAATTAGCATTAGAGGAGCAAGCATGAAATTCTTGTGGACTGAAGAAAAGCATCAATTTTGAGACCATACCATGCACTGGAAGCTTGTTTTAAGCCATAAAATGCACGATGAAGATGATAACCAAAGGTTCTTTGCCATGAATGATAATCCAGGCGGATGCTCCATGTAAAATTTCTTCATTGAGGTCACCATTGAGAAAAGCTATCGCAACATCCATCTGGTAAATCTCAAGATAAAAGTGAATAGCAAAGGCCAGTAAAACATGAATGCTAGTCATATGAAAAGCCAGAGAAAACGTGTCATGATAATCAATACCTACAATTTATAAAATCCTTTGCAACAAGATGTGCTCTACATTTATTAAAAGTTCCATCTGGCTTAACGTTTGTTTTGTAAACCCATTGGCATTGAATTGGTGTACTTACTTGAGGCAAATGTGTAAGAATCTAGGTACCCTTAGAGATAAGAGAATCATATTCTGCCTGCATGGCATCCTACCATTGTTCTTTATGAGATAATGATATTGTTGGTTCATAAGTAGTAGGATCTTCAATAGTTGAGAATGCATGTGTGGTATAATCATCATTAGCAATAGGAGGATTAGACTCACAATGACTTGAAAGATCAATTAAAAAATCAAGCCTAGAATTCTTAAGATTAGAAGAGTGATCATCATGAGAAGAATCATCCATAAAAAATGGAAAGGTTATCAAAATACTCTATGAGTCATCAAACAAATTAGTAGACCAAGTACCACCCATAGTGTCCATTAGAAATTGCATCCCAATTGATTATTACCATTTTGAAAAGATCATAAAACTTATGGCCTTTAACACCGTTAGGATATCCAATGAAATGGCTTTTGGACCAGGAGATCAATTTTGACTCTGGGAACATGAATATAAGCAATACAACTAAAAACTCGTGGATGGGAAATTGAAGGTGTTATACTTGTTCAGGCTATAACTGAAAGAGCACCAGTAGGAGAACTTGTAGGTATATAATTTTGGACATAAATTGTATCAGGCACTGCATCAGCCCAAAACATTTTGGACACACCAAAATGAACCAATGAACATCGCTTACCATTGAGGATGGTGCAATTTTTACATTTTGCAATGGGATTTTGTTGAGGAGTGTAGACAACAGTATGTTGATGATGAATTCCATGTTTAGCACAATATTTAATAAAAGATAAAGACAAATATTCCCCACCATTGTCAGTACTCAATACCTAGATCAACTTTCCAGTTTGTTTTTCAACAAGCCTGTGATATTGTTGGAAAAAGGTGAAAGCCTCTAATTTGTGAAGTGATAGGTAAACATAAGTGAAGTGAGAAAAATCATCAATGAAAGTGATAAAGTATCTAAGCTGAGAACGAGATGGAGGAAAAGGGCCACATATGTCAGAGTGAACAAGCTCAAGTAGATCATGGGAAGAAGGTGTCTTTAATGGAATGAAGGGATTTTGGTGATGTTTACCTAATGCACAGAGCTCACAAATTCCAAGATGCAAAGGTGGCTTAAGATGAAGAGCACATACCAAATTAGAGTGCTGAAGATCAAGGATTTTTGAAAAAAAAGTTTGAGAGAATTTGGAATGCCAGATTAGATTATTTGGAGAGCACCAAGATGTGACCAAATTTGCGAGATCATCACTCAAATAAATTCCCTCTTTGAGGGGCTGTAGCTATGACGCGGCCATCTTTGATCTCACATCGACATCTTGCTGACATTTTGAATATGATCAAATTCAAAAATTGACAATACGAGCTACTGGCAACAAAGTTCGTTCAACGTCAAAACTCCTTTTAAAATTCATGTAGAAGAAGCCATCCCTAAATAGATGTACCCAATACTAAAAACTTTTCATGCCGTCTCATTTGCGAGATAAAAGAATTTTTTGAACAAAAAGAGTATGATAGTTGTGAAGCCACTAGGTGTGATGAGTCATATTTGTAATAGCTCTAGAATCAATAACAAAAGTGGCATTATAGGAATGAATAATACTTGATTAAAAGAGATATGATGGTTGACACACTTAACTTCATCGGGATGAGAATCCTCATGAGGATTATCAATCATGTTGGCTTGATTTCATTGGTTGTCATATGCTTTCTTCAGACAATGTGATAAACTATGGCCCTTTCGTCCACAATAACTGCATGTTGTAAGTTGATTATCATTCATAATTCCTCTAGGTGTAGGAGTACCATGTTCTTGATCATATAACCTTGCAAAACACTTAGTCTCATAATGAATATGCTTCCAACAATAATTGCATTGAAACTTATTGGATCGAAATTGTGAATATGCTTCCAATAATGGTCAAAACAATTAGTCTCATAATGAATATGCTTCCAACAATAATTGCATTGAAACTTATTGGATCAAAATTGTGAGTTAAAACAACCCCCACGAGGAAATCTATCACCTTGAAAACGTTGAGAAAATGGTTGTTTTTGAGAAACCATCGAAGCAATGTCGAAAGAGTTCAATGCACGAGAATCACTTGTAAGAAGAGATGCAGTGGGGGAATCAATACACCTTTCATGATGTTGTGAATATTCAAAAAGAGACATACAAGCACTATGAAAATCAATATGGAAAGAATTTGTGAAAATTTTGTATAGAACCATTCATGGATTCTAAAGATTGGCACTAGTGCCATTCTCCAAAAACCCATCAGGGGATTAGAAGCATTGCCATTTCTTCATAGGAAAGCCAGATTTGCATGGAGAATGGCACCGGTGCCATTATCCACAATCCCACATGGAGAATGGCACTAGTGCCATTCTCCATATGAAAGTCATACTCACATGGAGAATGGAGCCAGTGCCACTCTCCATAATCCCACATGGAGAATGGCATTGGTGCCATTCTGGCCTGCCACAAGGACACCTTTGTTGGTCTTACGAAATGCTTTGGTTGTAGCTGGTTCATAATTAATTATCTGTAATCCTAATGAGAGGGGATGGATATCAGATGTGGGGAAAAGGTCATGATGATGGTGGAAATAATTCATGCTTTAGAAAAAGTTTTATCAAATTACTAAAATGTTTAGGGACTCATTCATGGATCCTAGAGATTGGAACCAGTGCCATTCTCCAAAAACTTACTAGGGGATTGACATTAGTGTGGGTGAGGAGAATGGCACTAGTGGCAATCTCCATGAACCCACATGGAGATCGACACTATAGTGCCATTTTCCATAGGAAAGCCAGACTCACATGGAGAAAGGCACCGGTGCCATTCTCCAAAATCCCACATGGAGAATGGAAATGGTGTCATTATCCCCCACTGCAAGAACATCATCTTTGTTGGTCATATAAAATTTTGCACAATCCTACATGGAGAATGGCATTGGTGCCACTCTCCATAATAAAGCTAGACTCACATGGAGAATGGCACTAGTGCCATTCTCTACAATCCCACATGGAGAATGGCAGTGGTGCCATTCGCCCCCGCTACGAAATTCTTTGGTTATAGTTTGTTCATAATTAATTTCTTGTAATCGTAATGAGATGGGATGGGCATCTTTGTTGGTCTTATGAAATTCTACAAAATCCCACATGGGGAATGTCCATTCTCCATAGGAATGCCTGACTCACATGGAGAATGGCACCAGTGCTATTCTCCACACTTCCACATGAAGAATGGCACCGGTGCCAACATCTTTGTTGGTCATATGAAATTCTTTGGTTGTAGCTTGTTTATAATTAATTTCCTATAATCGTAACAAGAGGGGATGGCTATCAGATGCAGGGACAAGGTCATAGTTTCTAAGGTTTAGACCCTTAGGACACGTGGCAGCCAAAGGCGAAGACACATGGTAGATAAGGTTGATGGTGAAAATAATTCATGCTTTAGAAAAAGTTTTATGAAATTACCAAATTTTTAGGGAAATAAGTCATGCTTTCATCAAAATTTTGTATAGACTTATTCATGGATTCTAGAGATTCGCTCCAGTACCATTCCTAAAAAACCCACTAGGGGATTGGGATCAGTGCCATTTCTCTATGTGGGTTTGGGGAGAATGGCATTACTGCCATTCTCCATAAACCCACATGGAGGTCGACACTAGTGCCATTGTCTATAGGAAAGCTAGACTCACATGGAGAATGGCACTGGTGCCATTCTCCACAATCCCACATGGAGAATGGCAACGGTGCCATTCTCCCCTAGTCAAGGACATCTTTGTTGGTATTATGAAATTGTGCACAATCCCACATGGAGAATGGCACTGGTGCCATTCTCCCTAGGAAAGCTAGACTCACATAGAGAATGGAACCATTCCCATTCTCCACAATCCCACATGCAGAATGACACTGTTGCTATTATCCCCCACTATATGGACATCTATGCTAGTCTTATGAAATTATTTGGTTGTAGTTTGTTCAAAATTAATTTTCCATAATCGTAATGATAGGGGATGGCTATCACGAGAAGCAGGGACAAGGCCATGATGATGGTGGGGAATGAATTGTTTGGAATTGGTGCAGTGTGTGGAATAGATCTGGAGGCCTACTATAATGGTGTGAATATTGGGGTAGAAAATGTATCAGTGATAGTGAAGAAGTCTATCAATAGTGACATGCTTTTGCCATTTCTCACTATGGATGCATTGCTTATTGGTGAGGCACTTTGGAGCATTGTCAAGTGGCCTAAGGGCTATCTAAAACATGTCAGTGATTCTTTAGATGATTTGGTAACTCAAGAAGATGCACCAAGTGAGTCTAGGAAACCTTATGTTGAGGAAATGCCAATTTCTTCATTGGAAATTGACAATTTCATTTGTGAATCTTGGAAAGAGAAAAGGGTTGTCTTGTGGGATGACAACAAAACAAAGACTATGTAGGAAGGTGTGATCTTATATGTTTTCCTAGGTGACTCTATAAACTTTGACCTATTGAATGATTACATTGCTGTGGGTATTGAAAAGAACGAACAAATTATAGGAAGTGACTTAGGGTCTTCTATGCAAGATGTCAGCTCTCTTAGAGATGTTAAGCATCAAGTAGATTACATTACTTAAAGGAAGCCTATTGCAAAGATATGTGCCCAAGGACCACGTTGCTATCATAGATAAGGTGTTCAATGATCAAGTTTTGAAAAGGTATGATTGCCATCAAATATAAGAGACAACCCACCCTCTTTAGAGGGAAGTGTTGCTATTGAGCCACCATACCAAAAGTTACCAAAGAACTTTCTACTTCAACTAGATAATTGTGGGTTTGAGAAAAACAATAGATACTTGTTTGCATACCTTTCTCTTCTTGTAGCAAGGGGTATTTTCAAGACAATTCAATTGGGCTTCTTGCTGGTAGGGCACACACATAAGGACATTGATGCAATGTTCAGTAGGTTCTTTGAGAGCTTGCGAGTGGGACAAACATTAACTTTCCCTCATTTGATGGATACATTCAAAAGTGTACATCATCTTCACCAACTGCACCATTTGTTATTATATGGGTTCCTAACTTCAAGGATTATGTGGATGGCTACCTGCATGGATGGGCAAGAAATTCTAGTTTGTTATGAAAAGCCATTATAACTTTGATTTTACATGCAAGGTAATAGACCTATGATGCAGTACAAGGTGCATCCAAAATCATGAAATTGGATGCCCATTGAAGGGGGAATTGAGTTGTGGAAGAAAGATAGTGAGGGTCGATCATTGTTGCCAATAGGTTGTCTAGATATACTACTAATGGCTGCATTTGCAAGAGATCACTTGCAAGTAATATTAGGGATAAAGGATAACATTAAGTTTTGGGAGAGATCTGCAGGCGGAAAGAATGCATCGTATGAGTCCTACATTAGGCCAGTGATAGACTATTGTAAAACCATGATTAGGGAGCTCGAACAGGAAAACATCTTAGAGATAGGAGTGTACAAAGATTTTGGACAAGAACACAATCATCTGATGAGGAGGATGATACAGATTCTTGCATTAATGATTTCCAAGGCTATGAGGAATGGAATGATAACTATTGCGGTCCTATAAAAGGTAAGCCAAGAGAAGATTTTAGACCAATGGTGGATGCTAAGCAAGGTTACTTCATCTTGGTGAGGCCATTAGACCCTATATATTGACAAAATATGAAGAGGGGAGAGGAGAAGAGTGGAGATGAGGAGAGAGGGCACAGCTAGAGAGCACACCACAAATGACTAACTGTACACTAGATTTAGTTGAAAAAATAGAATATATACAAACCCATTTAGAGTTAGGGTTAGGGGATCTAACCCTTTCCTTTATAGCACTCTATAAGGTTAGTGTATAGAGTTAGTGCTATGCACATATAATCACGTGATGGTGCTATGCACACATGATCACATGATGTTGAGCATGAACTCTCAACACCTTCCCTCAAGATCAACATCATGAAGTAGGCCTTCCCTCAAGATGATGATTTTTGGGAATCGAAGAAGGACTGAGCATTACATTCCATTACACCCCTTTAATGGGAATGTCCTTCCTCTGCGTCAAACCAAGAGCTAGTTAGTGTTTCTTGAATAGCACTTTACCGAGTGATTTGGTAAAGATGTCTGTAACATTATCTTTGCTATCACAATGCTACAGTGTGATGTCACCAAGTAACACTCTTTCTCTGATGAAGTGCTCTCTGACATCAATGTGCTTTGTCCTGGAGTGATATACTAGAATTTTTGGCCAATGCTTGAGCCGATTGATTATCACAATATATTGTTGTTGGCTTTGACTCATCAAAGTAATATGTTTTTGACAATAGTCTTCTGAGCCATAGAGCCTCACATGTACTTGTAGTGAGTGCTCTATATTCTGCTTCAGTTGAAGACAAAGAAATAGTTGGCTGTTCGTTTGACAACCATGATATAGCACCTTGACCAAGGAAAAATGCATATCCCTGTGTCGATCTCCTGGTCTCATGATCTTTGGCATAGTCACTGCCACAGTATCCATGCAACCGTGGATGACTTCCTCTGTATTCTATCTCAAACTATCTTGTACCACTGATATACATCTCAAGACTCTTTTGGCTACATTCTAGTGAGACTGATTTGCCATAAACTATGCTAGTGAGCTTACTACATAACAAATATCTGGCCATGTGATTGTCAGACATATAAGAGATCCGATGAGCTACCTGTAGTATCTGTCATTGACTATAGGCTTTTCTGAATCTTTAGTAAGTTTCAAACTTTGTTCCATGGGAGTGGCTACAATCTTGCAATCTGCCATATGAAACTTCTTCAGGAGATTGTCAACATACTTGAGTTGACTCATGAATGTGCTATTTGAATCTCTTCAGAACTCAATTCCAAGACAATAGTGCATAAGTCCAAGTTCTTTCATGTCGAACTCTGCAAAGTAGAGAGTCTGATCTGCATTGGACTTCATGTATCCCAGATCAGCAAAATACTTGTCGATTCTGTTGCACCAACTTCTGGGTGCTTATTTTAAGCCATAGAGACTTTTCTTGAGATGGCAAACCTTATTCTCCTTTCAACATAACCTGCTGGTTGTTGCATGTAGACTTCCTTGTCTAGGTAGCCATTGAGAAATGCATTCTTGACATTGAGCTGATACACATTCCATTTTTTGAGTGTCGCTAGTGATATCAAGAACCGTATGGAATCCATCTTTGCTACTCGAGCATAAGTCTCATCATAGTCCTGACCATATTGTTGTGCAAATCCTTTTGCAACTAGTCTAGCTTTGTATCTCTGAATACTTCCATTTGGATGGTACTTCACTTTGTATACCCATTTGTTTGCTATGGCCTTCTTTCTTGGTGGAAGGTCGCATAATTCCCAAGTATTATTTTTATACAAAGCATCCATTTCTTCATTCATAGTAGTTTGCCGTTCTGGCTTGTTTACTGCATCTTTGAAGTACACTGGCTCTTCTGTAGCCATGATGGTAGTCATAAGAGCATAGTTGGTGGTTTCACCTGAATTGCTTTGCCTTTTTGAGCATATGTCAATCTGGCTGGAGGTCTTCTTTCCCTAGTAGACCGTTTGAGCTGCTGTGGCGCTGCTTAGGGTGTTGCAGGCAATTCTTGCTCTTCTTCATCAACCTATTCTATAGATGACTGTGAAGTCGATGCTTCTATCTCTTGTGTAGGTGAGGCCCTTCCATTCTGATTCCTCATTAAAGATTACATCTCTGGAGATAATGACTTAGTGGTTAATGGGATCATACAATTTGTATGCTTTGCTTTCTTCACTATAGCCAACCATGATGCATTTGTGTGACTTTACATCCAATTTCTTGTGATGATCATCATGTATTGGAGCATATGCTATGCAACTAGATATGCGGAGATGCCCAATGTGTGGCTTGTGTCCAATGAATGCTTCATAAGGAGTCATACCTTGTATCGGTTCGGTAGGAAGCCGATTAAGCAAGTAGTTAGCTGTAGCTATTGCTTTTGCCCAATACTGATTCGGAAGATGCTTTTCACTAAGCATTGCTCTAACACTGCCTACTAAAGTCCCATTCTTCCTTTCACCTCTTACATTATGCTAAGGAGTATCTGCACATGTGAATTGTCTTCATATGCCGTGACTTCTGCAAAAGTTCATGAATGCTGAAGACATGTATTCACCTCCTCTGTCTGATCTCATGACCTTGATCTTTCTGCCTGTCTGGTTTTCTACCATGGCTTTGAATTCTTGAAATCTAGAAAACACTTCAGATTTCTCTTTCAAAAAGTAGATCTAACAATATCTGTTGTAGTCATCAATGAATGTCTAGTAAAGTGAACCATTGATGCTGTGGGTTTGGGCATAACCCCATACATCTTTATGAATTAAATCAAGAATACCTCATGCACGAGAGGTACTTCTGCCAAAGTTGGTTCGCTTTTGTTTGCCGAAGCAGCATGCTTCACAAACTTTTCCAAGAAATTGTAGCTTCGGAATCCCAATTGCCATATTCTGATTCTTGAGATCTAACAAGTACTTGAAATTGACATGACCATATCTCTTATGCCATTTTGTAGATAGTGGCATCTATTGCGGTTGAGCTGACATGGCATGCTTATCTGGTACTATAGCTAGCATTTTGTATAAGCATCCTTCCTTGACACGTTTTGCTACTAGCTGACATCTTTTGGATTTGTCTTTGATAGTGCATTCATCACTATTGAAGATGACTTTGTAATTGTGTTCGTTCATTTGACCTACTAACAAGAGGTTTTTGCTGAGCTTCGGAACATAGAGCACATCTTTCACCAATCCTTTCGTACCAGTGAAATTGTTCATAGGGATAACACCTGTCCCTTGAACTGGATTCGGTGTATGCTGTGTAGATGACATTCTTCTAACCTTCTAATGGCTTCATTTCTATGAACCATCCTGATGATTTGTCATATGAGATGATGCACCACTGTCAATATACCAAGGATCCTATTCCACTTGGTCAACTTGATAGCTGTAATCCTCTTTGGGATTGAAATCAGTGTCTGGGTACACTGTATCAGTTTGATGCATTTCCTCGCTTGCAAGAAACATATTTCCATGTTCATTTGCAAAATGACTATGACTAGAATGTCCACCATGATGATTTCCTCTGCCTCGAAAATTCCCTCGATTACTGTTGGATTGACCGCCTTGGTCGTACTGCTTCTTGCGGCAATCTCTTTCATAGTGTCCAAACTTGTGATAGTAGTTGCACTGGATGTTTGACACATTGGTGGATGCATTCCCTCATCCTTGAAATCTTCCTCGGTTGGAATGATTTCCTCTTTGCTGATTCTGATGCTGTTGAGGATGATGCTTATGCTGATGCTGATTCTGACTTTGATTTTATTGATGATGACCACTTTTCTGGTATGATCTACCTTTGCCTCTACCTCTATCTTTGTATGAAGCTATGAAAGCCTGATTATTAGAATGGCCTTTATGTGCTTGGATGGTCTGAGTCCTGAGTTCTTCACCAAGTAGGATTGACTGAAGTTCTTCTAGTGTCAAAATTTTCCATTGGTGGATGGCAATACTCTGGACTAGATTCTTGTATCCCTCTCCTAGTCCATTCAGGATTACTTGAA
The DNA here is from genome assembly GCF_047967505.1 of Dipteris shenzhenensis. NCBI lineage: Eukaryota > Viridiplantae > Streptophyta > Polypodiopsida > Gleicheniales > Dipteridaceae > Dipteris > Dipteris shenzhenensis. The sequence goes on from NC_141612.1 coordinate 47,375,873, forward strand.
CCATTTCTGCGGGGTTCATAGTCTCTCCTGCTACTGCAAGTTGATTGTTGTAGTCTTTTATGCGGAGTACATAAGCATGACTGGTTTCACTGTTGTTGCGAAAACTCTGGTTGATCTGGTTTCTCAGTGTGAGAATCCTAGATGTGTTCTTGGACTCGTAGAGAGCTGCGAACATATCCCATGCTTCTTTCAATGTCTTGACTGTGTTGAGCTGTCCTAGCATGACATCTTGCATATTCTGCTTGATCACAGCAGGATCTGATACTGGTGCCAAAACTATTTGTGTAGTTGTAGATCCCGATGTAGATCCCGTTACTGATGCTATGACAATAGATGGAGTAAAGCTACTGGTGGCTGGATCATCCAATGGTCTAGGTGTAGACCCATCGACATACTCCCATTTGTCGTAAAGTACAAGAATGGTCTCCATTCAGTATTTCCATGTATTGTAATTGGAGTTTTCTAACTTAGTAGATGCCTCCAGATTGAGGTTGCTGGTCGACATGGTGCAAGAAATGTACTCAAAAGTGTTGTGAAAATCTCTGTATGAATCAACCACAAATACACTGAATATGCCAAGTGAAATCTCTGAACCATCGGTGAAGATAGAACTGCAATATATAAAATCTGATCTATATTACAAGGCTTGTGGCAATGATGCCGGGAATAGCCAAGAGGCTTTACAAGGCTGAAATGATGTGCACGATGTCGTGAGATAGCCGAATAGGCTTTACAATGGTGGCATGTGTGTGTGAAATCAAATGCTATCTGCCCACTGAAACAATCTGCAATGCCTCTGTACTCTTTGTAGTCTACTCACTGAACTAATGAATGTAAGGTTTCAGGTAATGTAATGATGTGAAACCATATGTGAGTGTATGGACTGACTCCGAGTAGGTACTAGTCGAAAATTTCGGGCATGGCTTAGATTGGCAACTTGGGGAAATTCAAAGCGTCCCCTCTATAGCGATCTAGTCTACTCTAATCTAGATCTAAACCAACTGTCGATCAATGAAAGAACAGCAAATAATTCCTTTTCTTTTGTTCTTTTTAGGTGCTAGGTCAGATGCATCGATGTAGAGGCAAATGTGCATGAAGGAAGTGGTTTTGCCAGCGAGGCTCAAATGTGAGTGTAACTTGTGCCAAAATGTGTGTATGATGTAACAAGTGCGTAGAGCCCAAAAAAATAAGCGACTTTATTTTTTGGAGCACCCTCAAATTCTTCTTGGATCAAGAGATACGACTTGATCTAGGTGGAGGGGCAAAAGGAGTGCAAATGGTGCTCAATGATGATGTGTCACTGTGGGTCACATGTAGTGATGATGTGGCACTGTGCCTAGCAAGAGGTGTGCCAGTGGAGCCCTGTGCTAAGGTGGCAGGAGTGGTCAGATGAAGTGACTGTGGAGCACTATGTGTGCCTGCAGAGGTCAGTGTTGACTGGACAACTGAGGTGGCATTACTGAGGTGGCAGAGATGATGATGTCAGTAGATGATGTGGCAATGATGATGTGGCAGGTGATGTGTCCTTGATGATGTGTAGATGATGATGTGGCTATGCTGACGGGGCTATGCTAATGTGGTAGTTGACGTGGATGTAATGACGTGGTAGTTGTTGATGATGTGGCAGTCGGTGATGATGTGTCAACTGACATGGCTGCCACCGTGGTAGATGACATGGTAGATAAGATAAGGATTGATGATGTGGTAGCCTCACAGGGCTATTGACATGGCCTTGTAGATAGGGGTGCCATGTGGCAATGTGCTGGTGGTGCCACGTGTCAATAGGCTAACCAAACTATGGTGACCCAACCTGAGGTTCAGGTAACTAGCCCTATCCTCAAGTTCTGCCACATGTTGGGAGGAGGGCAATCAGAATCTTATAGATTCTAACAAAATCTCTATAGATTCCATCCTCGTTTGGAGCTGCTATGCTAACAGTTGCTTGAGTCACAGAGGTCCTTCAGCGGAAGGCAGAGTTTGTTATTGGAGGGCTACTGCCTGGAGGTTGCAGTGCAGAGCTGCTACAGGCTGTGGCGTTGAGCCAATTGTTGTCTACTATAGTGGAAGCTCATAGACCGTCCTTGTCGTGGATTGTTGATGCCTTTATCTACCTGTGATATGAAGGCCATTAGGTGAAGTCGGTTCCTAAAGCTTCACCTCGAAGGAAAGAAGCCTTAGCTTGGAGCCTTAGCTTGGAGGCGTGGAGGCTTGAGTCAGCTAGTTGAAGAAGCTAGTCAATGCAATGCTTTGAAGATCTCGGTCGTTGTGAGAAGAAGCCGTATAGGGAGGCGTTGCTAGAGCCTCGGGTTTGCTAGTAGTCAAAATCTGCACCATGAGCCCATGGAGGAAAGGAGCCCGTGTGCTTTGCTTCTTAGCCATGGTGAGTATAGGACTTTAGGCCGCAAGCGTGTAGTAGATGTTGCTTTTAATTGGAGTCTCTTCAACAAACTTGCATGGGGTTTTGGGTATAATCCCTCTCTCTTTTTCTCTAAAATAGAGTCTAAAAAAGGACTACACAGGTTCCTCTTTCTCTCAAAACACTCACAAAGTTCTCAAGAATTTCTCACAACTCTAAGACTCTCTCACAATGGGAACTTTTAACACAAACCAAGAAGAAGGACTCTTACTCAGACAATCAAAGTCTCTCTTTCTCACATAAAGGAAGAAGAATGAACGGAAATTCTTCTTTCAAATGAGCAGAAATCCTATGGACGAAAATTACTCAAATGGATGGAATTCTCTCTTTCATCAACGGAATGAAAGGATGCTTACTCAATCACTCTCAATCAATCTTGATCTATCACTCTCTCTCACATGGATCACAATGCCTTAATGGAAGGCAAGGGAGCTCTGATACCATGACAAAATATGAAGAGGGGAGAGGAGAAGAGTGGAGATGAGGAGAGAGGGCATAGCTAGAGAGCACACCACAAATGACTAACTGTACACTAGATTTAGTTGAAAAAATAGAATATATACAAACCCATTTAGGGTTAGGGTTAGGGGATCTAACCCTTTCCTTTATAGCACTCTATAAGGTTAGTGCTATGCACATATGATCACGTGATGGTGCTATGCACACATGATCACATGATGTTGAGCTTGAACTCTCAACATATACCCCATACATCTTGGTGTTGGCATATCAAGTGCTAAGATGGATGCTACATCTCCTAATTTCAAGAAATTATTAATTTAGTGTTGGGCACCATCAGTTAAGAGAAAGGGGCCCAGTGATGCAGATGCCTATGTTGACTGCTGGAACATGTATTGGGCAGAGAATAGGTTGGATCCATAGGTATGGGAGTGTATTGATGCGGTTGGACATCAAAAGCCATAAATAGACCCAAGAAGATTAAGATTCCATAGAGTCTATGTATCAAAGGATAGAGAGCTTTCTTGGTATCAGAGCATAGAAAATGGTGATGATTTTCTCCCTCTTGATCTCCCAAACTTCCATTGTAATATGGGTTCTCATGTGATTTTTCTCAATTGTTGTTATCTTATTAATGGCATTTGCTTATTATTAATGTGACAATTTTTAAAACTAGTCTTTCACCAACAAGTACTTTGTTTCCAGTGGTTCACTATCAATGGTGTTTGTTAACACCACCAACTGGTGTTTATTAACACCAATAAAATATACATGTTCCTAAACAGTGTTTATTAACACCACCAAATTATACATGATTTTCAAACTCTGTCACAAATGCTTTGTTCCAGTTGCTGTACCCAATGAAATGTTTCACAACCAATGAAGTTTTTCATAATCATTGGAATTTCCAAATATCGGCATATTCAGTATTGAAAAAAATCCCACAATCAATAAAAATCTTCCCTAATTAAACAATGACGGGAGGTCCCTCAGAGTCATTTGTGTGTCCCCTCGATGTCTCGTGTGTCGTGCTGCGATCGTCAAGTTGGGGTCTCTGTCACGTCGGCGGCTAGAGACTGGATGATCAATGTCACTCGATGGGAAGAACTCTGTGATCCTGCTCTGAGAGGTGTCTGATGATGTGGCCAAGCCTCGTCGCCTGAGTAAGATCTCTCTATGTCAGACTCCCTCGTGAATGAAGGCCGCCAGGCATCTCTGATCTGGGTAGGCAAGGAATCTAGAAAGGAGCCATGGATAGAACAAATCCAAGTACTCAGTATATACCACTTAGGAATCTGCTATATTTGTGGGTAGTAGTATTTCCTTGATCTATGATTGTGTAGACCTCACCTTTCCTTAGGTGCTAGTGACACAACACATAGAGAATAACTTTTTTTTCTAGAAAATGCGATTTGAGGCTCTTTTCCATTAAAACACCTTATATCACATTTATTAGCAAAATATGCTAGGTGTACAAGAATTTGATAAAAAACACAATTTGGAGCAGTTTTCCTAAAGAAACGTGAATATCACATTTTCTAGCAAAAGGTACTAACCTTATTAGTATGCATCAGCTTGAGAAGAGCTTGATGGGTGATGGTTGTCAGCTTGATGTATCTTGAGCTGTAGTGGGTCAGTGTGGATAACAGTTTGATGGTTGATGGTTGAGATAGAGCTATAGTGGGTATGGGGGAAGGACCTGGAGCTGTATTGGGTCAGGGTAATAGAGCTGTTGAGGTTGTCTGTCACAAGCCTATAGGGAGGAAGATGAAACTAGAGATGGAGATGACAAAGGGAATTATTAAGTCTGGCAGCTTGGTCTAAAAATAGGTGCATGCAATCACTAGATACTCTAAATATAGTATCTTGAAGACCAGTTTTGGCATGTGTGGCTAACAAGTGTGACTTGAATAGATATCTCTGCCATCTCCTCTTATCTTCACTCTTCTCCATCCATTCAACATTTTTTATCTTCATCTTCTTCCTCATCTTCATCTGGACAATACTTTAGACCTTGCTTTTTTCCCATCATCATCCCCACCTACCTATACTTGTGCAAAAGACATGGAGAGAAAGGATACAGGTACTTAAATATACCATAGTCTTGATCTACCCTTCCAATTGTCTTCTTCATCTATCTAATTCTACTGCATAAGCTAGTAGTCATCTACTTCATCTTTTGAATGATCAAAACAACTATCTTGCAAATTCACCTGAATTTTCTCTAGACATGATGTTTTTGCATCAATAGGACTTTTTGCTAGAAAACATGATTTCACTCTATTTAATTATAAAGATAGTCATATCACGTTTTTTTGCAAACTTTCAAAGAGGAGGAGCTAACCAGTGTTTTCTACTCCTTCCTTCTCTTTTTTATTTCCTCCTTCCTACTCTTTTCCTCTCTTTCTGTCTTTTTCTTCTACCTCCTTTCTCTCTTTTTCTGTCTCTTTTCCTTCTACTCTTCCTCCTCTCTTTCTTCTACCTCTTACTCTTGTTCTCTTTTTCTCTTACTTGTTCCTACTCTTTTCCTCTCTTTTTCTTCTAATCTCTTCCTCTCTTTTACTCTCTTTCTTCTACCTCTTAATCTTCTTCTCTTTTTATTTTACTCCTTCCTTCTCTTTTTCTTTTGCTCCTTTCTACTGTATTCCTCTCTTTCTTATACCTCTAACTCTTCTTCTCTTTTTCTTGTACTCTCTTCCTCTCTTTTTACCTTTTTCTTCTACTCCTTCCTCTCTTTTCCTCTCTTTCTCTTCCTTCCTACTCTTTTCCTCGCTTTCTGTTCCTTGCTACTCTTTTCCTCTCTTTTTCTTTCTCTATTTTCCTAATCTTTCTTTTTCTCTTTCCTACTCTCTCTCTCTTTTCCTCTTTTTCTTATACTCCTTCCCTCTCTTTTCCTCTGTTCTCTTCCTTCCTACTTACTCTTTTTGTTGAGAATGGTGTAAATTTCACCATCTACATAGAGCAGAGGCAAACCCTAACCCTAAGGGGCTCACATAAATATCTTCATGTTCATGTTCAATACACTTAGTATAGTGGCAGCTATATCATGTGCACTCCTCTCTCTGCTCTCACTTTCGATATCATGGTATTAGAGCACTAGGTGCTCCCAAGCAATTGCATTCCATCTGGGCACTAAGCCCTCTAGTACGAGGCATTCTTCAATCCTTGTGTGGGAGATTTTTGTTGCGAGAGAATACAAGACCGAGTAGAACGGTTATAGCATCTATACCCTTTTTGCTGCAGAGAATAACCAATAAAGATGCACTTCTCAGCTTTTGGATCCAACTTAGTCCTCAACTCATCTGGCACATGAACATAGGCAATGCAACAAAAAATTTTCAAATGGGAAATATCTCGTTTCCTACTAGTATACATCTCCTCTAGCGTCATGCCATGTATTGCTGCAGTGGGAGTCCTGTGCATTATGTAAACTGCTGTAACAACTGCTTCAGCCCAATAATAATCTGGTAGATCTTTTTCATTTAGCATGGCCCGAGATACCTCTCCAATATGCCTGTTTTTCCTTTCTACAAGTCCATTTTGCTGTGGGGTATGAGTGCATGAATATTGCTGCTTTATGCCATTCTCCTGCAGGAACCTGGCAAACTCATTTGAGAAGTACTCTCCCCCTCCATCTGGCCTTAGGCATTTTATTTGCAGGCCTGTTTCTTTTTCAACCATAGCTTTAAAAGCTTTAAAATGCCCAAACACTTCACTTTTCTTTTTCATAAAATACACCCAAACTTTTCAGTTGTAGTCACCAATAAAAGTGACAAAATAATGACAGCCTCTAATAAATGCAGCTTTAGTAGTCCACACATCAGAGTGGATTAATTACAATGGCTTCTTACTCTCTTGAACATGTCTAGGAAATGGTTTCCTTGCCTGTTTTCCAAATTGACAGGCTTCACATAACTTATGCATTTCTGCAACCTTGAATTTAGGCAATCCTGCAACAATATTTTGGGCCTGCATTGATTTAAGTCACTGTACATTAACATGACCAATGCGTTTATGCCAAATATCAATATCTGCAACTACACCGGTCCCATGTGCAAACATTGCTGCACTCAATTCAGGCATGTCTGCATCCAATGTAAACATCCTGCCCTTCTTCTTTCCTTTTGCTATCAAGCAACTGTTATTTTTCATATCCTCAACAAACCATCCATGAGGATTAAATCTGACCTGCAAGCACTGCTCAACCATTTGACCAATAGAAACCAGGTTCTTGGTGATATTTGGGACATGAAATACATCAGACAGGTATTTCTTTTTCCCATCCTACATAGACAAAGGAATTTTACCAATCTGCACTATAGGATGTGCAGCATCATCACCAGTCTCCACAAATCCTAGTCTTTCCATTTTCCTTGCATCTTGCATCCATTCTGCATGACCTGTCATGTGGTTTGATGCACCTGAGTCAACATACCACACATCATTACTTTCTTCTGCACTTGTCACAGAATTGATCATGTGCTGCATCATAAACAAATGCTCATTTTCGTCATCACCCTGTCTACTAGAGGATGCATAATTACCTTGCTGCAATTTTCCATTCATAATGTCATTTTGCTTTTTGTAGCAGTCTTTAGCCATATGACCCATTTTACCACAATAGTAGCATTCAACATTGCTGTTTGCATTTTGGCCTCTCTGCCATCCACCACAACCTCTTTGGCTCCCCCTGCCTCTAGAGTTACCACGTCCTCCTCCAAAGGACTAGTTTTCTTGAGTTTGCTGCATATTCTGATTTCTACCATGGCCTCCAAATCGGCCTGCTCTACCTGTGCCTCTACCTCTTCTAGCATTTGAGTAGAAGATAGTTTCTTTTGAAGTTCCTCTTGAAGAAGATGCACCACCATTTCTCTGCTCTTCATAAATTAGAAGAGCAAACAACTCCTCAAAATCAGGAAATTTTTCACGGATGGCAATAGATGTCTGGAACTGTGCGTAATCCTTTCCTAGACCATTCAAGGTCACAGAAACTAAATCATCATCTTCCACTGGCGACCCAATAGAAGCAAGTGCATCTGCAATTTTCTTCACCTTCATGTGGTAGTCATTCATGCTCATATTTTCTCTCTGCACATTGTGCAACTCCTGCTTGAACTGCATTTTCCTGGCTTGCATATTTGTGCTATACATTATTGCCAAAGTATCCCATGCCTACTTTGGTGTACTTGGATCCTGAATATGCACAATCATAGAATCTGAAATATTGATAGACATCTGGCTCTCTCATGCCATCCTTTAAATGCCTACATTTCCTGTTGATTGGGAACATTAGGAAGGACTAGTTCTTCTTCATTTCCTATAATGAACTCCCAATAGCCTTTTCCCATAAGGAAATTCGTCATTCTAAACTTCCATGCTTGGAAGTTGTTCTTATCAAGCTTTTCAGTGACAATCTATGAAAGAGAATCAGATGCCATTACAGAACACTGCAAAATATTCTATCACTGCAAAAAACATAGCTTTTGCTTCACAAGGGCAAATCTGCAAAACTGAGAAAGTGGTATTTGACCACACAGTCACTACCTAGTGACGATTTTGCATGAACAGGCAAAGAGGATGATTTAGTAACTCCCAATATCTCTGTGCATAGGCATACAATGCAATTTCTCCGATAACCTTTCACCGACCTGCAGAACAGTGGTCACACAGCAAAAATAGGGCCTTTTTCTGAGTGCTTCCAGAGAACTTCCGCCTCCAAAACGGGCCTCGAAATGGCTCGAATCAAAAAAATAAAGTCACCCAGGGCTTTGCCCTGACCCGTAGCATATACTACCCTCTTACCACACCGCAAAGGGCATCTCAATCTGAGACAATGCACTCTTGCACTTTCCGGCTGTGCTACCTGCAGAGATTTGCTCCCAAACTCGAAAAAGGAAAGCAACACTGGTCCTCTTACTAGGACACCGTGAACTTGGTTTGCTTTCTTGAGCTCCTTACCATGAACTAGGCTCTGATACCATGTGAAGATAGTGGGAGAGAAGGAAGGAGTCTCACTTGCGGCTTTCTCACATAGACAATGGGTGAATACACACAAAGGTGGAGGCTGAAAACAGTTTTTCCTCTTCTTAGTTGTGAAAGCCAAAAGAACTCTTGTACAAAGAAATAGAAGAACCCTATATGTGGGTCTCAAACCAAACTCAGCTAACTAAGGTGGCATACTAACTCAGCCACGAACTAGAGTACATAAGGATAGCTGTCATCTAGCTATTATTCATGGGTGGTGTACCAACCACATCTGCAGCTAACAAGTTGGTGACATAAATGCACAACAGTCACCCTGGCATATCACGAGTGGAGCTCGATATCTCAACAATGGGAATCAGTGGACAAAATCCATTGGTCAAAAGCCTCTCTAGGGGAAGCCATGAGTGTAGGAGGATACTCAGGAAGATGAAAGAGGAGGCTGTGGAATGCAAGGTTACTCGAGTGGGAAACTGAAAAATTTGAAAATGACCTTAGAAGTGTACTTTATAAAATGGGCATTGCCCTTAACAATGTTCTTAATTATAATATTTTATATTTATTATTTTTACTTTGGAAAGTGTTTCTCTCTCTCTCTCTCTCTCTCTCTCTCTCTCTCTCTCTCTCTCTCTCTCTCTCTTAGACCCGCAAGGTCTTCCGAGGACGTTAATATATCTTTCTTTATTTCCCTCCCATTGTGTCCCTCATTGCTCTCTCTCTCTCGCTCTTGCTCCCCCTCTCTCCCTCGCTCTCTCTCTCTCTATCTTTTTCCCTCCCTTTCCTATTTGCTCTCTCTCTCTCTCTCTCTCTGACACCCGATGATCATCTTGTTGCCTTGTTGCCCTTAGCTATCTATGTCATGGACATTGATTTTACATATACACTTTTTGTATTTTGTTAGCGGATCCACCCTTTGGATCAGTTGTATCTAGGTTTTTTTTCAATCTCATAGTCTCTCGAAGACCTTAATTAACTTTCTTATTTTTCTCTTTCTCACAACTAAGGTGCAAACGAATAAATGCAATCTTAACTCTCTCTCTCTCCCATTCTCTACCTCTCTCTCTGTCTATCCCACTCTTCATCTCCTTCTTTCTATCCCCATCTCCATCTCCATCTTTCCCTCCCCTTCCCTTTGTGTCCTTGACTGCTCTCTCTCTCTCTCTCTCTCTCTCTCTCTATTCATACATATAACAATGTCTCATGGCCAGGTGCAGTATTTGTGTCCCTGACTGTTCTATCTCTCTCTCTCTCTCTCTCTCTCTCTCTTTTCATACATCTAACTCTGTCTCATGGCCAAGTGCATTATTTGTGTCGCTTATTGCACTCTCAACTTCTCTCTCTCTCTCTCTCTCTCTCTCTCTCTCTCTCTCTCTCTCTGTGTGTGTCTCCCAGTCTCTCTTGCAGACTCTAATTGCTATCTATCTCTCTCACACATCTCTCTCTTGCACAATACAGATATACAAATATCCACACAGAACTAAAATTACAAATATTTGTTCGCTTTATCATTCATAGACAATAGAGAGCCATCAATCTAGAGGTGCAAATTTAATAAATTAAATTATAACAATAAATGAAACAACACTTTGTATTATTTATGATTTTTGTTTATACATGTAACAATGCCTCATTACCCAGTGCATTGTTGAAGCACTAAAGATCCAAGAATTTGGATATTATGAAATACCTATCATCATGTCTCTACTATCTCTAGAGTATGGGGGGGAAAACAATTCTTACAAAGGATACTTGTCTCATCCTCATATCTAACTTTGTGATTATCAAGTCTAGAGCAATATAGTCTTAGGGAGGGCTTGTTGTTGCCAACTGTCATTCTTCCCTGATAAATCGCATGGTCCACTCCTCTTCCAATTCCAACATTAGATCAGGATGTCCTTGCTGATAAATTGATACCTCGACAATAAGACCATGAGTCCCATTATGCATATCATCATCCATTTCTTCCCATTGCAGGTTCTTTCATCTAGACCTTCTGTATGTGAAAGTCACGTCGAGATTTTTCCTTCCAATGAAATACTTGCAAAATTTGGGATTTGTTAATATGTATACTATCTTGATCATTTTTTATACAAACAAGAATTGTAAGATGTGCTCACCACCACGAAATGCCACGTCTAAAGTGTTCAATTGACATTGTACTAAATCTTTAGCATTACATGTTCTTGTTGTCCATCCATTGTCAAATAGCTTAAACAGCCAGTCCAATTCTAAGCTCTTGCAAGTGTAAGTAAGCTTTGTTTTCCTTAATTGCCTACAACTTGCAAAGAAATCAACAAAACATGGAAATGGAAAAAATCAGCTCAACCTACATTAGGGGAGAATTGGGGTCTCAAAAGGGCCTCATAGGGAATGGATTAAGAAATGGATTAGTCCTAATGAAAGGGCCAAGGTAGGCCCCAAAAGGTCCTAACACCCCTCACCTAGGTGGGTTAAGCCCACAAGTGACCCCACCTCTTACACCTCTTACACAACTCTTACTCCTAGGTGGGAACCAAAAAATTCAAATTTCAAAATTTCAAAATTCAAATATTCAAATTTTGAATTCCCTCCCTCCTTCTCTCTCCTCCCTCCCTCCCTCCCCCTCCTCCCTTCCCCTCACTCACTCCCCCTCCTCACTCCCTCCTCCCCCTCCCTCCTCCTCCCCCTCCCTCCCTCCCTCCTCTCCCTCCCCTCTCCTCCCCTGCCCCTCCTCACTCCCTCCTCCCCCTTCCTCCCCCTCCCCCTCCCTCCCTCCCTCCTCGATGCCTGTTCCTTCTACCCTCCCCCTCCCTCCCACCCCCATGCCTACTCCTCTTGCCCTCCCCCTCCCTCCTCCTCCATTGCTATTCCTCCTCCCCCCTTCCTCTTGCTCCTCCCTCCTCCCTCCTTCCTCCTCCATGCCTACTCCTCCTCACCCTCCACACCTGCTGGTCTGCCCCCCTTTCCTCCTCTTTAACTACTGGTCTCCCTCCCCCACATCCCTGCTCCTACTCGCCCTCCCTCTTCTTGCATGTTGCTCCTTCAACCCTACATCTCCACACCTTCTCCTTCTCTACACTCCTTTAGTCATGGCACCATTCGAGGACGTCTCCAACAAGTACCAAGTTCACTTAGAGTTGGAGGCTAAACATGCAAGCACACGTAGTCTAGGATTGAGGGGAGCTTCCAAAATCCACAGTCTTCATTCACAAGGAAAGAAGCATCTCGACCTTTGGGTAGAAGGATCCTTGTATCCTTTAGATCTTGCCAACTGAAAGAGCCCTCCTTTCCATACAATACATGAGCTAGTTCAGTTTGTTGGAAATGGACATGCAGGTTTGCTTGGTTATTGCAATCGGTTAAACAATGCTCAGTCAATGGCTATGCAATCAAGCGAGATGCACAGAGCCCAAGCAGAGATGCTAGCACATTTAGGAAATGGCACCATTGTTGCAATGCATAACTCTATGCAGGATCTTCAAAGAGAGAACCATGATCTTTATGATAAAGCCAAAGCATTAGACTTGGAGCGAAATGCATTGGATTGGGAACGACATAAATTAGAAGAGTCACTCTGTAAGCTAGCTGAGTCCAAAAAAGGCTTGAAAAGATCTATATACAATCAAGTACGATGAGTTGTAGAGAAGGAAAGAGAGAAGGTAGAAGAACGAGTGCAAAATCAAATGTTCCAATGAGATTACACTCTTTTGTGCTACACTATTTGTGACTAAGTTTTTATTGTGTTCTTCTTTAGGAACTTCATGGAAGATGTGATGGGAAGAACAGACGGGGATGATATTGACTGTTCATATGCTCTAGCTAGTTTATTGAAGTCAAGCGATATCATTGGGATACTAAGGGACCCAAGACACAAGCGCCTACGTGTGCAAGTTACTGAGGAGGTGATGAAGGACTTCAATGATATTGTGGATGCAAAGGAGATGCAACTTGTGATGAGCTTGTGATACTACCAGTGTAAGTCGTGAAGCTTACACATCTGTTTTTAAAATTTTCAAGTCTACTATTCCAATGTAAGTCGTCAAGCTTACACATCTGTTTTTAAAATTTTCAAGTCTACTATTTTGGGAAAGTATAAGAAGTCTATAGTGCCCCTACCCACACCTTGGCCTGTAAGATGTGCACGGCAAGAAACAAACCAATGTGCAAGAGAAATGCTTGGAGGGTACCATTGCGTAAGGGGCACAATTACTTGAAAGAGTAAAAACAAATCTAGCTTGCAAACCTTTGAGATGAATGCTTTCAACAATGTCTACTTAGATGTTGAGAAACTGCAACAAGCAATGGTCAAATTCTATGGCATGAGGGAAGATGGTAAGAGGAAATCTATTATAGCATTGCACTTTACTTAGTTCATTTCCTATATCATGTTTATCCTAACGATTTTTCTCTTTTGTCGTACAGATTGCAATGGAAAGCTCATATTTTTCATCAAAATGGATGAAGCTCAATTGGTGAAAGAACACAAGTTAGAGAGAGTCAGCATCTGCATTATGAATAAAGCCTTAGCCTTTGTTCAAGGGGATGAAGAAGTAGAGTAAGATTTCTCAGTGCAATCAGAGAAAGATATATGGTGGCTTGCAGCATTTGAGACTTCGAAAGAGTGCCATGAGACATTGAAGTGGGTTCTAGATAGAACAGGAATCCCATCGACCATCCAAAGATAAAAGGAAGGGCAAACATTGATAGTTGATGGTCATGGAACCTTTCAAGTTGAATGGCATCTTGCTGGTGATTTGAAAACCCCCAAGTGCTTGCATGGTTGTGATACAGGGACAAATGCGATGCACACATGCCTTTATTGCATGTGTTCACAACGTAAGCAAAAGGCTGGCTTAAATGGGAGAATGGCATTCTATCTTGTAGCCAAACGCAAGCTCCAAATCATGACAAGAAGGATCCAAAGTGGGATCCCATCTTGCCCATCCCACTTGAGAGAGTACACATATGTACTTTACATGCAGAACTACATGTACTTGATAAGTTGTTGTATTTGCATCTTCTTTATGCTTGGAATTTAATTCCACAAGAAGTATTTGCATGGTGCATTGCAGAAGCTAAGAACTTGTTGTCAGAGATGGGATTCCATGGAGGACATGTCAAACTTAAGGAGGATAAGAAAATGTCAACACAGAATCTTCTTGCAAAAGTGTCCATGGGTGGAGGGAAGGCAAGGAGATTCCTATCGAACCACAATCTCAACAAAGACAAACATACATTGTCTCAAAGTAGTTTGGGTTGGGAATATTGGAAAGCATTGTGTGAATGCACAACTAATAAGGCTTCTCATCCTCAACTAGCAACTTTGAGAGCTAAAGTATGGACAAAGGTAGATGCATTGATAAAATTGCTTCGCCAGGTTCAAATCGATGAGATGTATTATGAAAGGTTCAGGATGGCTGTGAAAGAGTTTATGCAATTAATGGTGAAAGCATGGGGGGAGTCGCACATTATGCATTACATGGTAATCTTGGCACCATCGTAATATTTAGCACTTGCTTTATAAACAGTTTTTGTTGCTGATTTGATTCTCATCCTGTTTGTAGCATATTCTCTATGCACACGGACCATGGTTTGTACGAAATTGGGGTCCTTTGTCAATTTGGAATACACAAGGCATGGAGAAGTCGCACTATAGAGCCAAGGCAGCCTACTTCAAGAACTCAAGGCAACAATGCATTGCATGAGATGTTCGACTCATTTTTTAGAAGTTTACTAGGAAGGAATTTGAAGTCTGAAAAGGCCAAGGCATCAGAACTTGCAAAAGCAGTTCAAATTGTATCAAAGAATAGAAGGATAGTGCTTGGAAAGCATCCATAGGGAGTCACATGTTGGTTGCAAACTAGAGTGAGAGAAGGGAGCAGATGGGTCCAACCACCAACAGAAGCTATGGTGTAATTGTATACAAATATGAAATAAATATATTGCTTATTTTGACCACAATTTGTGTACTCTCTTTAATATCTTGCTTATTTTGACCACAATTTTTGTACACATGACATTGGGGAAAGTGGGGACATGGTGAAGGAGGGGGGAGAGAAGGGAGGGGCATGGGGCAGGGCAAGGGGAGGGGTGGAGTGGTAGCAATGGTGGGGGGAGGGGGGGATGGGGGTATGGGGGAGGGCGACGTGTGTGGGCGGGGCAAGTAGGGGGAGGGCAAGGGGGGGGGAGGGCAACAAGGGTGGGGGGGGTTGGAGGGGTTAGGGCGGGGGTAGGGGGCATGATGAAACCCTAAATGTAATTAAAAGGGATGTAAAAACATGATGCGCCCTTATAAAAAGTTAACTCTCATTATTAAATGGCAAGAGTGAAGAATACTGCTAGACCCACTGGACGCCACCTCCACCCTTCCTCCTCTAGCTCCACCACCTCCATGGCATCCACGCGCACAAACCTATCTGGGTCTAGTGGCACATCCCCCGACTCTCATGAGCCCTCCCTGAAATCCCCCAAGTCCCGTGAGCCCACTCCTTAGCCCCAAGAGCATGAACCTTCCCCTCAGCCTTCTCCCTAGCCTTCCCCTCAGCCTTCCCCTCAACCTTCCCCTCAGCCTTCCCCTCCCCATGAGATCCCTCTCTCGATCGAACAAAATGTGTTCGATAAACTCCCGGATATAGAGAGGCTTCTTGAGGGTCAACAGATTGCTAGGAAGAGCACCATCTTCCCTCTCCTAGAGATACAGCCCATGGCAGAGATGACCCCTATGCCCATGAGGGTAAAGCAAACTCTGAGGAAGCCCCATCCCAAAGAAGACAAAATCTCTAGATGTCAGCGAGAGGAGGACTCGAAGGAGGACCAACATAGACAAGAGCAGCGGAAGAAGTTCAAGGCAGACAGGAGGCCGTGGAAAGGTGTTTGGGTACCTGTAAGGCCCCCACCAAGAGTTAGGAAGCCGTACCGAGCAAAACCAAGAGTGTGGGCCCTGAGGGAGATCAAGCAAATGCAGAAGACCACTGACAACTTGATCTCATGTGCTCCCTTCCAACATGTGGTACAAGAGATCGCACAAGGATACAAGGATGATGTGCACTTCACAACAGGAGCTATGGGGGTGCTCTAGGAGGCTACAGAGCAAGTGATGGCGAAGCGGCTATGGAGTGACCCAAGTTTAAAGTGCTAGATTCTCTTGCAGCCCACTCTTAGGACTTAGACCACCCCCTGCCCTTGAAGGCACTATCTTGTATCTAAGGCCCAAGGGCCGATTTTTAAAATAAAATATATTAACATTCTCTAGACTCTTGCATTGTTGTATATTTTCCATTTCAATGCTTGCAGTAAATTATTATTTTAAGTTAAGTTTTGAATTCTGTCAAATCCTAAAGGAATTTCACTATCACGCAGAAGGGAAAAGTGTTCGGCACATAGCCAGGACCCCAGAAAGCCCAAAATCGGCCACGACGCGAATTTGGGCATTCTGGAAAGTGACCCCAGAAAGCCCAAAACCCACCAGGGCACAAATTTGGGCATTTTGGACTTTCCATAATACCCAAATTCATGCCGTGGTGGGTTTTGGGCTTTCTGGGGATTTTCCCTTCTGCAAGACGGTGAAATTCCCTCAGGATTTGACATAAATGAACTCTTGATATCTAGAATTGGTGAAAATGATACTAAATTGGTTAGAAATTTATTAAATTAACACAATTAAAATGATGGAGAAAATATATCATTGACTTAAACAAAATACAATGGAATTCATGACGAGCAATGATAACTTAAAACAAATAATAAAGACATGTAGTCATGTATCCATTGAAATATCCATTCAAATATATGTTTATATATATAGAAGGCCTCACAGGCTATCTTTCTTCTTGGCTAGTTTGAGTACATCAAGAATAGGGGTCTTTAAATCCCCTAGTGGATTCCTAGATATAAATCTAGCCGCAATAGCATTAACATCCTCCTCTCCTACTACCAAAGACATAGTCGTTGCCGTCAATGCCCTACCATGAATGTTCGATCCAAAGGCATTGATAGTAGCCAAGCGGTGTACCAAAATGACTTTGTCGGCATTTCGAGTAATGTTGGAGTATCCGATATCTGTGGGGTCATCACCTGGGAGTGCCCATCATAAGGAAAGGAAGAGTAGGAAGGGTCGCTTATGTTGTGCTGAGTCGGGAGATGTAGAGGAGTCAGCACACTCACATCCCTATAGGTCTCCACTTGGTCCTAAGGCCTAGTACTAGTTAGGTCCCTTGACCTCTCCTACTCCCACTGCTACTCCTTGCTCTATAAGCACTCGCATTAACACTACTTGCTCTGACTCTACCACTACCATGAGTCCTCCTTACCTAGTTGAGGACCTATCCTATGAAATCACGGTTGCTAGAGAGATAATAGAAAATAAAAAGGGCTCAGTAGTAATGGCCACCATGAGGCGGTTGATGAGCCACCACTTCGGGAGCGGCATAGCTACTGATTAGCAGTATCAAGATGACCAAAAGAAGTAGGCAGTCATCGATGAATTCAAAAGGTAATACCCTAACCCCCCAAATTGGGAGTTCAATCTGAAGGGCTAGAGGGGAAGGCTGGATAGTAGGTCTAGCCTTCGGTGTAGGAGAGGGATTTGCTGAGGTTCTCTGGGATAGCAGAGAGAAGAATCTCACTACCTCCGCATTGGTCATCTGTGCGACAAACTCATTGGGACTCTCGACAAAGCCATGGGCTACTATCCAAGGGGTTCCTCGAGGGGTAGTCACAGTGCTAGGTACAAGAGGATTCGATAGGCTCCTGAGGTGTCACCTGAGTGGAATCAAAGTCATCTCGAGAGTAGAGATCATGATGTCTCCTCCTACGAGGGTTTCCGTAGTTGTCGGACATGCGACATGGTCCCATGTCTAATTTGGGGGGATTGGACAAACATAGACACAAACACAAACAAAAAACAAGAGTGGGTAAGAAGCGGATAGACAATTAATTACTTAAGACAATTATGAAATTCAAACTCAAGAAATTATGAAAAGGCAATTAATCACTTGTGAAAATTATGAAATGACATCAATGCATAAAGGATAAATATGAAAGGACAATTATTTACTTAAGACAATTATGAAAAGCCAGTTTTGAAATGACAAATATTTATGAAAGACAAGTGGAATCCAAGAAGATTTTCATATATAAAAAATAGAGACCAAAAGTATGTCTCCAAAATTATGTATATAAAAAATATGTCTCCAAAAGAGACATTCTCTAAAAATGCCAAAATGGTGGAGGAGGTCTACTGCTCTGCATTACTGTTTGAGGTACTTTTCTCCTCCGTGCCACTAGGTGGGTCACTAGGGACCTCATCCTCCACCTCTTCTAATATGTGGTCATGCTCTTCAGTGATTATGTACTCGTAATTTATGAATGCCTCCACACAATCCATTGTCCTTTACACAATCATATTTGAGGCTCCATCAGTTGTGGTGGTCTCTCCACAACCTACGGAGATCTCATAGGTTGTGTCGTGCATTCCTCAGTCGCCCTTGCTCCACTATCTTTCGGCTTGGACCCCACCCAAGCACATGCACCCCCACGTTGTACTTCACCTAGTTGCTCTCTTGCACAATCTTCTCTTTTACATGAGCTAGCAGATAAGCTATGTCTATCTGTGACGTGGGGAACCGGGTTGGGGTTTAGGGAGGACACTTGTGGGTGAGGGCGTGGTTGTTCCATTTAGAATCTGTTTGAAAAAAAAAGAGCCAAATATAGCTAAGGAGCATGTGAAAAAAGAACCGAATACGACTAAGGAGAAAGAAATAATCATATGCATAAGAGGGAAAGCATATGCATAAGAGAAGGAGAAGCATAAGAGAAGGAAAAGAGAAGGAGAAGCATAAGAGAAGGAAAAGCATATGCATAAGAGAAAAAGAGAGAAGCATAAGAGAAGGATAAGCATATGCTCATGCATAAGCATAAGCATAGGCAAATGCATATGCTCATGTATAAGAGAAGGCAAATGCATATGCTCGTGCATAAGCATATGATAATAAGAGAAGAGACATGCTTATGCTTATGCATGAGCATATGAGCATATGCTCATGCATAAGCATTAGGCATAGGCATATGCTTATGAAAAGAAGAGAAAAAGAGAGGAAAAAAGAGAGGGTAAAAGAAGAGAAGGAAGAGGCGAAAAGAGATTGAAAGAGGGGAAAAGAGACTAAAAGAGGGAAAAAGAACCAAATACAGCTAAGGATCATGTGAAAAAAGAACCAAATACAACTAAGGAGAAGAAAATAAGCATATGCATAAGAGGGAAAGCATATGCATAAGAGAAGGAGAAGCATAAGAGAAGGAAAAGCATATGCATAAGAGAAAAAGAGAGAAGCATAAGAGAAGAATAAGCATATGCTCATGCATAAGCATAAACATAGGCAAATGCATATGCTCATGCATAAGCTTAAGCATAAGAGAAGGCAAATGCATATGCTCATGCATAAGCATATGAAAATAAGAGAAGAGACATATGCTTATGCTTATGCATGAGCATATGAGCATATGCTCATGCATAAGCATAAGCATAAGCATAGGCATAAGCATATGCTTATGAAAAGAAGAGAAAAAGAGAGGAAAAAAGAGAGGGGAAAAGAAGAGAAGGAAGAGGGGAAAAGAAGAGAAAGAAGAGGGAAAAACAGATTGAAAGAGAGGAAAAAGAAGAGGGGAAAAGAGCATAAGCATAAGAGAAGGAAAAACATATGCATAAGAGAAAAAGAGAGAAAGCATATGCTTAATATGCTTATGCATGAGCATATAAGCATATGCTCGTGCATAAGCATAAGCATAAGCATAGGCATAGGCATATGCTTATGAAAAGAAGAGAAAAGAGAGGAAAAAAGAGAGGGGAAAAGAAGAGAAGAAAGAGGGAAAAAGAAGAGACAGAAGAGGGGAAAAGAGATTGAAAGAGAGAAAAAGAGATTGAAAAGAGGGGAAAAAGAAGAGGGAAAAAGAAGAGAAGGAAGAGGGGAAAAAGAAGAGGGTAAAAGAGCATAAGCATAAGAGAAGGAAGAGGGGAAAAGAGCATAAGCATAAGAGAAGGAAGAGGAGAAAAGAGATTGAAAGAGGGGAAAAAGAGATTGAAAAGAGGAAAAAAGAAGAGAAGGAAGAGGGGAAAAGAGATTGAAAGAGGGAAAAAAGAAGAGGGGAAAAGAGCATAAGCATAAGAGAAGGAAAAACATATGCATAAGAGAAAAAGAGAGAAAGCATATGCTTATGCTTATGCATGAACAGATGAGCATATGCTCATGCATAAGCATAAGCATAGGCAAATACATATGCTTATTAAAAGAGGAGAAAAAGACAGGAAAAAAGAGAGTGGAAAAGAAGAGAAGAGGGGGAAAGAGATTGAAAGAGGGAAAAAAGAAGAGGGGAAAAGAGCATAAGCATAAGAGAAGAAAAAGCATATGTGTAAGAGAAAAAGAGAGAAAGCATATGCTTATGCTTATGCATGAGCATATGAGGGAAAGAGGGGGGAAAGAGGAATGAAAAGAGGAAAAGATGGGAAGAAGAGGGAATAAGAGAAGAGAGGGGAAGAGAAGGTTCCTACACCCATCACTACAACTAGCACTTAAGGCGCTAGTTGCAGGCCAATGCAAATAGTGGAAATAACAAAAGGAAAAAAGAGGAAGCACTTTCTTACCTAGAAAAGTCCCGCTCAGTGTTTCGTGGACTGGCCCTACAAAAAAGAGGAAACATACCATTTTTTCAGATAACTAGTTAGAGAAAGGAAGAGTTTGGAGAAGCAACTTTTGAAAGGGATTGGATTGAGGAGACAAGCATAAGCCTACAAACAAGGAGAAAGAGGAGGAAGAGAAATATCAAAAAGAGAAGAGGTGAGTCTCTTTTCTTTCACCAAATCTCGTTTTTTGTCCTTAACCTCTAAAAATCAAGCATGAAAATTAGCACATAGGCTTAGCAATACAAGGAGAAACATGCTTCAACACTCACAAAACGAAATTTCACAAAAAATGAACCTACATTGCTTAAAGAGACACACCTTCTTGAAAAACTTCCTTTCACATAAGTAGAGAGGGAGAAGGGTGGAGAGGGAGCACAAGTGTTAGGAGAGGGGCTGGGTAGGGATGAGAAGTGTGGGGAATAGAGAGGAGGAAAGCGAGGTCGTCGAATATAAGGTGGGAGGATCAATTTTTGCTTTTCCCATAATAGAGATGTGAAAGACGGCATCACACAAGGTTTCGAGTTTAGCCCCTAGCGTCGCTATATAGCAACACTAGTCAGTCGCTATATAGCGATAGTTATATCCTAAAAGCATTGCTACATAGCGATGGAATAGGGCAAAGTGTCGCTATATAGCGACGATTCATGGCACTTATTCTTAGAAGAGAGGAAAGGAGCTCATGGGTGGCTATTTTTTGGATCTTAATAGATTTCCTTGTAGCTCATGTTGTGATTTTGGAGGTGTGCAGATGGAAGGGATGAGTGGAAGCTTGTCAGATGATGTTCCAACGCCCGAGAGTGTAGAGTGGCTTACGGAGAGGTTGTATTGTCATTGCACTCATTGCAAGCGAGAAGTATGACATCAATGTTGTGTTCTCATGCGCCACTTGCAGATGCATGGGGAGGAGCCCAAAGCAGTACTCACCGTTGGTGTTGCATGTGGTGATGGATCATCGGTAAGTCAATGCTATTTGAGTTCATGATTAATATTACATACGTACACGACACGAAACCTTGAGACAAGATCTTATATTTACACGAAATCTTGAGACAGGATGAGGAGGGTGGCAAGGGTATGCATATACCTTCACACTTTGAGCAAGACTATAGTCTCCCAGATGTGCCAGATGATGACAAGGATATGGTGGACATGATGGATTTTATTTTTAGGGGCACTACATCACATGTACATGTGATGTCTGAGTCTGAGGTCGATATGTGAGAGTTGCAATCAACACAGTTGTACGAGGGTGCTAGGATGTCTAAACTATGGGCTTGTCTCTCAATCTTGAATCTGCAAGCAAAGTATGGGTGGTTAGATACAAGTATCTCGGCCTTAATGAGGTTATCTCCCACATTAATTTGACTCATTATTTGGATATTATTTGTTTTGAGAATCATCATTATTCGAAGCCCATGTATGTTTGAATTATGAGAGGTTGCTCCAGAAGATGTTGCCTACACCAAATACCATGCCTGCATCAAGAGATAAAGCAAAGAAGATGCTAACAATAGTGGGTATGGATTATGATACCATCCATGCTTGCCGTAATGATTGTATTCTCTTTCGTCGGCGTGAGCATGGAGATTTGGCTAGTTGTCCAGAGTGTGGGAAAAAACGATATAGAGATGACTTGCAAGGTGAGCAGATTATATCGGTAAAGGTCTTGAAACACTTTCCCATCATTACAAGAATATAGCACATGTTTCGATGCAAATCCATAGCGGAGTTGATGACTTGGCATGCATCTCATTGGTCCACTAATGACACATTGAGGATTCCCGCAAATTGTGTAGCTTGGAAGCACATAGACAATCAATGGCCGAACTTTGCCACTAATTGTCTTGGGCTCGCCATGGATGATGTGAACCCTTTCGGGTTACACTCAGATCTTGGTCGACATGGCCCATAGTCTTGGTGAATTACAATATCCCACCATGGCTAACAATAAAGAAGGGAAACCTCATGCTTGCACTACTTGTGCCAGGGAAGTACAAGGCCAAAAATATGGACGTGTACATGGAACCTTTGATAGAGGAGTTACAGATCTTATGGAGAGGAGTGCAGGTCTTTGATATTTCCAGAGCTCCTAGACATACCAATGATATTTTGGTCAAGGGTATCCTGATGTGGACCATGCATGACTACCCAGGATATGGAGAGTGTGCAAGTATGTGGTTGTGTCTTTATATGTATAATATAGGATTATGCTTTTATGACTCTCTTTTGGGCACATGTTCTATACTAACACATTCATGCACATGTGCAAGACTTGTTACAAGTGGGTACCATGCTTGTCCTGTTTGTGGACTGGGTTTGAAACCGCTTGAATGATACTCCAAACATATGAGGAAAAATGTTTATGAAGATCATGCTCGATACCTTCCACTGGACCATCTCGCACATGGAGGTTAGCTTGATCCACCACCACCATATTTAAAGGCAAGTGACTGGATTCAAGCTTGGAGGGCAAATGGAGAGGAACCTCCTCGTGGTATGAAGCACTATCCATCTTTCATGAGCTTCCTTATTGGGGTTAGTTACAAATCAATCATCTCTTGGATCCATGCATATCTTCAAGAATGTCGGGGCTATTATTTGGGCACACTTGGTTGGCTCCAAAGACTCAAGAGGAGTGCAAGAAGACTTGCATGCTATTAATAGGATGTCTCATTTGTGGCCCCAAGTGCGTGCTTCGAAAAAAGTTGTCCTCCCGAAAGCAACATGGCAGCAGTCAATGCAGACATTGCCTCTTTTCGAACACCCACAAGGTACATGCGTTGCTTGAAAGGAGCATTTTCGAAGGACAATAAGCTTAACGGGCTCAAGTCCCATGATTGGCACAAGGTCTTATAGGTATTCTAAGTTGTAGGATTAGTGTACTGTGTGATGCGTTAGTGTAATTATGATTATGTTATATTATTGACATGACTTCTTTGTTGCTTTGATAGTTCATCCTTCCAATTACAGTGAAAGGGTGCTTACAAGAAGATGTTAGAATTGCTATATTCAAGATCAGTGGTATTGTAAGGTATGCTTACTATCAAATCGCATTGATTGCATTTTCTTCAATTAAAGCTGAATAATATGTAGACTGATTATGAATATATCTTACATGGGAATGTCCGCTAGGTGGATATCTCAAAAAGAGATCTCTATATCGAGCATCGAGAAGGCTAGGGTGGACTCCATCAAAGCCGTATGTTGGCTTGAGAAGCACTTTCCCTCGAGCATTATAACAACTCAAGTGCACTTGCTTGTGCACATAGTTGATGAGGTGGCCATTGCAGGTACTGTTCATAGTTGGTGGATCTATTTTCTCGAGCATTCTATGAAAACTTTGAAGGGATTTGTAAGGCAAAGAGCAAGACCAGAAGCAAGCATGGCAGAGGGATGGCTTGTGCAAGAGTCATTAGTATATATCATGAAGTTTCTTGCATCCACGGATCCCGATATGCCGTAGGCTTGGCATAACAAGGATGATGATCGCATCGTTGGTGGCGAGGTTCCCCAAGGAAAAGGGATTGAAAGAAAGATGAGTGAAGAGCAAATGAAAAAATTCAATAAGTTTTGTATCCTCAATAGCAAGGAGATGCAAAAGTGAATTGAGAGATATGAAGCGGCCAAAGCATAAAAAATAATTACAAGGAAGAGATTCAGAGTAATTTATAGGCGATCACAACCATATCCATGGGATCTCGCCCTTCTCTCCAATCACACGTCACTTGATTGGCTACAATTGGCTCTACGTAAAGCCGAACGCGATGGAGAGATAATAAACGAGCGCGAGTAAGAGTTATCATCTCGATGTATGATGCATGTAAGTTTCTTACCTCTTGACATAATTAAGTAATTATTTGTGGCAATATATGCTATAAAATAGATGCATCCTTATTGTTTTAATGATGCTCTTTTGCAGTACAAAAAGTACAGTGCATTATGGTCATATGGATGACATTTTCACGTGGAATACATCGATTCAAAGAGAGTCACGTATGATTTTGGAGTCAGGGCTAACTTCACATAAGATAGTCAAGCAAGTGCTTCGGATACCAATCTTCTCTCCTTGCAGTTGAATTATTGTGGGACCATAGTACACGAAATCTATGAAATTGATTTCAGACGATTTAGTATTTTCATTCTTGATGTAAAATGGTTTAGAATTATTTACAATGGTTCCCATGCGAGAGTGAGGAAAGACAGTAGCGGTTTCTTTGCAATAGACTCCACCAAACTTTGGACCAATGAAAGTGATACTTTTGTTCTTCCCGAGCATTGTGAGCAGGTGCATACTAATGATTTAATTAATCGAAGCTTTCGTTTTTAAAGTTCCATTGATACATGTACTTATGCATAATTTCATATATATAATTGATGGCATTTGGCACCCATCTTCAATATAGGTGGTTTATCATCCGGATCGTTTTGATCCAAGATGGTGGTACGTGATCCAAGTTGCATCACGAAGTAAGCAAAATTTGAAGATAGAGATGTGGATATGGAGATGCCACTACCAATGCCGGATCCAATTGATCTAGATGGATCTAGCAAAGAAGGTGAAGATCACAATATGAGCCAAGAGGAAGATGCCCATAATGACATCGTGCAGGAGGAAGATGGAGATCATGATATTGAGGAAGAAGATAATGATCATCAAGAATCACCACACTTTATTGAAGAAGATGATCAAGTCTTAGGTGAACGTACGATGCTAGAGTACGATGATGATATAGGAGATCAACTCGATATAGAGTTAGAGATAGACTTGTTTGGTGCGTTAGACTCGGGTGAAGCCGTTGATGTAAATGCTCTTCATTGATTTTTTTCATCTCAATCTTGGACATGAATATATGAGCTTCAAACTTGATGTACATGCTCTTGTACTTTTATTCTCTCAAAGGATCAAACATATATGAAAAGGAAAAAAAATTTGTCATTGGAAAAAACTATCTTTAAAGGTTGGTATGGAAAAAAACACTCTCTATAAAATGTCACTATAGGAAACTATCTCAGTGTTGCTATATAACGACCATTTACAAGTCTACTAAGTGTCGCTATATAGCGACTCTCTATAAGCGTCGCTAGATAGCGACACTTGCCTAAAGTCGCTAGATAGTAACACTTGACTAATCTGGCTTTGATTACTGACGATTAGCGCCCCACGTGCACTAAACATTGGTGCTCAAGCGTTGAAATAGGGCCCGTGTGTAGTAGTGTTCCCTACTTAATGGACCCTTCCCCATTCACATTAATTGCCTCTTCTCTCCTACCTTATATGAGAAAATTCCTATGGACGAGGACAAATGTAAACTTAAAATGTGTAAATAAGATACTCAGATCAGGTTTCCTTTCTCACAAGGGCTAGAGAAGCCCCCACTAAAATCATCACTAGAGAAATCCCTACTAAGATCGCCTTGCTCATCAAGGCTAGAGAAGGCTCTGCTAAAAATAGCCACTAGACATTAAAATTGTAAAATTATTAACATGAGCATATAAATAGCGACCCTTCTCATCTCCGCCAAGCATTTGCATTGCCTAAGGTGCTTTATTCATTGAGCAACAACCACTCTTCCTTGCAAGATGAAGTGGATCTGTATGTAGCATTGCAAATGCCTTGAGATTGCGAGCGACATTCCTAGCTCCTATTGACCCACATAGTCATGGTATGCATTTAGATTCTATTATAATTATGAGTGAAAGTATCTTATTGTTTAGAGCACATTCTTGTGCTGGAGGATGCATTGAGTCAAAATCAGGCTTACTTGATGCCATTGTTATCGGATGTTTTATTCTTGAGTGTGAACAAACCTACCCTCTCCATATTCTGGGTATTTTTGTCAGGTTGAAGGTTCAATCATCATCCATGGTGGCGAGCAATTTGAGACCCTAGGGTGCCAACTCCCTTTAGTAAGAAAACCTATCAAAATCTTGAGTATGAGATGAATTTAACAATATGCCATGATTAGAAATTATTCAAATTAGCATGGTTGTGTTCTACACTAAAAGAGCTTCAAATATTTCTTTACACTTTGAAATTTGGGTAACACATGAAAAAGTTATATTAATTTGCAAGGAGATGTGTTTTCATATTTAAGTGTATTTTTTGTTTTACCCCCCTTCATCCAAAAAAACCCCCTCCCTTGGGCCTCACATATTATGAAAAATATGTACAAATCTTAAAATCTTGCATATTTGTCAAGGTATGTAACTGATATTTTGTGGGAAGGGGGACAATAAATTTTCATATTTTTCTCTTACATATTTGATTTTTTTTAAGGAAATCCATGCATATTATATATGGACCTTGTCCTCCCATACCCTGGATTTTGGATGAGGATAGTAACATATTACAGATCCAGTTGGCGCCCCAAGTTTGAGACTCCCTGAAATCCAGATCTCCTAGAAATGCGCTTAACTTTGATCAAAATACCAATGTTAATGAACCTTCTTCTAGCTCTAAATTTTATGCCCGAATTGACGGCTAAGTGCGTG
Source organism: Dipteris shenzhenensis (assembly GCF_047967505.1). NCBI lineage: Eukaryota > Viridiplantae > Streptophyta > Polypodiopsida > Gleicheniales > Dipteridaceae > Dipteris > Dipteris shenzhenensis. Next base: position 47,402,875 of record NC_141612.1, read on the forward strand.
AGAACAACTCTTTTTTCTCCCTTGATAGAAATAGTGTTCGTCTTTGCGATAAGTGGGAATGCCCTCTTAATTCAATTCCTTAATATAGATTATTTCTAAAGGAGATTAAGTAACTTTGCGACCTTGGGTTATGAACACGAGAATGTCAATGATCCATCGTGGGACGATGGAGGGTGTAGGGACCTAGAGGAGAGGAGTGACATGAGCGCTTGGATACTAAAGTGGTGGCATGATGTCCATGAACTCGAATAGGAAGAAGAAGCCCATCTTCTTAAATTTCGTGATGAATGGCTTTATGCAAATGTGGACGTGCGCGTCACCCCCGGGCGCACGTTGTCTTGCATGGTGGAGGCGTGGGGACGGGCTTGCTTTCTGGCTTCATCCACATCTACTTCCTGCTGTCTCTCTCTGCACAGATTCTTGCAGCACGAGGAGTTTTGGAGTACCGATTTCATCGGTCGATCCTCCATTTCTTCTGCAGTTTCAAACTTCTGCAGCGATTGAAAGCCATGAAGTCGATGGAAAGATACGAAGTCGGTCTGAGACGCTGTGTTGGATGTAAGAGATGCAGATCGTAGGCGCTGCTGTGGTTGGGAAGCTGTGAGAACGATTGTTTGTGGAGGCTCGCTCAGGAAGATCGCCATAAGGTTTCTGGGTGATTTAAAGACAGCAGGATTGGTGCTATAGCTGGAAGCAGCTCCCGATCGCAAGATGGAAAAGATTACGTCCATCGGGAGTCTGATCATGCTTTGATTCAAAAAATTGGCATGCATGGAGATGTGCAGTGGCTAGCAGCTGCTGCTCCACTCTCGAAGTGCGATTTCTGCCCGTAATGGCCCTCAGAGGCAGCCAGCGCTCGCTCCTCTTCGTAGTGCTCGCCCTCATCTTCTTTGTTATCGCCTTGCAGTTCATGGGCTTTGGCCTGTTCGCCAGAATGGAGTTTCTGAAGCACGTCATGAGTACAAACTACGAGAACTTCCGCGAGCTCTCTCGCATGGCTTCCATCCCCTGCACGATCAATCCCTGCGTTTTCTTCAATATTTCCATTGATTCTGCCCCCGCTGGCCTCCTCCTCCTTCAGCTGTACAGTCACAAGGTGCAATCTCTCTCTCTGTCTCTCTTTCTCGCTCTCTCTGTCTCTCACTTGATTAACAGCTCCCAAAACAAAAGACACGCCCAATATTGTTTTACACATGGTTTCATTGGACCTCTCCCCTTGCTGTCTTCGGCTTTACATTACATTGCTTCTGTTTTCGTACCCTGCCGCAGCATTCTTGGCTGGAATATTGGTGCTCATCTCCCTCAAATTTGTGGTTCGCGTATGCGACAAGCTATGTTCTCACAGCTGCATTTCTGTGATCTAGGCGCCAAACACCGTCAAGAATTTCAGAGCACTTGTCACAGGGCAAAAAGGATTAACGCCGAGTGGAACACCGCTGCATTACAAGGGCACATCGTTTAATCGAGTTGTCCATGGCATTCTTATTCAAGGAGGAGACATTTATGGTAGATATCATGTTTTGGCGAGCATCGCGTCGTCGCTTGCGGAATTTGAATACCTCTCTCCCCTCTCACTCTCATTCTCCGCTTTTCCTAAAATGTTTCACGTTCTACAGGTGGTCGGGATGTGAACGAGGAACTAGAGGCGATTGATGTATCGTCACTGGAGTCTGAAAGCGACAATGACATCTTTGACAAGGTGATCTAGTCTCCCATCTCGGATTCCACCCTTTAAAACCAGAATAGCAATCGTCAACTACTGAGCAGCTTATCCGTCCAAGACAAAAAGTCGCGTTACTGATCAGGTCCTGATTCACGCATTGAACAGGGAGGCTTGCTGTCCATGGTGGGCTCAGGACCTTCGATGAACGGTTTTGAGTTCTTCATTACAGTAGACGCGGCATCGGAGCTGAGTGGCATGCATCTAGTGTTTGGCGAAGTGGTACGAGGGATGGAAATTGTGTACAAGATCAACAATGTCACCTTGAAGGAATTGGAGCCCCAAGTTCCCATCGTCATTTCGGAATGTGGGCAACTGTGAGATTCTCCGGAGGAGATGAATGAAGATGATTGGGAACGCATTCGTTGGCTTCGTTCTTCGCAGCTGAAGATGGACTAGCTGAAGTGCGAATCCCGCTACAAGCACTGTTCTAAAACGCGAACACTAATCAGCTCGTTTCGGTCGGATCTCTGCTTTGAATTACAAATGACAATCTGTGATGACAATGAGGACTTCGACGAAAATTTGGTTGCCGCCCTAGGTTCTGGAAAACGAGCCTCAGCTTCCCTTGGTTTCAAGTTTCAACAGCCCATCAAATTTTGAAATTGGTAGGACTCAGTATGTCCCCCATACATTGAAACTAACCCATTAAAATTCAATAGACTTTTCACTTATCAAATTTTCAAATTTGTAGATTTAATTCCGTGCTTTTTTTAAGAAGCTTGCTTTTTTTTTGGCCGAAACACTACGTGGTTCCCCCACGATCATCAGTTTGTTCCTCGGTCGTTGTATAAATTCTCCCTTCTCTCCATCAAAGTTTGACGTACCGTATAAATTCTGCCTTCTCTCCATTAAACCTAGCTTCCTTCTCATGGGTAATTTATGAGTAACCTCTCATGAGCAATTTATGAGTAATTTATGGGTGGGTGCATGGGTACCCTCTCATGAGCATGTGCCTAAACATAGAGATCGCCAAACTTTAATGATGTAGGGATTATCTAGAGTACACTCAAGAGAAGAGCGCCCAAAGTGAGAGAGAGAGAGAGAGAGGACGAGAGACAGAGAGAGAGAGAGAAAGAGAGGAGTTGTTTAACCTCGTAGTTAGGTACATTTGACATTTCCATGAAGAAAGACAAGGGATCGAACCGATACACCCAACAACACTAACCAGAGCCTCAACACACACAGATTTTATAAAACTTGGTAGGGAAGGATGGCTTATACTAGATATCTATTTGTGTGTGTGTGCACAGGGCGCATGCGCGAGCATCCTTCCTGAAATAAGTGTCAATCTTGTTGTACCAAGCCCCGAGAGGCTTGCTTGAGACGATAAAGTGCCTTCTTTAACCTACATGCTTAGTGCTCAAATCTTTTTTCCGCAAATCCTTCCGGTTGCCATGTCTACACTCTTATTGCAAGTCTCCATCCATTAAGGAATGCAAAGTTGATATCTATCAAAAGCAAGTGTGATTCCATACTACAAAAACGAGAAAGAATAAGGCAGACTCATCCTCATCCTTGTGACCAGTGCAAAGTCTACTCATAGTCAATGCCCTCTTGCTAAGCATATCCTTTTGGAGTCCTTTTGGCACTGACATGGCCTTATAATTGTCTAAAGTCATGTTAGCTTTATGTTTGACATTGTACACCCATTTGGAACCAATAACATTCTTCCCTTGGGTGGTTCCAACATCTCTCTAGCTTCACTTTTTAGATGCCATTATATTTTTAAATTCCATGGCATCATCCCATTCCTTGGATTCTATTACCTCTCAAAAGTTGATAGGCTCTTTGACCTATGCCACACAATACCTATAAACTATTTGCAGTCGTCTTCGCTTCATGTCCTTGGCAATGCTCTCTGCATCATTCTCTAACTTCTTTGCCCACCTTAGTATCTAACTTGTATATATTTAGATGATGTGGGCCGTGGCTTCTTGGTCATGTTAACCATGTGATGCATTCTAATTTCTCTAGCTATGAAATTGCAAGATGTCTAGAAGAAACTCCTCCATTTTATTGTGTGCCCCTACTTGTGCTAGGTAGCTATGAAATTGCAAGATGTCTAGGAGATACTCCTTCATATTGCAAGATGTCTAGGAGATACTCCTTCATATTGTTGAGTGCTCCCGCTTCTACTAGGTAGCATATCTGTTAGAACTATATATAGCTCGTTGCTACTACACTAACGCTTCAACTATACTCCAACTATATAAGTCTATGTAGTAATGCAATACGCAGTCCTTTGGCAGCATATCGTGTCTCTTTCTGTCTTGCTCATCATCTCATTCATCATGATATTAAAGCCATGTTTGCTATTCCCTAGCTGTGCCCAATTTGCACTAGCTCAATTCCTATCTATGCCATAATTCTCAAGCTGTTCCTAATCAGCACATGCTTGATATACTCATGAAAATTTTGATGGATTTTGGATGAATTTTGTTAGATGTTTTACTTTGACGATTTAACAAATTGTTGAGATCGTAAATACTCTCACACAGCCTATGGTTTGTGAGTTTCAAAGTTTTTTTAAAATTTATGTTCAAGTATGGCAAAAATTTTCTCTATTTATAATTGTCGTAGGCGTGCGACGTGATTTTTGCCAATTTGTTGTGAGAGTCATTCTCAAAATGTTCTTCTCGATCATATGACTACTTGATTGTTAGGTTTTGAGTTCATATGTGAAAGATGTCAAAGGATTTAAAAATCAATGCTGCAATTGCAATTGATGAAAATGGCCCACGATCTCTTGTTCAAAGGGTACATACACTGTTTATTTTGAGTGGTTGGATCACTATATTTTGCTTTGAGGATGGCTATTTCTTTTCACTACCTACATGCACCTCCCTTTTCTAATAAAAGCATAAAGCTTGGGTAATAAGCATGCATGCACCCCTTCTATACAAAGCTTGGGCCAGATGCTTGCATGTGCCCCCACTCCTTTTCAAAGAAAAAGATTGGGCAAGAAGCTTGCATGCACCCCCACCCCTTTTTCAAGCACAAAGCTTGGGCCAAAAGCCCCCACCCCTTTTCTATTTCAAGCAAAAGCTTAGGCCAGAATCTTGTATGCACCCCCGCTCCTTTTCTCTTTCAATCACAAATCTTGGGCATGAAGCTTGCATGCACCCCCCCACTTCTCTATAAGAAGCTTGCCTACACCCCCCCACTCCTCTATTACAAACATAGCACCAGAGGCTGGCTCCTATTCAAAGCATTGAGCATACTCGTGCTCATACTATAGCTCTCTCACTCAAAAGATGCTCTTGATTTTTTGAATCTATCTGACTTTTGGTTACTGCGCATATCTTGAGTTATCTTGAGGCAAACAAACTACTTCCAATTTTGCTTCATACACTTGGGGCGAGCATATGGCTTTCGCTTCTGATTTCATACACTCATGTGCTATTTACATTATTTTGAGGTGAGCATATAGCTTTCAATTCTACTTTCATACACTTGATGCGAGCATATGGCTTCCAGTTTTGCTTTCATACACTTAGGTACTATTTACAAAATTTTCTTCTACTCTTGTTACACACTTGCCATCATGTCCCATATTGCAATTATCAATGATTATCCTTTTGGTCAACAATCCATTCCGATTTTCTAGGGTCATGGTTTTATTGGATGGAAGGCAAAGCTCACTTTGATTCTTGAGGGTGATGATCTTTATGATATTGTTGCTAGTAAGCTAGGTTGTCCCATACAATCCAAAACTAATACAGGGGATTATATCATGGCTGGTCAGTCATTTGAGAAACACTACATCTTGAATGGACCAAGAAGAACAAAGCATCCCGCTATATATCCTTTCTGCACTGAATGATTTACTAATGATGGATGCTTTTCCTCTTGTGGCCTCACATGTGATTTGAGCACATCTCGTATCAACTTTTGAAAAGAAGTCTATCACAGAGGTGCTCCATCTTCATAGTATGTTGGATAATATGCATTACAAGCTCTCCATGCCCATGACTAATCATATTGAGTCTTTTAATACACTATCAATCAACTTGGCACTGCTAGATCTCCTATTGCACAATGTCAACTTATTGCACAATTATTACATACCCATGTCCCTGCTTGGTGTGGGTATAGAGAAGAAAGAGGAACTTTCCACCCAGCTGAACTCCGTATTGTACACAAGGAAAGATCCCCCCTTCCACTGTTAGCGGCCACTCCAAAGTTGTATTCTACTCATAACAAGTGACTGGCTTTTGTTGCTTAGACTGAACTCTCTCCTAATCTCTACCCAAGTTTTCCACCTTAGTTTAGATCTGTTCCACAGGTGCCCCTAGCTTTGTAAACCCTTTTTAAATAGAAGAGCTACCTTGGCTATCTCTTCATCAGAAAGCACAGCTTCTTTAAAAATAACAGAAATCCAAATTGAGTCCAAGGTCCTAAAGGCACCTTTACTTGAGAAGACAATTTGGCCTTTAATCCCTTCAAAAGATGTCCAAAGAGAGACCCAAAGCTGGCTGCCTTTAAGTTTGCAGGGTTCTAGGTTACATATAACTGACACCATGGGGTAGTTTTTCCACTTGAGGACTCTGAGGGTTCTTAGGGAGCTGACATTCATAAGGAGATAGGTTTTAGGATTACCTTTAAAATCCAAGTTGAGGAGAGTTTCAAAGCATCTTGTTCTATGTCAATAACTCCTAATCCACCCTCCTGCTCAGGTTTGATACAGAAGTCCCACCTAACCTTGGGTATCTTGCCTCCCTGCAGAAAAGATCTGCAAGTTTTTATGAATCTGATAATTCCAGCTTTGGAGGGGGACCAAGCTATGAGGTAAAAGATAACAATAGGATAACTGCAATGGTTAGGAACAGTTCTTCTTCTCGCTAGACTAGCCTAAAATCCTCTCCACTTCTCCATCTTGTTTTGGAATCTATTCATGAACCAGTCCCACCTTTGCTTGAGGGAAATATCAAACCCCATGGGGATACCCACCAGTCTGAAGACTAAGCCATGCTTGACCCTCTGGCATCCCATCCGTTCTAACACTTGCTGTTCATCACCTTTGAGAGTTGCATATCCAGTTTTAAAGTGATTGATTTTGGACCCAGATGCTTTGAAAAATATATCTAAAGACTCCATGGCCACCTTGATATATTGTGACTCATTCTTGAGGGTTAAGTTTGTATCATTAGCAAACTGCTGACAGATAAGGTGCTTGCTTGAGGGTAGCTCAATACCTTTCAACTTGTTTTCTTAGCTTTGTTGATGGAAAATCCATCCCAAGGAGTCTGCTGCAATTGCAAAGAGTAAGGGGCAATAGGGTACCCCTACTTTATAGATCTTTTAAGCTCAATGGTTGACTCATGATCCCATTAACACAAATCTTTGCAGTAGCATTTGTGAGGAGGAGTTTGATAGAAGAAATGTAAAGGGGGCCAAGACCCATATCAGCCAAAGCTTGAATGATGAGCTCCCATTCAAGTCTATCATAAGCCTTGTCAAATTCAACCTTTAAGAAGCATATGTCCTGTTTTGTTTCTCTGGCATACTCATATCCCTCCCAAATGTTGATGATAGCTTCAAGTAAATGTCTGCCCTTTATGAAGCCTTTCTGCTCAGGTAGGATCCACTTGGCCATTCTATTTTTAATCCTCAGAGCTAGAGCTTTAGCAAAGATTTTATAGCTACAGTTGAACATAGTAAGAGGTCTCCAATTCCTTAGCTTAGTCTTATCTCCAATTCAATTGGTAGTCCATCCTCTCCCGGTGTTTTACCATCAGCTCCATCACCTTGACAACTTCAAAAAGCTCCTCTATAGTCAGAGGTTTCTCTAGGTACTTTGTTATTAAAGCTGAGAACATTACTTTTTCTAGCTTCCTTGCAAAGTTCTCTAGCTTTAATCACTTCATTGTCTACTTGAATGGTGAAGGACAGTAAAAACTGAAAATGAAGCTGAATGAGGTCAATGTTCTCCTCATTGGACAGGGCCAAAGAGTTGTCAGCTTTTCTAAGAAGGGGTACCTCTTCATTAGACCTTTTCCTTCTAATACTTTTGAAGTACTCCTTGGTAGGTTTGTCAACTTTGCCAGCCCACCAATCTCTGAAGTATACCTTAGAGTCATTTAGAAGAATCTACTATTGAATCCTAAACTCATTTCTTTTTAGCACCAAGTCAGCCTGTGCATGAGGGTCCCCCTATCTAGCTAGGGTCTCCAGCGTAGTAATCATGCTCTGAATGCTATCCATCCTGTTGGCCCTAATTTTAGCTCTGTCCTTTCTAGATTTCCTGAGGAACTTTTGGGTCTGGTCAACTGCAGTATACCAGGATTCACTGGCAGAAAGAGACTCAATGAAAGCCTTGAGCCAAATAAGTTTAACACCTTCTTGAACACTCCTTAAGTCAAAAATTTTGGGATCGGCCTTAAACCATGATGTGGCTTTTTGGCCCAGGACAAAGTCACACTTGAGCAAGATTGGCTTGTGATCTGAAAGAAAGAAAGAGGAAAAAACATCAGTCTAGCAAGAGCTAGTTTGGCTAACTAGATCTTGTGAGGCATATATCCTGTCAAGTCTGGCCTCTCTTCTATTGTCTCCCACTTGACTGTTTGACCATGTGAAGGTGTCCTTCATCCCCATGTCCACTAGACTTAGCTCTTCTTTCAAGTCCTCCCAGAAAGTCAGTTCTCTGCCTTTAATGACTGTTCCTTTACCCATCCATCTCTCCTTGGAGCTTTCCACCATGTTAAAGTCACCAACCACAAAGCATTTATTTCCTACCAGTAGGAGTGATTCCCAGCTAATCATTCTTTCATGTGAACTATTAGAAGCATAAAGTGACACCACTATGAATATTTGCCCATGTATCATGCATTTAACCATAATGTATTTGTTTTCTGTATCCACTTCCACATCCAAAATACCCTGAGCATAGTGAGATAGTATACCAACTGCTACCCCACCCGTGCCCTTCTCATGGTTAGTGAAGTACCATTTCCTTCTCTTGTCAATAATAGTCAGTCTCTTCTCCAAAAAAGGATCAGAGACTTTAACTTCTTGCAGAGTAAGGAAAGTAGGAGAAAGAGCATTAGTTCTCAGCTAAAAAGCTAACTCTCCTCCTCTGCCAGGGTCAATTAGCCCTCTAACATTGAGTGAGAGGATGGCTATTGGTTACTTGACATTCTTCTTAGTTCCCTTTCTAGCCTTGGGATTGGGGCTGTTTATCTGAGGGGAGGCATTTTTTCCTTGAGAGAGTTTTCTCTTGCTTTGTACCTGAGTAAACGCCTTACCTTGGTCAGCAGTATCCTTTTTAGCCCCCATATCTTGATCACCTCCTAGGTCTTCCTCACTGATTTTTGAAGATGCCATCTCATCCTCTCTGTTTACATCCTCCTCAAAATCTTTTGACTAGCTTGTTTCAATCTCAGAGTCAATGTCTAGGTTTTGATTTTTTCTTATCCACTCCTCAGTTTCAGGGTGTCAAAAACATTGTTCAAAACTATGGGGTCATCAATCATCCCTTTGCCTTTATCCTGGGGGAGCAAGGGTTTGACAGGGTTTATCTTTAGGAGAAGGGTTTTTTCAATAGAAACTAGCTTGGAAATCCCTTTTTCAGCTTGTTTACTGCTGGTGGGTGCAGGATCCTTGGGCTTAGTTTTGGTCCTCCTCTGTGGGCAATTCTTAACTGCATGACTAGAGACTCCACACAGAAAGCAAGAATTTGGAAGATTTTTATAGAGAAGGGTTTGTTCCCTGTACACACTTCCATTCCTGTTGACCGTTGCCAAGGTGTTGGGAAGGTCCTCAACAATATCCATCTTAATACACACTTGTGGATTAGCTCTAGGATTGATGAAGTTTTCCTTCTCAACTCCAACTACCTCACCCAAACAATTGCGCAAGGAAGCTAGTTGGTTGCAGAGAGAGAGGGGGGCAGATCTGGGAGCTCTACCCACACAGGAGTAATAGTGGATCTAGGGAGATCAGGGTTAAAGTTATGCTTCCACTTCTCTAAGTAGAGAGGTTGGTGTCTACAGTCCAAAGGCTGCAGTTGAGAGCCTTGGATGCCATGCTTGGAGACTCAAATAGGAAGACGAAGAACCCTTTCCTTAAAAATCTAACATTGGTAACACTAATGCATTGTCTAACCCAATTTGCTCTCACCCAATTCTCAATGAAGGCTAGAGGAGGTCTAGGCCCTGGGAGGAAACCAATTAATGCATGGGTACTAAGCCATTCAATGGAATCAGAAAGCAAGTCTTCATTGATAAAGGCAGCAATCTGCTTACCTCTTGGAGATTCTTGGCCCTCACTACAAGTAGCCTCTTCTTCTTCAGTTGGTTTGGTGATATCTTCTGGGGTCTGTGCATCATTCTTTTCCTTCTCGTGGTGAAGGGCCTCCTTGTTTCCTTCTTCTTCTCCCCCTTGGGGTCCATCACTCTCGCTTTGGTGGATTTTGGCTCTTGGACAAGTTCCAAAGGTTCCTCTTTCATCTCCTTTGCTACGATCGAAGAGCTTTGAACTGCTCTGGGGGGCTCTGGTTTCTTGTGGGTTGGGGGCTGAAGTAGAGGTAGCAAGTCCTTCCTTGGCCTCCTCTATCCTTCCTAAGCTGGCACAGTGAGTAGTAGGCTCCTTTCTCGCTAGAAGGGAGAAGAACCCTCCTCTAGCTTTCTAAGCAGCTGCCGAGTAAGATATCGTGGCACCTTCCCTCCCAACTCTGAGATCTGGCGACATGCGTCCATTCTTTTCCTGAGTTGTTGGCTTTTCACTCAAGGTGGAAGAAAGTCTTTCTTGTCTGAGGGTCCCTGAGCCCCTTTTCAAGCTCAATTGGTGGAGGTTGGCTACGAGTGTTCTTTCTCTAGGGAGTTCTAGAAATGTGTCTTCAAAGGTCATATCAGAAGACCAATTTGACTAGGATCGATGCTCTTGTCAATTCAGGCCGTCGGTTTTGTCTGTGCTAGTACCAACTTTTCAACAAAGTCATTTCCCAGACCTTGTCCTCTGTGAGCACTCAGTGGTGGGTGGGGGAATCTAGTGTGTAATCTTCCATCTTCCTCTCCATCTCCTTCATCAATTTCCATCATTTTTTTCCTCTATCTCTGATTGCTCTTTTTTTTTTTTTTCAATCCCTTTTCCTTGGGAGACCTTGAAAACAATACGATCATTCGTCTTGGTTATGCCATGTATGTGGAATATCATGGATGCAAGAAACTCCCTGATATATATTATCCATGGATCCAATTCTAGAAAAATTCTCTATTCCATCCGTAGATACCGATATTAGTCCCTATTTTGGTCGGTATATGAAGAAACCTCCTTTCCAAAGGTATGTACCGATGATAAACCCTAATTTTGTTGGTACCTACCGATGGATAAGTGTCGTTCTTGCACATTTTGTAGTTTTTCCCTCTCTTTCTCTTCATTGTGCATCCCTACAAATGACATTCCCTCCCCACCTCTTTACTTTCCCATCCTCTCAACCAATCTCCCTCTCCATCTCCAAGTTTTGCAGTTGCTCTCTTTCTTTCAAGGTATGTGTTTCTCTTCTCTTTATTTCTTTTCAAAGTTCATAATTTCTTTGCTATATTTTTCTCTACTTTTCCTCAAGTTATTCTCTACTTTCCTTCACATGCCCTTTCTTTTTCCTCTAAGAAGAACCAAAAGAAATAGCAAGATGTAGTGAGGAACCATACCTCTTGTTTTGGTGGTTTTGTCTCTTTTCTTCTCCAGTTGGTTGGTTGTAGTAGGGATTTCCCTTCTCAAGTTGATCCATTCCCTTGTTTTGTTTCTCTCACTAGTCTTTTCTTCACCCAAGTGTTCTCATTAAAAATGAGGTGTTTGCTTTATTTTATAGGGGAGTTGGTCAAAAACTGATCAAAACCGCAATCTTGTGCTATGAAGTCGTCTCTCATTCCTGAGCTCCATGTAAGGAACTTCTATTTTCTCTCTTTTTATTTTAGTTTATGTTGTAATTTCCATTTTTTAGTGCCTTAAGTGCTAGCATATGTGACAAGCATAATAGGTCCTTTATTCTACTCTTCCTCCTACTCTTTCTTCTACTCTGCCTCTCTTTTCCTCCCTTTCTCTTCCTTCCTACTCTTTTTCTCTCCTTTCCTCTCTCTCTCTCTCTCTCTCTCTCTCTCTCTCTCTCTCTCTCTCTCTCTCTCTCTTTCTCTCTCTCTCTTACCTCCTTCCTCTCTTTCCTACTCTTTTTCTTCTCTTTTCCTTCAAGTCTTCCTCCTCTCTTTCTTCTACCTCTTACTCTTCATCTCTTTTTCTTCTACTCCTTCCTTCTCTTTTTCTTCTACTCCTTCCTTCTCTTTTTCTCCTACTACTACCTACTCCTTTCCTCTTACTCTTCTTCTCTTTTTCTCCTACTCTCTTCCCCTTTTTCCTCTCTTCCTCTCTTTTTCTCTGTTTCTTCTACTCCTTCCTCACTTTCTCTCTCTTTCTCTTCCTTCCTATTCTTTTTCTCTCTTTTCCTATCTCTTTCTCTTTTACCTCCTTCCTACTCTTTTTCTCTTACTCTTCTTCCCTTTTTGTCTTCAACTCTCTTCCTCTCTTCCTCTCTTTTTCTCTCTTTCTTCCATGTCTTACTCTTTTTCTTCTACTCCTTTTCTTTTTCTTATACTCTTTTTACTCTTTATTTCTCGTTTTCTTATACTCCTTCCTTGTCTTTTTCTCTTACCTCCTTCCTCTCTTTTTCTCTCTGTTTCCCTATGCTTTTTTTCTCTTTCCTTCTCTTTTCCTTCTACTCTTCCTCCTCTCTTTCTTCTACCTGTTACTCTTCTTCTCTTTTTCTCTTACTCCTTCCTAATATATTTCTTCTTACTCTACTTCTCTTTGTTTCTACTCTCTTCCTCTCTTTTCCTCCCTTTCTTCTACCTCTTACTCTTCTTCTTTTTTTCTCTTACTCCTTCCTTCTCTTTTCCTCTTACTCTTCTTCTCTTTTTCTTCTACTCTCTTCCTCTCTTTTCCTCTCTTTCATCTACCACTTTCATCTACCACTTACTCTTCTTCTATTTTTCTTTTACTCCTTCCTAGTCTTTTCCTCTTAATATTCTTCTATTTCTCTCTTACTCCTTCCTACTCTTTTCCCCTTACTCTTCTTCTATTTTTATTCTACTCTCTTCCTCCTTTTTCCTCTTTTTCTTCTACCTCTTACTCTTCTTCTCTCTTTCTTATACCCCTTCCTTCTCTCTTTCTTTTACTACGTCTCAATTAATTCTTAGCAACAAATAATACCTACACACGTGACACAAACAAATGCATATGTAAGTATTTAAAAAGACTTGAGATGCATTCCCTGCAAGATTTTAGGATATTGGCACTGATGCCAATCTCCATGTGGGTTTATGGAGAATGGCACCGATGCCATTCTCTGTAATCCAATATGGAGATTGGCACCAGTGCCATTCTCCATGTGGGTTTGTGGATAATGGCATTGGTGTCAATCTCCGTGTGAACCTAGAAATTTTTAAATATCTTTTCTAAGAATGGCTTTGATGGAAATCTCCATATGGCATTATGGAGAATGGGACTGGAGTCAATCTCGTCATGTGTGTGTGTGTGTTTTCATCCTATAATTCTACCACTTATCTATTCATCTCAATCAAATAACATGAAAGATTCGGAATCATTTAATCCATTATTTTAAGGAGCCCTCAGATAGTATGTTCAAAGCTATTTAATTATTCAGTTCAACCCTTCAATTTAAAATTACCTTAGTGTAAGGACTGCCACGTGTTGATTAAAGGCTTTTTGGCTGACGGAATCGTGGACGATTCTGTCCGTCGACGTCGGACGTAGATGGTCGTCAGAGATGATTGTGGAGTTGCTCATGGAGAATCTAGTCGATGGCTGGCATGGAACCGGTGTAGCCTAGCCCTAGCTTAAAAGCATAGCGTTAGAGGAGGCGAAGGAGTTGGAGGTCAACATGACTCTTAGTGCGTAGGGCTCAGTTGGTGAGCGGAGTAGTCGATGGAGAAGCTTGCCGTTTGACATTGCGGTAGCCGCAGGAGCCTGTGGGAGCATAGGAGGTCGTGGAATTCGACGTAGCTTTGGTTGTTTACATCTCCGTGAGCTATGGTCGTGCATTGCATGCACCGTATGTTGAAGAAGGTGGGTGATTGCGAGGCTATTGTAGGAGCCTGTGGGAGGCATGAGCTGCTGAAGGCTACCATAAAGGCGATGTGTAGAGCTGCAAGACTCTGTGGAGCTCGCTGGAGCTTTCTGACCGTGTGGATTGCTAGTCGCTCAGGGTCGCTGGATGTGAGGATGTTGGTCGCACAGGAGCTGCGTAAGTTGTCCGTTGAGTTGTCTAATTTGATTGGAGCTGCAGAAGTCCGTTGTCTGAGCCAAGTCAGAGTCTCATGGAGGCCGAGCGGATCGTTGTAGGTGACCTTGGAGATGGCTCTTCTGTTTGCACATTGAGATCTTGGACGTGGCTTGTCGCTGAAGCCTGCGGAAGGTTGGTGCTAGCTATTGATTAGGAGTCGAGGCTAGAGAGTGGAGGTATGAGGGAGAGCTGCCGTGTAGAGCGATCGGCTCTAGAGTTCGTTGAATAATCAGAGACTTGGTGGCTGGAGTTGTTTGTTGCTACTTGGTTCAGTGGCCTTAGTGGATGCTGCTCCACTATCATCAGCAAGCAGCTGAGGGCATACCAAGCTTGCATGTTTGTAGAGAGGCCTTGATGGTCGGCCTCTGAGTCGTCTATTTGATATGCCTTTGCTGACAGTTGAGCCTTTGAGGAGCTAGGTTTTAAGAAGTCTTCTCTCCCTCACATGACCTACCAGAGCTAGGTATCTTGTGGATAGGTTGAAATATGATGGATTTACATCCATTCACTATGCCTATATGGTCAAAGTGATACAGGAACTAGAACCCACTTCTTTTGAGCAAGCCATGGGAAAAGAAAAATGGGAGAAAGCCATGGATGAAGAAATGGATGCCTTGGAAGCAAATGCTACATGGGAATTGGTGCCTTTGCCTAAAGACAAGAATGCAATTGGCTGTAAGTGGGTTTATAAGGTGAAGCACAATGCAGATGGTTGTACGAACAGATACAAGGCAAGATTAGTTGTCAAGGGGTATGCACAAACATATGGCATTGATTATGAAGAACATTCAGTCTGGTGGCAAGGATGGAAACCGTAAGAGCAGTCATTGCTATGGCTGCATCAAAGGGATGGTCTTTACATCAGATGGATGTAAAGAATGCCTTCTTGCATGGTCATTTGCAAGAAGAGGTCTTTATGGAGTAGCCACTAGGTTATGTTCATGCTGTTCATCCTGAGTTTGTTTGCAGGTTGAAGAAAGCCCTATATGGCTTGAAGCAAGCACCTAGAGCATGGTCTGACAAGATAGGATAGTATCTTGTCACTATTGGCTTTCAGATTTCCAAGGCAGATTTCTCACTTTATGTGAGAAAAACAGAGAAAGGTATTATGCTGCTTGTCATTTATGTTGATGATTTGATCATCACAGGTGATAGTAATGAAGATATCCTTCATGTGAAAATGCTATTGAAGTAGAAGTTTGAGATGAAGGATTTGGGAGAGCTGCGTTATTTCTTGGGCATTGAGGTGATTAGATCACCAAGTGGGATATGGCTCTTGCAGAGGCAGTATGGATTGGACATGCTATCCAAATATGGGATGACAGGCTGTAAGCCTATTTCAGTTCCTTTGGAGCAGAATGTGAAGCTGAGCGCAGATGCAGGTGAGCTTCTGGAAGACCCTACTATGTACAGGTGCATAGTAGGAAGTTTGATTTATATGACTATTACCAGGCCAAATTTGAGCTATGCTGTTGGATTGGTAACTCAGTTTATGCAGGCTCCAAGGAGACCGCATTTGGATGCGGCTAGATGCATACATAGGTATGTGAAGTCCACATTGCAGTATGGACTATTTTATGAGGCTAGGGTTCAGATATAGTTGCATGGATACACTGATGCTAATTGGGCTAGTAGTATTTCAGATAGACGATCTACCAGTGGATATGTGTTCTCTTTTGGGAGTGCTACAGTTGCCTTGTCAAGCACAAAGGCTGAGTACAGGGGTGCAGCAATGGCTGCATGTGAGGTAGCTTGGTTGCATAAGCTACTTTATGATATGCATCAGTCCACAAATGGGCCAGTTGTCATTTATTGTGACAACATGAGCAGTATACACTTGGCAAATAACCGAGTCTATCATGCTAGAACAAAGCACATTGAGGTACATTATCACTATGTCTGGGAGAAGGTTTTACTAGGTCTTATTGATCTAGTTTATGTCAACACAGAGGATCAGGTAGCTGACATATTCATGAAGGCATTGGGCGCAGAGAAGCTGCGCAAGTTTAGAGACCTGCTTGGTGTGCAAGAATTGGGATTGAGCTCGAGGGGGAGTGTTGAGATATCGAGCTCCCCACTCGTGATATGCCAGGGTGACCGCTGTGCATTTATGTCACCGACTTGTTAGCTGCAGATGCGGTTGGTACACCGCCCATGAGGATGACAGCTATCCTTATGTACTCTAGTTCATGGCTCAATTAGTATGCCACCTTAGTTAGCTGAGTTTGGTTTGAGACCCACATATAGGGTTCTTCTATTTCTTTGTACAAGAGTTCTTTTGGCTTTCACAACTAAGAAGAGGAAAAACTGTTTTCAGCCTCCACCTTTGTGTGTATTCCCCCATTGTGTATGTGAGAAAGCCGCAAGTGAGACTCCTTCCTTCTCTCCCACTATCTTCACACCCATGCCTCTATAGATCAGGTTTATCCTATCTTCTGCAAGGCATTCCATCTTGAGTCTCACTTGAGAGCTCTCCTTCCTGTTGATAATCCCTCTCTTTGGCTTTTTGATAGACTTATCCATGGGCAATCTGTCGCGATTGCTAACTTTCCTCACCAATGGGTTTCATTGGATATTTTGAGCTCTTTTGACCAGAGTGCTAACTTCAAGAAGACACTAGGTAGGGCCATGGTATCCCTATCTCTCTCCATGAGTACGCTATTCCCATCGGGGATGATTCATCTTCCCCAATTCATCTGATCGAGAGAGATGCATCCCTTACCATTCTCCTTGCAACTAGCAAGTTTGATGAGGATGTTGGCGAGCAACCCAAGGGTCCTACATCCACAAGTGGTGGAGCAGGTCCATCAACAAGTGGTGGAGGAGATGACATAAACCTAGAGCTGGAGCTTGAGGAGCATACTATTAACCTAGTTGAGGAGCAAGTTGAAAGCAAGGTCATCTTATCATCATATCCGACTCATGCATATCCATCCTACACCTATAATCTAGATGAGGCAGCAACCAAGCCACACCTTGCTTTAGTTGATCCAATCAGGACTGAGTACATTGAGGAATACCTTACCCTATTGGAACTGATGGAAGGTCTCCGAGAGGATGATGTGCTAGGTTGACTCTCGAATGACATCTTTGATGATGTCATTGACTTTGATGCTCCAGTCAATCCAGTAATCGATGAGATTGCACACTTCTATGACTCGAGCCTCACTGCAATCCAACTAACACAGAAGGCAATCTAGGATGCCGCATAGAGTACGACATGTCCAATGAGTAGTTCATGAATTTGCAAAGAGAATTGTTCGAAGAGAGAGATGAAGAAGCTAGCACCTCAAACCAACATGTACTTCAAGACCAACCACAAAAGGGAGTCGAGTTGGACACTATAGCTGATGTAGGCTACGAGATGAGGCAAAAAAGGTATGTAGCTTTGCTAGCTTCATCATGTGATTCAAAATCATCAGTATAATTCTAGGCTTCATTTTAGCAACAAAAATCATTGCTTTGTCTTCAACTGGTAGAGAATAAAAAATAGGGTTTAGGGTTTAGGGTACAAAATCCCACCAAATTTTATGATTTTAAACCCAGGACATCCTGCCACTGCCACTTGCCCCTGCCACTCCATTTGTGGAAAAAATAAGGGTTATGGTTTTGTAACATAGGAAAATAATATGTTTAAAAAATCATATTTGGGAGGCCCCTGAGACATCAGCAACCACATGTGCATGATTTGTATGCAAAAAAAACCCCTGCAAACCCTAAATTTGACATCGTGCAAACTAGGTTCTAGTCGCATGATGTCAGATTTAGGGTTTGCTTTTTGCATACAAATCATGCACATGGTTGCTAATGTATCAGTGGCCTCCCAAATATGATTTAGGGAATAAAAAATAGGGTTTAGGGTTTAGGGTACGCAACCCAACCAAATTTCATGATTTTAAACCTAGGACATGCTGCCACTACCACTCCTTTTGTGGAAAAAATTATGGCTATGGTTATGTAACATAGGGAAAATAACATGTTTATGGTTTTTATTCAAGCCATGGGAAATACAGTTAGTTTTAGGGTTTTTTCACAAATGAAAAATAATATGTTTAAAAAATCATATTTGGGAGGCCACTGAGACATCAGCAACCATGTGCATGATTTGTATGGTATAAATCCCCCTATAAGCCCTAAATCTGACATTGTGCACCAGTTTTTGCACTCTGGTCGCACGATGTCGGATTTAGGGCTTGTAGGTGCAGAAACTAGGCTCTAGTCACACGATATCAAATTTAGGGCTTGCAGGGGGTTTTTTCTCATACAAATCATGCACATGGTTGCTAATGTCTCAGTGGCCTCCCAAATATAATTTTTTAAACATATTATTTTTCATCTATGAAAAACCCTTATTCTTATTAATTTTTGAAAATTGATGTTTTATTAATTTATATAATCTTCAGGTTTTGATGTGATATGTTTGTTGCTGGATATCTTATGGGTTGATGAATATATCGAACGTAAGGGTGGAATCAAAGGGTCTTTTGGTGGGGGGATGGCTTCAATCGACCAATACATCAACAGAGTAGCTCAACACATTTTGGTGTTCCATCGACAATTATCGTCAGATGGAAAGCTAAATATCACGAAGTTCAGGGTTCTCAGCCGGATGGTGAAGATGAGGCCCATCCATCCTATTGCAGATCGTGTTGTTTTGGTTAGGCATAGTGTAGCTTTACTTTTGTTCTTGGACACACGATCCGGTCCTCTCCATGGTATCATATAGCTATTCTAGGGCTAGCTAGCATTATAGATCCCCAAGCTATAGAGAATGAAATTGTGCAACCCTCTCTGCTTCAGCAAGCCAAAAAGGGATTTGAGCCAAGCAGGAAGAAGCATAGACTAGAGTGGCTTGTTCGTTCAAGTGGGTGCTCTTTGTAATACTACTCTATGTCAATAAAGAAACCATTTTCAAATTATTTTCTCTTTCCTTTTCCATGTTAAGTAAAATTGAGTATTATTTCCTTTTGCATGTTCTATTGAGATTTGATGTTTATTATTTCATTTTGTTGTTGTATACATAATTAGAAAGTCTTTCATAAGTAAATTGAGATTGCATGTAAGTAAATTAATAGATTGCAAATACAATGAAAATAAATTTGAGATTGCACATACAAAGACAACTCAAAAAAAGACATTTTATTATATTGAAAAGAGGCTGATACAAGATAGATGCCCGTAGGCAAAGTACATGAACTCTAACTATCACCCAAGGCGGATCATACAACATCTGTAAGTGCTTGGGCTTCCTAAGATGGACAATAAACTACATGTCTTTGGCGGTCACCATGACCCTTTTCCTATGGATGTCAGCTAGCCATCGGGATGAGCAGATCAATGGACTTTTGAAACTTTCTGATCTCCCGAAGTGCCACCATCCCCGGATTGATTCTGTATTGCCTCATTGGAGGAGGGCCTCTTTGCCCTTGATGTGGAGGGCCTCTTCATAGATGTTGAGGGCCTCTTTTCCCTGGACCTAAAGCTCAGTGTCCTCTCCCCCATTGGTGTGGACCTTGACTGTCTGTTCTTGACTTAGTCCTCTGCTCTATCCTTCGTTGCTCCTCTTCGTCGCGCTCCTTCTCTGTGCTCTCTGGTTCATGGGCCTCTGCATAACCTGTCTGGCTTCTGGACTGGTAGTTTCTCCCTTCGATGGGGATCATCACGGGGAGAGGGGGGGAGGCTATCACTCTCTCTCTCTCTAAGGCTGGAGGTGGGTCTTGCTATGCCAGTCTTTGTGGTGCCTTGATCTTGGGCCTGGCCATGGGGGATGGAGAGAGTGTGCGAGAGAAAGGGTGAGGGTACAAGAGATAAGGTGGAAATGTCAAGGGCAATTGGGAGGTGGTGCGGGAGTGGAGATCTCTTTAAACAATGAAATGAAAATAAGGGCCCATTCTTTTATATAGGGCCCAAAACCCTAATTTTTAAAAATACTTGTTTTAATAAAAACTCTTAAAAAAGTAAAATTGGTGCAACCTTGAGCTAAATACTTATAATTAACATCCAATAACTCAAAATTTCTCATTTATACGTTGGCTTTACTACAAATCACATAAATAATTACAAAGAGATTCGAAAACTTATGCATGGGCATTCACATTAGAAGAGTCTACACTCTCATTTTCATCTATCTCCACCCATATGCACCCTTGTCTATGATGGATTGCATGCCCCCTTGCATGATTTTGTCTTGCATTTGATAAGTTGTATATTCTTCTTCACCATTTCACGTTGGACACTAATGACTCTTTGAATGCTATTGTTGCAGCTGCTCTTATTTTGATACGCATGTACCACCATTGAACCAATTGAACCATTGGGCTTGACTTAGTTCTACCACCCCTGTGTTGGGTCACTCTATTATATGCACAACATACTGCCAATGCGATCTTTCCATGCCCTGCTGAGTGGACCACACTCTAATCATTCCATAATTCCATGCCATGTATGGTGCATGAGCATATAAAATGTGCTACCAAATACAAAAACAAATCGGTAAATATAGGACCATTCAATATGCACATCTTAATGTCCAATTTAGAGATTACCATGTACTGTGTGAAATTACCAGTTAGAGATTACCATGTAGTGTGTGAAATGATTCTTTCCCCAAGCTATCTCCATATTCTGGCTAAAATCATTCACAGCATTGATGAAACACTATGCATCATCATCTTTGAATCTTTTCTTTGTAGTAAAGGTACCAAGCTATCAAGAGCTTACCCCACTCGCACCTTTTCCAATCATTTTTGTCCCTTCCCCCCTTGTTCACAACAAGTATTGTGTAACTTTCTCCATACATCAAACTCATAAGCACGTTTGAGCTTGTCATTCTTCTTCTTTGCAAAAAGGAATTTTAAAGCCTTGACATCACCAAAGCTTGGCTTACAAGGAACATTGCATGTTTTTCCAAATCTTTCCACTTCAAAATTGAATGTGACTCTTTCGGCACCTATACAAAAAACCCACATGTTATTTCAAAATATTCTAAGTCTTTTTTTTCATTATTGCATTAAAATTCAAATTTCATACCTCAAAGGCAGCCAACCACCAAATCTCATGTCCTGATTGCACACTGAACTATCTTGCATCATTGAGCTCAACTTCAAGGTCCAGTATTCTATTCATCATTGTCAAACTAACACTTTCTAATTTTTTATCTTTGACCACCTCACTTTCATCAAGCTTTAGTACAATCTTCACAGAACCATTACATTCCTCCATAGGCATATCATAAAACTTCACCATGGCTTGCAGAACTCTTCGAACATCCATCACAAAGTTATTCTTGATTGTTAATTCCAATTCTTTAGACTCTCTAGCCTTTGTTTTCAAAATTAGTGTACTACATACATGTTGGGGCTCACCGACTTAATCAAGTATGCCCGAATTGAGTGCATGCTTGGCCTTATCAACATCAGTCGATTTAGGAAGCGGGGCTTTAACTTTTTCTCCCATAGAAAGACATGCTATTTTTAAGCTCTTAAATATGAGCCGATATGCCCTTGTACTTATCCCTGCAGTATCACAAACTCCCTGTGCACTAGTTGCATTGAAATGCTCCATAACTTTGTTCATTGACTCAGATGTTATCTCTGATTTTAGACTTTTGAATTTTGGATGTTGTATAACAGACTCCAATATTTTTTTTGTGAACACTTCACCCATAGCACCATAGTGTTCATCATGACATGAGTTCTGAAACACTCCTACAAGCTCTCACTCGATGCTTCCAGTGACCACTTTTCTTGGATATTTCATCCATTGGATGCCATTTCCTCTTACGTAGTCTTGGACCCATTGGAGCATCCTTCATGAATGATAATTGCATTAGATGCTCAATAAGTGAATTGCATTTATAGTGCTCTCTCCTAATTGAGCATCTAATGTTTGAACCTTTACCTGTAATTCCTGATTTTTCTTAAATATGCCATCATATGCAGACATTTGAACACTTGTAGCTTGCATACGTGATACCAAATGTTGATTCCAAGCCTCCAACATTGCGATCCTTTTGTCTCTTTCATTAAGCAAAGATTGATATTGGTTGTATGAAGGCTACTTGCTCCATGACCAATCAACCTTTGATAATATCCTAACAAACCATACTCACCCTTACATAGGAACTTTATTAAGCTGGTCAATCCATGGAATTCAATTTGAGGATTCTGACAACTGTGATAAGTTTGTGGATCTACTGGATATATTTTCCCTTCTAACCACAAATCCATATGTGTTTTTTCTTGATTTCGAAGAGCTACTAAATCACTTTCACTTGCTAAGGAGGATTCGTTCCTCTTTAAAAATGGTTCATTCTCTACATCTATTTGAAAATGGATATCCACCTTTTTTAAATTCCAAGTGACTTGCATGATTTCATGCACTTTCCACCTAATATAATATAATGTTGGCACCAACAAACAATATACAAACATGATATGTTTCAAAAAAGTATCAAACCAAGCAAAAATGAAAACCCTAATTGTATGCAAAATCTAACGATTGAAATCTACAAATTCAAAAAACCATTGACTTATCATCAAACATTGTTAAACTATGTGAATGAACAATACCTCACAGGGATCTTTGAAGGAAAAACGTGATCAAACTTGTCCTCCTCAATGGTCCCTCTTGTAATTTAGGACACTGAAGTTGATGGATTTTTCTCCAAAACTAATTATATGCTTCCAAATAACTCCAAATCTATTTTAAACCATCTTCTGTAAAAAACCTCAATAGTAAGAGTGTATCTTTTAAAACAAACAAATCTTTCTTCCTCTTCAAATCATGTATTAAATGAAAACAACACAATTACCAAAACAAACTACAAATTAACTGCTTGTTCAAAGTTACATTATAAAATCTTGTTATTTTAATTGTCTTGCATTGTTCTAAAGGTTTTCTAACCTAAATCTCCATGCAAGTTGCTCCAATAGATCCTAATTTGAGTTGAAAACTAAAAACATTCTAAAACTAAATCAAGGTCATATCTTTGGCTCTTCTTAGTAGGTTCATTGAGGTTTGGAAGCATGGTTTGTGGCAATGTAGATGGCAGGGCACTTCAATAATTATTGGCGAGTTCTCTCTTTCGCTCAGTGTTTGGATTCACAGATTTTCCTTTGTGACTTTATCAGCGTGGTATGGTAACCATATGGACTGATTTATGGGAAGTGGGCAAGACAGAATTGGTTGCCAATTCACGTTCTCACATATCGCTTTCAGCTTACTCCTCTTGAATCTGCTTTTATGTGTTCACTCTTTGCTCCCGTTAAGGATGACTAGCCCTTCGGCTCTTCTTATAGGGCTGTTTCTGTTCTTCTTAGAATTCTATAGTTTTTTGATTGTTAGCAGAGCCGGTGCCTATTTCTCTCACTGATTATGGAGCTTAAATTAGAATTTTATAGGGTGCTTATAGTTTGTAATAACAAGTCTATTGACTTGCGTCTGGTGGCTTCTCTCTTTAGTGAGATCTAGTATGTTGAGCAAATCCTTTAATTTACTTTTCTTTTTAATTTAAATATTCACATTTTTTGCTTCAAAAAATGATAATTTAATGTGAATTTGCAAAATGCAATGGGCATTGGATCTTTATAAAGGTTATAGACATTGCTACATGGGGCTACATCTTAAGTGCTGTGTAAGACAAATGCCCAATTCCACTCATGACGCATTATTGTTTTACGAATAAGGATCGAACAATTGAATAAAGGGTGGACAGATTCTCCACTCTTCGAGTCATGGATGGGTTATGATTACGATTATTCCAAGCGCATTATCATGAAACAGCCAAGCAACCCAGCAACATATTCGAGCGGTGATTCTGAGGACAAACGCAAGAACGAGCAAGTGAGGTGCGTAGCTCGAGCTGAACGCCTTGCATCAGCGCCTATTTAACAGCGTGCTTGCTTTCTCTCTGGATATCATAGACTACCATCGCTTCAGCCGCTCTCGAACTGCCCAACCGTCTACCGAGCTTCTGTCTGTAAGTGATTTCCCTGTGCGGTTAATTCAGCAATAAAGAGCTGCGACGTTGTATTCGAGACAAATGTATTGCTTGAGGCAGTTCTCTAAAAGGCTACTGAGAAAGCTTTGTTTAGGCGGTTATTAAAAGTTTCGTATGTAGCGCGCGAGTTAACGATGGCCTTGAAATTTGGTTGGCTATAGTGCAGGAAGAGAACCATGTCTGGAAAAGGCAAGAGCGGCAAGGCCAAGACCCCTACAACGGGGCAAGGAGCCAGCAGGGGGGGGGCTGGCAGGCCCAAGGCCGGCGAGGGAGGAGCTCCCAAGAGCGGCTTGGGGCCCCGTGCGCAGCCTGCGGCAGCTGCCAACACTGGCTCCAAGAAATGAGAGATGAGAGCTTTCCCATCGCCATGGACTTTCTATGCTCTTGTTGCGCCCTGCGCCGCCCCGTGGCATGGTTTGTATGAAAGTTTCTCACTACTATAGTATAGTATCATTTGGACGAATTTGGCTTTTCACATTAGCATTTGTAGTTCTCCAGTTATGAGAGTGTGATGTGTTGGGTTGGGGCGTGAATGAGTGGGTTTGTGAGGAGTGTGGTCTCTAATTGTTAATTATCCCTTAAAACCCAACAACCGTTAAGAATTATATTGAACTAAGGCCTAAAATCTAGGCCTATTTAATTATACACATTTGAAGTTAATGCTCCTCGTGGTCTTTCATCTTCTTTGCCTTGCTAGGTATAAAAAGAGGACAAATAGTTTTCTTATAGTTTTAACATATTGTATTGTTCATACCGTGTCAATATTGTGATTATTATGGCCTTCAAATAATGAAATTCATCATTTCTATCACTATACTTAAGAAGTAATAATAGTTTGGAGAGGGACTTGCCCAAAAGAGATAAGAAGGCTTTCTTTAAATATGTTGCAAAGGGGAGGAAGGCAAAATGACATTTTGATGTCAGCTTTTAAAGTTTTAAAAGGTGTTGATGTCTCTTTCTGAGACAGTTTTGTAACTTCCATTTTCTTCTTTTGACTGATAATTCATCTATCTTTTTTTTACCCCAAAAAAAATTCAAGGGAGAATTTAATTATTGCTCTCAAAATGACAATAAATAGGTTTCAAAGCCAAAAGGTGATAATCATTCTGATGCATTGTGTTTCCAATTTCATAAAAGGGCATCTTCCCAAAAGATGAAATTTGAAAAACTTGCAAAAACTTTATTAGCAATTTATCAAACCCTCTTCAATGGTGGGGGCCCTAATGCCATGCCTTACACCAAGTTTAACAAATCCAAATGATTTTATTAACTCCAAGAAAAAAAATAGAAATAAATTTACAATTTTTTTGGAAGTACATGTTTTATTCTTATCGATTGTATGTGTTATCAGTTATTTCTATAAAGCCACCGCTTTTGACATACAGAAATGGACTATATCAAAGATACTCTCCATTAAGGGTGGGACTCCCACCTACATTATCTCTCCAAGCCTTTACCAATAAGGACAACTCTTTTGAAACATATGAAATATTGTAGGAATTAATGGAAAAATGACTAGCTCTAGAGGGTTGAAAATGTAGGGCCCAATGGAAGGATTAACATAAGCTTACAAAGGAACAATAGCAGTGACAAAGAATGCCAAATGAATTCATTAGCATATGAAAAGCGAGGGGTGAGGAAGGGGCTCCCCTTGTATTTATGAGATTTATTATATAAAGGGAGGGGTCCCCCCTTACAATTTATGAGATTTGATATATATTTCCATCATTATATTAGTGCAACAAATTTGTCTAGGGTAATGGCAGGACTCCTTCAAAGTTTTAGAACTACGAGTTTAAATTTACTAAGTAATTTTATTTGGATGAATTGACTTGTACAAAAGACTCAACTAGTTGGATGCTACAGGTATTTCCACCATAGAAACTAGTCAAATTTCTCAAACAAAATATAAATGTCCCCTTAGAGTATGTGAGGGAACTAGATTGTTTTAGTGAGATTCTCCATGGACCTTTGGAGCATGTGCCATGTGGATGGAGATTTACTCTCCTCTTTAGAATACTCTTCACTAAAGGCCCATATTGCCCATCTCTTAATCCTTTCTCCCAAACTCAATGCTTAACACTTTTCAAAATCCTATACCCCATTTTGAACCCTAAATCCTTGCGCCCTATACCTTTTTCTCAACTCCAACTCCTAGATTAGAATTTATAAACCCTTTTTTGCCTCAAGTTAGCAACGTAGATCATTTTCGCTACTCTTACCTTCTTAAACTCCACCCTTTTCTAAACCTCTGTCCATTTTTGAACTCTAAATGTCCTTCTATCTTTACAATGCCATGGAGAAATAGTTACCCTAACCCTTCATAGATTCATCCTTTTGTAGATTCTTGCTCATAGATAATTCACATCTTCTCTTAATGGCGTACAACCCAAGGCCCTATGCTATAAGTGAATATATCATCTACCCTAACTCCACAGAACACTTGTAGGTGAAAAAACCTTGGGTAAAACATAGAAAAGAGAATAAGTGATAATATTTTGGTGCCATTGCTTAGGAGGATCATGTTGAATTTATGAATAAAATGCAAGGGAAGAACTTCTATTCTATAGAAATAGCATTCTAGCATTAAAGGGCTAGGAAAGCAAAACTTTTTTCTATGTAGCAAACAATCCAATGCCATTTTTATGCTCAACCTTATTTTTACAAAATTTGAAGGAGCATAAAATATTCAAAATCCATATGAAAAAGTGACAAATGATTGCAAAACCAAATCCATAGTGTTTCTCTAACCTAGGGGGACAATTGTGAGAGGTCATCACTAAAATTTTGACTTTTGAAAATTTTGAGATTTTGGGAAAAAAGTGACAAGTATTATATGCATTTGTTAAATGAAGTTGGACAAGTAAGCCAAAATTGAAGGGTTGAGTATTAAGGTAGTGCATTGACATACCAAAAATACTTGTATGATGTGGGAATGGGTGATTGATCCATGTGGTTGATAGAGATAAGGGGCCAAGTTAACACTTAGATACATTGACCACACCTGCTTTTGCAAGAACAACCTACACCTAAAAGGTGGACTCAAATATGGCATTACTTGATTTTTTTGATGAAAACGTCTTTAAACAAGTGCCTAATGGTGATGTTAATTAACATAGATCTAACCATTTAGGAGGATTGGAACGAAAAACTTCACATATTTATTTTTTCCTTTCTTTTTCTTTAAAAAAACTTCATATGTTTAGTGAATACTAGGGCTTCACATTCTTTTTTAGCATATATACGAAAGAAAGAAAACATTTAAGCTTAGTTTTCAAAAAAAATATGAGGATAAATAAGGACATATATCCTATTCCAACCCCATAGACTTTCCAAAACTTCTCCAACTTACTACTACACCCACCACCATTATGAAGCATCAAGGGAAGATAAATTGAGAAGGGGAAGGATGATTTCTCAACCATTTTTCACAAGATGAAGGAGAATAAATGATCTAAGGAAGGTCTCAAAACATTGCTTGCAAAAAGTAAGCCACACTTGATGAAATGGAGAGAGAGAGAGAGAGAGAGAGAGGTGCACATGAATAGACTAATTGTACACTATGTTGCATTGAACATAAACATGAATATATATATGAGAACCCCTTAGGGTTAGGGTTAGGGTTGGGGTTTTCCCCTAATGCCCTTAAGGTATGGTGCAATTTACACCATCCTCAACACCCCTTCTTAAATTGCACTAGGTAAGTAGAGGGTTCATGTACAAGACCTTTTTGTGGATTTCATTTGGTATATATGATAGCATCCAAATTTGAAAAAGAAATGGAAAAGAATCAGAGTAATATGTGCATATGTGAGCACAGTGCCTATGTAGCAAAATCTTATACAATGAGTACAACTTATGATCCTGTACATAAAGTGCATGGACCCCATCCTTTGCCTTTGGGAACAAAGCCCAAAAGATAAACCAAAGAGACGAGGAAGGAAAGACAAGAAGATAGACTGCAGGGACGAGGAAGGAAAAAAGCCAAAAAGTAAAATGCCCGCTTGGATCAAAGACTAGATCAAAGACTAGTCGATCAAAAGATGAGTGCGTGAAGAACGTTGTGCATGGCTGCATGCCGAACATGGCAAAGCTAAACATGTCATGTGTCAACATGGGCTTTGGAGACAACTGCTCTGTGGAAGAGGCATTTGGATGTGAAGTTATCCACTGTAGCTATCTACGAAGAAAGAATATGGTAGGTTGTGACAAACAAGGGTGTCACCGACCCAAAAGAACTGACATCAATGTTGGAGGCATGCTATGATTGGATGAGAGAGATGAGATTCAAATCCTAGAAGATAAGCGATGAGGTGGAGAGATAAGGATGAGTGGAGACATGGCATGATGATGTGTAAAGGTGATCATGAGGCTCTATATATAAGAGGCCTATCATTGTATAATTGATATCTCATTTGAGTAGATTGGATTGAGTGTGCCTATAGTGTGTCTTCTTCCCATCTTCTTCTATGGCTTTCCTTGATTATTTTGAGCCTTCATGATTCTTATGTCAATTTCATGTTTAGACCAAGCTTAGCATGATCCCACACTTTTGACATGGTATCAGAGCGTTGTTTTTTTATCTAGGCCTAGATTAGTGTTTGTTTGTTTATCATGTTTCATGTATAGAAAACAATCGGCACACCCATAGCATCTTTAGGGAGAGTTTTTCCATGAGATTACTTATGCTAAAGGATGGAGCTACCCACGGGAAGAGGCAAGCATTAGATGATTACTGATGTATAAAGACACAAGACTCCATCAACTTGAATATTGATGTTGCTAAGGTTGCAGAGCTGCAAAGAAATTGATGTTGCTGAAAGAAACGATTGCTGTGAAGAAAGATGTGATGTCACGTTTTTTGTGCACAAGTGGGATTGCACTTGGAATACTTGAGAAGAAAGGTGTGCTGTCACGTTTTTGGTGCACAAGTGGGATTGCACTTGGAATACTTGAGAAGCAATCCTTATGGAGGAATTTCCCTCGAGTCCATTAGCAAGAAAAGAAAGTTATTGAAGGCTTTCATGATGAGAGACCTTGTAGCCAAAATGCAAATTGCTTTCAACCACAAAGAAAGCTACATGAAGTAGTTCTTTGTGAAAAAGTATGACGATGCTGATGGCCTATGCAAGCAAAGATGGATGAGATGGTTGCTATAGAAATAGTAGCAAAGAAGCTACAAATGCACAAGCAGGTTGGAGAAAAAGATTCTAGCGATTATTTGTGGAACTGCCATGAAAGATCAAACAAAAGTGAAAGAAAACTAGCCCTTATGAAGAGAAGAGCTGCCAAAGAAGATGGTTTTGTCTAGATGAAAGCAGAAGACTATGAGCACAAGAGAGGGCGAATGATAAAGAATAAGCACAATAGGTAGATAGAAGACGTAAAGTGCAGCAAGAGACCATAGGGATCCTTAGAGTAGAAGAAATATGACCATCAGACACTCAGGCATCAGCTATCCGCAACAAGCATTGGCCACACACAAGCAAGCAGAGTTTACTTGAAAGCCTTGAGAAGAAGGTTACAAAGGCAAGTTTGAAGTAGCTTGACTGATGTAGAAGCCTTGAAGAGTGGTGACCATAAGTAACAAACCCGACGTGGACTCCAAGAACTGCTGAACATCACCATCATTGGCCTGAGCTTTCTGTAATTTGAGTTTCTCCATTTTCATCTTTTTTTGCCAACAACTTACCATGGTTTAGTTCAGTAAAATAGGGTGTAGTCAGAGGTTAATCAAAAGAATGCCATGTGGCACACAGCTTGCCAAGCATTGTTGCCTAAGGGAGAAAGAAATAGTCGATAGGGATAGAAGAAAAAATAGTTAAGGGAAAGGAATAGCGGAGGTTTAAGTTTGTAGACCGACTAGAAAGAACTATTATGGTGAGAGGCACCGCAATGGTTGGCCTGGATTTTGATTAATTCAAGGCGGTAGTACTACTTGCATGGTAAAATGAGTGATTAGAGATGGTGGCGTCTAAGATTACTAGCCACGTCTATGGTGGTGGCTAAGATTCCACTAGGCTGGCAGTTAATTACTAGGCACCATAATGGCCCGCAATTACTCACCTCTGCCAGTTACCACCACCGGGCTTGCATGCATGATTACTACGAGTGCAGTAAATTACTAGTCACCAAGCTTGCATGCTCAGTAGAGTACTAGAGTGCATGGTAATGAGTTATTAGAGGTGATTAGGCTTCATGATTTACTTTTGTGGTAATTACTTCCTAGTGGTGGTGGCTCTCATCAGCCACATCTATGGTGGCTAAGATGCCACCGGGCTTTGGCAGTTAATTACCAACCACCACAATGGACCGTAGTTACTCACCTGCCAGTTACACCACCGGGCTTGCATGCATGAGTACTACGAGTGCAGTAAATTACTAGTCACCGAGCTTGCATGCTCAGTAGATATGGATGGAACCCCAAGCTCTAGCCACCATGGTGGCTGGAACTTTATAATATATAAGATTTGTGGCATTTGGCATTTTACTACATTGCTCTCATCAGCCCCTACTCTACTACTTTGCTCCACATGCTCTACTACTTTGCTCCACACACCCTCCTTTAGATCTTGTTTGCCCCTGCTCTACTTTGCTCCACACTCCCTCCTCTAACTCTCATCACTCATCTATTCCCCTGCTCATCTACCCACTCATCCTCACTATGCCTACTACCACCCCTCGATGCACTGTGATCCCATTGTTATCTACCTTCTCATATAAGGTGATTGCATTGCACTCATCTGGAGTAGAAATGCTGGCACTAGTTGATACCCTTCATTGATTCCCCCCATATTAGCATGTCACCACCTTAGATGACATGCTCACCTCTAGCCTCTTTATGGCTGTGCTGTATGGGTTCCCCCTAGATGTCGACGAAGGCCTTAGGATTTTCACAGCAAAGTACTCTCGACTTGTTGGGGGGCCGTAATCTGAGTCCTCGCAATGTGCATGGTCTTCGGCCTCTCCATCAAGGATGTTTTTATCAAAGCTATGCTTATATATTAATATAAAATCTTGGCAAAAGTTTTCAAGCTCATTTTTTAGGTCTCACAATATTGGTAGAATGCATTACTTTTTTATATACTTTATTTTGAATTTTGAAGGGAGAAATGTAAATCCTGGTGAAACTTTAAAAAATTTTGCATAAAAGTTTCAAATCCTGTCAAATGTTTCAAACATTTATTTTTATTAAGGCATACAAACTTTCAAAACCAATATAAAATTTTAGCTTCTTAACAAAACTAACTTGAAAAAATCATCCATGCTCTTCCATTGGCTCCCTAAAAAATTTCATGCAACAAGCTGGGCTGGCGGCAATATTGAGTTGTTCAAATTTCCTCTTGCTCAATGAGGATCATAACCACTTAGCAATGGATGGATGTAATCTTTTGGCCTCTAAGTCTCTCAATGATCTTTTGGCTCGCTGGATGTAATGTTTTGGTTTCTAAGGCTCTTAGCAATTGGTGAGTTTTTATTACATTTATGTAATCTCTTTTTGTTCAATTTGAGGATCTCAGTATGCACTGTTGTTAGCTTTTATATTTGAATGGTTATGGTCACTAGATGTAATCTTTTAGCCTTTAAGGCTCTCAGCAATTGCTGAGTTTTTATAAATGTAAGATCCTTTGTTCAATTTTTGCTCAATATAAGTTGTTAATTTTTATATAACTTGTTATTGGATGTAGATGTACATCGCAATCTCTTTTGCTCAATTTTCACTCGATGAATTGTAGTTGATTATCTAGATGGCACCATCGAGCCTCCACTCACCGCAGTGGCTCGGAATACTTTTGCCCTGATTTAGGATTTACTGCAACAAGGATTAAAATACCAATAAAGTAGGACTACAATTTCCTTGGTTTAGGACCAAAGTAGTGCTAAAATAGCTCCAATAACCCACCATTGTGGTTGCATGGAGATACATCTAGAAAAATACAATTAAAGTTTTAGAAAATGCAATTGATGATAGGGCCGGTCCCCTCTAAGGGCAAGGGCCATATCGACATGCATTATACAATATCCAAGATGCCACTGGATATGGCATGTTGATATGGCCCTTGCCCCACAAGGGCCATATTGTTAATTGCATTTTCCTTGGTACACAAATATATAACTCCAAGAATGAGTGCAATGATTGTCATAGATCTCCTTCTATTTGCCAACACGGTGGTCATGATAGACCTCCTCCTTTAATACATAAAATGAGGTAATGGAGCTATAACTCCAAGAACTAGTGCAATGGTTGCTCCAAGACAACCTTGAATTCTGGGCGATGACAGGTTATCAGGCTAGAGACTACGCTGAGGCAATGTTCATAATGATATATTGTGTCTCATGAGATTATGCCAAAACCCAACCCAGTGGTCTCTCCAAGCCAACCTATGATCTACATGGGCGTGTTGCCTAGTGGCAGGTGGCAAAGCTATGGTAAAAGGCTACACAATGACAGGTGATTATTCTAGAGACTGCACTGCGACGGTGTTCAAAATGATAGATTACATCTCATTATTATGCCAAGCACCAATGCGGTGGTCTATACAAGCCAACCTTGAATTTTAATGATCTGCATGGGTGCACTGCCCAGTGACAGGTTGCAAAGCTGCAACAAAAGGCTGCGATGATAGGTGGTCAGGCCAGAGATTGTGTTCCACGAAGTAGTGCAGAGATGCACAATGTAGTACAGAGCTACCGTGTGTTCAGCTCTGTAGTGTTCAAAATAAATAAATTGTGTCTCATTATTATTCCAATGCGGCATCATGACACTGTGTTAACATCCACAGAGTACAGTCACTGAATGCAGTCACTGAATGCAGAGTAATCAGTGATTAGAGGTGATTAGGCTTCATGATTTACTTCACTAGTCATAGCCATGGAAGGACTATAGTACAAGCTCAGGGAATTTGAGCCCCAAATACCCCAAGGCCAAAGATTGTAGGCAACATGCATAGATTGTAGGCTCCACAGCTGCCACGTTGTATGTTCTAGCTACTGTAAGCTGTAGTTAAGTGTCTCGTAGGAGTTAAGCCTTGCCACTCCAAGTTTTGAGCCTCATGCAATGGGTTTAAGCCACAAATGGCTTAAGGCTTGAGGGAGCTTAGGGAGTTTGAGCCCCAAATACCCTAAGCCTTGGAGACGCGAGGCTAACACAAGTGCTTTTTGGGAGCTAGTTAGGAACACCTCCTAATGCCAGGTTTATCCCAAGTGCTCTTATATGGTTAACACAAGCGCTATTTCCACTAGTAGGGAGAGATTGAAAGAATAGCAATATGCCTTTGCACCCTATGGGCCCAAGAGCCTTTTATTGTAAAGAGAGGGAGAGTGCTAAAAGGAAAAGGATTGGCCCTCCCTTCAAAAGGTGACATATATAAAAGGCCAAACTATTGAATTTCATCTTCATTGTTGTTTGCACAAGTTTGAATACAAGCTCCCTCTTCTCTTCCAAGAGTGTTTTGGGTGTTCCCTTGTACTCATTGTAGTGCCCTTGTGTTTGCCACTCCATCACCCTTCACTCTCCTTTTCCCTTCTCCTTCTCCCTCCCTTCTCCCCTCTCTTCTCCCCTCTCCCCCTTCCCTCTTTCTCTCGTGGAAACACATTGCAACAATTTGGAGGGCGCTTGAGTGACACTTGCGGATCGCTCGTGCCTTGCATTGCTCTCACAAGGAGTAGCTTGGAGTGGAGGCTCCATCAGCATCTCTTCAACATCCCCACAACACGTGAGTCACCATCCAGACATACACATTTTTTGCGCCGCTGCCGAGGAATGAAGGTATGCTTTTGCATTGCACTAGTCTTCTTCTGTTATCTACCCATTGCACAAGGCTTCAAGCTTAACTCGGATCTTTGTTAGTGGAGTTGTAGGAGAAGAAAGAGTGAAGAAGTGAGAGTTTTGTATGGAAAAGTTAGGAAAGCTGTCAGTTTCTGTTGGAAAGTTATTTTGGATCATTTGAAGCTTTTTTTTTACGCTTATTAGTGTTTTGAGTTGATAGGAACCTAGTTTGTAAGATTGCTAAGGAGTGTATGATGACCAAACACACAAAAAACAACCACAAGTGATGATTCTTGCTGAATTTCGAAGTGGTTTTGTGTGGTAGAACTCACCCCTCAAGAAATCTTGCATTTTGGCTTGCAAAAATTATTTTTCTTTCAAGTTTTTTTCATTGCGTAGGTAAACTAGGTAGTGCAGCACCCCCCTAGCATTAAAAAACTAGAATAGAAACTCAAAATCCTCCAAAATTCCACAAAAACTAGTCGGTGATTTAGTGTGCACTACCCCCATGGGCCGGTGCATTGGAATTATCCCACCGACCGGTGCATTAGTTGTATCCTGCCAGTCAAATCTCGTTGACCCAAATGTTAGCCATATCATGCCAACCTAACCTCTGACCACACCCTAACCCAGTGCCTTGATTAAATGCTTGTCAGAGTTCATTATCCCGCCAACTTGACAGCGTTGACTCATGGCCATAGAGATATCCCCGTGATCGTTGCTATATTGTTATTGCACCGACAGGCGTGGTAAGCCCACCCCATGTCCGTGGCCATATTTGTATCTCGCCAATCTAATTATTCTACCGATCGATGCAGTAAGCTCATCCCTGCACCCCCGCCATTCTACTGCATTTACACTGCCCATCGCTATTCTCTATCCCCATGCTTGTTGCTATTCTGCCTCCACGACCATCGTGATAAATATTCCGCTGACCGGCACGTTGATCGGTATCCTCCGTTGCCTTAAAATTATCAAAATGGTCAACGCGTTTAGTCTCAGCTTGGATGGAAAAGTAGGCCAATGGTATAAGGCTCTCACCTCAGAAGAGAATGTCAACTGGGAGACGTTGAGAAAGGCCTTCATTGTGGGGTTCGCCCTCGGTGGCCATAAATGCAGCCCAATTAACTAGTTGTATGAGGTAAAGTAGAACGACAAGGAGTCCCTTAGGGATTACATTGCCAGGATCAAGCACCTCAATGTCTATTGTGAACCATACAAGTGGATGAGCGACAAACGACTGTCGCCCCGCTTCCTCATCAGATTGGCAGACCCAAAGTTGCATGACCACCTAATGGTGATGAATCCTACCTCCTTCGATCTTTGCAGCAAGGTGACCATCCGTATAACTGACAACATGATGCACAAGGCAAATGCGGATAAAACCTTGAATCCCTCAGAAATAGCTCCATCAGTTAGGTCTTCAAGTATAGAAATGATCAAGAAGGAGACCAACGAGCCCAAGGGCTTGGATATGAGTGAGTTGGCCTCCAATCTATTAAATCAACTAGGCTAACAATGGAGGACAGGAATCTCCAAGGAGGAGCCCCCACTTGTTTCCATAGAGAGACAACATCTGGTGTGGGGAATGCAATGGCAACCATCCCTCTAATGAGTGTCTGCGCCTGAGGGCAAGGCTGGCATTCTACTGTGCACACTGCCATAGGTGAGGAAACCATGATACCTCCCAATGTCAATTTTCGAGGTCCCTTCCCCAACCCATGTATCAAATGAGACCCCCATTAGCCCTTACAACTCCACCTAACCCTCTAAACACACAAAGTGGTCCTTTGGGTAGTTCAAGCCAGTATAGAGCTCAATCAGCTCCGTTACCAACACCCATATTGGGCCCTCAACCTCCACTACCTTGTATAGCTCCAGTCAATCAAGTATTGGTAGAGGAAATGCCCAGAGGAGACAGACCCAAATCATGTACCTCATGTCTACTACCCCTATGAGGAAGGAAGTGGCACCCTAAGCCACTACCTCCTGCCAAAGGATTAGCAAGTCCCCATGTTCCAAACCGCTCCCATGAACTCAAGGTGAGAGATCTAAACTCAATCGCACAAAGGCTCCCGCTCCAATGTTACACCTATCAGAGTCTCCACAGAGCAAGTGAATGCCCCTATTGAGGTACTTCAAACCCTCCAGTGTCCTGCTTCAAGTGCCAGGGGCCACATTTCTTGAAGGACTGTCCCTATAGGGATCATACCCCCACCCCTCCACCCACAACCAACCCCACACCCTTGTGTGTGGGGTGTGGGATAGAGCATCTATTCAAGGACTGTCCCGTGAGAAGACTAGCAACCCCGATCACCCTGCCAAAGAGCACCAGCCTTAATCTACTTAGCATTGAACAAGGCCAGGTGGCCACAGTGCCCCTAAAAGTCATCACCAAGATGCAAGCCAAGGCATTAGGCAAAGCAATGAGGAAACTAGAAAGGAAAGATAAAGGGTCCCTACTGCCTGGTGGACCTGAGATCCCTCAACATCCCCTAACCTGTCCAAGAAGGCCATAAGGGTAGGTGATGGGTCTACTGACCAGGTGCTTATCCAAGATGGTTTCGATGAGGAGACAGCCACTCCCACCACCTCCTCTTCTCCCGAATGTGCTTCCACCCAGGGTGACCTTGAGGTACCTTCGAGTCCATACGTAAACAAGCTAGTGTAGGCCCAAGGCCTAGCACCCTCGCCCTCCTATAAGGAGACCTATCCTGACCCGGTCCTAGAAAATTAATACGTAATAGATGCTCAAAACTTGGTATGGGACTACTAAGAGAAGTTTGAGCATTGACTCAAAGCAAGCACAGGGTCAGATACTATCCATCTAGCCCACCTAATGGGCCACTGAGAGGCGAAATCGCTCAAGATGCTAGAAAAGGTGGAGGAGGAGGAACATTTCAGCTTCGATCAGTCAAAAGCTCCGGATGTGATGCAAAAAATGTTCCAAGAAGACCCAATGCTGCAAAACCTACAGAAGGAAGGAGACCTTTACGGTTTTGAGGACCTGTTATCCATGGAAGGAGGGTCTTCACAAGAACCCTGTGACAGTGCCAGGTTGGTTGCCTTCCTATCAATAGAGGTAAAAATTTTGATCGCCTCCCTACTAAAAGTAAACCCATCCTGTGGCGCTATCTATCCAATTGGATGAACAGACCGCTCTTACCCCCAGGCCCTGCCAGCCCTAAGCCCAACCAATCGTCGCCGAAAAAGGGGTAGAACCTACCAAAGGTTCCCATCAACCAACTAGGTCAGTACTTCGAGGGTGATGACACAAATGCCGCTATCCCATAATCTATCAACAGCAAAAGGTTGATGCCATCATGGATGGGGGAGTGGGATTGAGTGTCTATACCAAGGAATGCTATGAAAAGTGGGGAAGGCCCGCACTCAAGTATACCCATCTGGTCGTAAAGCTAGCCGATGGCAGAACTGTAGAGCCCTTGGGAGTGCCTACTGGCATAAACATTGAGGCATTCGGATTCATGTACCCCGTTAGGTACATAGTCATGGACTTCACTCGGCAGTGAGGATGTGAAGCTATCCTAGGTAGACCCTTCTTACGAATGTCTAGGCTCGTACACAACTGGCGTAGTCATAACATCTACTTTCGATATGAGGAGCAAATCATACGAGTGGACTTGCACACCTACAAGGCCCATCCATTGTTAGGACACCTTTTCATTGCAGAATCCGACACCACCACCCGAACCACACTCGTGAAACTATTGCAACCTTGCAATAGGGAAGAGGATGATAGGGAGTCTGATGAATTCTGGTATGCACCTCTTCCCGAGCCAGAATTCTCTCAGAACTAGATGCACATCTTAGCCAACATAGATGTCACAGAGAGAATAGGGTTCCAGATCACCACCCAGAGCTCAAGAGTCTGATTTTGGTGGTTCCCCTAAGAATGTTTAACATGCTCAAACCTCGAGAGGTAAGCAAGGGAGCTGTGAGGGTAAAATCATATCTCCAGTGGCTATCATATGTAGGTGCCATGTCTGCTCACCAGGAGTTCTCCTCCAATTGGGGAACCAAGATGAGTGACAAGGCACACTAAGAATAGAGTCACTACGATGGCGATGGAAAGAAGCAATACAGTCACGATGATGAAGCTTGTTGTCATTGTGCAGTGTGACTTCCAATAGGAATCCATCAGAAGTCGATTGATGAAGGCATGTGTTGGAGATGCAAGGCTCTAGATTACTTGTTAGCTTGAGAGTCATTGCATTGCATGGAGTTGTTGGAAGGTGCTGTCAGCTGAGTTGCAGAGGTCGATGGCACTGATAGTTGGTTGTTGGCTAGGTTTTGGTTTTGAGTTGGTAGCTTAGCTGAAGGAGGTGGTGCTTATGGAAGCTAGTCATAGTTGGAAGGTATAGTCAATCAAGTTGGAGAGGTTAATGGCACTGATAGTTGGTTGGTGGTTGGGTTGTGATTCTGATAGTTGGAGAGGTTAATGGCACTGATAGTTGGCCATTGCTTGGGTTGTGGTTTTGAGTTGGCAGCTTAGCTAAAGGAGGCGGTGCTTATTGAAGCTAGTTGTAGTTGTAGGAGTCTGGGGGGTTTCCATTTTCCGAGCAAAAACCCCCGAGCAACGAGCAAACAAAAGGTGGGAGGTTCCAAATATATAGGATCAAGTCATTTTTGGGGAGCAAAAAAATCCAAATTATTTCAAGGAATATGTAAGTAAATATGAAATATTGATAAATAGATATAGATATAAATATACATTTATATAATATACATATATAATTTCTAAGTGGTGACTTATTTACGACTTTCAAAAATCCTTTCTTTTCCTTTCACCATTGGTTGGATCATGAAATTTGGAGCAAATATCCTCTTTACGGTTCCTCAGGATGACCTAAGAAAAATATATAATACCTTTTTAATAGACCCTTTAAGTGTATTTTGCCAGAGGAATATGGTTTGAAGAGCTTGCCCCAACCCTATTCCACCGGCGGAATACCCTTGGAGAGCCTATGCAGAAGGGGTCATAACTTTTTCTCAGCTCAGATTGAGGAGCTGTAAAAGGGAAAAATGTTCAAAATCTCATGATCTATGCAATGGTAGGCTTAAAATTACACTTTTTATAGTTATAAAAGAGAAAAATTAAAAATTTCAAGATGTATATGAGAGTTACTTCTCCCTAATTCATATTATGGTAAGAAGGAGTTCAATAGAGACCACATTTCCTTAAAAGTACTTAGGTTTGGAGTATTTGATTATGTATTAGAGATTAATTTATGATCAATTATAATGGCTTCAAGTATGAGGTTTCCAATATCTTTTTTCTACTCATCGAAGGAATATGGTATACATTGTTATATGAGAGCTTCAAATATGGGATTGCTAAAGATTAGGGAAACTCTTTTAAATCGATTGAATTACCATAATTCTCAAAAGAGAGTATGTAGGGAGGTATTTATAGGAGTTTCTAAAGTGTTCACTGTTTGTTCATATATAGATGATGTTCTCTAAAATGAGGGTTATAATGAAAAATAAGTAAGTATATGGTTCCATAAATGAGAAATTAAGAAAGAATTGTATATTCCTTTGAGAAATATACAAGCATGGTTGGTGTCAAAAATTATCACTCGGACTTTTTTGCTCGTAGGTTTTTGCTCGGAAACTGTGCACATCCTAGGAGTCTGTTGTGAAGGCTATCGACTAACTTGGAAGTTGCTGAAGAGGCTGTGTAGGATCTCAAGCATCAATGTGCCTTGCTTGAGATTGGTCAGGTGCTTGGCTTGTTAGCTTGAAGCGTGCTACTGGATGGAGCGTGGCTAGTTGCTTTGTTAATGAAGCCTTGCCAGGGAGCCACTATCTTACAAAATTTTCCCTATGACTCAAACTATTTCTCTCTCATAGAGAAGAACAAGGCCTCGACTTTCTCAATGAACTAAGAAAAGAATGTTGGAATTTTTTGAATGAAAATGAACAAAATCTCTCTTGAAGAACACAATCGAGTTCTTTCATGAAAATGAAGAACTCTCAAGAAAGAACCTTAAACCTCTCTCTCATCTTAAAACACAAATGATCATCACTCAAGCTCCATACAGCAAAATCTTGAGCTTCTTGAACCAAAACAGAGAGCACAATGAGCTCTACACGAAGAGCTGGAGAGGATGATGAAGATGCCTCAAACGGAGGGCTTACATCTTGATGGAATAAGAGATGTTGTGCCTTGATGTAACAAGGGCTTGCACTCTCTAACAAAAAACCCTCTCACAAAGATCAGAGATTGCCTCACACAAGGTCTTGGTGCCTTAACACGAAGCAAGGGCTTGAGACAACCATAGGCTTTGATACCATGATGAAGTTGGGAGTGTGTGTTCTGCCTACTTTTTCTATCTCTTTTTCTTTTTCTTTTTCTTTTTCTTTTCTCCCTTTTATCTAATCCTCCATTCTAACTCCACTCCTCTCCTTTTAGAAAATAATGCACCCAAGTCCCTTCTTTTTAGTATTTACATTCTTTACCATGTCGTCCCAAAAAGGTCATTGAGATATCATGCTAACCCTTCCATTTTCTTGTACATAATCTTATTTTTGGGATTATAACCATCAAAAAAAGGGGGTAATACATAGGGGGAGCTTAATAAGGCTCTAGCTGAGCTCAATTTTCAAAGCTTCTCATACTAAAGCAAAGCTATCTTTAAGTATATCATTGTTATCATCAGTACATCAAGATTTTTGGCCCATATATATGCCAAATCTTTCCAAAATTTTTAGAAAATCCATGCAGTCTCATGTATCCTTTCTTTTTCAAAAATCTATAGTTGCATTGTTATTCAGTCATCTTAGAGTTTTAAAAAAATTGAGTCTTTCTTGGAAAAGAGATTCTACTTTGGCTTCCTTATCATGTTCAAAAAACCAAAACAGTAAACAAAAGTCTCCATTAAGCTCCAAAGCTGGCAGCTTTGTGGAGTCATATGATCATAGTCGACGTGTCTCCATTCCATCTGCAAACATCAAATTGTTGGGAAAAGTGGCCAAACTCAGCTGCATCCATATACAAGCACACCATGTTAGAACATGAATACAATGCAATGTGGGATTGCAGGCTTCACGGATCACGGCCATGGTTGTTATCCCTATCAAACCCAACATTTTTTATTATGGATGAAACATTAGAGATGACTTCTAGGGTCACCAAGGGTCTTTTTTCAAGGATCCTAAAGTTTGTAAAGGGGAGTAATACCCTCTTTCTTTTCAAAAACTTCAAGGATTATAAGGTATGTCAATTATTGTTAATTTGAGAGTGTAACTAGAAAATGATGCTGTCACAAATTGAATCCTAACCAAAAAATGCAATAAGCTCTCAACAATGTTAATCCTCCAAAATCCTTCCAAAAAAGTCAAGTGACAAAATGCACACGCGCAAAAAAATGTAGTGAATCTTCCAGTAATAATAATCCGTGAAAACTCAAAAAGTCCATCATTTACAATGGGGAACCTTTAATTTTCATATACTCATGTTTAAGAAATATATAAAGTTTATCCTAT
This sequence comes from Dipteris shenzhenensis, assembly GCF_047967505.1. Taxonomy (NCBI): domain Eukaryota; kingdom Viridiplantae; phylum Streptophyta; class Polypodiopsida; order Gleicheniales; family Dipteridaceae; genus Dipteris; species Dipteris shenzhenensis. The sequence continues at coordinate 47,444,168 of NC_141612.1, forward strand.
CATCTAGGATAGTTTGAACTAAAAGCAGTAACATTAAACAATGTTATCCCATTAAGATTCTATCCTGCTCTAAGAGTATGTTTGCCCCAAAAAGTGCAGCAGTATTGAAAGGATGTCATTCCATTCAAACAACATCTAATGATGCTATCATTGAAAAGAATACAAACAGTCAAACCAGTAAAGTAAATCTCCCAAGGGAACTAACCATGCTCGAGAAGAGCTTGATAGATTTGAACAGGTGAGCTCAAGACGTAGTTGTGAGTAGAATGCTTGGAAATCCATGATAAACGTAGCAATTTCTCAACTAAAGAGTCATGAGCAGAGGTGGCATCAAACCTACAGGCACGTAGTCCAAGGTATAATAACCTATCTATGTGAGGCATGCTATCCTCTGTATCTATGAATATCCTATAGGAAATATAAAGACCACAATGTGATTGCAAAAATCTAACTCTTAAGCAAGAAGCATGACCCCATGAACTCTGCTAATAAACCTTGTAGGCTCTTCGGCTAGCCTTGAAGCCTCCATTGTGCTAGAGTTTTGAGCCCTCAGCAACTTGTAGTCCAAGGGACATCAGTTCTCATTAGCCAGCGAGTGGTCTATAGACCTGAGATAACAATAAACTTTTCATGTAGAGGGTATATCATAAAGCCATTCGTAGTCAATGGCAGTTATCAAGTTTACCATCTCGCTCAGTCTGAAATCTAATATTGCATGAGGTCCAGCATCTATATAGTTATCCTTCTTGTACATCAATTCATTGTAAACTCAAATGTATATCATGACTTTGTGAGGCTAGTAGAAGTGTGTAGTACCCATCACCTCGTGTCTCACGACTAGTATTAGGGTGTTTTAGGAATATGAAGGTGGCGGTAATGTCATAGCGAGATGAAATCGGTGTTTTCTATAGTATAGCTATTGGGGGTTGAGCTATTTGTTGCTCTCGTTGTGAATTGTCTAGAGAACAAAGCCTCTTGTCAAAATAAGACTGTGTCTTATGGAGTGGGATACACACATAAGGGAGCTTAGGCTAAGTCTGTGTTTATTTCATCAAACATAATGGGGAATAGTGTGAATATGAGGGTTGAACTTCTAAGCATTTTACTTGGATTCCTCATCTGGTAGCAATTGGGGAGGTTCCCTAAGGTTCATAAAGCAAAGGTAAGCAGCTAAGAAGGTTCCCGGTCGTCCACATGATCATATAATGTAACTCTCACACATGCAAATACTGAAACCACTATGAAGCTGGACTATACAATCTCGAGCCATATTAAATGAAATCGGAGGGAAAGGCTAGAGTAGCTTGCTTTGGTGAGAAGAAGGGAGCAACTACTAGCCTCCATGCTAGTTCAATGAAGATGGCATCTACTGTAACAAAAAAATGTCAATATACTGAGTGTATCTTATTTCTGCATCTACCCACCGTTATTGCATCAATGTTAGTCCAAGCTATTATGCCAAACCTTCATCCTTGTGCTTCCTCAGCACTCTGCAGCTTTCCAGTAGCTCGAACGATATTTGGTCGCCACTCTGCAGGTAGCACTCGAGCTATAGAGACCAACTATGAGCCAAGTCATGGGTAGAGAAGCATGTTGGGTGAAGAAAGCATGCTGGGCAAGGGTCTTGGGCTGCCAACCATCCTGGGCTCTCCACAGAAAAGGAAGAAAAGAAAGACTACAGATAAGCAAAAAGAAAGGAAGGCTAAAAAGAAAGGCTATCAGAGAAGCATACAACGAGGGAAGGTAGGCTACAAGGCAACCATCATGGGCTGCTACATAGAGGCGGTGCATTCATTGAGTGGCCATGCATAGTGTTGAAGTGGGAACGGGAGGGTCATGACCTGCGTGCTCTCCATAAACCCAAGCGAGCTCCCTGGCCTATCAAGCTGGATGGCAGCCTCTGTGCACTTCTAATAGCTCATCTTCCTAAGCACTGCTCATGGCTGACAGGTCCTTGAGTGCCTCTTCAAGTGCCTTTGGTTTAGCTCTTGTCTCTTCTGAAGCATACTCAGCCAGCTGAGGCATTGTTCTTCTCGAATCACGTTCCATGAAGGATTTGGCTGATCATGTGGGTGAGACAGTCGAGGGCAGGAAGGATCAAAGGGATCCAAATCCTCCCTGGGTCATGTAGTCATTGGGGGAGGTGTGTTTATTAAAATGGTCCTTTGTTAGCACAGGATAATTTGCAGCCTCCTCATTAAGGTCTCGTGGTCGCCCTTAAGTTCCCATGCTTTCCATGCCTCCTTTCAGTCCCTCCATGTGGGGTACCAAGGTGCCTATATCTTTTATCAAACAATCTAGGTACCAAGGTCATCCAAGGGAATAGTTCCATAAGTATGAAAATATTCATGCTCTTGCCACCTTTTTCCCTTATGCTTTGATTTTTTCTTTTCGTTGGGTTTTTCCAAACATATCTTAGGTCCTTGCACTTGTATCATATTAAAAATTCAACATATATCATCTTGATGTCTTTCTCAATAAAAACCATCTTCACCATGGCAATCTTTCCCAATGTGCATGAACCTCATGGGGTCCCATCATTGGCCTACTGCCAAAGGTGTCCACTTTCCTTTTGTATTCGGTTCCTTGATTATTAGGGTGGGCCTATACCCTTCAAGTGGGTTAAGCCCCTTCGAGGAGTGTGTGTGTGTGTGTGTGTGTGTGTGTGTGTGGATTTAATAATCCCATCAATAAATGAACCATACAATTAATTCAATCATTTGGATAAAAAAGCACAAGTTGGAAAATATAAATAAATAAAACTAAATTGAAGTACCTTTTGACAATATTGCAATCCAACACTTTTATAAAAAAGAAATTAAGCGAGCTGGCAAAAGAATTTTTCATTATATTGAGTTTATTGACTAGAATTAGTACAAAAATGTTGAATCCGTCAGGTAGTCTAGGCTCCGAGGTCAGGGTCCACTTACCTGCCATACCATCCAAGAAAAACTAGGTGTTAGAACATCGTAGTCTCAATTGGGTAGACAGATAATGCATGTATTCCCAAGCGTGTTATTGCTTTACCTAGAAACATAGACAATCATCTAGATTCTCAAGTAATTTTTTGAAAATACCATGCCATATGTACAATTGGTGTCACAAATCTAGCATTAAAGGGAATCATCTACCACTATGTGTGTGAGACAATAAGGGGGCAGTCCCCACCCTTGCAAGAAAACAATCAAAAGGGGGAGTATTATGCCCTAACAAAGAAAACATAAGTTTTGAAAAAGCAAGGGGGTTTGTCTGCTCAAGGGAGGTACTCCACACTCTTGAGGAAATAATATATTTATTTATTTTATTACAAAAAATAAATAAGGAAAAAATAAAATACAATAATTAATCATGGGGGGTAGTCCACACCGAGGATTAAGGACAATAATTTAACAAGTCAAAAAATATTTGAGGGATTAAAGGCTTTATTTGCCTTACTAAACAAATCCTATGAAGCATCAAAAATTCCCAATCATGCTAAACAAAAGCATAAAAAGAAGCCAAAAGCTAAATCCTCCTACACAAGAGAGCTTTTTAAGACTTAAGAAAAAATAAAAAATATTACTGAGAAAACTTATAAACTGCTTAAGCAAGTTGTATCATGAAACTTGACAAGGTGATAGCCATTATATGTTACAATTAGGAATATTAATGCTATTGGAACTAAAGCAATTATAAGTAAATAATTATATAAATATATTTTAGAAAATAATTGAATTGCTAGAAATTAAAAGGAATAACTGAATCAGCTTCTAAGCGAGCAAAGACCAATTAAAGCAAATGCATTAACAACAAACCTAAGTAAGGAGAAAGAATAAAAACTTATAATAGAGCCATTGACTTAATAAAGGAAAATATACATAGTTGAAAGAATCAAGAAAAGCTCTGAGCATATTATCTAAAGGACAAGAAAGCCTTTTAATAGAAAAATAAAATTTGCCTAAGAAATTTCTTTAAAGCATACAAGACTAGAAGTTACATATAAAAATTGCCTAAGAAAATTCATGTTCTTAAAGTTACAAGACTAGATCACTACAAATTGTAAGAAACAGGTATTAATGAAAAGAGCAATAAATATATAGAACTATAAAACTTTAAATATATATATAGGCAAATAGAAAACGATAGATATATAAACAACTTGGTATATAAGTAAACCTTAAACTTGAAGTAGGCAAGCTTAGTGACCAATTAATAATCAAAGCCCTCCTAAAATTAGTACCATAAGAACTTAAAATGTAGAGCTGCCGGAGATGAGATGGCGAAAATGAAGAATACACTAATCATCTTATCAGCTCTGTGACTTTAACAAGAGGCACAATGAAATGAGTCCCATGCAAGATCTAAACACAACAAAGAAGGTGATGTTTGTTACAGTAGAATTGGGACAACTCATGGAAGCTAAAGAAGCTTGGGAAACTCCAATGGAAAATGGCAAAGAGGTCCAACCAGAGTCGAGCTACACATTGTGTGAGACATATCGTAGTTTATGAAGACTAAGAAGCCATACGTAAGTGCATTTTAAAGGTTAGAGGCCAAGACCAAAACAAGTGTAAGTCTACGTGAAGCATCAAAAACATGAAACTTCAGAGGAGATTACTGATAAAGTAAAAGATAATAAGTTTGAACGACAGATTAGATCATAAAGTTTGAGAAGAAACACGATAAAGCACCAATTTAAGAGACAAAGAGCAGCCAAGCCTTCAAGCTCGATGAGAAGAAAATCGTTACTATGAGAAATCATTACAAAGCCAAGCACCTCTAAAATGCTACATAAAGATTGTGAGCGGTAGTAAGGAGAAAACCATTGTGAGAGTGGGTTGTTGCCAACAACTGAGAGGATAGAGTGCTCGACTTCTTCATAGGGGGAGGCAAGCAGCCAATGGAGCCGAAACTATGTAAGCAAGGGCGTACAAAGAAGGGAAGGGTAGCAAGGTGGCACTAGAGTTGACAACACCAAGCTGAGAGGTTGTCATAACAAGCTTGGGAGGGAGAAGAGGGTAGTGAGGAGCTTACAAGGGACTCAACATGAGCACACGAATGGGAATGAGGCAATAACATGAAGGTAAATAAAGAAGGAAGCCTTTTCCCAACACTCAAGAAAGTGCATGAGCGGTGAGGGAGTTAAAGACGTATTTGAAGAGGTTGAGTTTTGAATGACCAGTTAAGGAACTTTTTAGGGGTTTGCATTGAGATTGTGAGTGTGGGGGTAGTAAAGTTAATGTTGGTTAATGAAGTGAGGCCGAAAGAGAGAGGGGACAAAAATGGGTTTTACAATAAAAAGTGCCAAAAGAAGTTTGGAATCCATGGATCTAGGTTATGAAGTAGTTAGGGATAAGCAAGGTTAGGGAGTGGTTAGGGGGAACTGAGGGTTCAAAATTAAGTGGGGATTGTGGGGAGCAGAAGGGGGTTGATTATCTAAAGCTAAAGCTTAGGAAGAAGAATAGTACGTGTATAAGCTATATATATATATATATATATATATTGCCAATAATTTTTTATTTTATTCTAATTGAAAAAAAGTGGGGAGAATTTTATTTTAATCTAAGAATCACCTTTTATGGTGATTTTCAAAATCTATCCAACTTACAACAAAGTGGTGGTTTTGGGGTTAGAGTCAGGAAGATGTGTGCGTGTGTGTGTGTGTGAATTTTTTTTGAGGAAAATGTGTGTGCGTGTGTGCATGCGTGTGTGTGTGTGGCCAACCCCCAATCTAGAGGGTAAGACCACATGGTGGGGAGTAAGCCCACCATGTGGAACTTCCTCCCCACCTAGTAGTGTGTAGAGAAAAAAAGGATCAATATGATAAGTGTTAAAAAGTGATGTCACTTGTATAAGTGTATGCCAATTCCACGGAAGGGTGGTATCCATGTTTTTGCACATAAAACGTAATAATTAGTAATTAAATTAAATGGAATCAAAACATTAGCTATTGAAAAATAATTTATCTCAAGCCAAAAATTATCCAATGATAACATGACTACGAACAATATATAATAAAGAGCTATCCAATCAATGCGAATTAACTGTATGGCAATAGCTCGACCAAAGGCTAATTGGGAAATCAGTGTGTGTGTTTAGATTTAAAAGTTCCATCAATAATTATCCATACAATTAATTCCACCAATTGGATAAAAGAGCACTGGTTTGGAAAAATATAAATAAATAAATAAAACTAAATTAAAGTACCCTTTAACAATATTGCAGTCCAAAACTTTTATTTAAAAAAGAAAATAAGAGGATTGGCAAAAGAATTTTTCTAAAGACAAAGATTTAACATGCTTAAAATTATCCAATGATAATGAATTAATTGTATGGTACTAGCCCCCGCGACCAAAGGCTAGTGGGAGATTAGTGTGTGTGTTTAGATTTAATAATCCCATCAATAAATGAACCATACAATTAATTCAATCATTTGGATAAAAAAGCACAAGTTGGAAAACATAAATAAATAAAACTAAATTGAAGTACCTTTTGACAATATTTCGCTCCAAAACTTTTATAAGAAAGAAATTAGGCAAGCTGGCAAAAGAATTTTTCATTATATTGAGTTTATTGACTAGAATTCGTACAAAAATGTCAACTCCGTCAGGTAGTCTAGGCTCTGAGGTCAGGGTCCACTTACCTACCACACCATCCAAGAAAAACTAGGTGTTAGAACATCATAGTCTCAATTGGGTAGACAGATAATGCATGTATTCCCCAGCGTGTTATTGCTTTACCTAGGAACATAGACAACTGTCTAGATTCTCGAGTAATTTTTTGAAAATACCATGCCATATGTACAATTGGTGTCACAAATCTAGCATTAACAGGAATCATCTACCACTAAATTGTGTGAGACAATAAGGGGGGTAGTCCCCTCCCTTACAAGAAAACAATCAAAAGGTGGAATATTATGCCCTAACAAAGAAAACATAAGTTTTGAAAAGCGAGGGGGTTTATCCACACCCATATTTTCTTAAATTTTTTTGGGGTTAAAGAATAATAGCTTGAATAATGAAAGAAGGAATTAGTGCTCAAGGGGGGTACTCCACACTCTTGAGGAAATAATATATTTATTTGTTTTATTATAAAAAATAAAATACAATAATTAATCATGGGGTGTAGTCCACACCCAGGAAAATATTTAAGGGATTAAAGGCTTTGTTTGCCTTACTAACCAAAGCCTATGAAGCATCAAAAATTTGCAATCATGCTAAACAAAAGCATAAAAAGAAGCCAAAATCTAAATCCTCCTAGATGAATCTAGAGCTTTTTAAGACTTAAGAAAAATAATACTAGCTCCTTCTATTCTATAGAAGTCTCCAACTTGGAGGAAATTGACAAATTGATTAATGTACGTGGAGGGTATGAGCAATCTGACAATGTGAGAGCAATACCTATCTGTAAAATCCCCTTTTAAGAATGTAGGATATTTTGAATTTGTCACTTCAAGTAAGTACCATACTTGCAAAGCAACTTTCCTTCAAAAACAAATCTATGAGGGGTTTGTAGTATCGGTGTCGTGGTTTGTAGTATAAGTGTAGCTTAGGACCTTGGGTCATATTCCAATAAGAGACATAGGGTTAAATGTGGTAAGCAAACATCATGCATGTTTGTATGAAAGGAACATGTATCATCATGATTGCAGCAATGAAGGCTTTTGCCTCCATTGGGGGTTGAAAGGTTTAGGAAGAGTTTAAGGATTAGAGGGAGGTTCAAAGTCCAAAAGGAGGTTCCAAGGTTTAGAAGAGGGTCCATGGTTTAGAAGGATTTTAAGGGTTACAAGGAGTTTTAAGGGTTAGAAGAAGGATCCAAGGTTCAAGGTAAAGTACATGGTGGAGAACTCGTCTCCCTCGTAGATCATCGAGGTCAAGGGTTGAGGGTCTAAGGGTTTAGGGGGAATATAGGAGTGGGAGAGAAAAAAGGTATAAGAGTGGAGGGGAGGAGAAGAGAGAGGAGAAGGGAGGAGGAGAAGGGAGGAGAATAAGAGAGGAGGAGGGAGGAGGAAAGGGAGGAGAAGGGAGGAGGAAAGGGAGGAGGGAGGAGGAAAGAGAGGAGGAGGGAGGAGGGAGGAGGAAAGGGAGGAGAAGGGAGGAGGAGTTGGGAGGAGGAGAGGGTGAGAAGGGGTTGCAAGATTGGAGGAGAAGGGGAGGAGGAGTTGCAAGGTTAGGACATGCTTTTGGACGTGGAGTGCAAGGAAGCATGGACACTTGGAGACAATTGCTTGGAATACCAAAGTAGAACTCAACAAAATGGCCCAAAGAGTGTGGACTTCATTCCATTATGGGGTATTTATACAAGTTGGAGAGCTTCTGTCTTTGCATGTAGGAATTGTAAGACATTCTCTCTCTACATGTAGAACTTGCATCTAGGATGCGCATATAGAAGTTGCATGTTGCATGAGGAGTTGCATGTAGAAGTTGGCATGTAGAACATGCATGTAGGACTTGCATGTTGCATGTACAAACTTCATGCAGGAATTGTATGGTGTGCCAACTCCCTTTAATAAGAATGCTTATCAAAATCTTGAGTATGAGATCAATATAACAATATGCCATGAGTAAAAACTAGTCAAATTAGACTGGTTGTGTTCTACCCTAAAAGAGCTTCAAATATGTCTTTACATCTTCAAATTTGGGTAACACATGATTTTGAAAAGAGGTTGGTTTTCATATTTGTGTATTTTTGGATATGCCCCCCCCATCCAAAAGAACCCCCCCCCCCTAGGTCTCACATATTATGAAAAATATGTACAAATTTTAAAATCTTGCATATTTTTCAAGGTATATACCTAATGATTTATGGGAGGGAGGACCTAATATTTTCAAACTTTTCCCTTGCATATTTATAATTTTTTAAAGAAATCCATTGATATTATGTATGTACCTTGTCCCCCCATACTCTGGATTTTGGAGGAGGATAGTAATATAATACATATTGAGTTGGTGCCTCAGGGGCCAAGCATTGCATCTTCAAGCTTCTCAGAAAGTAAAAAGGTCAAGAGAATTGATAGACTAATCAATAGGAGTAGGTCAATTGATTTACAAGAATGAGCTTAGAAGGTGGTTATCTCAACCACTTTAGTCCAAGTAGAGAGTTTAGTATATAGGAATTGAATGCAAGTTGCAACATGCTCTTCCACATGGTAGTTCTAGTCTTGTGTTTGATAGGCTAGCAAGATTGAGTTAGAGTTGCTATTTCTCATAGAGTCTTGTGTCTTTAGCCGAGGCATGCAAGAATGTATGAGTCTAAGTATGGGTTCCACTACTACAAGCCCTTTGTAACATAGATAGACATTTCAATTAATACAAGTGTGTTCTGCATAATTGTATTATTACTTCCTACATTCTATGCACAATTTGTATTCCACTTGGGTGTGTATTCATTTGCCTTCGTATGGTTTTCCCATGTAGTACAAACCCCAACTATTAGTATTTTATTAGTGGCATCTTTTTTTCCACCTTGAGCAGAGTAAAATACCTGGAAGATCAACCTTAGGACTACAAGAGTGATCATCTTCCTATTGAGCTGAGCACTCACCTACACCAAGTTGGGCACAAGGTTATTAGTCAACCTCGGGGTGAGAAAAATACCTTCAACAACATTTCATAGTAAACATCCCTTCTTTGGCTTGTACATGCTTCACCTCACTATAAATCACTAGAGGTTCTTGTACCAAAGCATGGATTTCATTGACTGGAATGAAGGACAAAAGTTGTAAGCCATCCATGGGCACCCAATCTAGAGAAGAGGTTTATTTCTTACCATTAATATATTTTCTTTGATCTACTTTTTTCTTTATAACAAATTAATGCTAAAATATCAAATCATTCAATTTCTTGGACTTTCCTTACCTTCTTCACCTTGAATAAGTCTCCTAAAATCATAAGTCTCTTTCAAGTGATAAACCTCGAGCAGTGGAGTATAAGATTACTTCACAAGATCTATCATCTCCACTAAAGTGAATTCATCATTTCTTCCAAGATTCTTGGAGAATGTTCTAAACATTTGATCTACTTGATCATGAGTGTGGCCAACCAAGAGGAATCCGACTTTGATCTTATCTACAATTCCCATTATCCTTAGGCATACATTTCCATGATTCTCTTTAATCTTATCTATGATTCCCTTATTCACAAGCATATATGTATGTATGTGAGAAATGTATATTTATTTCTCTTGTTGTATTGTTGAGGTGGATATATAGTGCTCTTGAAAGAGGAACTTCCCATATGATATGACAACAAGATGATTTATTTTGACTAGCAGATTTGGAAATTTGGGGGGGGGGGGGGGGAATGATACTAAAGGCATCTCACAAGATGCATTTGGACAAATGTCTCTTCCTTCACATCTTTTGGAACTCTCATGAAGTGTGGCAAATAGGTGTTCTTTCAATCCATACCATCCATAAAGATGCCAATGTATTTATTGGGATCCTTTAATAACTCTTTCATATGCTTTGCCAACTTTGATCATTCTTGATCTTGTTGCTTTCTATGGTGCTAAAGAGCACTATTGATTTGAGCTACATGTTAAAACATATTGAAATTAGCAAGCATAATTAAAATCCATTACCTATGCATGTAAAAAGATTGCTACTTCATTTTCTTGAGGTTGATACCCTTTGTCATTGTCTCTTGAGGTTTGCACACATACTACATACTCCCATTCATACTTTTTTGAGTCTCTTCATATTATTAATGAAGTTCTTCCACAATCTCATAAAATGACTATAGCTAGAAAAGTTTCATTGTATTTTGACATCTCATCATTGTATAGTGTGTAAATCTCAAATCTTGTGAAATATTCCATCAAGTGTAGTTTTCCTATTATCGGCATCTCTCTTTCCATCCATTGTATGGCCATATGTCCAATGGACCTATAATATGTGGATTCATAATAGACCTCACCCTCTTTTGCACATATGCCAACCTTGTGTTCCCAAAGCTATCAATATTTTCACAGTCTAATTTACAAATCTTCATCCTCCCCAAATGCTACTCTACTTACTCATTATTCAAATGCATGATTGCTACATTCAAGTTATCGTTAAAATGTGTGCAATCATGAGTGAGTGCATGAAGAGACTACATGTGGAAATATGTATAAGGGCTATCCCATAAGTCGAATGGGCGCCCAAATATCATGGTATATAAGCCTTGGATGGAGAGGACCTCTAATCACCCCGAATCCATTTTACAAGACAGAGCCTAGTGGGTGTGGGTTGGGACACCCTCAGTACATGGCTCCATGTTGATAAAATGCCACCATGTGTCACCTTGCTGGTCGGGAAGGGCCTCCCCATGGCCCTTCCCTACCCCTTTGCATGGCTTCTACAACTGTGCTCCTCTGCTCTATCCCAACTATCCTTTTCCATCGATTGGTTACTCGTATGAGTCACCATCTTGGGCATCGTGACATGTCAGTTTGTAGTGGTGGCTCTTTATGTTGCCACATTTGGCTTCAGTGCTCAATGCTACCTAGGACTTGGTACACGTGTCTCTATGCCATGCTTTGGAAGTGCCTCTTTATCTAAGGATTCAATCCTCTACTACCACGTGGCAAATGCTCCGTGCATCAAGCTCAAAATTAGCTAAAGATTGGGGATGTGATTACCATGACACGTGGTCTAGATTGTCTAGAAGGATGCCAAAATTTTCAACGAGAGATTCTAAGTTTTAGGGGGCATTGATCCAATGGTGAAGATTTAATATGCACTGACACACGACCTTGATGGGACAAAGCTGCAATAGCAAATTGATGCATGGAGCTCAACATGGAAGCCAAGACACCATATGGACATGCATCGTGTTGGGCAATGGGCAAGTCACAGATTCGCAGTGCAGAAATAGCTTAGCAGAGTGACCAAGAATAGTCTGTAAAATGTAGTAGACTGGCACAAAAGTTGAGATAGAAGTAGCCCGCACACATGAAATGTGAGCAAGATAAACTACCATTGAAAGATATAGCACCAATGGCGTATTGAATGCAATAGAAAATCTCAAAGCAAGGATTCATGCTAACTTGATCCATGGGATCATATTTACATAATCTTGCATGCTAATCTAATCCTAGAGATTGGAATTTCTTACTCCAATCATGAGGATTGGAAGAGCATGCAAGCTCACATGAATCTAATCCCAAATATTGGGTTACATTGTAGGCTAATTCAATCCCAAGGAACCCCTTTCTTTTCCTTGAGAAAGTCCATTTTCTATTGTATTTGTAATGTTGTTTAGTTTCTACACTGGATTTTAATTCAAATTGCCGAATTGATTCTTTTTCTTTGTGCAAACCATTGAAATTGAAGATTTTAAGCAACAAGGGGAGTGCTTCAAAGAGTGACCCCTAGTGTCTTCCACAAATTATTGTGACAAAAAGCAAGACTAAGAATCTCACTCTGGTTGCTAAGTCTACGGTATTTGATTTGGATGGTCATAAAATGGGGTTTATGAACCCTAAACTACCTTCATAGAGCTCTTGCTAGTAGAGAGATCCCTAGATAAGACCCCCAACCATAGACCACCCACCACTACCATTCTCACTAGTGGTTCCTTGAAATTTTAGAGAAGTATTTCTATTCTATTTGCCAAGAGCAAATATGATAGGCAAATCTTATGAATGTGAGGACTTTGGAGGTGTAGGTAAAGAAGCTCATAGGCCCCCTATTGGCCCTCTTGGAAGCTAGAAAGCCACACTTAGTACAAGTGACAAATATAAGGGCTAGAATGACAATAAATCATTTTACCAATGTGGTCCCCTTTTCTTGTAATGGTTGATCCAGCTCAATGCCCTAAAAAGGGAAAATTTAGGGCAACTCTTATGATTAACAAATGATTGGAGGATGCCTAGTGTAACAGGCAACTATGCATAGAGTGCCCTGACTCTATGCATTTTAAAATAGTAGGGGGTACAATATATGCAGGACTTACAAAGGAAGAAGCCACCATTATTTTTTCTTTGGGGCATAAAATATATTCTTGTATAATATTTCAAAAAAAGATTTTACATTAGGCCCCATAAAACTTGTCACCCTAATGAGGGGGTAGAGAAAAAATACTAGATAGCAAAATATCAAAAATAGTTGTTGAGGCAATAAATGTTGAACATTTTCATATAAGAAAAACATAGTTGCAATTTATTGTTATTCCAATTTGACGCTGAAATGCTCTAAAGGCATGTTGTTTTTCCCATCTTCTTGGAATAGCCGACAATGACCAAATCTCATGTCATGTTCATCCTTCTCTTTCTCCAATTGGAAAAAAGCTTCATTGAAATTAAGACGTTCACCTCCAATTGCTCTTGGACCTATTGAAGGATTAAACATTCTTATTTAGTACAACCGGTTATACATGGAGGCAAGCTACTAAGTGGAGTGATGTGCATGTCAAACAAATTCACAAATCTTCCTGTGCATTGATGACAGCACTATTAAACTACATGTTATTTCTAGAGCTCCATATAAACTCGAGTGCATGTGCCTTGGCTGCCTAGTAACCATAATTCCTATTTAACTTTACAAGCATCTCCTAGTAAAATAGCATTCCAAATTATAGGCTCTCCTATTTGAATGTGAATTGCCTTCCAAACACTCCTAGCATTAGGAGAGGAAAAAAATTTCCTCCCTATGCCTATGTCATCTTTTTCATTTTCCATCTCCTTTGCCAATTGACTTTTTCTTGCTATTGGTCCAAATAGCCTTATGAAGATCATCCACATTAGTGTTGATATCTTCTCAGGTATCTTCTTGTCCCAAATCAAAGGGAATCTCCATTTCCATAAGAATTTGTTGTCTATGGTTTTTCACCTTGTGTTGAGAACCTTGTAGACCTCTTATATGCCCTTCAAAGGAGTAGGGATAGGAAGAAACTGGGTAGAATCCACCAACCTTACAAGAGTCGATCCTCCTTTCCATTGTGTGTCACCATCCCATAATTGCACTCTTCTCGCAACTAGATTTTGATCTTGATTTGAGAGTCTAAGCTCCCTCTTGATAACCAACTATTCCACATGAAATCCTCCTTTGCCCAAAGCTATCCCCAACTCCATAGACTTGTTTTATTCAAAATACTCGCCATGATTCAATTATTGTCACTGAGAGGAGGATCTTTAAAAATAATTGACACCCAAATGGAGTCAAGATTCATAAAAGCACCTTTACTAATGAACACAATTTAACTTTTGATAGTGTCAAATGCATTCAAAGAGACTCCCTAGTGTGCTCCCGTTAGTTGAGTAGGGTCAAGATTACAAAGTGTGAAGTCACGGGTTATTTTTCCACCTAGGGGTGCTTATGGGCCTGACCTGGGGGAAATTTCTAAGGAAGATCTGAGACTAGTGCATTTGTAAATTAAGAACTTCTTTGGTGATCCAAGTTGTTGAGAGATTGTAGGCAAAGTGTTGGATGTCTATCACCCCAAGACCTCCTTATTCTTTTGGTATGGTGTACAAAGCCCACCTGGATTCAAAGATTCTTCTTTTTGTACTATCATCCCTAGTAAGGAAAGACTTGCATATTCTGGTAAACTTTTCCAAACCAGATTTCAAGGGAAAAATAGAAGATGGCCACAAGGTAGATCAGACTAGGTAGACTCTTCGTTAGCATATCTGCAGGGTTATCATCTGTATGAACCTTGACAAGATCTATGCGCTTGTCCTCAAGTACCTCCCTAATGAAATGGTACGTAACCTCAATGTGTTTGGTCTTTGCATGAAAGACCAGATTCCGTGCTAGCTGAATAGCATTCATGGAATCACTATGCAATGTCGGTACACCTGTATGAATCCCTAAATCTCCCACTAGCTGATCAAGCCATATAGCCTCCTTGCAACCCTCTGTGGCTGCAACATACTCAGCCTCTATGGTAGACAAAGTAATGCACTTCTGTGCGCGAGACATCCACGACACTGCACCACCTGGAAAGGTGAACACATAACCAGAAGTGGATCTCCTACTATCCACATGCCTTGCATAGTCTGAATTTGTGTACCCAAGTACATGCATGTCTCCTCTACCAAAGCAGATGCACATCTCCTTGGTACCCTTCATGTACCTCATGATGCACTTAACTGCCTCCCAATGCCTCTTTCCTGGATTAGCCATATACCGGCTAACAACTCCCACTACAAATGCAATGTCTAGTCTAGTAGCTATCATAGCATACATAAGACTCCCAATTGCTGATGCATAAGGAACCTTGGCCATCATGGCCCTTTCCTCATCTGATTTGGGACTATCTGTATGACTCAATTTCACATATGGAGGCAATGGAGTACTCAGTGCCTTCCCCCCCTCCATATTGAAACGCTGTAATACTTTTGTAACATACTCTTTTTGTGAAAGCCAAAGGAGTTTCCTACTCCGATCACGCGTGATGCGCATACCAAGAATATGACCTGCAAATCCCAAATCCTTCATATCAAAGGCCTCATGCAACTTGGCCTTTAATGCATCTAGCTCATAAGTATTCTTGCTAGCCAATAGCATATCATCCACATATAGTGCCAAGATTATGAGGCTATTATCCTTAGCCCTTTTAGTGTAGAGGCAGTGATCAATTTCACTCCTTCTAAAACCCTGGGACCGAATGAAAGCATCAAACTTTTGATACCATTCTCTAGGCGCTTGCTTTAGACCATAGAGACTCTTCTTCAGCTTGCAAACTAAATGCTCTTTGCCCTTTTCTTCAAAGCCTTCCGGCTGCACCATCTAAATTTCCTCATGCAAATCCCCATGCAAGAAAGCTGTCTTGACATCCATCTGCATAAGCTCCATATCCTCTGATGCCACTAGTCTAAGCATGCATCTAAGTGTGGTCATCTTCACAACCGGAGAGAATATCTCATCAAAGTCCACACCCTTCTCTTGCTTGAACCCTTTCGCGACCAAACGGGCCTTGTACCTAGGCACATCATCACCTGTGACCTCCATTTTGTAGACCCATTTACATGGCAATGCTTTCTTTCCATGTGGCAAAGAAACCAAGTCCTAAGTCTTATTCTTCATAAGTGAACTCATCTCTGATTGCATAGCATACTCCCACTTGCGTTGATCCTTGTGCATCATAGCCTCTCTGTAGCAAGAAGGCTCCCCACAATCAGTAAGCATCACATAGTCTACCCCTGGAACAAACTTATCAGGCGGTCTAGACACTCTAGATGATCTTCTCAAGGGCATTTCAGCTTGCTGTCCCACTTGCATATCAGCCACATTTGGCTCATCATTTCCACCAATAGATGATCCATCATCTACCCTTGATTGTATACCTGTGGGAGTACTTGGTGGTACCATTTCTTGCACATTTGGTGCACGGACAGCTTGTTGTCTATCAACATATGTAGGCGGATTCACATCCTAGAAAGTGATTCTCCTCATTTCCACATCCCTCATGGGTGCCTTATGCATCTTCTTCTCATTGAAGACTACATCATGGCTGCGTATGATCTTCTTTGCTTCTGGATCCCAAAGACGATAGCCCATCTCTCCACTTTCACCATAACCCAGAAAGATGCATTTCCTAGACTTAGGATCTAGCTTCTTTTGAAGCTCTTTTGGCACATGTGCATATGCCTCACACCCAAATATACGCAAATGAGAGTAAGAGGGCTTCTTGCCACTCCATGCCTCTTCAGGAATACCACCATCCAAACTCTTACTAGGTGATCTATTGATCACATGCATTGCAGTCTTCATTGCCTCAGCCCAAAAACCACCAGAAAGACTTGCATTGGAAAGCATGCATTGCAACCTTTCTTGAATGGTACGGTTCATCTTCTCTGCAACTGGATTTTGCTCTAGAGTACGAGGGGATGTGAGCTCCCTCTTAATCCCACGTGTATCATAGAAATGCTGAAAGTCATGAGAGAGATACTCTCCACCATTATCAGTCCGTAGGCATTTAAGCGTTCTACCTGACTGATTCTCAACCAAGGCCAGCCATTTCTGAAATACCTGGAACACATCACTCTTCCGAGCTATAGCATAAGCCCACACTTTCCTAGTTGCATCATCAATGAATGTCACATAGTATTCAACCCCGCCTGATGACCGTGTAGGCATGGGACCACATACGTCTGAATGCACCAAATCAAGCTTTTCAAACTCTTTCTTTCCCCTTCTTTTATGGGCTGATTTAGTCTGCTTCCCATAGAGACAGTGCTCACAAAATTCAAAATCAGAGAAACTCAAATGTGGTACATAACCCAAACGGCATAAGAGTTTCATTCCATTCTGGCTCATGTGCCCCAACCTGCAATGCCACAAAGAAGTGCTTGGCTGCTCGGTTATTGCAACAACATGATCAAATACCCCTGATACATGTAAGGGATACAAAGTCCCACACTTGGCACCCCTGGCCAAAAGCATAGAGCCCTTTTGAATTTTCCAACTCTGAAAGCCAAAAGTGGTGTGAAAACTAGCATCATCTAGCTGACCCACTGAAATAAGACTCTTGGTCAGCTTAGGCACATGTCTCACATGTTTCAAAACAAATGCAAACCCATTTGCAAAAGAAAACTTTATGTCACCTACTCCCGCTATGTCACATGCATAGTCATTTCCAAGATGCACACAACCTGTCTTTCCACTGTCATAAGTGGAGAACCATTCCCTATGGGGAGTAACATGGAATGAAGCACCAGAATCCAAAATCCAATCCTGGGAATATGCATCATCTAAAGTGGTAAGCAACTCTGCAGATAAACTAGACATGAAGAGAACGTCATTGTCACTATCATGTGTGATTGCATTGATCTCCTCGATCTTCACTTTTCCTTTGTCCTCCCTTGGACTCTCTTCCTTTTGATTTGCACCCCAATTTGCATTCTTTTTCTTATCCTTTTGCTCTCTTTTCAGCTTGTAGCAATCCTTTTTCATATGGCTCTTCTTGCCACAGTGGTAACACTCAATGTTCCGTGCCCTGGATTTGCTACGAGACTTCCCTCTTTCTTGGGATTTCCCCCTGAATTGTGATCTGCTCCTTTGCACATTTAAGGCTGCATCCTACTTGTTGCCGTCCATAGACTTCCATCTAATCTCCTTAGCCAACAAGCTACCCACAACATCATCAAATTTCAGTACTCCACCAGATGCAGAGTTATTGACAGCTGTACGGAAGGTATCCCATGAGGATGGCAATGAACATAAGAGAAATATTGCCTTAGTCTCCGCATCAAAATTCATCTTCTAAGCCTGAAGCTGGCTGAAAATAATATTGAATTCATTCAAGTGAGAAGCAATGGAGACCCCTTCCTTCATCTGCAGCTCAAACAACCTCTTCATGAGGTAAACTTTATTAGAGGCAGTTTCTTTTTCATAAGTGGCACACAGTTTCTTCCACAAATCTTTCATAATCTGCTCATTTACTACTGTGAAATAAACTGACTCTGCAAGATGAAGTCTAATAGTAGACTTTGCTAATGCATCCAACTCATTCCAATCATCCTCAAACATATTTGCAGGCTTAGCTTCAATCCCTACCAAGGGTTTAATCTGCTTCTTTTGAATAAGCACATCCCTTATCTGTTCTTTCCACAGAGAAAAGTTTGTCCCATCAAACTTTTTAATGTTGAAAAACTCCTTTTCAGACATGGAAGAGGATGCCATAATGCAAATAAAGCAAAATCCCAAATGCTAGTGCCTGCAAGAGAGAATCACACCAAATACCATGTGCACCCAAATGTGTATGCCACAATAGAGTGAAATATCACCAAAACTCAAAGCTCAAAGCATCAAAAGATGCATTTGACTCATGTGCATATACTATGCATCCATATGAGCAAATCTGGCCCAAAAGAAAATGCCAACTGCAATGGCAATCCAAAATGCCAATAAGTGTCAAATGACTCAAGCATAAACACTGTCCACTGGCATATGCATCAATAATATCTCATCCAAGAGAGCATAGCACTATCATTGCATCACCTACAATGTGTCAAAGCTGTCCCTCAGCATAAAATAGCATCCATGTGCAAAGCGTCCATAAAAATAGCATCCCACAAGGCAATTTGGGCCTATCAGCGCATCCAATAAGGACCACAATGCATCCAAATGGCCTATAAATCATCCACTGCAACCAAATGCACACAACGAATGAGCGCACTGCAACCAGAGTGATTTGCATAAGGTATGCTCAAGAAATCATGGTCCCACGATAATGACCGCTACTGAAAATAGAACCTGAGATGCCTCAAAACATGGGCACCATTGCATAATTGGACTCAGCAAGAAAATCTGTAAATATCTCTCTTCTACCGGAACTCCAAAATCCCAACCGATGAGTGAGAAATGGGAGTCAACACTTATCCACTGCCATGTGGCATAAATCTAAGGTTTCAAAACCTTAGAATGAAAAATGCATAACAGAGAGACGAAATCGAATACACAGACATCTATAACTCTGAAAATCCTCCACTGAATCGCAGAAGAACTGATAGGTAGGGGTTTTTGGGCGTCTGGAATGCAAT
Source organism: Dipteris shenzhenensis (assembly GCF_047967505.1). Taxonomy (NCBI): domain Eukaryota; kingdom Viridiplantae; phylum Streptophyta; class Polypodiopsida; order Gleicheniales; family Dipteridaceae; genus Dipteris; species Dipteris shenzhenensis. The sequence goes on from NC_141612.1 coordinate 47,463,617, forward strand.
GGGACAGACGGTTTTGGAAACCGTGGTCTCAATCACTGGGTCCAACACACGGGCTGAAAAACGTTTTTTGAAACAGAGCTATTTGTAAACTCCACCGGAGTGCAAATGATGAGCAACATAGAAGTTTTAGGATCTCTTGAGTCCACCGGAACTGATAGATCTGCAAATGGTTGCTCCAAACTTGAGTTCCAACACCTGGGCAGAAAAATGCAGAAACTGACACAATGACTCAGAAATCCAATGAAATGATCCCAAATTCAAGAATGAAGGTGTTTCCAAGCTCCTAAAGTGAAGTGGACACCAAAAGCAAGCAATAGTTGCTTCTACAAGTCAATACGGAGTCTCTGTCATCGAACGGAACAAGGAAAAGCTCAAAAAAAATGACTTTTTCTTTGAAACCACTTAACAAGCTCTCAAAACCACTTCGCAAAGCCAAAGTGACTTTTCCAAAGGTTCCTCCAAGGTCTCTGCACACTCGGATGCAAGTAAAGTCGCCCACAAAGCTTCCCACAGAGCTTCTCCTTCCTCCCACAGAGCTGTCGAGCTTCAAGCATTCATGCACGCTCAACTAGATCACTCGGGCTCTGATACTAGTTGAGAGTGCTCTCAACGGAAGCAAGAACAAAAAAAGGAGAGAGAGAGACAGAGAGCCACACAAGTTTGGTGGGTGCAGAACACCCTAATCTTCTTTTTCATTCATTTATATATGTGTTTGAGTATTGTACATAACTGGGGTAAAGGTCACTGGGGTGCTAAAATTCCCTACATGCTGGCGGCCAGCTGGCCGTACTTGAGGATGGCAGTGCTTTTAGGGGTCTAGGAATTTAGAAACAAGTCGGAATTCAAACACAAGGTGCAAATGGGGTTTAGGGTCCTGATGATCCTGGCCATGGTTAAAGTGTACTTGTGGGACTTCGGGAAGTTGCTACAGCTCTCGGACCTAGTGGTTCGCCATGCCATCTTTTTTGTGGAGGTGTCCTTCTTGATAGGCTAACCCGTACAATCTCCTAGCACAGCCAAATTTGTCTTTTTTCTTTAACAACATTACGTGTAATCAAGTCAAGCATGGCTTCAATTTAGTCAATAATGTCATCCTTACATAGCGCTCTCCTCTATTTTTGCTACCATCTAAAATGATGTAGTAGAGAGATTGAATATACATATTTTTAGATGTTGCTATGAATGTATTAAACTAGTGCAAAATCTTATTAAGAAAGGTGTACCCCCATAATCATGTTTTACAATACAATCATAGGCAACAATATCATGCATGCAAGCTATTGATAAATACAATGTAAAAGTGAAAAGCCCTCTTATAGCTAGGTTTGTCTCAAAATGAATTGAATTATAGTTAGAGAATTTGATTTAATTTCCTTTGGTGGATCCAAATAAAGAAGGGCAATGGGTGTTGGTGTAATGTAAATAACAAACCTTATAGATGTAAGAGAATATGATTTCAAAGAATGACCAACTACCATAAAAGCAACGAGCAAACGCATGTAACCTCTTAATCAATAGATCATTAGGAAGGAACCTTAAATGCTGCCTTGCTATCCGCCCCATCTATCATCATGGGTGTGCCATGCCCTTTGGATAATGAGGATGTGTGGATTCACAATGCTTTGGCGGTGAGGGATCACAATTATATGCTATTTAGTGACATCATTGTGTGTGATTGGAAACTCGATAACATTAACGCTTAGTTATACTAACCATATAGAGCCCTAACTTTTGGTTTAGGAGAGGAATAAAGGTTCACAAACTATCAAAAGTAGGCCTTTTACATACTCTATGGATTTCACTATGGGCACTGCCTTTTCATACTCATGTCATCGTTTTAAATCCTAGAGGCACCTCCCTTTAAGGATCCGATGGTGGTACGAGTACATTTAGGGATGAGTACAAGGGTGGGGACAACCTTAGACCCTTGGTAATGATCTTTGTGTACTTGTCCTTAGTGTTATTGATGTGTTGGGGTCATCCCTATCATGTTTATAACGTAAGTACTAGCATCGTGTATTTCAAGATGGGGTGAGTAATGAGATCTAGACCCCTTGTGGAGGGTGTAAGAGACGTGCATTGTGGAAGGTTTCCATATTCATGTACGATGGGGTAAGTAATGGTGTTAGGGCACCCTACAATGTGGAGGGGATGGTGATTGTAAGCTTGTTATGCACATTGCATGCCAAGGATTATGTGGATGGCGTAAGAAATGATGACAATGCTCAGTGCATCCTTAAGCATGCACACACATGCTTGGTGTAAGTTACTGTGAAATGGCATAAGTCAACCTAGGGTTAGGTGATGATGTTATCACTACACAATGTAGTTGTGTGATTTATATGGTGGTCTTGTCTTGTTGTGAAGGTCATCACATCATAGTTAAGATGAAGGGCAAATCATTGGGTCCATTGTGGAATGATGCAACAAATGTATAAGCATAAGCAGGGGAGGGTAGGGGAAGTTGATGAATGAGGCAAGGAAGGAGGGTCGTTGGTGTTGGGGAAAAACAAAGGGGCGTAGGAGAGGGCCCGATTCACAACCGTTCGGTTGATTATGTTACACAAATGTGTTCGGCAGCTATGAAATTCAAACAGTCAAATGAGATTAGTGGTTGCAGCTTATTGGATGCTTCAGAATTTGATTCGCACGGTAGATGAGCGTCCGAACTTTGGGTTGCATGGATGAAAAACCTTTTGGATGCGTGTATCACCGCTCGGCACTTCCTCTGCATGGCCCTTTTTCTTTTACTTGTTGGGACGTATGTGAAAGGGGGTACAATTTCAAAGAGGAGGAAGTGGCAAGTGCTCTTGGGAGTGGTAAGTGGGGCCAAATATGTGTGTGTGTGTTAGAGAGAGAGAGATTTACAAAAAAAAAGTGTGTTAGAGAGAGAGAGAGATGACACAAAAAGAAAGTGAGGGGGGAGAAGGGGGTGACCGGGGGGGACGGGCTGGGCCGGTGGGAAGCCAGCGAAGAAACCCTTGAATCTCTTTGAGAGAGTGTTTTGCCCTTGCCACCGCCGCCTCATACTCTCTTCTCTTCTCTTCCTTGTTCTTCTTCATCTCCTTCGTTCTGTATACTCTCAACAAACACAATACAAGGCGAGCCCTCTCTTCACTCTTATTTTCTTCCTTCCTTCCTTCTTCCTCTTATGTATAGTGTTTTTCCTTCTTCTTCTTCCTTCGTTCGTCTCTTCTACCCTGTGCCCCTTCCCTGCTCTTCTTCTTCTCCGCCTTTGCCCTAGATCCATCCCCCCTCCCCCTCCCTCCCCTCCCCTTCTTCCCCCTCTCCTCTCTCCCCTCCGCCTCCCTCTCCCCCCCCCCCGCCTCCCTCTCCCCCCCCCCCCCCCCCCCCAATCTTTTCTTCCCCCGTCCCTCCCTCCCACAATTCGCCCTCACCTCTCTTTTCCTTTTTTCCTTGCTTGCAGATCCAATGAAAGGAGCCAAATCCAAGCCCCCCACCCCCAAGAAAGACCTCTCCAAAAAGGGCGACGAAACGTACCTCCTCCTCCCCCCCCTCCTCGCTCTCGCCCTCTCCTGCCTCTCTCTCGCTCTTTCGTCTGGAATGCATGTTCCAATTGTCTTCGTTTTTTCAGCAACCTGAAGAAGAGGAAGCAGCCAGCTCCCAAGGACGATAAGGCTAAGAAGAGACAGAGCAAGAAGGAACGCAAGGCGGCCAAGGACCCCAACAAGCCCAAGAGGCCCCCAAGTGCCTTCTTCGTGTTCCTGTAAGCTCGAGCTCCTCTTCTGCTTGGAGCTTGAATTGCACATTCTCTTTTCGAGCTAAGAATTGATTGTTTTTTCATATTTAGGGCGGAGTTCAGGACCACCTTCAATGCTGAAAATCCGAATAATAAGTCCGTATCCGCTGTAAGCTGTCGTTCTGTCTCCTTCCTTCCTTGAAATTTGGAATGAATTTGTCAAATTTGCTCGCTTTCCAGCACATGTAACTCTTAGGCCTTTACTATCAGGTTGGGAAAGCTGGAGGAGATAAGTGGAAATCAATGAGTGAGGCGGTAAGTTCAAACATTTTTAGCAAATAGATTCTGATAATGCCTAGCTTCCTTATAGAAGGCTGACTTGGGCTGCGTACCGGCAGGACAAAGCTCCTTTCGTCGCTAAAGCGAACAAAAAAAAGGCCGAGTACGAGAAAGCCATACAGGCTTACAACTCGAAACAGGTAGGAGGCCCCTGCAATCACTAAATTCAAGTCGTAGAGGATGCCATAATTTCATCAGCCCACCCATAAGCTCGATTTTCTCTGTACCCAATTACTTAATAGGCCCAGGCAGCCGACGATGTCGGAGCGGAGGAATCCGACAAGTCTAAATCTGAGATCAACGATGATGACGAGGAAGCAAGCGAGGAGGTATGCACGTCATGAATCAGTACCCTGTTGCGACATCGTTTTGTTCTCCATTTTCTGAGCTCAGTGTGGTCGAGTGGTGCAGGAGGAAGAAGAAGACGATGATTGAAGAGAGATGGAACTTTGTTGTATTTATGGTGGCCGATCTGTGAGGTAGAGCTCTTCAAAAGGAAACCAACACTCTTTCAGAGCTTGGTTTGGCAGCAGGCTTTTTGATTCTTCTGTTCGTGTGCAGGTTCAACCATTTGGCTCCGCAGCGTTGTTGTAAATCTAAGTGGCAGCTGCTAACTTAGAATCCAGATGGACTTGACCAAATCTTTGGGCAGCAAGGCTTGCCTTTTTGGCTGGAATCTGGAAACAAAAATTTGTTAGTGCTCTATAAGCTTTAGATAAGTCTTCACGGGCATAGTTTGTCAGGTGTTATATTTTTGAGATATTGCTACCTTTTATTCGACTTTGTAAATTACCCGTGTTTTGTTGCAATGACGAATTTTGGCTTCTGAAACTTCTCTTGCATGCAACTCTGGCATGTTGTGGATTGATGACTGGCATTGGCCTTTTAATAGGTTTGGTTGGAATCTAGAGCCTTTCATTATGCATGAGATTTAGTCTTGTGGTTTTAATTAAAGACAAACAAGCCCCCACGCTCCTTTGGAAAATGAGCCTTAGTATGGTCGAGTGGTAATGTGTTAATCTACTTTGCAACGTAAAAATAATTCTTAGATTGTATGTCCTAATACAGCGTTATTGTGGTCATTCTTGTGGTATGTTTCTTTTAACCTACGTCTTTGCAACCTCAAGTTTTTTATTTGAGTTATTGTGGTTTTGCATTTGAGTTCTTGGCTTAATGGTGGTAATAATGATTGTCCCAAAGTGGACTGGCAAATATATTTAGATTAGCAACCTTCATCAGGATCGAGCATATGAAAGTTTTCCATTTCCTTGAGGTGAGATCCCTTTCTTTCATGTGGAGTTCTAAAGCAAAATCATATGTAGTTTCTTTGCACACAAAAAAAAGCGAAGATATGTCGTCCTTGTTTTTCAAGGCTTAGTAGATGGATTTGGTGGTAGGTCTCCTTTCCAAATATGACGGAAGGAAATAATTTTAGCAAAGCCATCCTAAAATTAGAACCTATGCTAGGGGGTTTTGTTGAAATGTGTGTTCATATTCGAATTTGATGTAAGGTGTCTAGTATTTGTATTATTGTATTTTAGGTTCGTTGTGCAACCCAAGCTCTTGTACTCCCCTTAAATTGGATAATAGGTTCCTTGGCTCCATCTGAAAGGGCCCATTCTTCTTAAATGGTTCCCTACTATCCTATATTCACAATTTGAGTATTCTCCTCCATTACAAAATCTTCATTGCTCTAGTTGGAGAAATCTTGTTACATGATTTTCTTTTGTGATCTCTTTCCCCCCCCATTGAGTGCTTAACAAACCCAACAACCCTTTTGTACTATGATTCTTTTGAAAAAGTTATTGTGGGTAGGTCTCTTGGAAGTTATGTGATGTACTCAAATTATGAGAATGTAATGACATTTGAGGCCACTATTAGAGATTAAGGACTTCTTAAGGGAAAGGTTTAGGTACTAAGGTGGTTTGGAGGGGTTCCCATTAATCCATAAGCAATACCCCTCTCCCCATAGTTCTTTTGAAAAAGTTATTGTGGGTAGGTCTCTACTAGGCTATGTGATGTACTCAAATTGTGTGAATGCAACGACATTTGAGGCCATTATGAGAGATTAAGGACTTCTTAAGGGAAAGGATTAGGTACTAAGAAGGTTTGGAGGGGTTCCCATTAATCCATAAGCAATACCCCTTTCTTGTCATAATAGTTCATCTGGCACTAGTGGTGCTAGATAGGTGCAAAATAGAGTGGCTTAGTAGCACCTAGAATAGCAAGAGCAAACCTCACATATAGGCAATAAAGTTGTGGGATGGAAAATATGGAGCGTTGGTGCAACACAAATAACAAGGTAATGGACAAGAAGAGGAGCTTTCAAAAATGTCATTGTTTGAAGAATTAAGTGTGAGCATTATTATTTGTTTGCAGAAGCATAGTTGAAGCTATGCGATTGTAATAGGCTACGAGCCCTTTGTTGATGAGTTGAAGTTGTCTTTCGTATCACTCCTTTCCTTTCTCTTAGTTTGTTTAGTGTATACTCGTTCCCCCTTGCTCTTATGATTTTGGACCACGTTACGACAAATTATGGTACCTTCCAACCATGCATTGATAGAATATATGGCTATCCAAGGAGTGCAAAGGAGGAAAGCTTGGTAGCACAAGCACTGTTTTGAGCATTGAGAACACAGAAGCAAGATGATCTGAGACTAGAAATGAACTCAGACCTAGGGATGGATGACTTGCAACCAAGAAAAAGTGTACTGGGTAGCTCCCAACGATGAAGAGCGTGAGGAGTGATGAGCAGACTCGACCTTGCTAGAAGAGAGGCATCATCCAACTACTATGTCGAGATCAAGAGTGAACTAGGCCATGTTTTTTAACCAAGACAAGCCAAGGAGATTGAACTAGAAGGGCCCTCAAGATTGTTGTATGGTGACAACTCCGAGCATTCTTCTATGAAGAGCCAAGATTTGGACTACTTCCAAGAACTTGCCAATGAGCCAACCTATGAGTGAGACCACTGACCAACAAAACAAGTATTAAGAAGACATGGCTCCAACGGAGAACATCAAACGACAAAAGATGATCCATGAGCGAGTCATGATTGTGACTTTCAAGCACAAAAAAGAAGCCAATCAAGATCTTCACGATTTAGGAAGCAAGCACAAGAGTGGAGGTTTAGGCAAGGTGCCCAAGTCTAGACGAGCATCCGATGGGGCGAGATATGCATCACACTAGAAAAGACAAGGACTCTTGGGCCACCATGTGCATCTCACTGAGAGCAACACAACAGAGTGGAGGCACCTAGGTAGATGAAGCCTAGGGTCAACATAGTGGCAAGTGCAAGCACGCATGACTAGAGGCCAGGTGGAGCCTAGAGCATCACTAAGATAGGTCTTGATGGTAGAGCTTCTTCACTTGCTCAAAATCTAGTTTTTCTCTAGCTCCCCATGTGAAAGTTATTCTTTTCTTTGTAAGTCATGCAAAGGAGATGCTTTATGTACAAAGTGATGTATAAGTGTCCTATAAAATGAGCATAAGCCCAGAAATGATCTCCCCTCAAGCACTATCTTCAAATTTGTCCATTCAAGAATTACTTCAACTTGTTAGGATCCATTTCAATCTCACCTTCATAAAATGTGTTTCCCAAGAACCTTATCAAATTTACGAATAAGTGGTGTTCCTTCAATAGCCTAAACACAATCCTCAAGTGCTCTCTTTGCACTTGTTTACCCTTACTGGACACTATAATATCATCAAAGAATGATCCAACAAAACATGCAGTTGAATACTCAAACCAAATGGAGCTACCAAGTATTCATAAAGTCCTTGTGCTAACCAAGATGTTGTTTTGAAAATATCCTGAGGGGCAATCCATACTTGATGGTACCCACTATTAAGATCTATCCTACTCAAAAAATTTGCACTCCTCAAGCTATTTAGAATCTCATCAATTTGTGGAATTGGAAAACAATTCTTGATAGTCTTATTTAATGCCCCGTAGTCCATTATCCATCTCTTAAGAGGTAAAAGCATTGGCAAAGTAGAAAGGTCAACTACTTGGTCTAATCAATCCATGCAAAATTACCTCTTGAACTTGTCTCTAAATCTCTTCTTGTTGTGACTAACTTAGTTCAATAAGGAGGTGTATCGGGTCGTGTGCTGCCAACAATTAAGTCTATATTGAGATCCTCTGGTCTCTTGGGTTGGCAACGTAGGCAAGTCCTGTAAAAGCTCTCCATCAATTCTTCTAGGGACTCTCTCCTATCTACGTTGATACTATGTTCATTCCCACTTTTTTCGACTCACACATAAATAAAATAAGAGCAAACTAATTTCTCCACTATCTTTTGTACCTAGAATGACTACATCATCAGTATGAGGTTGCCTAAAATTCTAGCCGAAATGGTGCTCCATATAGAACCACCACAATCTTCTTCTAGTAGTCATAGATGGGCTACATTTTATGGTGCCTAGTTGTTGACCCAACACCACATCCAATCTACTATCCTCCTAAAGAGGAATGTGGTCTTGATACCCATGGATGTATACTCTCAGCCTAGCTGCCAATAGGTACTTGGTCTGGAACAATCCCCAAAGATAAAGCTAACTCAAGTGAAATGATATTATGAGAGGAGCCATTACCAAAGAAGAAGAACGCTAGTCTGTCCCCCATACATTGTAGTTTTTGGTCCATTTGCTGTAGCCTCACTAATTTTATTTTTGTTGCATCATTCTCTCCTGCAGGCTATCCTGACCTTTGCTCGTAAAGGCGAGTCCTAAAATTCATCACACTGAATACTCAAGCCCTCTCTTATACCTTGCGTTAGTCTATTGGTCTAGCCAGGTGTTGTGTTTGATATGCGCTTTGTCACATGGATACACAAGTCCTCTCTTATACCTGGAGTTAGGGCCTTAGCACATGGATGGGGCTAGCATGGGTTTAGGATGGGAATCTTTTTGTCATCATTACTCCCATCCTACACCAAGTGGTCTAGGATGGATTTAGAATGGGAGTAGCCACTTTTTCTCCCATCCGGGACCATGGCCTCTAGACCCTTGCAACCAAAATGGGTTCCCCTTTTTTAGGGACTCAAAAACATGGAAGGATGACATGTGTCCTTGTCCCCACAAGGTCCCCCACTCTTAAAAACATGAAATGATGCCATGTGTCCTCTTCCTCCTAAACCCATCCCTAGTTCTTTTTTTGTTAGCAAATGGTGGGATGGGAATAGGATAGAAATATGCATGGGACCACTTGGGACCACCTTTTCCCATTCCCATCCTATTTCTTCCCATGTGCTCAGCCCCTTATTAGTCTATATTGGTCTGCCTACCTCACTAACAGGTGTTGTATTTTGTTATTGATTTATTCTAAATCCTCCTGTACGGTTGGGATTTGGCATAAAAACCTCTTGTACTGCTTTATTCAAATGGAAGCTATCCCTTCTCTTTCTAAACTCCGATCTATCCCGTTCTAAGCAAAACTTCCGCCATTTCCTCTTTTGCCCTGAATCCTCATTGCCAAGGGAATGAGCTTCAAAGTTTTAGGGCTGAAATATTTTATTTTAGTCTTAAAAGTTTTATTCAAGCAACTACGATACTTACGGGCTTGTTTGTTCTTTTTGAAAGTTTGACCTTCAAGAGTGTTGCTCAAAATCGATCTGTGTACTCCCAAATTGATGCTCCTTCTCTCTGGCTAAAGCTATCTCACTCAATTAGTATCTCGGACAAAAACTCAAGTGATAGGAAATGTTCTTGTAGCTACCTTTTAAATTCCATGCAAGTCTTTGGCATCATATCTTGTATTTCTAAAGCCTAGTGCTAGAGAGCGGCTCATCCATTGAGACGCAAAGTAGAAAATTCAATTGCCCTACTCCATGGTCTACTCTCATGCAAAGTATGTATCTAGACTCCTAATCCATCGAAGCAAAACCTTAGGCTTACGATCTCCATCATGCTTCGACATTTGCACATGATTCTCTCCCAACTTCATCTTCTGTCCAGGCTCATGGCATCAACGTCGTCTAAAGTCTCCCAAGATGTGTCCAAGATCTCTAGCGACTCGATCTATAGCACCTCCTCAATGTCTTCCTTGGGTATCATGTCTTGAAGCTCATCCTCCTCTCCCTCATCATTATATATTCTCCACACCTATAAAACCAATGGGGCTGCATCTTCTTTCCTTCCTGTTGGGCTGATCCTTAAGTCCTCCTCCATTTGCATTCTTGGTTGTATGATTCTATGCTGCTTTCTCTCCCAACTTCTCTCGCGGATTGATCTCTCCCGTGAATCATGAAGTGCAGTGTCTATCTCTATTTTAGCTTTGGCTCTTGCAACGATGAAGCACGCAGGGAAATGCGATACGTAGGAATCCAAATGCTGAATATATCGAGTACCACCTCGTCTCCAACAAGCTCTACTCTGGCATCCTAAATCACAGGAGTCTCCTCCTCTACCTCCGAGTGAACTGGACACATCTAGTCAACATGCCTCACCAGCTTGTGTTGCTTTGGGGGGTACAATCTTCTTGATTGCTAGGACTACTATTTTCCTTTGGTTCTCCTCAAAAACAAAGGGAGGAACAACACATGGTCATGAATTTTATCCACGGCCTGAGATCTGGCATTTAGTGGTATGTCCAAAGCTTTAAGCTAAAGGCCTAGAAAACTGCCTACAAGCTTGCTTGAAATTTTGGGATCATGAGCTAGGGCAAATTGCAAGAGTCCACTTTTGTAGAGACATTAAGTCCAACAAGCCAAGAACCCGAGGAACAAGAATGGCCAACAGTCAAACGAGTCTTGGACAATTAACGATGTGATGGCTATGGTGGATACCTAGATGCATAGACATGTGCAAAGTACAATAAGGAGGATTGCTTTTACCAATGTCATGTCCAAGACCATAAGAAGAAGGATTGTCCTCTTTATAAGGAGGTCCACGAAAACAAAAAATAACTTTATGAGAAGACCACACTAGTTGGTCTAGGCAGACCGTAAACAATTACAATTATCATAGTAGAGCTTGAGGCCCATGTTGCAGGGGAACGACATTCACGTTCTACCATGTCTAGTTCTATGGCCAAAGTGGTGGTGACATGCCTTACCTTGGTAGACTCAACGAGTTTTAAGGACAATATATCGGCCAAGGCAACCAAAATCGCATGCTCATGCTCTTTAGAGTGTGGTGGAACGAGGCAAGAGTAGCCAGCTAAAGATTTTGTGCAAATAGATACCAAGACAACCTACTGATGTAGCATACATTATCTTGGGAGCTAGATGGTGTGACACGACCCCGCAGGATCTGACCCTATCACTAACCTAGAATCTCGTCCTCAATCCAACCAGAATCATAGCACACGTGCCTTGATCCTCCCGACCACCCCCGAGCACGTGGGCTTTGTGGGGTTGTCATCTGGTATCAAAGCCATCATATCATGATTGAATTCAACACGAGGTATGCAAAAAAGATGTATTTCAGGTACGCTTTTTGAGATTGCTCTTGCAAATCTGAATTTTCGCTCATGTATGGGCTGAATCGTTGGCTGATGATGTGCGCTCATGATTGAGAGATTTGTGGAAGAAATAGAAGTCCATAGGCCATGTGCTCTCTCTCGGTTGCTATGTGTTTGGAAATCGTGATTCCCTGAGAAGGGTAGGCGATGAGAGGACTTGATGCTTTCAGCAAGAGATATGAGGATGGATCGTTTCTGACCTATAACTACCCACGCTTGGGTTGTTGATGTGATTGGCTGTGTGGGGACGCGTGACAATAGGCTGGTTGGGAAAGAATTCGCTCTAGGTTCTCAAGGATGAGATTCCTACCCTAGAGACCTAGATTTGCTGCAGTTGAGAAGTAGGAGGAAAGAGAGAGCATTCATAAGCCTAGAAAGCGGCTTGTCTAGGAGATTCAGGCATCAGAGACAGGGGCGATATGATTGGAGGCAGGCTCTTGGCTTTGGGAACGAGCATATGGCCTGATTTTAGCGCGTTTTGGCTATTTTTGGCTAGCTGGAGAAAAGCGGGACAAGATCTATTAAAAGCGAGACTATTTTTTGGTTAAAAAGCAGGTTGCTTTTTTGTTTTTCTCTAGCAAGGAAAGCACTTGCTCTAAATCTAGCGCGTTTTGGCTATTTTTGGCTGGCTAGAGAAAAGTGGGACCAAATCTATTAAAAGCGAGACTATTTTTTGGTTAAAAAAAGCAGGTTGCTTTTTTGTTTTTCTATAGCAAGGAAAGCACTTGCTTTAAATCAAGCAACCACCCTAAATTCGCCTAGCTTTTGATGGCCCTTCCTGGCTATTTATATACTCGGGATTTCTCTCTCTTTCTCACTTCAGCACTTCAACGCATGAAGGCGAATTCCCCACCCTCTTTCTGTCTGAGATCAGCCTATCAGATTCTGCCATCTTTCTTGCTGCCCTCTACCTGCCTTCTTCCTTGATTCCGCGCAGCACCAGATTCTCTTTTGCTAGTGTGAAGAGCACGCGTTGGACGCAGTTGTTTTTCTTCTAGTCCCTCTCCCGTGCGAGATATTTTCCAGCCATGGAAGGACATCAAAGTAATGAGACACCTACGTTGGATTACTGTTCTATTGAGATGATGAGGCTACATCGAAGATTAATCCTCGTAGACCCCATGACCTGCTACGAGAGATGGATTCCTTGATGGATGAACTCTGGGCAGCTCTTCACTACTATAAAACCCCTCAGTACCAGAAATATATTGAAGAAGGCTCATGTTGTTCCAAATGTAGACAGCTTGTTTTAGAGTCTTTATACCGCTTCCGTGCTATTGAGACGCGATGAAGAGGTTGACATCCTCAGTTTTGATCGACACCCAATTATTTTTTGGCTCGACTAGATCTTTTGAACCACTCTTGGTTCAAGAAGCTCCCCAATTTTGTATAAATTATGTTCTAAATTGTCTTGTTATTAAATTGACCAGGTTTTGGTTAATTTGAATTTGATTTGTAACTAAGTGGCATTTATAATTTGATTGGTTTTTTCAAATTATATAACGTGTACTTTTGTTCCATATATCTTGCAGTTTTTTAGATATATGGTACATTGAGGATGCCTGAGAGTCGAGACTTTGTTACATCTTAAACTGGACTTAACTAAGACAATTGGATTTCCCTTTCTCGAATCTTGGTGCGTAGATTCCTGTTTGGTTTCTATTTGAAGTTTTGATCTCGATGTGATTGTGAGTTATGGCGTTTCTTTGAGTTACCGTTTGGACATATGAAGGTTCTTATTGATTAGACCAGGATGAGTCTTGTTGGATACCTTCTTTGAATCATGTCCAAAGGCGGGGTCATTCTGATTCTCACTCTTTTAGCCCGAGGTCGTGGATTGTCAGGATTCAAGAGTTGTTAGGGATGCTACCTGCTATTTTCGTCTTTGACCTATTGGTTGGGGTATTGTAATACAAGGGGGTGATATAATCACATTAAGAAAAGGATTGAGTACGGATTTGCCACCCTAACTCAATTGAGTTGAAGAGGGATTGGCTACCTGATCCACTCATTTTGTCCACTGAGTTTTTTATTTGCAATATACTTTGGTGGTATGGGACACTAAGGTATATTACATTTAAGATTCTCTAATGTGGTGGTATAATCCAACGTGAAATAATACCCAAGGACCTCTAGGGTGAAGTACAAGTAGGCTGAATTGAATTGGGGGCAACCTGATTAGATTCTTTACGAGGGCTAACTAAGATTCTTTACCGTGAGAGAAGCCATGTATTTTTTGGGTTCAACCCTGTAGCTCCATAGTCTAGACTCGATCTCAAGGAGGGTTACCACATCTCTTCTGATGATGGTCTGTCAATGCCTTGTTTGGAACTTGATGTTCCTAGATAAGAGGTCCTAAGAACTGGATGATCCTATGATTGGAGTGGTTTTGTTGTGCACAAGTTTATACAAGATATTCAATACTGGATCTTGTTTTAAGAGATTTCGGATTGTATGTTTCCATAGTCTTTGGATCACATACGATGTTATTCCTATGATGGTTGACTATATTCATGTCTAGAATAGTACCATTGACTGGATATAGCCAACTAAATTTTTACTGATTATCCTCATGTAGGGGCCTTTCGAGGATAGATCAAGGGGACCATATTTTTGGTCAGGATTTTGCCCATTGATACTTCCATGAAGATTCTTCCATCATGAGTTATGAACGGATACCTAATTGTTCTGCGATGGAAAGTCTGTCATGTATTTCAACCCAAGAATTTGAATTACAAGGGTATACCATTGAGGGATTTTTAGAATACTAAGTAATTCAAGAACTAGGGTTGATAGAAATTGCAACCAAAAAATTGGCCTCGAGGGGTTCAATTGATGGGGTTGTTCGAACAATGATTCCTCGATCTCAACCTAAGATTTTGAGTTCAAGGATACTCAATAGATAAGGTTGATAGAATCATTTACCTTCAGGTACAGATTTTACCATGCTTGTGTACAGGATATGTCAACGGAACTAACTCTGTGGATTCAAGCGTTACTGGATTTCTCAAGGAGAATACTCGACGATATGTAACCTTGTTTAGATTGAGAGATTTACTTTCCTTAGGTTGGTTATCACACATTGTGGCTTTGGCCTTAGATTCTCTTTGATTTGAATCTCGTGGAATGTATAGCACAGTCAAACTGATAGTCAGAGTATAGTTATTAGCATTGACTCATCTTCACAGAGAGTTTTCGGGCTTTTTGGTGAACTCAAGAGTGAGTTCTTAGAGGAAGGGGAGTATGTCATGTGCATGGTGTACCTAGGGTTGGATAGCAGGTGAACGTGGGTTACGAGATAGCATAGGGCTGGATGGCTATTTTTAGCCGAGATTGCTATATATAGAGATTGATTCATATATAGTGCTTACTTTATATGGAGGGAGCTATTCATAGCATTGTGCTATCTATAGCGGGTTTCCTTCTATATAGAGGGAGGGCCAATGCTATTGTGTAGATCAGTTGAGCGCTCCTCAACTGATGGATGGGACTTGGACTCAAGCCAGGACTCTGGCCATCTACATGGTGGATCATAGGTGGTGTATCGAAGGTCCTCTGGACGGGCTCAGGTGGTATGGGACGCCTGGGTTAGATACGGGCCTATGGATGAGTCGAGCTGTAGCCCACGTGCTCCGGGGTGGTCGGGAGGATCAAGGCACGTGCGCTATGATTCTGGTTGGATTGAGGACGAGATTCTAGGTTAGTGATAGGGTCAGATCCTACGGGGTCATGTCATGGTGGCACCATTTTCAGGTTCAATCTGATTATGTAAGGAGGGGGCCACCCCAAGCTAGATGGTGACACCCTTTTCAGATTATGTAAGAATGGGCCGACCCCAAGTTGACCCAAGCTTATCATGTGGCTCACAAATTAAGTTACCAAACCCTTGATTCAGCCATCCAGCTGGAGCAAGAGCTACACAAAGAGGGGTAGGTCGTTTTGTTCTATGTCAATGAGGATTCAACACCAGTGACAAGCAACCCTGCATAAGAGGCACCCCTCCAGGAATACAGATTTTGTGCAAATAGATACCAAGACGACCTACCTATGTAGCATACATTATCTTGGGAGCTAGATGGTGGCACCATTTTCATTCAATCTGACTATGTGAGGAGGGGGCCACCCCAAGCTAGATGGTGACACCCTTTTCAGATTATGTTAGAATGGGCCGACCCCAAGTTGACCCAAGCTTATCACGTGGCTCACAAATTAAGTTACCAAACCCTTGATTCAGCCATCCAGCTGGAGCAAGAGCTACACAAAGAGGGGTAGGTCGTTTTGTTCTTGCAACACCAGTGACAAGCAACCCTGCATAAGAGGCACCCCTCCAGGAATACAGTTGTTCCTGAACCACAACCAAAGAACAACTGGATAGACCTTACCAGATCTTCACCGCTTAACAAGGATCTGTATTAGCTCAAGAAAGATGAATTTGAGAGAGGGAGTTCTTTAGGCACAGCCTAACCCAGAGGATTTGGGCTAAAAGAGCTCGACTTGATTTTCTGCAAAGTACAGAAATGTCCATATTTGCCTCCTGCCTCTGAGGGGTTTGAGGGGGAAATATATGGAGGAAGATTTTAAGTGGTGCTGCTTTGCTTTAAGTACATCCTATTTTGAAGGGACATGCTCTGGTTTGTTGTCTGTCATCTTATTGCTTTATCAACTGCCTCCTGCCTGTGTGGAGGGTACAAGCCAGCTACTTTAAGCCAGCCCTGCAGAGGCAGCTCCCATAGAGTGTGTACTACAACAAACATTTGTGCGCAGATTCCTTCATTGACACCTGAATCTTCAATAGAAAGCATTGTGAATCTCTCTGCTTTTGACATGCTGCTTTTTGGAGCATCAGATGATCCAGGAAACGTTTGAGTTGAAGGTTGTGTTGACATCAGAATCTTCAATAGAAAGATCATACATCTCCTCACATTTGACGCACTGGTTCTGGAGCCGCAGATGATCCAGGAGACCCCTCCCTAATGAATATCCTGTCGTAAGCCCCTTTCCATTGCCTTTCAAATCACTGGAAAGAACGATAATCTTGCTGCCAAAGCATGAAGCATCTTCTGTCCTTGACTAGTCCGCATTGTGGAGCCTCATAATGGCACTTTGGTTTACTTCATAGATTCCAAATCTGAGAGTGCCTCCATTCTTTACATGTGTGCATATCTAGAAACTTGTGTGCAATGTTTTTTAAGTGCTGCAAGGGTAGTAGAGGGTTTGCTGCCCTATTCTGTGACATTGCTACCATCACATCTTATAAAGCTAATATTTCCAGCATGCTCACTCTATGCTTTCCCAAAATTGAAGCGATATATTGGACCCACTCTCAGGGCCTGACAATCCCATTCATGCATTTCTGCAATCCATTGAAGGAACCTCCTCTTTGGCTTGTTGCATCTTTGAAAACTCATTCTTTGCGTGTAGCTGTAAATACTGAACTGTGTGTGTAAAATCAAAGAAGCTTATGTTCTACCCAATCATGGATCGTGTAGGTTAATATGTTTGTGTAAAATCCAAGAAGGTTATGTTTGGCTAAGTTTTACCTAATCATGGTTTGATCCTCCTCCTAGGACCTCTCAAGCGTGATTACAGAGTCTTTTGCATACTTCTGTGACTGTCTATGAGTGCTTTTGTGTGTACATGACTTGGACATAACCTATCTCTAATCTAAGCCATTGACTGAATTAGTTTATCTAATAGGAGAGCTGATGCAACTCTATCCCACGTAGAACCAAGTAGACACTACTTTTTCTCAAGTGTATGAATTAAAAAGTTAATTTTTATTTTTAAGAAGTCTTGTCCATTGACTTCAAAATGAATGAAGGAACTAAACACAAAAATTTTATTTCCACAATGTATTCATGTGAACCAAGATCTAGGTATATATGCATGATCTTGAGTACTTGAACCTAGTTCGGATGGAAACCCATGGGAAGATACTATTGGAAAAGTCAAACTAGCATCTTGGGAAGATACCTTTGGAAAATTCAAATCAGCATCTTGGATATCATGTAATTAAAAGTGTCACTCTTTGAGTCAATGGAATCCATCCTAATATAACTTGAGAAATTATAAGTGCTTTTGTGTGTACATGACTTGGACATAACCTATATATACCTAGATGAATCCAGGAACATTCCCAAACTCATCCTCTAAAAACAAAACATAGTGCAGTTTCAATCTCATGATAGTCACTCACAAGGTTGAAAACCATAAACTCCATCATGCATAGCAGGGACTAGCAACTATGACATCCCCACTGATGTCATCAGCGCCCAACAGTGGGTGTAGACCATAGTATAAAAATATGCTCTCACACATACAAATCCACACACCCACACATACTTGAGCATCCATTTATACAAAGTCTTCGTACTGAGTTTCTGTCGGCACTCCGGAGGTGAAGGGCAGACTCAGCCATGATGAAGGCTAGCACTAAAGGAGAAGGCTAATCAAAAGGTAGTCCAAAATCTCTTCATTCAAGCTACAACTACTTGTGAAGTCTAAACATTTTCATTTTAGTCTCTCCCCAACGAGCATCTAAACTCTCACACATACAAATCCACACACCCACACATACTTGAGCATCCATTTATACAAAGTCTTCATACTGAGTTTCTGTCGGCACTCCAGAGGTGAAGGGCAGACTCAACCATGATGAAGGCTAGCACTAAAGGAGAAGGCTAATCAAAAGGTAGTCCAAAATCTCTTCATTCAAGCTACAACTGCTTGTGAAGTCTAAACATTTTCATTTTAGTCTCCCAAAAGAATTATCACAATACCAGCAGGCCGCAACTTGGACGAAAACTTCACAAGGTGAAATTTGCATGTCCGCTAATACGGCAGAAGCATATACCTAGATGAATCCAGGAACATTCCCAAACTCATCCTCTAAAAACAAAACATAGTGCAGTTTCAATCTCATGATAGTCACTCATAAGGTTGAAAACCATAAACTCCATCATGCATAGCAGGGACTAGCAACTATGACATCCCCACTGACGTCATCAGCGCCCAACAGTGGGTGTAGACCATAGTATAAAAATATGCTCTCACACATACAAATCCACACACCCACACATACTTGAGCATCCATTTATACAAAGTCTTCGTACTGAGTTTCTGTCGGCACTCCGGAGGTGAAGGGCACACTCAGCCATGATGAAGGCTAGCACTAAAGGAGAAGGCTAATCAAAGGTTAGTCCAAAATCTCTTCATTCAAGCTACAACTGCTTGTGAAGTCTAAACATTTTCATTTTAGTCTCTCCCCAACGAGCATCTAAATCTAAATCTAGCTGATAGGGCAACGCACCATTTAAGATAGAAAGAATTATCACAATACCAGCAGGCCGCAACTTGGACATAACCTATCTCTAATCTAAGCCATTGACTGAATTAGTTTATCAAATAGGAGAGCTGATGCAACTCTATCCCATGTAGAGCCAAGTAGACACTACTTTTTCTTAAATGTATGAATTAAACAGTTAATTTTTATTTTAAAAAAGTCTTGTCCATTGACTTCAAAATGAATGATAGAACTAAACACACAACTTTTATTTCCACAGTGTATTCATGTGAACCAAGATCTAGGTAACCTAGTGTGACATGCAGTTGCACCCATGCTATGGGACGTGTAGAATACCCTTTTTGACACATCCCAGCACTCCTGAAACCCCTGATCTGCAGAACAACCACACACAACATCAGATCTGAGCAGGCTGCTCACCACCCAACCATGACATCTACGGGATGTGATCCCGAATCAGAAGATGTCCCCTCCGAGCCACGAGCTGAGCTACTGGCACGAACTCCCAATCAGATCCAAACCAGCCTGGTGTCCCATACCACCAGGTGGCGCTGTGAAGCCCTGGATCTGTCGCTGGGCCTTGGGCTACGCTAAGATGCAGGCGCGCATCCGCGACTCAATCCAGGATCAGACCTAGCACCTGGGAACAAGACTTGCTCCCAACTGCACACTGAGAACTGAACCCCCTGGGCCTCTTTTATAGACTCGGGCCCCGGCGCCAAAAATAGCGAAGACCTATAAATAGTTCGTACCCTTGCCACTCAACCCGAGAATCAAGCCTGCGTAGCTCTAAGCCTCCCCAGGCTAACCTGAGCTAGTTCTGTGTACCTAGTACACGTCAGATACCAATCCGTGCACATGACATACTCCCCCTCCTCTAAGAACTCACTCCTGAGTTCGCTAAGAAATCTGGAAATGTTCTTTGGAGGTTTTGTAATGTCTCCCATGTTGCATCCTCCAACACGATCCTTCCACTTGATCTTGTATTCCGTGATAGTACGATTACGCATCTGTCTTTCGCGAAATTCAAGAATACATTCAGGTTCGTGAGGAATAAAAGTTAAATCTGTAACTTCTATAATCTCATGAGGAGAAACAAGTTGATCATCTGCACCCAAGACTTCTTTCAGTCTACTCACATGAAAGACTGGATGTACTTTAACATCAAGAGGCAATTCTAGTCGATATGCAACTGGTCCAATTCGTTTAATGACCTTGAATGGGCCACAGTATCTGGGGGATAATTTTGGAACCAAACCAGTACTTAGGCTCTTGGATTCCTTAGGAATTCTCAAATATACCATCGTTCCTTCAGAGAACTCTCTGAGTGAACGATGTCTATTAGCATAAAATCTGTCCCGATCTTGGGCAATTCTAATAGACTCCTTGGCAAACTGCAACATTTCCTGCATATCTTGCAAGAAGTTCTTAGCAGCATCATTTTGAATCCCTTTTAATCCAACCATAACTGGTGACTTAGGTTGAAACCCGTACATAAGCATAAAAGGACTGTAACCTGTACTAGAATGCTTTGCACTGTTGTAAGCAAATTCAATCATAGGTAGATAATCTTCCCATGAAGACTGTCTCTTAGATACATATGCCCGAAGCATGTCTTCAACCAACTGGTTGACCTTTTCTGTACTGCCATCGGATTGTGCATGATCTGAGGAACTCATACTTAGAGTAGTTTCTAACTTCTCAAAAACAAGTGTCCAAAAGTTACTTGTAAACTTTGAGTCCCTGTCACTGACTATGTCAGATGGCAAACCATACAGCTTGAACAAGTGGTCCACAAACTCGTGAGCCAACTGAACAGCTGAAATAGTTGTTCTTGTAGGTAAGAATCTAGCCATTTTTGTCAAACGGTCGACTATGACCCAAATAGAGTCATGACCCTTGCGCGTTCGAGGTAAACCAGTAATAAAATCCATTGAAATACTTTCCCATTTATTACCTGGAATCTGTAAAGGCTGTAATAAGCCCGCGCTTCTAAGGCGTTCAGCCTTAGTAACCTGACAAACCCGGCAACCTACTACATAGTTCTCTATAAATGCACGCATCTTAGGCCAATAAAAGGTATGCTTCACAAGAGACAGAGTCCTATGTATACCTGGATGTCCCGCACTAGGAGCATCATGACACTCCCAGAGAATCTTGGATTTAAGGTCCAGAACATCAGGCACACAAATCTTTTCATTCCGGAACAGCAAGCCGTTCCTAATCATCCACTGACCTCCTGCCGCCTGTATCCTAGGTGGCACAATCCCTGAGTCCTGGTCAACCATGGAGCTCCCATCCTGAACTCTCTACCAGTAAGAACTGAAATGACTATCAGTTGCGTATAGCCCTCTCAAGGATTGAAATAGGTCTGAGGATATTTTCGTAAATGACAAAGCATTTACAAACTTAACTCGACTTAAGGCATCCGCCACACTATTCAAGGAACCCTTACGATAACGTATTTTGAAATCAAAATCCTGCATTAATTCTGCCCATCTAGCTTTCCTTCCCCTCAATTCTGATCCATCACACACATACTTAATTGACTGATGATCAGTCAATACAAGGAACTTTGAACCATACAAGTAGTGTCTCCAAACCTTAAGAGCATACACTACAGCATAAAGTTCCTTCTCGAGTGTGGGCCAACAATACTGAGTGTCATCTAGCTTCTTACTCTCGAAAGCTACAGGTCTGCCCTCTTGGAATAGTGCTGCCCCAATCGCATAATCACTCGCATCGGCCTCCAAAACATAAGGCCGGGTAGGATCGGGTAATGCAAGAACGGGTGCTTCCTTGATAGAAAACTTCAAGGTTTCAAAAGCCTTGTTCATTGCATCATTCCAAGAGATCGGCTGGGTAGACCTACGTCCACGACCTTTCAAGATGTTGGTCAATGGTTCCGTGATATATGAATAATCACGCACTGACTTCCGAAGAAATACCGTGAATCCTAGGAAAGAACGAAGTTGTTTCACAGTCTGAGGGATAGGCCATTCTAAAACCTTCTGGATACAATCCAGATCAATGCTAATACCTTCAGAAGAAATCTTGTATCCTAAGTAAATGATCTCCTTCATAAAGAAGTCACATTTACTCATCTTGGCATAGAGCTTATGCTGTCTTAGAACAACTAAGACAACGCGGAGGTGTTCTATGTGATCCTCAAGCGTTTTACTATATACCAAGATGTCATCTAAGAACACTACAACAAATTTGCCCAGAAAATCCCTGAACAAATCGTTCATCATCTGCTGAAAAGTAGCAGGAGCATTGGTCAAACCAAAAGGTAATACGAGAAACTCGTAATGACCATACCTAGTTCGGAATGCGGTCCTATCTATGTGTTTAGCATAGATACGGATTTGATGATAACCCGTACGCAAATCAATCTTAGTGAAATACTTCACTCCGGCCAAACGGTCTATCAAATCATCGGAACGAGGTAAAGGATAGCGGTTCTTAATTGTGACTTTATTTAATCGTTTATAATCTATACACATTCTCCAGGAAGAATCTTTCTTCTTTCTTAAGAGGACAGGTGCACCCCAAGGTGATTTACTTGGGCGGATATAGCCCATATTCAGGTAATCCTGAAGCTGTAAAGCTAACTCATCCTCCTCTACCTGGCTCATCCTATAAGGTGGTACACTGATAGGTTGAGCCCCTGGGACTAGGTCTATGCAATGATCTACTGCCCGTTCTGGAGGTAAATCTTCCGGCAGTTGAGCTGGGAATACGTCCTTAAAATTATCTAACAACATTCTCAATTCACGGTGTTCAAACACACTTAATTCATTCTTGTTAATTACTGAAACAATAAATGAAGAAAGTGGAATCAAAACACACTGATAGACATCATAATGAGAATTGTTTAATATATTCCGAAGCTGCATCGCAGATACAATAGGCCCCTGAGAAGGGAGAATTTTATCACACTGAATATAAAATTGGGTGTCCTTATCTACAAAAGAAAGCGTATGCTCCGTCCATCCGATCTGAATATTGTGGGTTTTAAACCACTCTATCCCGATCAACAAGTCTACATGCTCTAGATGCATAACATAACATGTGAGAGCTCCCGTGTAGGCCTGAATCCGGATAGGAAGCGCTTCAACCTTGCGATCCCAAAACTGCTTCCCAGCTGGAAGCTGCACCTCATAGGTGTGGTCGCTAGGTACTGTGGACAGCCCCATCTTCTGCACAAATTTATAATTAACAAAATTGTGAGAGCTGCCCGGATCAAAGAGAATGTGAACCTGTTGGTCCCTAACTTCTCCATAAACTCGGAAAAGATCATGGGAACCAAACAACGAAGTATTGAAAGTACAATTACAAGAGAGTGGGCAGGTAATGACATTTACTGAAATACCTGTCATCGTGACTTGGTTTGCTCCCTTGGCCGCGGTACGTGGACCCGCCTGGAGCTTCGGTCCTAGCACCAACTTTTGGTTCTTTGGCTTAGGACACTCATTCTTTGTGTGGCCCCGCTCCTCGCAATAGAAACATCGGCCTTCTTTCTTGAGCCTGAGAGTGCGAAGGAAACGGGCCTTACCATTCTTTACTGGAGTTAAGCTTTTCCTGGAGGCGTTGTCTGTAGACTTCGTCTCCACAACAGTCGTATGCTGAAAGAACTTGCGTATGTTCTTTCCACTCGTATCGGTAACTGTGGTTGCCTTGGTACCGGCCATGGTATCATCATATATGCATGCATATGTCATGGCCTCCTGCAACGTTGTGCACTTGTTGTTCTTTATCTGCAACTTATAGGAGTCTGGCAAACCATCGGTAGGAGGCATTGTAGAGAAGTCCCACCTAGCTTGTCCTCCTTGAACTCAAGGTGGTCGAAGTCCCCTCTCCTCTTTTAGTGGCCCTAGTTTGCAGATCCCTAAATCTTTGAAGATAAACTTCAAAGGGACATATCGAGGGCCTTGAGCTTGCCAACGATATCGTAGTCATCCTCCTTCAGGAACTCCTTCCTGAAGATGCCCTCAAAATCTGTCCAAGTATCAGGCTTAGGCTGGAGTTCTTCCACCATAGCAAGGCTTTACCTGACATAAACCCTGCTGCAAGCTGAATCTTTTTCTCATCTGGATAGGGGTGGAATTGGAAGTGTACCTGCCACTTGTGCAACCAAGTGTCAACTACCTCCTTTGTTCTTGACTTTTGGTCACCCGGAAAAGGATCTGGAGTTATATTCGGGCCTAGCACCGAAGCCATGGCATCCACATGCGTGAGAGCCTGTACAGTGCTAGCCAGAAGAGTGAGAGTTGCTTGTATCCCCTGGAGTTGCTGTGTCAACCCCGATTGATTAGCATTTACCTGCTCGAATTTGCCATCAAGAGCAGTCGTAAATTCACTGAAGGCTTTTTTAGTTATCAGGTCGTCATAGAGACCCTGATCCTCCTCTCCCACAGGAGTGTAATCCAAGTCCTGCTCTCCCATGGTGAACTCGGGATTTTGAGCATCAGACATGGCTGAAATCTAATTTGAATACGAACTGAGAGAAATAACTGACTGAAACGAAGCACAGAGGAGAATGGAGCAGAAGAAAACCGTCCCGAAAGATGCCGACGGAAGGAGATGCTGGAACCTAGCGAATCGGAAGCCCACGAATCCCAAGACCTCTCCGAACCCGCAACCGGATGCGCGTGCTGCTGGAGTAGCTGTACGGTCTGCTGACGCAGGCCGTACGGTCGCTGACGTGGCTGTACGGCTGCTGATGCAGGCCGTACAGTGCTGACGGAGGCCGTACAGTGCTGACGTAACTGTACGGCGTCCGTACAGTGCTGTAGGTACAGGTGCGCAGTCGGGGTTTGAAGCAGAAGGTGCAGGGGCTGGCGCAGATAGTCCGTACAGTCTGTACGGGGCTGATGCAGGGCCTTCGATGGCTGCACAGGCTGACGCAGGCAGGGTGCGGATGCAGAAGACTGCACGATGCAGGGCAGTGCTGGCGCAGACAGGGTACGGATGAGGCAGGCTGGTGCAAAAATCGAGGTGATGGCTCGAAGCTCTAGGCTGCTTGTGGGTAGGCTAGTACCCTGCCCCCACCTATATAGGGTGCAGGGTAGCCTTATTTGGAAGCTGAGCTTCCAAAAAAGGCCAAGCCCCTCTAGCTTTGGAGGGGTGCTTTTTCGAAAAAAGCACCCCCCTGCGCAGGCTGCACGCAGCCCTATGCGCAGGCTGTTCGCAGCCTGTTCGCAGCCTGTTGCGCAGGCTGTACACAGCCTATTGCACAGGCTGACAAGCCTCTCTTTGCCCCTGCCTACTCCGTACCTTCACAAGCGCCACTTCCACGCCTCCCTTGCTGCTCTTTTTCCGCCCATCTCTCCTGCTTTTCTGCTCTCTCTCCTTCCTCTAGACTTCTCTCACAGGCCTTCAGAGATCACGATTTTCTCTCTCTCCTATTCTTCTTTCTTTTCCAGATATCTCTTCACCCCTTCTATCCCAGGTAGCCAGCAAAAACGCAGCAACAGATTTCGAAATTTAGGGCATACCTGGAAGAGAAATCCGTCAAAAATTCTCGCATCAGAAGTTCCTACCTCAGGAGTTGGCTCTGATACCAACTGACACATCCCAGCACTCCTGAAACCCCTGATCTGCAGAACAACCACACACATCAGATCTGAGCAGGCTGCTCACCACCCAACCATGACATCTACGGGATGTGATCCCGAATCAGAAGATGTCCCCTCCGAGCCACGAGCTGAGCTACTGGCACGAACTCCCAATCAGATCCAAACCAGCCTGGTGTCCCATACCACTAGGTGGCGCTGTGAAGCCCTGGATCTGTCACTGGGCCTTGGGCTACGCTAAGATGCAGGCGCGCGTCCGCGACTCAATCCAGGATCAGACCTAGCACCTGGGAACAAGACTTGCTCCCAACTGCACACTGAGAACTGAACCCCCTGGGCCTCTTTTATAGACTCGGGCCCCGGCGCCAAAAATAGCGAAGACCTATATATAGTTCGTACCCTTGCCACTCAACCCGAGAATCAAGCCTGCCTAGCTCTAAGCCTCCCCAGGCTAACCTGAGCTAGTTCTGTGTACCTAGTACACGTCAGATACCAATCCGTGCACATGACACTTTTGGACCACAAACACAGTCCAAACAGCAATCATCAAAACAAAAGGATAATCAGCCGGCGACTCACCTCCCAGCCATCCCCGAGCACATGGGCTAGAGATCAAACTCCCACAAGCCCATGCCCATAGATCTAGCGTCCCATATGTTAGTATGTACCCAACGAACCATCACCATGTAGAAGGCAGGAGTCCTTTTGGACCATAAACACAGTCCAAACAGCAATCAGCAAAACAAAAGGATAATCAGCTGGCGACTCACCTCCCAGCCATCCCCGAGCACATGGGCTAGAGATCAGACTCCCACAAGCCCATGCCCATAGATCTGGCATCCCATATGTACCCAACGAACCATCACCATGTAGAAGGCAGGAGTCCAGGCTCAAGATCCAGACCAGACCATCCAATGGTGTGTGTACACACTGAATGAACTCACAATAGCCTTGGCTATATAGAAGGGCATCCTACTTCATGCAAATTGTCCAGGCCAAAATTAGCCAACTCGCATTTGCTAGTGTTTTTAAAGTCCTCTAGCCCAGATTGGCCGGCTTCTTTTAAACCCAAGGCACCCTAACCCTGCTGGACTAAGTCCACTAATCAAGGATTATGACCTACGTGCATACCATTCTTCCCCTTTTTTAATTGTTTACTCTTAAACAAAATTGGTAAAGTTCGGCAAACTAGCAATTGACTCACAAGTTGAGTCCTCCTCAAACCTATCCTTCCACTTAACTTTGAGCGCCAGAATTAACTTATTCCTAAGTTTCCTTTCCCTGAAATTGATAACTGTTTCACGTTCATGTGGAAGATAGGTCAAATCCTCAAATTCCACAAGTTCTTGGGGCAAAATCTTCAGTCCCTAGCACACCTTTCAATATATTGACATGAAAGACCAGGTGAAGTTATCACATGTGGAGGCAATTCTAGTTTATATGCAACCTCATTAATCTTTTTCAAGATTAAGAAGGGTAGGGAAGAACTTTTCTACCAAACCTGTTTGTAACGTCTTCGAATCCTTCGGTATTCACAAGTATACGCGCACTGCCTCAAAAAACACTCTGCAAAACCGTCTATCGGGTTGACATGGTACATAAGCATGAGCAGACTGTAGCCAATGGCCATATGCTTAGCACTGTTGTAGGAAAAATTCCACCGTTGGGATATGCTTTTCCCAATCAGATGGCCTCTTGAGACGTGTGCCCAAAGCA
The DNA here is from genome assembly GCF_047967505.1 of Dipteris shenzhenensis. Lineage (NCBI taxonomy): Eukaryota > Viridiplantae > Streptophyta > Polypodiopsida > Gleicheniales > Dipteridaceae > Dipteris > Dipteris shenzhenensis. The sequence goes on from NC_141612.1 coordinate 47,490,718, forward strand.
CTTCCAAGACTTGATTCACCCTTTCTATTTGCCCATCAACCCCAAGATGATCAACCGAATCATACTCAAAGTGGTTCCCAATTTCCTACACACTTCTGCCCAGAGAACTTCGGATCTCCGTCACTAACTATGTCATAAGCCAACCCATATAACCTACACAACTGCTCAATAAATTGATGAGCCATCTCTGTAGCCTTCACAGTCATCTTTGTAGATAAAATCTTGCCAATCTTCGTCAATCTATCCACCACCACCTAGAGAGCATCATGCGTTTGTTGGGTTCGTGGTAATCCCACAATAAAGTCCACGGAAATGCTCTCCCATTTACTTCCAAGGATGTCTAGAGGATGCAACAACCCTCCAGGCTTAGGAGGTTTTGCCTTATTTACTTGACATTGCTGGGATTTTACCACATAGTCAGTAATCTCGGCCTTCATCTTAGGCCAGTATAAAACATCCGTCTTGCTAAATTCATAGGTTCATTGAATTCCTGGAGGACATACGGTTGGGGCCTCATGACATTCATATTAAATTTCTCATAATGTCTTCCTCATTAGGAACACAAACCTTTCCATTTCAGAATGGTAAACCATTCTGAATGTATGATTGACCACTTGCCACCTGAGCACATGGCATAATCCTCAAGTCTTGGTCTATTTGTGTGGAACTCCCTGCTCTGGAGCTACTGCCAATACCAACTGAAATGAATGTGGATCCTACATGGCCTTCTCAAGGAATCATAAGACAATCTTTGTAAATTTCAAGCAATTCACCTTACCAATGCGACTCAAAGCATTGGCAATCTTAGGCCTATCGCAAATACATTTGATAGACTCATGGTCTGTGAATACCACAAACTTGACTCCATAAAGATAATGTCTCCAAGTTTTCAATGTGTAAATAACTGCACATAATTCCTTTTCCTAACTAGGCCACTAACCTACGTATAATTTTACTCTAAAAAAAGCTACAGGTCATTCCTCTGGAAATAAGATTGCACCTATCACGACAACACTAGCATCAACCTCGACCACGAATGGTCAGCGAGGATCTGGTCAAGCGAATAAAGGTGCTTCTTTCACATTAAGCTTGAGAGTCTGGAAAGCCTCATCAAGCTTATGCTCTAGAAGATAGGACTATTGGATCGAAGTCTAAGAAGGTTTGTCAAAGAAACGATTAACTTCAAACAATCCCTTGCTGACTTCTAAAAACGCCTTCCTGTCAGAGGAACAGGCCAATCTAAAACGTTTTAAATTCTCACATGATCAAAGCTCATGTTCTCTCATAAAATCTCATCTCCAAGATACAAGAGTTATTTATGAAAGCCAGATTTCTAGCATCTCAGAGTATGTGAATCAGCTCCCTATGGGTAAGCTTGATTCCAAGAGTGAGAAATGCATTTTGGTTGGGTACGCAGAGGAACATAAAGCTTATAAGCTCTATAATCCTGCAGCTCATAAATGTTTGCTTCTAATGCGTAGGTCTAACACACTGCGGAGATGCTCGACATGCTCATCGTGAGAATGGTTGTATGATATCATCTAAGAATACGACACATTTTCCCAAATATTCATGAAAGATATTGTTCATCATCTGCTAGGAAGTCACAGGAGTATTAGTGAGTCCAAAAGGGAGTACTCATAATGGCCGTACCTACTTCAGAATCCAGCCTTACAGACGTCTCCCTCAGCTATCTAGTGATAACCAGTGAGAAGGGCAGCTCCCTACAGCCTATCAATCAAGTCATCCCTTTAGAAAGAAGCTATTGGTTCTTAATTGTAACCACGTTCAACTTTTATAGTTCACACACGCACCCTCCACTTCCGTCCTTGTGCTTCAATAGCACTATTGCACTTCACGGAGATTTAGCTTGTTTAATCTGCCCCATGTGTAGGGATCCCAGCAATTGTCGAGATACTTCATCCTCTTACATTTAAGTCATCTTGTAAGGCACCATGCTTAGAGGCTGGGCTTTGATACCAACTTAGAATTGCCTCTAGGATCTAATCCTAAACACAGTCCAAACACCAAACAGCATCCCATACCACCACAACCCGTTTCCAAGGAGCCATCCACACAGGATTTCATGATCCGCCATGTAAAAGGCAAGAGTCTAGGCTCAAGATCCAAACCAGTCCATCTAGCAGTGTGTGTACCCATTGAATGAACTCACAATAGCCTTGGCCACTCTTATATACAAGAGCGTACTAGCTAAAATTAGCCAACTGTGCCTTTGCTAGTGCTGAAGTCCTCTAGTCCCACGTTAGCCTGCTTCCCTTTATCTTATTGGATTAAGCCCACTAATCCGAGGATTAGCATCTAGGTATCATAACAAGATGTCTAAGGGAGATCTGAAATAAGCAGCTTCAGTCTAAGTGAATGTGCTGTCTCTCAGCTTGTCTTTTCTCGTTGCCACAAATAAAGATTACAAAGGCAATGACCTTTCAAAGTTTGTGATTTCCTTCAAATGATCAATCCAATAAACCTCAAAACTGTAAAACACCAGTGACGTGACCTTGTGACCTACTTATTTAAGTCAGCAGTTTGAAACACGTCATGCATAAGTCAATAGGGAGCTTCCAAAACGAGTGCTCTTCACAGCATTACGACTACTCCCAAACTTAGCCAAAAGGGCTCATCGAAGTAATCCATGGGCAAGGTTCTCATTCACTATTTCCAGAGAAGAGAGTAGAGCTGAAGTTGGAAGAAAACATTTGGAGTCAAAAAATAGATGATTTGGCTAAAGTATCTCAAACTTTGCAAAGTATCCAGAAACCCATGTTAATAATATTGCATTGCACCTTGTCATACACTGGAGGTCTCCCTCCCTTACGTTCAGCCTTGAGAATAACCACATCTTGGTTAGACGAGTGCAGCCTGTTACTTCTCTCCAAAGATCATAAGGAGAAAGAATGATTTCTATGTCGGATAGAAGCCAAAGGTAGGTTCATCACACCCTGGCAAGACTTCCACGTGCTGTCTATGTGGTGGACTCCTCTTCCAGTTCAAATTTTATTTCATTGGTGTACAATACAAGAGTCTCATAGAATGAGTAATTTACAGCCTTTATTCAGGCATTCCTCTCCATGGTCTTCTTTACAGTTGTCCAGGAAAATGCACTTGAATATGGCACACAGAAATACGTATGATATCTTGAATGACCTTAGGGTTACAGGTTGTCCACTTGCCCAGGAAACTCGCACACAGATATAAGTATGATTTCTTCCATGGCCTTAGACTTATTCTGACGAAGAAGCAGCATTCAATCTTCGAACCCTCTGTTCCAGCTCTTCCATGACAGCTACTTGTTGTTTTGTACGATGTTTGGCAATAGTATGAGTTGTCATAGATCCCAATTTCTCAAATGCCACCTGTGAAAACTAACAGAATCAGCAGACAGCCTACATAAAAGCATCGACAGCCTACACGAAAGTAACACATATTGTACCTTTAACAGGGCATCAGGATCAAATAGATGGCGTGTTGCACGTTGGAAAATGTTGATAACTTCACCTATTTGCTGTGTCACCAGCAGTTCATCCTCTTTCATCTGTTTCCCAGAACGAACTTCATTAATTGTGTCAGCAATTACAAGCACCCCGAGCACATCCATTATACATAGAAGACACCCAAAGAAAAACTACAAACGTGTAAGCACTCACATATAAGATAGTAACCTCACCTTGAAAATGGCTAGGGCGACTCTAAATAGAACTTTGGCACCCTCATTAAAAAGCACATCCCAAATTCGCATTGTGGTCTACAAATGAGCAGTGAAAACCATTAAAAGCTGACGATGGCCATTCCTTAAACGTCAAGGAACATGAAATACGTTGCAACATTAGGTGGAAAAGCCCAGAACACGAGATTCTAAGGCTTCATTAATGACAAATCTGTATTACCTCTGAAGGCAAACTTTTAGCAAATAGGCAGAGGAACCACTCAGTCACAACAAGCGAAACATCGAAACCTATCATCTCTAGATGAGCTGCCAGCCTGCAATAACGTATAGCATGTAAAAACATATATCGCCAGAGGGAACTTCTTTATATATACCTTTGTAAGACTAGAATAAGTCCAATCATACAAATTTAGAAAATTTTTTGTTCTAAAGATCAAAAATCTACAAAGAAAATAAAAGAGAAAATGAAAGAGAAGAAAAAAGAGGTAAACAAAAACTTTTATGAAAAGCAAAAGGAAGACATACTTAGCAAGCAAAGCAACACTTATGTCGTCATCAGTGCCCAAGCATAAGCAGCTATACTGGGTTTCTAAAGACAATAGATCACCGAAACATAGCTAAAAGATACCTCGGGCACTTGTTATTGAGGAGGTCCTTGAAGACTCTAAGCTCTACATGAGATCCAGATAGATCGTTGGTATAGCAATCTTGGAAAAGAACGTTTTCTAAAAGGACAGCCAACATCCAGAAAGCTGCCTCCTCTGTCTTCATGACCAATAACAAAAGCCCAGCCACATAATTCATACCCTGCAAGTATGCTTAGAACTTTAACACAGGAAAGGGAGAAATGCGGGAAAGAAAACCTTTGAGAAAGAAGGATTGAAAGTTTTTGGAATTTCAGACAACTCACTTGGCAATATCCAACATGGGAATCGCGAAAAGAATACACGACGAGCACAAGGCGAAGTGCTGCATGGCCTTCGGCAGAATCTAACCACGGATGTGATGGAAAAGTTCTCGCCAAATCCTAAGAAAAGAAGAACATTTTACGATGAGTCCTGTTACCCGTTCACAGATATAGCAACTTGTAGCAATTGGGCTGCTTATCAAAGAAGGTTTCCAGGAAGCCCACCCACATGGTCGATCTGCCGGGTAGCAGCAGTTACCCTCCCTTTGGCAGCCTGACAAAGATCTGCAAAATAACTCTCTGGCACCGTCGATCGCTTCTTAGCGGCCCCCGATACAGCCATCCACACTTTAGGTCGCAGATTGGGAGGAATGCCCTTCCTGATGAGCTTTTTGAGCTGGACGGTGTTCGTAAGAGTGGCTATGGAGAGAGATGGAACCAGTTTTACATTCGAGAGAGCCGAGATTTCGGGTTGCAAATACCATCCAGCTCCTTTAGTTGCTTCCGAAGACCACCATACCCTGCTCTGTTCTTTGACCCGTTCCTTCACACCGTTGTAGATCTCAGCGTCTTCCACAGTGCCTTCCACCACGAAATCGTACAGATCAACTATCTTCACTGTGATGTTCTTTCTAGACAAATTCGATGCGCTCCTCCGCGATGTCCCATCATCTGGCATAAACTCTTGCGGTGATTGAGGTATGCTACGGTATAAATTCCGGGCGGATTTCATCGCAATCCTTCAGTTGAACCTTTCAAAAGGATGAAGTTTCCTATTGTCTTCTTGCGTAACGTTCTCCTGCTGCCTTCTTGAGCGAAAAGGCCAAGTTACGGAGATCCCCTGAAAACAATGAGAGAGGGATGGAGAATGGAGGGGAGTTGAGATATGATTTGCTGTATGCGCTATTCTCGGTGCTTGTTTCCTACGAAAGACCCAAGAATACTGGTCAGCTTGTCACATAACACCTACAACCGATAGTGCGCATTCCGAAGGCAAGCTGCATTGTGCCCGTTGTTCAATAAAACACGAGTTTCGTCTCTCCGGCTGCTACCTTGACGCTTAATGGAGAGAGTGTCGGGAAGCTGCAAGTCAAGGTACTAACAGGAGTGCGAACGGAAGAAAGCAAAGAGAGATGGAGGAGGAGGGAAGGGAAGCGAGATCGTGGGCACCAGATGCAGCTAGAGATGCAAGGCGGCGTGCTCTTGCAGCTGCATTATGTTTCTTCCAGGATTTGCGTATCAAAGCATGGCGATTGGGAGAGCGACGAGGTTTCTCCAGCAGGAATTTGCCATGAAAGCTTGTGTTGCAGCCACGAGCTGATGCTGAAGAAGAAGAAGATGATGATGATGATGATGAAATGAAGGAGGAGGTGGAAGATGAGGAAGATTAGCAAGTCCACTTTCACAACGATCCTCTACCAAGAGCGTCCTTGCTTTTAAGATTCCTTCACACCAGTTCTCCCACATGTAAGAAGACGAATCGGTAAGAAGCGGCCGGCGCAGGCGACCGGGCCCTTTTGGCCTGCCACTCCACGTCACACCCCCATGATCTCCTGAGACCGTTCCTCTTCTTTGTCTCCCTCTCCCTCGCGCTTATTCCTCTTCTCGGCACAAGAATACTAATCCTCTTGTTTGTCTCGGAGAGAGGATGTGTGTGTGTGTGAGAGAGAGAGAGACACACACACACACTCTCTCTCTCTCTCTCTCTCTCTCTCTCTCTCTCTCTCTCTCAAACACACACACACACTCTCGTGTGCACACACGTGTGTGTGCTCCGTGTCGCACTTGCACATGTGAATGAGAGAGAGCGCGTACACACACAGATAGAATCTACGCAGGAGCTCCTTCTCTCTCTCTCTCTCTCTCTCTCTCTCTCTCTCTCATACACAAAAAGAGACCCCTTCTCACAATTGCTCTAATAACACTCATCCTCTAATAACACTCATCCATGCCCCATTTGTCCATGTCAATAACGTCTAAAGTTCTCTTGTCAAGCCCTAAAACAATTGCACACATCATCTAATATCAATCAAAGAATAGCCTCCCTATACATAATGACTATCGCAATTAGAATGTGGTCATCATTTGGAGCATTCTTAACAATCAATCGTGCTTCCAAGAAAGACCCACATCCCATCATGTACCCATGCAAGCATGGTAGTTTCAATTTTATCGATCTTTTTCAATGTCCCAACAACATTGTTCATATGATGCGCTTTTGTAAAAGTCACTCCTTTAGAGGAAGAGAGGTGATTTCTCCTTCCATATTTCCAAAGCTGCCAAATTTTGATTAGCACGCAAAACAATATTACCCTTTTCCTCGCCTTTAACACAATTTTACCCTTTTCCTCATACTCTACCCTTTGAACAAAATGACCGTTGCTTAATGTGTACCTTAGAAAGCGACATGTCATTTGAATGAGCAATCCATAAAGAACATGTCCTACTTTCTTGGTCGTATGCTTCAAGCCAAACTCCCATCACCTCAAAAATATGTATTAAGCAACGTGTCATTTCAATAAGCATTACTCCATGAACATGTCAACCTTAACGTGCCTAAGGACACATTAAAGGCAAATGTCATCATCTTTTAAGATTGTGTTATTGAGGTGTATTCCAGGTAAAGAAGGTTTCTCTATAGTCTAGGGGAGTTCTCCTTCAAGTAAGGATAAACTAATTGTGTGAAGTAACTTCATCACATGAAGTGGAGTAGCGGTAGCTCAGGTAGTTTGGGCGTTTGTCCATCAAGCGTTGTGCGCGATTCCCTCAATGTAGGGCACGGGTGGTGTACCCCTCATAAATGGTCGTGTGCGTGTGCATGTGTGTGCGTGTGCGTGTGCATGTGTGTGGGGGGGCGTAGGCCAAGGAAGAGGACGGGGGGGGAACTCCATCAGTGCAATTGATAATGGGTGACATTTGTTACTAATTGCAAAATTTTAATGTATTAATTCTGTAAAATAAATCATCACACTCAAACAATAATGGTTGTGATAATTTTGTTGCTCGCACAAGCCCACCAAGGCAAATATCTTTCTTTCTTTTGAATGATTTCACATTGGACATGAGTGTGCTTGCACAAATAGGTGAATATATTGAGATGACCCTAGATATTGGGCTCTTCCTAGAGAAAGAAAAGTTGCAACGTGTGACCAAGCTTTGATAAAAGTGCATTCTCACTTTGGTGCAAACAACAATTTTTTAAAAATAATGTAATTGGGAGCGATTCCCTTCATTGAAAAGGGATGTTTTTTAAAAAAGCTCTATCTATCATGAACTCATGTGGCACTCCTTTCCTTGCCTCAATTTTCTCCATGGGATTTGGCATTCCATGTGGCTCGATCCACGTCCATGCTTCAAACTTGGAAACTCAAATTTAGCCCACCTACTTTACAAGATAAAATGGCATATGGTACCATTCTAAAAGAAACTGCTGAATGTTACATATCTACACCCATTTGCTTCAAGAAATTATACATTATAAATGTGAACTCTTACATGGTCCACCCTATTACATCCTCTCCCTCATGCAAAAACTCAAATCCTTATTAAAGCAATTGAGAAAGGGCATGAGAGGGGTGGACAAGTAGCAAGTGTGGTTGTTGCAGCCCAAGAAGATTGAACTTCGACCCACTACCTACACAACCAAAAGGAGAGTACCAACCAAAGCTCCAACTCCTCCAAGAATGTAGAACCCATTAGTGAAAGCAGCCAAGTTCACAGGCAGAAAAGGCGAAGACCCCGACAGCCATGTTGGGTAGTTTGAGACAAGGTGGACAGTGAAAGGCTTTGGCGGACTCCCAAACGACACAAAAAGGGAGCAATTTGCAGCAACCTTCAATGGTAAGGCAATGAATTGGTTTATGCAGTATGGAGTAGCTCAATTTACCACGTATGATAAGTTAAAAATTGCATTTTTAAGTCATTTTCGAAAAGAAAAAATGCAAGAAGATATCCTCAAGAAGCTTTGGAACATGAGGCAGAAATATCTCTTAGTGGAGGATTATGCTCAGATGTTCCAAAATTTGAATAGAAGACTCACTCAAGCCCAGCAACCAACTCAGGAGCAATTGGGAGATTACTTCTACAAAGGTTTAAACAAAGAATTAAGAACTGCAGTAGCTAGTAGAGATCAGCTCAGTGGTGCTAATGACTTCAACAACATGGTTGAAGCAACCCAAAGGGCAGAAAGAAGACTTGGCACTAAGTCAAAGGCCAAAAAGCAAAAGAAAAAGAGACATTCTGACTCTAACATAGACTCTGAGATAAAGATAGATATTGATGTAGAGGAAGAGGATAGTAAGGAAGAAGAATTTGAAACATCCGATGAAGACAATGAAGAGGAAGAACACACCAAGAAAAAGAAAAAGGACAAGGAGTCCAAAAACAAAGAAAAGTCAAAGACTAAGAAGAAATCAGACAAGTTGTCAAGACAACACTCCAAGTTGGAGCAAATGATCAAGAACTAGTTGCAGAGTTTGAAGCCACCCCTAGCCGCACCCAACGTTCACTGTGACTTTTGTGGGAAGGACAACCAAAAGAGAGATGCTGGTACAATCCAAGTTATAGAGGACGAGTCCCACCACACATTCAACACATCCAAAATCAGGCCCGAAAATATCTCATGATGCTAATGTAGAGCTTTCCAATAATCTCCCTCATATAGCATCTAATTAAACCATTTCCTTCTCCACAACTCCCCAATTCTTCATTTTCTGGGTAAGAGCAACTAAAAACTTGGCATGCATACATATATCAAGATTGGGAGTATCCAAAATATCCAGGCCTCCCATGTGCTTAGGAGAGCACACTACTTATAATCCAATCTAGTGTAAAGCTCTCTCCTTTACCTCAGAGTATTCAAAATCACCAAGACCCCATGTGCTTAGGAGAGCACACTACATACAATGCAATCTAATGTAAAGCTCCCTTCTTAACCTCACTCTCCTACCTCATGTTCTCTGACCTCTCCTAGCATTCTCCTCCTTATCTCCACTCTACTCCCCCCTTTGTGCCCTTTTATCCCTCTCTCTCTCTCTCTCTCTCTCTCTCTCTCTCTCTCTCTCTCTCTCTCCCCATGTTCTGTAACCTCTCCTAGCATTCTCCTCCTTATCTCCACTCTACTCCCCCCTTTGTGCCCTTTTATCCCTTTCGTAGATTCTACTCTCTCTCTCCTTAACATCTTTCTCTCTCTCTCTCTCTAACTCTCTCTCTCTCTCTCTCTCTCTCTCTCTCTCTCCACATTCACAAACCATGTTTTATCATAAAAGAACTAAAGGTTCCAAATTCAAAATGAGGACAATGCAAGGGACCCAAGTTTAATGGGACAACAACCTCAACCACTTGAGGCACATGGGGTGGAAGAATTGCTCCATAGCCTTACTCTTGAGCTGCACAATTGAGGCTGGAAGGAATGCTCTAGCAAGCGCACTTCAGCTAATGGTGAAATGAGGGTCCAGCGCGGTCTATATATAGCCCCCCAACCCCTCCCTAGTCGAGTAGAGCAGGTTGGAGGGTAGGGGGGGGAAGGGTTGGTGGTTTTGGCTATCTTGAGGAATAGGTGAGACTTGTCTTACGAGGAGGTGTTTAGAGGAGAGCTAGGGAGTCTGAGACGAAGGGTTGACAAAAGGCTAGGAAGAAGCATCAAGTTGTTTGTGGGAGATTGAAAGGCCAGAGGGTTCCATCCCTTAAGGAGTTGGAGAGTTTTTTGGACTTTGAGTGCCTCTCGTCGAATGCTCATGATATGAAGTTCCTAGGGAAGGGCTTTCTTCCCATTCGATGCATTTCAAAAGTCGGTTCACAATAACTTGGTTGGGCATTCCTTTGTGTTATGTGGGATGGCAATCTTGGTGGTCCCAAGGAGCTCAAAACTGCCTTCATTAGGTGCATGGTGAGGTTCAATTAGCTAGAGGTATCATTGCATGTGGTGGATCAGATGTCACCTAGGGTTACCTAACCCTGGGTAGACCTAACTGCACCCCGACCACATCAGCTAGCCCAGTCAACTACCACATCAGCAAGTTGACTAGTCAACGCATGCCATGTCATCTCTACTAGATTGATCAATCAATGCATGCCATGTTAGTAGACACATCACATGTGCCACATCATCATACAAGTCAGATGCTGCCACACAGTAGCCTTATCTAGTCATCAGTGCCCACCTTAGTAGTGCCATGTGGCAATCTCCTACAAGCACACACTATGCTCCACAGGCAATTCATATGCACTTGATTGCCACATCACCACAGTGCTCCACTAGCACACCTCTTGCAAGCTAAGCACAATGCCACATCATCATTTTGCACATTTCACGCTTTTTGCCCCTACACCTAGATCAAGATGTATCTCTTGATCCAGGAAGAATTTGAGGGTGCTACAAAAAGGTGAAACGATCAATTTTTCATGCTCTACATTTTCATACATCACACACACGTTTTCGTGCAAGTAGCACTCACTTTTGAGCCTCGCTGCCGACAAATCCACTTCCTACATGCACATCAGCCTCTACATCGATGCATCTGACCCAGCACATAATTAAGAACCAAAGAAAAGAAATTATTTGATGTTTTTCATCGATCGATGGTTGGTATATATCTAGATCAGATTAGACTAGATCAACATACAGTTTTGCATGATCACATTACCTGAAACCTGACATTCATCAGTTCAGTGAGTAGACTTCAGAGTGTTCAAAGGCATTGCCAATTGTTCAGTGGGGCAGATAGCACATGATTTGATTTCACACACACATGCCATCATTGTAAAGCCTATTTGGCTATTTCACAGCATTGTGAACATCATTTCAACCTTTAAAGCCTCTTGCTATTCTCGGCATCATTTTCCACAAGCCTTGTTATTCAGATTGGATTATATATATTGCAGTTCTATCTTAACCGATAGTTCAGATTTCACTTGCCACAATTAGTGTTTTGCAGTTGATTCAGACATTGATTTTTACAACATTTTGAGTACATTTCTTGCACCATGTCTATGACTAGCATCTGCTAAGCTAGACAACTCCAATTATGGCACATGGAAATATCGAATGGAGACCATTCTTGTACTTCAAGACAAATGGGAGTATGTCGATGGATCTACACCTAGACCATTGGACGATCTAGCCAATAGTAGCTCTACTCCACCTGTTGTCACAACACTAGCAGTAGAATCTATAGCGGGGTCTCCAGCTAGACAAATAGTTTTCGCACCTATAGCAGATCTTGCCATTGCCTGAGCTCAGGCAGAATGGGACAAGAAAGATAAATATGCATATCATTTGATCAAGCAGAATGTGCAAGATGTCATGCTAGGGTAGCTCAACACTGTTAAGACATCAAAAGAAGCATGGGATATGTTCGTAGCTCTCTACGAGTCCAAGGACACTTTCAGGATTCTCACACTAAGAAACCAAATCAACCAGAGTTTCCACAATAGCAGCAAAACTGGTCATGCTTACGTACTCAAGATCAAAGACTGCAATAATCAACTTGCAACACTAGGAGAGACCATGAATCCAATAGAAATGGTTCAAGTCATCTTGAATGGACTAGGAGAGGGATACGAGAATCTACTCTAGAGTATTGCCATCCAACGGCAAATTCCAACACTGGAAGAACTTCAGTCAGTCTTACTTGGTGAAGAACTTAGGACGCTAAAAATCCCCAGATAGTAAAATCCAACTAAAAACTTGTAACAATAGCTTGCTAAAAATCCCCAAATAGCAAAATCCAACCAAAAGCAACTCGTTTTTGCTTACAAAAGATCAAAGATGACCTTTTGGTGGCTGGACATTGAAGATAGAAGGTTGTTTTTAGCTGTGACCTCCCCTACTCACAACAAGCAAGAAACTATCCAAAAAAGAGGAATAACCTATAGTATGGGCTGGAAACAACAAAAACAAACTGCAAGTAACTAGTTCCTGGGCAAAGAGGATACCCATAGGCTACAAGTATTACATCTTAGATATCTTACACTACAAGCTAAATTTTGACCTCATTTTTGAACAAAAGTTATAAAGACTTTAATTTTTTATTTTATTTCATTTGAATCCAAGGTCTGGTATCAAAAGATATTTCATTTGAATACGAGGTTTTATTTTTTATGTTATTTTATATGAATCCAAGGTCTGTATCAAAAGATATCGCCTCTGTACAAAGTGACAAAAATTAACCTTTGGAAGGTACCCAGGTTAGCAAGAAGATGGTGACCAACCATCTTTTTGGCTTCCTCTCTCTCCCCCATGAAGGCAGCATGTGATGCGACAAAGATCCCTTGCAATGATGGGAACATGTATCAATAGGATGGAAGCATAGCACCATGATCTATTGCTCTGCTACCAACATTGTGTCTTGGAAAAAAAATCTATAAGCCACTCTTCAATAGCTTCTTAGAGAGCAAGAAGTGCAGTCCTTTGCCATCTAAAGTCCATGTTCCAGTTGATGCATATTGCCCTCACAAGCCTCTGGAATGGTGCCATGGGTACTGCATACCCAATGGCTTTCTGAGCCTTCCTAATCTCCATCAAGATAGATCTATTGTGGCTCACTCTTTTATGCATGTTCCTTGCTAGCATATGCATAGGCTTCCCCTTCTTTGAGGATTTTGATCTTGATTGAGCGGTGACAGCCCCTGCAATGCTAGGTCCCTTACCTTTCTTCCTGGTTGTGGCTTTTTTTCTTGCTATACTCTATTGTTGTCTTCTCCTAAACATAAATCCAAACATAACAAAGAAATAAGCCACTCAAACATTTGCTTGAAAACACTATTTGGAGCGAGTTTGGAGCAAAGATTTAAGGAAACTGATGAAATCACATTTTAGAGCAAATATATGCAGCATACTCCAGCAACATACTCCAACAGTATGCTCCTAATTTTGATGTAGCACACTCTAGAATGCAGGTGTTTTCTACTGCTAAGATAAATCCAAACATAACAAGAAATACTCTAGGCAAACATTTTCTAGAAAACTCGATTTGGAGCAAAGATATGAAGAAATTGTTGAAATCGCATTTTAGAGCAAATTTCTTTGCAGAGCATGCTCTAATAAATCAGTTTGATGCAACATCCTCCTAAATTTGATTTAGCATACTCTAGAATGTAGATGAGATGTGTTTAACAGAAACAAGTCATTTAGTGTCTTTGAGAGAAAGCTAGAGAAAGGCCATTTCACCTTAACAACAGGTAGAAAACAATGATTCTCTTATAGTTATGAAGGTATCATGAGCTTGATGGGTGACAAATTTCTTACCTTGGCTTGTGTCTCCTGATGATAGATAGGTCCAGGTGATGGTTCAAGATGGAGTTGGAGATGTAGTGGGTTTGTGTGATGGAGTTGGTGAGGTTGGATAGCACAAGATAGTAAGGAGGCAACTTAAACTCAAGATAGAGATGAAAAGAGAAGGGTAACTCTAGTTAGTGGCGACTTGGTCTCGAAATATGTGCAACCAATGATTAGCACTTAAATGCACATGTACTCGCCTCGAAGACCGTTTTCGCACATGTGGCTGACAGGACTGATGTGACTTGCATAGATAGCTATGCCATCTCCTCTTATCTTCACTTTTCTTCATCCCTCCAACAATTTTGATCTTATTTCCTTTTCTCCAATACCACATCTTTATCTGAATCTAGACAACATCATCACTGCCATCATCCTTGTCTTTCTGCACCTGTGTAAGAGCCATAGACAAGTCACCAGGGCTAGCCATGGAGAGAAAAAATCCAGGTATTCATATATCCCACTTTGGAATCTGCTATATTTGTGGGCAGTATTGTTTTCTTGATCTGTGTTTGTCTAGACCTCACTTTTACTTAGATCCTAGTCCTTGTTCCATAGAGGACAGGATTGTTTCCTAGAAAATGCAATTCGAGACCCCCTTAGCTAAAAACACCCCATAACGCGTTTATGGTCAAAACATGTTATGTGTGCCATGATTTGCTTAAAAATGCAATTTGGAGCAATACTCCTGAAGATATTGGAAAATCATATTTTTGATCAAGTTGGTGTGCTATAGTGTTTAGAATGCATAGACACCATTTTACCAAAAAGACTAACCTTATTAGTGTGTAGATAATATGAGCTTGATGGGTGACAACTTGATGGGTGTCAGCTTGATGGGTTGAGCTTGAGCTGTAGTGGGTCTCGGTGATGGAGCTGGAGATGTAGTGGGTTAGTGTGATAGAGTTGGTGAGGTTGTGGGTGACAGTTTGATGGATGCCATCTTGATTGGTTGAGCTAGAGCTATGGTGGGTTTGGGTGATGGAGCTGGAGCTGTATTGGGTCAGTGTGATAGAACTAGTGAGGTTGGATAGCACAAGCTTGTAGGGAGGAAGATGAAACTCAAGATGGAGATCACAAGGGGATGATTAAGTCTACTTAGCGGTGGCTTGGTCTAGTAACAGGTGCAAGCAATCACTACATACTTAATTCACTAGTACCTTGAAGACCATTTTTGGCATGTGTGGCTGACAAGGGTGACTTGCATAGATATATGTGCCATCTCCTCTTATCTTCACTTTTCTCCATCCATTCAACAGCTTTGATCTTCATCACTTTTCTCCTACACCGTAGCCTCATCTTCTTCCTCATCTTCATATGGACAACATTTTAGCCTTGGCTTCTCCCACCATCATCCTCACCTACCTACACTTGTGCAAAAGCCATGGAGAGAAAAAATGTAGGTACTTAAATACACCACAGTCTTGATCTACCTTTTTAAGTGTTTTCTTGATCTATCTTTCTATATGTTTGCTTGAAAACCCAATTCCATTGCACCAGATCTTAGGCATTTACTTCATCTTTTGCATGATCTAAGACCATTTTCTTTTAAGATTTAACAGAATTTGTCTAGACTTGATGTTTTATATGGAGCCTGGATATTGTTACTTTGAGGCCAAGGTGTTTTCTTGAAAACACGATTTGAGCATATATAGATGAGGAAAACCTATATCGCGTTTATGGCCAAAATATGTTTCTACTGCACCTAGTTCCATGCATTTAATTGATCCAACATTTGGGTACATAGTAATATTTACATAAACTGAAGTATTTGCTTGAAAACGTGATTTTAGTATATTTAGTTAGAAAAAGCTTCATATCGTGTTTATGTGCAAACTTTGAAAGAGGACTTAACCCTTATGTTTGCTTGTGCAAGTGATGCAACAAGACCATTTAGGAAGACCATTGACTTGTCAACTTATGCTATAAGGGAGGGTGAATCTCCTAGTGAGAATTGCTTTTTGAGTTCTTCTATTTCATTTAGCTATATATGCAATTATTAAGGGAAAGGAGAAGAAGGAAAAGAAGTCACCCAACTGTAGCTTTTTGAATTTTTACAAAAGTATGAATGTCAAATGCAGTATCACAAATACCATGAGATGTTCAATAAGGAGATGGATTTGCATTCTCTTCTGGCACAGCACAAGGATTTTCTTGGAGAGGTGTATGAGTCTATCAACAAGTTGACAATTGAAGGATCTAAAGTTATCAACAATAAAACTTTTGTACATATCAAGGACATTGCCGAAAATCACAGGATCAAGCATCAAGCTATTTGATAGTTTGAAAAATGCAACAAGGGAATCTGCACTATACACAAGGGCAATTGCAGGATACTTGAAGAGTCACTTGCATTTGCCATGTATGTACACTATGCTAATGGGTCAGTTGAGGACACAAAGGATAGTGATGAGGAAGAAGAAACAAAAGATAAGTCAGATATAGCAGATGCAAAAGAGAAGATCGACCCGAAAGAGAAGGAGCTTGGAGTTGTAGCATTGGATCTAGTGGCTCTAAAAATAAGACACTAAGAGATCCCGTCCTAGTGGATGACATTGAGGTTGAAAGCTCTGACCTCACTGTGCCCATTCTTCCCTCTTTTAATATTGAGGGAAAAGAGGATGTCCTATTGTATGACATGCAGTGCCTCTTCAATTTGAGAGAGGATTATGTGATTGCCCTTATTGCACAATCTTGCAGGGTCGACAAGGAAGTAAAGATTAATGATGATCCTTTGTTAGAGCTGGAGGATAAATTCAATCCTTCCGAAGAATTGTCCATCTATTTTGAGCAAGCCAAAATGTATGAAGATATGGATGAGACAATCTTCCAGGAAACACAAGCACAAATGAACCTCACAACAAGCTTGGATATCAATCAGAGCTTCGAGGGGAAGGAGAAGATGGGTATCTCCTTGTTTAACGATGATGATGTGCTCGAGAAAGATGAGAATATTAAGGCAAAGCACCTACCTTTCTTGAATTTGGAGTTTAGATATGCAATTTAATGGTTTATTTTTAATCTGAGTGTGTTTCACATATGATAGTTGCTCGTTGAAGATGGCACATTCCTCCTGAGAGCAGCTAGAAGTAGAATTCCTGGGCTTGGTAAACTATCAAGCCTTTTGCATTATATTAAAGACCTATCTGCTGCAAAGATATTGATTTCTCACAAATTGCCTATAGTAACAATGGAGTTGCTATTACTTATTTTTTCAAGTGTTTGTTGAAAGTTTTGGGTGGTCATCCTATATCCTGGCAAACAAATAAGATCATTCTAATAGAGAAGCGGTTTGCTTTAATTATTTTTGGGTGTTATGCTGGAAAGAAAGGCTCAAGTGCTGGTTACTTTTTGACATATACTGCGCCTGGGCACTATCTTGTGGTGTAAATAATCCCCTCGCCTTGGAGGTTTATGGAAAGCATAAGCTCATACGGAATCGAGAGCCTTCTTTAGTGGCCCTTCCCAACAATAAAGATGAAGATCAAACTGTGAACAACAACTCTTGCACAAGATGAGAAGAGCTTGGTTGCTCCTCAGCTCAAGAAAAAAAAGTCTCCAATCAAAGTCACAAGAAGGATTCCAAGCAACATTGGCAAACCATGGGAAGAATAGCCTATATGGCATTGTATATTTTATAAGATGGAAGTAGAGTTGAATTGTGAGAACACTATCATTTTAGAATGTCTTAGTTATGTTTATGTGTATTAGTGACAAAAACAATATAAATTTTGAAATAGAAATATATGTATTACATTTCAAATATTTCAATGGTTGCATACAATGATACAATAAGTGCTATCTTCTTATGAATGAAAGATCCATGTCATTGTTCATTGCAAAAAAAAAATTGTTACATAAAATGATACCTATTGATGAACAAGATTTAGCACTTAGCTTCTATCTACCCATTGGTGGTTTATAAACATCTTTGAGTGCCTCCAGTGAGCATGTCTTTGTGCTACGTTTGAGTTCTCCAAAATCTTCCTCCTCCTTTCCTTTTGAGCCAATCTAAAAGCTAGCTTATCCTGTGATGTATTGACTTTCTTCTTGGCTTGAAGCCTTTGTAGTATTCCTCGATAGAACCACTGAAGCACTTCTTTTAAACTATTGGCTTTTTGTTTTCCTCCAAAACGTTGTGTATATCTAAAGAATGCATTCCATGCCATGCAGTGTGATTTCTCCATTCCTTGTGTGGACCAAATTGTAGGGCATCCATATTTTTTTTATAAAGAACGGAAGGTAATCGTAGATTATATGTTGTTTTGATACATAGGCAAGTGGCCATTAGAAGTACATAAAAATAATATTGTTTGCTTTAAAAAAATACATGCACAAAAACAAGATATTGTTCTTACCATGTAGTGAGTGATGTTACATGTTGTCCAAGCCTCTTTCATTGCCTTTCCAAAACTCTTTACCACTTCTTCAAATGCTTGTTGATCATTCTTGTGACAAAATATGAAGAGGGGAGAGGAGAAGAGTGGAGATGAAGAGAGAGGGCATAGCTAGAGAGCACAGCACAAATGACTAACTGTACACTAGATTTAGTTGAACATGTAGAATATATACAAACCCATTTAGGGTTAGGGTTAGGGCATCTAACCCTTTCCTTTATAGCACTCTATTGGGTTAGTGCTATGCATATATGATAACATGATGTTGAGCATGATCTCTCAATAGCTTCCCTCAAGATCAACATCATGAAGTAGGCCTTTCCTCAAGATGATGATTCTGGGGAATCAAAGAAGGACTGAGCATTATATTCCATCACACCCCATTAGTGGGAATGTCCCTCTGCATCAAACCAAGAGCTTGTCGATGTTTCTCGAAAAGCTCCTTATCGAGTGGTTTGGTAAATATATCTACAACATTCTCTTTGCTATCACAATGCTGCAGTGTGATGTCAACACTCTTTCTCTGATGAAGGGCTCTCTGACATCAATGTGCTTTGTCCTGGAGTGAGATACTGGATTCTTGGCCAATGCTTGAGCCGATTGATTATCACAGTATATTGTTGTTGGCTTTGACTCATCAAAGTAATCTATTTCTGACAATAGTCTTCTGAGCCATATAGCCTCACATGCACCTATAGTGAGTGCCCTATATTCTGCTTCAGTCAAAGACAAAGAAACAGTTGGCTGTTTGTTTGATAGCCATGATATAGCACCTTGACCAAGGAAAAATGCATATCCCTGTGTGGATCTCCTAGTCTCATGATCTCCGGCATAGTCACTGTCATAGTATCCATGCAACCTTGGATGACTTCCTCTGTATTCTATCCCAAATTGTCTTGTACCTTTGATGTATCTCCAGACTCTTTTGGCTGCATTCCAATGAGACTTGCCATAAACTGTGCTAGTGAACTTATTGCATAACAAATATCTGGCTGTGTGATAGTCAGATATATAAGAGATTCGATGAGCTACCTGTAGTACCTGTCATTGACTGTAGGCTTTTTTAAATCTTTTGTAAGTTTCAAACTTTGTTCCATGGGGGTGGCTGCAATCTTGCAATCTGCCATATGAAACTTCTTTAAGAGACTGTCAACATATTTGAGCTGACTCATAAAGGTGCTATCTGAATCTCTCCAGAACTCAATTCCAAGACAATAGTGCATAAGTCCAAGATCTTTCATGTCAAACTCTACAAATAAGTCTTGTTTTAGCTTTCTAAGGAAGCTATCCTTGCTTCCTGTCACAATTAGATCATGTATGTCCAAAAGTGCAATAGTAATATGTCTTCCCCTTGGACTTTGTAATAGAGAGTATGATCTGCATTGGACTTCATGTATCCTAGATCAGCAAAATACTTGTCAATTCTACTGTACCAACTTCTAGGTGAATGCTTTAAGCCATAGAGACTCTTTTTGAGATGGCAAACCTTATTCTCCTTTCCTGGCTCAACATAACCTGTTGGTTGTTGCATGTAGACTTCCTCGTCTAGATAACATTGAGAAATGCATTCTTGACATCGAGCTGGTACACATTCCATTTGTTGAGTGTCGCTAGTGATATCAAGAACTATATGGAATCCATCTTTGCTACTGGAGCATAAGTCTCATCAAACCTTGACTATACTGTTGTGCAAATCCTTTTGTAACTAGTTTGGCTTTATATCTTTGAATACTTCCATCTGGATTGTACTTCACTTTGTATACCCATTTGTTTGCTATGGCCTTCTTTCTTGGTGGAAGGTCGCATAATTCTCAAGTATTATTCTTGTACAAAGCTTCCATTTCTTCATTCATAGTAGTTTGCCATTCTGGCTTGTCTGTAGCATCTTCGAAATACACTGGCTCTTCGGTAGCTATGATGGTAGTCATAAGAGCATAGTTGGTGTTTTCAGCCTGAATTTGTTTGCCTTTCAAAGCATATGTCAATTTGGCTGGTGGTCTGCTTTTCCTAGTAGATCGTCTGAGTTGTTGTGGCTCTGCTTGGGGTGTTACATTCTTGCTCTTCTTCATCAGTCTTTTCTATGGATGACTGTGAAATTGGTGCGTCTATCTCCTATGTATTTGAGGTTTTCCATTCTAATTCCTCATCAAAGATTACATCTCTGGAGATAATGACCTTGCGGTTGATGGGATCATACAATTTGTATGCTTTGCTTTCTTCACTATAGCCAACCATTGTGCATTTGCATGACTTCGCATCCAATTTCCTTCGATGATCATCATGTATGTGGGCATATGCTATGCAACCAAATATGCAGAGATGCCCAATGTGTGGCTTATGTCCACTGAATGCTTCATAAGGTGTCATACCCTGAATCGGTTCGGTAGGAAGCCATTCAAGCAAATAGTTTGCAATGGCTATTACTCTGCCCAATACTGATTCAAAAGATGCTTCTCACTAAGCATTGCTCTAGCGCCATCTGTTAAAGTACCATTCTTCCTTTTAGCTCTTGCATTCAGCTGAGGAGTATCTACACAAGTGAATTATCTTCGAATGCCATGACTTCTGCAAAGGTTCATGAATGCTGAAGACATGTATTCACATCCTTTGTCTGATCTCATGACTTTGATCTTTCTGCCTGTCTGGTTTTCTACCATGGCTTTGAATTCTTAAAATCTGGAAAACACTTTAGATTTCTCTTTTAGAAAGTAGACCCAACAAAATCTGCTGTAGTTGTTGATGAAAGTCAAGTAGTAAAGTGGACCATAAATGTTGCAGGTCTGGGCATAACCTCATACATCTGTATGTATCAAATCAAGTATACCTCTTACTCAAGAGGTGCTTCTGCCGAAGTTGGTTCACTTTTGTTTACCGAAGTAGCATGCTTCGCAAACTTTTCCAAGAAATTGTAGCTTAGGAACCCTGATTGCCATATTTTGATTCCTGAGGTCTAGCAAGCTCTTGAAATTGACCTGACCATATCTCTTATGCCATTTTGTGGATAGTGGCATCTGTTGCATTGAGCTAACATGGCATGCTTATCTGGTACTATAGCTAGAATTTTGTAAAAGTGTCCTTCCTTGATACCTTTTCCTACTAGGTGAAATCTTCTGGATTTGTCTCTGATAGTGCATTCATCTCTGTCGAAGATGACACGGTAGTTGTGTTCCATCATTTGATCTACTGACAAGAGGTCCTTGCTGAGCTTTGGAACACAGAGTACATCTTTCACCAATCCTTTCATACCAGTGAAATTGTTCATAGGGATAATGCCAGTCCCTTGAACTAGATTCAGTCTATTATATGCTGTGTAGATGACATTCTTCTGACCTTCTAATGGTTTCATCTCTGTGAACCATTGCTAATGATTTGTCATATGAGATGATGCACTGCTGTCAATGTACCAAGGATCCTGGTCTGCTTGGTCGACTTGATATAGCTGAAATCCTCTTTGGATTGCAATCAATGTCTAGGTACACTATGTCAATCTTCTGCATTTCCTCATTTGCAAGAAACATATTCCCATGTTCACTTGCAAAATGACTGTGACTAGAATGTCCACCATGATGGGAGAGACATCCAAGTTTTGGAATCCCCATCGGTTGCTACTTTTAGTTATTTTTGTTTTGTAAACTATTTATTTTTTGGTTGCACTTGTTTTGGAAACCATGGAGTCGCCTGATTTGCCTGTTTCTACTTGAGTTCATCCTCCGGTTGTGCTCAACATAAGAAACTCTAAGGACTCCTTGCTTCTTATCATCTATGGACTACGTGAAGGTTAGACTAGAGAAATGTTGTTTCTATGATCTAGAGGAAGGACACAATAAAGCACAATGCTAAAGTTGCAAAAGGGAAAGGGATCGAATGAGCACAATAAAGGTAAAAAGAAATCTCCCTCATGGTAAATGGATTGGACGTCCCTTATAGTTTGGGTGTATGCTTAGGGGATTTCTGATTTCTCTTTGAGATGAAAGTTTCTTCTTTGGGGTTTTCTAGCTTTCATAATATTTTTACTCGTTATTGTTTTTTGTGGTTGGAATAATTGTAAGGATCGAGAAAGTCCCTAGTCTAGCGATGGCTACATAGTGACTAGTAAAGATGTAGAAACCATTCTTGAAAGATAGTAAACCTGCTTAGTAAGAAGTTGGTCTTTGTCCAAGAAGATAATGGTATGCTATGGTGCATATGTTAAGGCAATTGTGCTATGGTATGGTGTCTAGTTTCAGATAACTTTTGGCCTTGAGAGCGTTTGATTGCTATTTAGGTAGAGCAAGCTAAAAATTGGAAGTTGCAAAGAGTTTAAACTTCTCCATTGCCTGGACTCACTTAAAAGTGTAGGGCGATGCTTATTTGCATGAAACCCATATGTGGAACCAATCACCAAGGAACCAATCACTTAAGGAGATGGATACCTTGGAATGTGGCATCATTATCTATTTGGTACTGAGTGAGATATAGTCTTTGGTTATGATAGGATCAAATGGTTGTCTAAAGAGAAGGAGTTTGAAAGCTATAAAATGTGTGGGGCAAAGTGCACCAAGGATTTAGCTTTCAACTCACCAAAAAAAAAGTATATCGTTACAAAGCATTCATCGACAATTTCGATCATACGATGGTTAAGGAATCAAGATTACTAAAAGAGAGAGTGATTGATCACCGTCACGTAAAGAGGTAGTGCATTGATGATACACATGATTCCTAAAGGTGATGTGCACTAAACATGAGAACATACTCATCTTAAAGTAAAGTGGCCCCTTCATTGAGATAGGTAGGACCACTAGTGGTAAGTCTCATAAAGAGGGTAGTGTCTGATATGTGACATGATTCCTTAGGTGGTAGTTATGAAGTTGGTATCCCAATCCGCCATTCAGCCAGAATGGTTAAGTTTGAAACTACCATGTCAAGAATTTTTGAGGACATTGTCCGTCTTGAATTAACGTGGCAAAAACAAAATTTATTGGCTAGACCAAAGGACACCCGCTTATAAGAGGGATTAGTTCCAATAATGGATTACCAAAAGTATCCTCATATTATAGCTAGTGGTATGGGACACTTAGTAGATGATGAGGAGTGAGGTAATCGAAAGTGGTTCACTAATGATTGGTTGAGAAAGTTTTCACCCAGAGGAAAATTTTAAGTTAGTGCCACTTAGCTTATAAAGATTTGGCCAAGTGAAGAAAATTCTATGGTCAATCAATGGATAACAAGTAGAACTCCTGAGTTCAAGAGGATTACCCAACCCAATAGAGACCATGATGGCTTGGGTAGTTTGGAATAGATTAACTCAAAGGTGTTAGTTTATTCCAACAAAAAGATAATGAGTATGCTATTCATTGACTTTATTGGTTGCTTTATGGGTTGATTGCCCTTGGTAAGAGATACTAATCTAAAGGTTCATGATCATCTTGCCATGTTGTGCTCTAAGATTGGACACTATGATAAGTTAGAGTATAGTTAATTCCTCATGGAGAGGTGATTCAATTGAGAAAGTTAATCTAATTCCAAAAGAAATGCTATGAGCATGAGTATAGTATAAGTAAGCCCAACAAGTCCTGCTTGCATTGGGAATTAGTAATAAAATGGCAAGTTTTCAAGTTTGAGTCTTTGACTCAAGGTCCAAGGAAGAGTTGATTTGTAAAGGCAATGATTTTCATAAAGATCTCTAGGATATGTGGAAAATCAAGTAAGATAATGTTAGATGGGCATAGGTCTATGCTAGACATTTTGCTGGCAAGTTACCTTACCACTCAAACCCTTATTGATGCAAGGCTTTATAAGCATCCATGAAAAAATTGAACCTGGGGGAGGAGGATTGAGAGCATATCATTCACCCACCAGCCACACCACTATATAGCCTAGACCTTTTGCTTTTGCCATGACTCATTTTGTATAGCTGACCATGCCATACTTAGTTGGTCCTCTCTTTATGTGTGTGAACACTACTTTAGTGTGCACTACTCATGCTCACTTGGTGACTATATTGGCCACCCCTAACTAATGGACACACACCATTATTTATGACCTTGCTTATCTATTATGATCGTAGTCTCTTTATGTGTCAAGTTTTCATCCTCAAAAACAAAATTTGGAAATCTTTTTTGAAGTATGCTCAACTTTTTCCAAGTAGAACCTTCCTCATGCCCATCCTTCCATAGCTCAATAATGTTTACTATTACCTCTAGGTAACAACATTGGCATCAATACCCAAAACTTTTGTCAGTCTGCTCACATGGAAGACTAGATGAACTTTAGGGCATTTTGGTAAGGCCAACTTGTAGGTGGCACTTCCAATTCTTTAAGTATTGTGAATAGGCCGCAATACCTTGGTGATAGTTTAAGAACTACACTAGAATTGAAGGACTTTAAATGCTTAAGAACCCTCAAATACACTTTATCAAGGGTTAATCCCTAGTTTCAACTAAGGATTTGTTTTGGAATTTCCAAGGTGTCGTGATAGGGAGAAACAAGCAGGGTGTGTTAGGATAGTAAGAGACCTCTACCCAATAGTTAGATTGTTTGTAGGACATAAAATGCAGGGAGTTAGATGTGTTTTGGAAAACTTTTAGGGGGCATAAGGGACACAAGATGTTTGATGAGCACATCATACACATGCTTGATACAACGGAGGTCAGTGGTTGCCTAAATCATCTTGGTGGTTTTTTGTGATTGAGCTTTGGGATAGTTTACTTGTTTCATTTCTTGATACACCACAGGTTAGTGGTTGCCTAAACCAGCCCGGTGGTTGTTTGTGATTGAGATTTGAGATAGTCTACTAGGATGTCTTGAACTTAATGTGATTGTCCTAAACCAGCCCAAGGTTGGGATATCATGCAACTGTGGTTGCTAGTTCAACTCAAACACTAGAACCAGGCTGGACTTAATGTGATTGTCCTAAGCTAGCCCAATGGTTGGAACATCATGCAATCATGGTTGGGTCAGCTCAAACACCAGTTATGTGATTGTGCTGAACCAATGTGGTTGAACAAAAAGTAACAACAATATATTTTGCAAAAGAACAACAATATATTGTCATTTTACTAACCCACCCGGTGGTTGTAACGTCATGCAACCGTGGCTGGTTCATCTCAACACCAGTGTAGTTGAACAGACATTAGTTGTTGGATATGGACCTTGAGGGGACCCCTTTAGAGATTGATATGCCATGGTGGTCTTCATGCCAATGCGGTGGTCAAAAGGCTGTGTGATGATAGGTGGTCCAGGCCAGAGACTACGTTGCACGAAGGAGTGCAGAGGTGCATGATGTAGTGCAGAGCTATTGTGTGCCAAGCTTTGCGGTGTTCATAATAAATAGATTGCATCTCATTATTACGCCAGTGTGGCATCATGACATCAGGAAAATTTTCGATGAGAGCATGGGTCCGTGCAAAATTCACAATTTCACCTAGGAGCGCATTGCATCATGGCCCCAAAAATTGTTCTGCGATTGGCTACACCCAAGCAAAGTTGACCCAAGTGCCTGCCATCACATCTCAAATCAACCCAAGTTTATTTGGAGTGTGTGTGGATGTGTCTTAGAATGTGTTTGTGTATGTGTGTGGAACATCATGGGCATCATTGAGCTTTTCTTGAGGGCATGTTAATTGGTGTCTAAATAGACCTCGCTTAATAACAATACCACAGCCCATCATGTTCCCCCTTGCCATGGCTAGACCCAAGTAAATTCCACATCATGGTTAGACTGGTCAAGGATTTAAACCTTGAGACAAAGTAGAATCCACGGGCTGATTTAAATTGAGAGAAAGCACCATTTGACCATAGTGCCCAATGTTGTTTTATATTTGCTTGGACATGGGGATCATAAGCTTTTCCAATGCAATAGAAAAGCATGCTACACATTGTGTATCCCCATTTTTTTAAAGCTATTTCTAATGAAATGGAAAATCAGAAATAAGATGTTGTGTTCCCTATCATCCAAAATGTAGAAACGATATGCACATTGCACTAGCCTAGACTCTAATTAGCCAGCAACAATTAGTCGTAGAAGAATCAATAAAATGATTTTATGTGATAGACACTAGAATTGTTATTTGCTTGATGTACCAGTGAGCACTTTGTATCTCATATTGTTCTTGAGTATTTTTCTATAAAACCTATGATAGAGACAATAGTATTGTGGGGAGAATTGACAAGCCACATTGTGAAATGCTTTTCTTGCCAAGATAAGCACATATTGCCAAGTCAAAGTCTATGTGTATTTAGCAATAACACACACTTTTGCCTTTGAATTTCCTGGCGTACTAGGGCTTACAATGCTCTCAGATACTTTGCCCAATCAAAAGGTCAGAGTTTTGATCCATAAACTTGAGATACAACTCTGTATGCTCATGCAACATGCGGGAAATAAAATTTTAGGAATGTAAAGAACAATTATTAAACTATAAAAAAACTTAGTCCTACTTAAGTTTCTAGAATAGCTTTCATAGCATTCACATGTATGCATGTAGCACAATGCCTATAATATTAGTATGTATGATATTCACAAGTATAATCCATGTGTACGCATAATAACATAGTACTTGTAGTATTTGAACTTTTGAAAGTATGATATATAGTGCATGTAGTATTCACTCTTCAAGCAATGATATTTGACATGCTTATCATATAGCAAGACATTGCATGGAAAAAGAAACAGTACAAAATTGTAACTACTGTTGGATTTATTAAAAGATCTTTGCACATACATAAATTGAGCATTTTTTACTACTCGGTGTTTATCCATACCGTGTAAAGCTATATATACTGCGTGGTCTACTTCATGTACCATGCAGGTTTTTGGTACATACCGAGCGGTATTGTGAACATACCACATGGTGCAATTTCTTATATATACTTTGACCTAACCTCATACTATTTACATTCCCGAGAATCTAACTTTGCTTGGAATCTTAAAAAAAACAAAGAAGGACAAGGAAAAAGGGATAAAGAAAGCTTCCAAACTAATTTATGAGTTTTTATATCCGTTAAAAAAGTGTCCAATGTCGGTGGTGGGCTCGCTTAGGCCAGCTGATATATACCCACACTGGGATGCAAAATAGATAAATGCGTACTCCTAGTTGTTAATTTATCGTTTGTGATTTGAAAGGATTATTTTTTATAAAATGTTTTAAAAAATATATATTTGAAGTTATTTTCACAAAAATATAAGAAAAAAAGTTTTTTTTAAAAGACATTAGCTTTTAAAATTTAGTGAAATCTCACAGTTTTTGGTATGTACAAACCTATAAAGAAATTGCTTGTTTAATAGTTATGAGCTATATAGCCTATAGGTTACAAAAAACTAGTAAAAAATATATATGATATTGAATGTAAGTATTTATGTGCCAATGGAGAATCCGTGTATGCCGACTTGTAGCTACTCACATATGGACACAGAATATCTTTGAATTGTGAGGACACAACGAAAGCTAAGAGGGTGAGAGGGAGCTTGAGAGACACAAGTTTTGGTGGGTCCATGACACCCTAATCTTCTATTTAATCCATATATATATGTGTTTGAGTATTGTACATAATCGAGGTTAAGGTACAGTGGCCTTTAACCCCCACAACCTCCCACTTAAAGGCCAATGTGCCTTTAAGGGAGAACAACCAATGAGCATACTATCCAATGCCCATCAATACATGACAATACTCAAACTATTGATGGAGCGAAGGTCTTATCAGAGAGCAACAAAGAAAGGGAGAACACTGAAAAATGGTGGGTGCTTTAACTCACCCAGATCAAGGTAAGCTCTTATTATGTATGTATGGTACAAAGGGTAATAGACTGAGCCATTGGCCTTTACCCCAACAACCTCCCACTTAATGGCCAATGAACCTTTAAGGGAGAAGATGGGCATCCTAATGTCATTTGACACCTATCAACACTCTGCAATGTGCAAACCGCTCTGAGGAAAGACTCTTTGTAAGAAGATCCTAAGCTCCTCACAAGTTAAGCTGAGAGGGTGAAAGGGAGCTTGAGAGACACAAGTTTTGGTGGGTGCAGGACACCCTAATCTTCTATTTAATCCATACATATATGTGTTTGAGTATTGTACATAACCAGGGTTAAGGTGCAGTGGCCTTTAACCCCCACAACCTCCTACTTAAAGGCCAATGTGCCTTTGAGGGAGAACAACCAGTGAGCATACTATCCAATGCCCATCAATACATGACAATACTCAAACCGCTGACTATATAGACCCTCTATGGTTGCAACATACTCGGCTTCTATGGTAGACAAAGCAATGCACTTCTGTGCATGAGACATCCATGACACTGTAGCACCTGCAAAGGTAAACACAACCAGAAGTGGATCTCCTGCTATCCACATGCCCTACATAGTCAGAATCTGTGAACCCAAATACTTGCATCTCTCCTCTGCCAAAGCAGATACACCTCCTTGGTACCCTTCATGTACCTCATGATGCACTTAACTACCTCCCAATGCCTCTTTCCTAGATTAGCCATATACAAGCTAACAACTCCCATTGCAAATGCAATGTTCGGTCTAGTAGCTATCATAGCATACATAAGACTCCCAATCATTAATGCATAAGGAACCTTGGCCATCATGGCCCTCTCCTCATCTAATTTGGGACTATCTGCCTCACTCAGTTTCACATATGGAGGCAATGGAGTACTTACTACCTTCCCCCCCTCCATATTGAAACACTACAACACTTTTGTAACATACTCCTTCTGTGAAAGCTAAAGGAGTTTCCTACTCCGATCACGCGTGATGCACATACCAAGAATATGACTTGCAGGTTCCAAATCCTTCATGTCAAAGGGCTCATGCAACTTGGCCTTCAATGCATCAAGCTCATAAGTGTTCTTGCTAGCCAATAACATACCATCCACATAAAGTGCTAGGAATATTAGGCTATTATCTTGAGCCCTTTTAGTGTAGAGGCAGTGATCAATCTCACTTCTTCTAAAACCCTGGGACCAAATGAAAGCATCAAACTTGTGATACCATTCTCTAGGCACTTGCTTAAGGCCATAGAGACTCTTTTTTAGCTTGTAAACCAAATGCTCTTTGCCCTTTTCTTCAAAGCCTTCCGGCTGTATCATGAAGAGAATGTCATTGTCCTTCCGGCTGTATCATGGAGAGTCTCTATGGACTTAAGCAAGAGCCTAGAGAATGGTATCACAAGTTTGATGCTTTCATTCAGTCCCAGGGTTTCAAAAGAAGCGAGATTGATCACTGCCTCTACAACTAAAAGGCTCAAGATAATAGCCTAATATTCCTAGCACTTTATGTGGATGATATGTTATTGGCTAGGTAGAACACTTATGAGCTTGTTGCGTTGAAGGCCAAGTTGCATAAGCCCTTTGACATGAGGATTTGGGACTTGCAGGTCATATTTTTGGTGTGCGCATCACGCGTGACTGGAGCATAAGCCCTTTGACATGAAGGATTTGGGACTTGCAGGTCATATTTTTGGTATGCGCATCACGCGTGACCGGAGTAGGAAACTCCTTTGGCTTTCACAGGAGGAGTATGTTACAAAAGTGTTGCAGTGTTTCAATATGTAGGGGGGGAAGGCAGTAAGTACTCCATTGCCTCCATATGTGAAACTGAGTGAGGCAAATAGTCCCAAATCAGATGAGGAGAGGGCCATGATGGCAAAGGTTCCTTATGCATCAACGATTGGGAGTCTTATGTATGCTATGATAGCTACTAGACCAAACATTGCATTTGCAATGGGAGTTGTTAGCCGGTATATCACTAATCTAGGAAAGAGGCATTGGGAGACAGTTAAGTGCATCATGAGGTACATGAAGGGTACCAAGGAGGTGTGTATCTGCTTTGGTAGAGGAGAGATGCCAAAGTGTTGCAAAACTATAGGATTTTATTATAATGTTAGGGCGTCAAAAGTGGAAGTGCAACTTTTGCAACCAAGTCTTTACAGGATTGGCCATGAGAATAAGAAAAAATTTGATTGGCAATGAAGAAAACCTAATAAAGAGATGTGAGGGGCCAAGTGTTGAATCTATTTGCTGGCATCCTGCAAGGCATTAACCATGCAGTAAGTAGAGTCACCCGTGTACAAGCTGAAGATGTAAATGAGTGAACATTTACTATGTGGAACTATTCTAATGAAATTTGACATTGATTTGGACCATGGATGTCCTTAATCAACAATTGCTGGTTCCTTACATATATATTTGAGTCCATATATTTTAGAATGCTTGTAGCATGAATAAATGTATTTATATCTTTTGAATAATTTTGTCGAATGGTTGAGATTGAAAAGTAAAAGGTGTGATAGAAAGAGCCACCGCATACATGTAAGCAATGCTAGCTACTATTGCACTAGCATTTGTGAAATACTGACTTTCATGTACAGAGCATGATGTCATGAAAGATCATAGTGTAGATAGATGCTTACTTGAGAAAGAGCAAGATGTGGGAAAAGGAAATTTGCCATCCCATGCCTAGGTCCCTAGGCAGATTCTCGGCAGATTACCACGTCTATAACCATCCAATTATGTCAGGAGGGGGCAAGAGGATTGGATGGTTACTCCGTCTCGAGGTCTAGTGCACTTACTAAATGTTGGCAGAATAAGAGTTAGTGAAATGATTGTTCCATGCATCACATATTCGGGAAATAAAATTTTTAAAGGCTGGAGAAATGTTTTGAAACGTGGCAATTGATAATTTTGCTTCCGAAACTTTTGCACATTATTGATCTATTAGTATGTGCATATAGATGTGAGTAGCCATCATATTAACTCCAAACTCCATTAACAAAATTGGTATATGTCATTACAATATGGCATTACAAAATATGGGGCCTATAATCTTCGCAATCGAGGATCTGCTGAAAATGTTGCTCCGATGCCAAGAACATCGTATAATTGCTTGGCCTGGGGAGCATTACAAGTTGGGCACGCACTCCTAACCCCCAACATATTTACCAGGCATACCAGGTGAAACTGATGGTGACACAATCATAGCACGTAGTATCCAATCGTCGTATTAAAATGGTCTTGGCATATTGGACATAAAGGCCCATCATTCACAAAGGTGATACACAATAGAAGGGTGGATGGTCTTTGTAAGAAAACAATACAACGTCTGTGCTCAACAAGTAACAGGATCTCATATGCAAAGAGAGAAAAGCTGATAGTATGGAGAATCCAAAAATTAATTACTGTAAAATTGATAAAATAGATGGCACTACATCCCAGCCGTGTGATCCTGTGTGAGAAGCTTCGATGGCATGCTAGAAACAATAGAGGATGGAGGCTAGATGCTAAGGAATCAGGGTTGTTGTAGCCAGTGATAAATATGGGCTTCATGGGCTTGCTCTTATATAGCCACTAGTCATAGTCAGTTAGACCCAATTAGGAGACCGACCCAGTCGGCCCAAAACGGCCGATTGGACGTCGATCCTGAAATAGGCCACCGACCACATGTTAGAATCGTGGCGTAGCGAATAGAGCAACTAACCCACAGTTACTATTCGGCCCAAATGCCTTATCCTCATATGGGAGGCTTACAAGTAGAGTTAGCTAGTTCCTGCGTAGTTACACGAGAGTGGAGCATTGATATCTAATCCCCCCCTCAATGTCCACCCGCAAGTGAACTTACTTTTTCGGCCCAATGCCAAGTCAATGAAGATGCCTCTCCAGCAAGTCTCGACCTTTGCAGAAAGGATGGAGACGGAAGCTTTCGGTGGTTCCTACTACTTCATGATGCAGATTGACGACTACAGTAGAAGGATATGGATATACTTCCTGAAGACTGAAGATGAGGCTTTTAGTAAGTTCAAAGAATGGCATGTAATGGTCAAGAAAGAAACGGGGAGGAAGGCGAAGAAGTTGAGATCAGACAGAGGTGATGAGTTCACATCAAGTGAATTCAAAAGTTACTACAAAAGTCACAGGATCTAGAGGTAGAAACCCCTGCCACATACATCAAAGCAAAATGGAGTAGCAGAGCATGCGCGTCGTCTGCGAAATGGGCAGGAGTATAATGAAAGGGAAAGATTTGCCAAAGCCTTTCTAGGCTGAAGCATGTAACACGGCAGTTTACATTATGAATTGTAGCTACACGAAGGCTATGAATGGGATGACTCCACTGCAGGCCTTTTCTGGTAAGAAACCTTCAGCTGCACATTTTAGAGTTTTTGGATGTGACTATTTTGTGCATGTCCCTGATGTTAACAGGACCAAATGGGAACCGAAGAGTCTGAAGTGTATTTTCTTGGGCTACAGTGAAGAAGTGAAGGGTTACCGTCTCTATAATCATGTTACCAAGAAGGTAATAGTAAGTCGTGATGTGGTCTTCTCAGAACAACTACATCAATCGGAGGAGGATGCTTCCTTCCCAGACAACCAGGACCAGAATATCCATCTAGTACAACCACCAATGAACTCCCTCAATGGTGCTTGGGAGGATTCAAGATAAAGAAGAGGAAGAAGATCCTGTAGAACCACAATGGCAATGGCCATTCCTAAAGTGGGTAAAGCTGCTTTTGGACGGCAGAGAACCTCCAGCCATTGAGGAGGAACCATCCGAACACCACCCGTCCAAGAGATTAGAGGAGCAAAGAAGGGCGCAAGAACACTTGGTCAACTATGCTTTGATGACAGAGGTGATCCATGCTAAAGAACCCAAGTGTCTTGAAGAAGCACAGGGTGATGATAGGTGGATGGAGGCTATGCAGTTGGAGTATGGCTCCATAATGAAGAACAACACTTGGGACCTTGTGGATCGACCACCAAAACGCAAGGTAATCAGCATCAAGTGGGTATACAAGACCAAGTACAAGTCCGATGGCATGTTGGATAAGTACAAGGCTCAGCTCATGGCAAAAGGATTCGCACAGGTACATGGTTTTGATTATCAAGATACTTTTGCTCCCACAACTCGACTAACCACAATTCACTGTGTTTTGGCTTTAGCAGCACAGGAAAGTTGGCTCATGTTTCAAATGGATGTAAAATCTGCCTTTTTGAATGGAGATCTCAAGGAGGACTGCAAAATGGGTTCAGGAGGAGCCCATCTGATGCAAATTTGTATATCTACAGAGAAGGAGGCAGGTGTATGATCATGGTCCTTTATGTGGATGACCTTGTCATAACAGGAAATCATGAAGAGAAGATCTCATAGACAAAGCATTTGCTAGGAAGAGAGTTTGAAATGACAGACCTCGGACTGCTGATGCATTTCTGTTTGGGGATTGAAGTTTGGCAAGAGCCAAAATAGATCTTCATTTCACAGCTGAAGTATGCTAGAGAGATACTGAAGGCATTTGGCATGGCTGAGTGCAAGACAGTTGGCACTCCTATGGAAGTGGACATGAAGCTCTCAAACAAGGATTCATCACCATTGGTGGACGAAGCGAAGTACAGAAGGCTTGTGGGCAGTTTGATTTACTTGTGCAACACATGGCTGGGACATCAGTTTTGCGATTGGTGTACTAAGCAGGTTTTCCAATGAAAGCCGTGGGAGGACCATAGGAGGGCAGGGATGCGGGTGTTAAAATACATCAAAGGCACACTTGATTATGGCATCACCTATACCAAGGGCAACACCTTGACCGAATTCTGTAACTTGGATTGGGCAGGAGACGTGAACAGCAGGAGATCAGTGACAGGTTACTATTTCTCACTTGGATCTGGAGCTGTGTCATGGGTCAGCAAGAAGCAACCCATAGTTGCTCTTTCTTCTATTGAGGCTGAGTACAAATTAGCATGTTTTGCCTCTT
The DNA here is from genome assembly GCF_047967505.1 of Dipteris shenzhenensis. Lineage (NCBI taxonomy): Eukaryota > Viridiplantae > Streptophyta > Polypodiopsida > Gleicheniales > Dipteridaceae > Dipteris > Dipteris shenzhenensis. Next base: position 47,524,703 of record NC_141612.1, read on the forward strand.
GTGAGGCAGTGTGGTTGAGGAGGATTTTAGGGGACATGGGTGCAGTGCAAAGCCTACATAGCTATCATGTGACAATCAAAGTTGCATGGCAATTGCAAAGAACCCTGTGTTCCACACTCGCATAAAACACATTGAGATTCAATATCACTTTGTACGCGAGCTCATCATGGATGGAGAGGATGACTTGGTGTACTGTTTGACTATAGAGAATGCTGTGGACATCTTCACGGTGTGAACGAGCTCTAGAGGAGCCTTTGCCCTATTGGCATCTTTAGGAAAGGGCTGTCGATGCTGCTTGCCCATCATGCAAGCTTCACATACATCGGGCAGATTTGTAATTTTTGGTAGGTCTGCAATCATTCCACTTTTATGCATCTCCTTTAAAGAACTAAGGTTTAGATGACCAAACCTCTCATGCCACAACTTAGTCTTGCTCACATCGGCTCGAGCACTGAAAGCTGAGAGTTCGTAGATGTTGTTGCACCATGTACCTTTACCAATGACCTTCCCTTGAAGATCCAAAATCTATGCGCCATTCTTATCGGAGTGAACTTTGAGGTCCTGATCTGCAATCATAGAAACAGACAATAAACTGTTTTACAACTCCATGTGACTTGAAAGCAATCGTACCTTTAAATCCTTTTGGTGGATATTTTGCATCATTGCCGACTACTACCAGGATGTCATTCCCTATTGGATGTAGAGAGGTATACCAATCCTTCTAACTGGTCATGTGGCATGATGCACCACTGTCAATAATCCAAGGTTCATCTATAGGTACATGAATTGCCTCCATGCAAATCTTTTAAATTGCTACGAACAGCTCTACTAGTATTACCTGTGTGCTATTGCTGGACTCTTTCTTTACTCTGTTCTTCTCATTTGCAATCTTCTTCCGGCACTCATTTTGCTTGTGCCTTGCCTTGTTGCAATAAAAGCACTTGATCTTCTTCTTTCTCTTTTTATCATAAGAAGAAGATGGGTTACCAGAGTCCTTACCCTTACCCTTCTTTGATCCAGCCGAGAAAGCCGAATCATCTCCAGTCCTCATCTTTTGATGCATCTCCTCCTCCAGAAGCATTGCACTAAAATCCTCAAAGTTGAGGGGCGGATTTCTGTTCTGTGTATTCAGTGCTGTAACAAGATCATCGTACTTTGGTGGGAGAATCCGTATGCACCTTCGTGCTAGATTCTTGCTGGTGATGGTGATGCCAATCATAGTCATCTAATCGCGCAGATTTTTCACCCTGGTGATAAACTTCTCTACCATTTTAGACTTAGACAGTTTCTCGTTCATGAGTTGTCTCCAGATTTTGAATGCACGGTCTCGTATTGATTTTTCAAGACCGTCCATGCCTCCCCCATTGTGTTGACATGTTGAATTAATGCCATGACAGAATCACTTACACTATAGACAATAGAACACAGTGCATCTGCATTTCTTCTTGTCCACGTGAGAATCTGATCCGCAGTTGGTACTATCTATTGTCTCGCATTGGCTAGATTCAGTCTCGCAATCGGCTTCACGTCCACCCTAGTAGCAATATCCCAAAGCTCGTATGTGCTTAGGATGGTCTTTATCTTGAACTTCCAGAGTGGATAGTTAATGCCGTCCAACTTTTTGCTTCCACCGAATGGTGGGATTCACAGTATTGCAGGTTGGGCCATCTCTCACAATCTGCTCGCAAACAGAAACACACTACCAAATCTTCTTGCTAGAGAGCTCTGATACCATGTAAGAAAACAATACAACGTCTGTGCTCAATAGATAACATGATCTTGTATGCAAGAGAGAAAAGCTGATAGTATGGAGAATCCAAAAATTGATTACTATAAAATTGATACAATAGATGGCGCTTGTGCTCCTATGTGAGAAGCTTCGATGGCATGCTAGAAATAGTAGAGGACGGAGGCTAGATGCTAAGGAATCAGGGTTGTTGTAGCTAGTGATAAATATGGGCTTCACGAGCTTGCTCTTATATAGCCACTAGTCGTAGTTGGTTAGACCCAATTGGGAGACCGACCCAGTCAGCCCAAAACAGCTGACTGGACGTCGGTCCCAGCCATCGACCACACATTAGAACCATGGTGCACAATAGAGCCATTCGGGATCATCTAGGGCTCCAAATGGGCCCCACAGCCCGAGAGTGGGTTGCCCCAGGAAATGCTCTATCTACGCTCAGTGCAGTCAGTCATGGGATGCCTTCCCACACTTGCATGTAGCCTAGTTGGTAGTGTGCCAACTCTATCTGAAGCCATCCAGCCATCAGGCCACACATGGCCCCCATCTGGTGTCCAAACTAGGACCTACTGGATAACTGAGCTACTCAGATGCCTTCTCCTCATATGGGGGGCTTACAAGTAGAGTTAGTTGGTTCCCACGTAGTTACCTGAGAGTGAAGCATTGATATCTAACAATTTTATGGTAGCCAGGCCCACAAAATTTGGATCCAAGGTGTAAACACGGTCTCTGTCTTCAATGTGTTGGAGGGTGGCTTGTGTATCTCGTGCTTACTGAGAATATGCAAGTGGAGATGCGATAGTGCTTGCCTTTGACTAGCTTGTTGGAGCACGGCATTTAGGCGATTGACTTCAGCTTGTAGGCGCTCATTCTCACTCATCACTCGTCGATACTTAGACATAGCATCACGCACTATGATGCTCAAAAATGTGAGATCTTCCCGTGATGCGCTTTGCATTGTAGCATGTGGACCCTCTGCACCATCACCCTTTGCATCGTAGCATGTGGCCTTGCTATGAGGCTTATCAGATTTGATCATGCAATGAATGCAGTATGCATTCTTCCTCATAGCGGGGTGGCAACAATTCTTGATGGGCCACCATCCATGTGTGGCATTGGCACAATCCCATACCGCTGCAATGTCATCGTTGGAGACCACTGCATTGATGCGGTCGTACTTTTAACCATTCGGATCATGGAAGACACTTGCATTGGCAATGGCACACGCCTCATCTCTTCATGTCGGTAGGAGGGTAGCATCAGCCACATCCATTATGTGCTTCATGGCTTGCATTCCTCTCACATTTGGATCCTGGGATGCATATGCAGCTTGCATTGATCGTTGTGACATAGATGCCATGGAAAGTGAGAGAGAGACAAAGAAGATCTAACAAGCATGCAAAATCGAGTGAGCGACATGTTATTGAAACATTTAATTATAACATGCTCATGCAAATCACACATGGCTAACTTCATGCAAGATTGATGACCAAGCGCATCTGATACCAATCTTATTTTCTCATAGTTAGATTATTGTGGGACCATATGTGAAATCTTAGAAGTTGTATTGAAACTATTTAGTGTTTTTAATTTTTGTATAAAATGGCTTAGAACTATCTACAACAGCCCCAATACTAGACTTAGGAGAGATGCTAGTGGTTTTTCTACAAGAGACTCCACCACCTTTGGACCTTGGGTGGTTCACCTAACATATATGTTTAAGTTACCATGTGTGTTCAAATGAGGGGTTTTTTCAATTCAAATATTCAAGGTAAATTTACAGTTTTAAAAACAATCCGTGAGTTCATAAAGAAAAATGGGTCATTTAATTCATGAAAATATTTTATTTAGGAAAGGGGCTTTTTTAGGAGCCCTTGAACACATGCTATACATAGGATTTCTAGTAAATGCATCCCTTGAGCTTTGAACCAATGAAAGTGATACTTTCATTCTTCTTGAAAATGTGAACAAGTACGTATATTGAATTAGATAATGCCTTTCTATTAAAACGTATATGTTTATACATACTAACGTGTAAGTGAAAATTATTAATGGAATTTTCATCTTGAACACAGGTGGTCTTTCATCCAGATCATTCTAATCCAAGATGATGCTACGTGGTCAAAGTTGCTCCTCGAAGTAAACCAAATTTTGAAGATAGGTATGTGGATATGGAGATGCCAATGGATCTGGTTGATGCAGATAGATCTAGGGAAGAAGATGAAGATTATGATATGGGGGAAGATGGTGGAACTAATGACAAAGGAGATGGAGAATGAAATATTGGGGAAGAATCAATGTCTCATGAATTACCCAATCATGATATTATTGAAGACGATAAAGAGGATCAAGTCTTAGGTAATATAGACCTCAATGATATAGGCGAGTTTGGATTAGAGCTAGAACTAGACTTTTTTGGCATGATAGATTTTGTTGAAGACACAACCTTTGATGTAAACATTACTAATTGATTCTTTTTCCATGGAAAGGGTTTTTAATCCTTGGTCCTTTTACTCCCATACTTGTAATCCATCAAAATTCATATATTAGGTTCATCATGGATATATTAGTACTTTGATCTTAGACTTGGTGTATATGTTCTTGAATTTTTTGTCTTTAAATTGATAAAAGATACGGGTCAACATTTGCTTAGGTGTAACCAATTGTGGAAATCTTTTTGGGGCCATTTTGGGGCCGCGACGCGATGCACTCCTAGGTAAATATTTGAATTTTGTGCGGACACGTGCTCTCGCTAGAAAATTTTTCAATGTCATGAAGGTGCACTGGTGTAATAATGAGACAAAATCTATTTGTTCTGAATACTGCATAGCTTGACACATGGCATCTCTGCACTGCTTTGTGTAGCATAATTTTTGGCCTACGTCGCCTGTTCACTTATCATCATGCAACCTTTTGTCGCACCTTTGCCACATCTCAATAGGCACCACACCCATGCAGATCATTAAAATTGAAGGTTGGCTTGGAGAGACCACTGTGCTGGTTCTTGGCGTAACAATTAGACACAATCTATCATTCTGAACACCACTGCATCGTAGTCTCTAGCTTGACCACTTGTCATCCTGCAGCCTTTTGCCACATCTTTGCCCGTAGCCCATGCAAATCATAGGTTGGCTTGGAGAGACCACCGCACTAGTTTTTGGCATAATAATGAGACACAATCTATCATTTTGAGCATTGCCTCAGTGCAGTCTTTGGCTTGACGACCAATCATCGCCCAGAATTCAAGGCTGTCTTGGAGAGACCACCATGCTAGTTCTTGGAGTTATAGCTCCATTACCTATTTTTATGTATTATAGGAGGAGGCCTATGATGACCAGCGCACTGGCAAATAGAAGGAGATCTATGAAAGCCACTTTGAGTCATATATTTGTGCACCAAGGAAAATGTATTCCATTGTGCAATCAAGCAAAATACAATTGATGATATGGCCCTTGAGGAGTCCCCTCCAGGGGCAAGGGCCATATCGACATGCCATTTCTATCCACTGGCATCTTGGATATTGTATAGTGCACGTCGATATGGCCCTTGCCCCTAGAGTGGACCCCTCAAGGACCATATCGTCAATTGCATTTTCTAAAAGTTTAATTATATTTTTCTAGATGTCTCTCCATGCAACCACAATGGTGGGGTTGTTGGAGGTATTTTAGCGCTATTTTGGTTATAAACCAAGGAAATTGTAGTCGTTCTTTCTTGGTATTTTAGTCCTTGTTGTAGTAAATATAAATGAGGGCAAAAGTATAATTTATTTAGTGAAAATTGAGCAAAAGAGATTAATGTACATCTACATCCAATAACATGTTATATAAAATTTATCAACTTATATCAAGCATAAATTGAACAGAGGATCAGTGATTACTGAGAGTCTCAAATTGAACAAAAAGAGATTACATAAATGCCTTAAAGACCAAAACATTACATCCAGTGAGCCAAAAGATCATTGAGAGCCTAAAAGATTACATCTAGCCAGCCTCGTCTGAGCAAGAGGGAATTTGTACAACTCAGTCTTCCACCAGTCTAGCTTGTTGCATTAAAAATTTTTAGAGAGCCAAAGGAGGATATGATGGAGAGGTCAAAGAACATGCATATTGCTAGGACTTAGATTATGGCCCCCCAACAAGTTGAGTACTCTGCTCTAAAAATACTAAGGCCTAGGGGGAGCCCATACATCATAGCCATAAAAAGGCCCCATGTCATCTAAGGTGGTGACATGCAGATGTGTGGGGAATTGACTGTGGGAACGAAGGGTCTCTACTAGTGCTAGCATTTCTACTCCAGGTGAGTGCAACACAATAACATTAGGATCATAGAGCATCGAGGAGGGGTGGTTGTAGGCATGCTGAAGATGAGTGGATGAGCAGGGGAGGAGATGAGTGACGAGAGTTGGAGGAGGGAGCATGGAGCAAAGGTAGAGAAGGGGCAGAAAAGAGCTAGAGGAATGGTGTGGAGAAAAGTAGCAGAGTGTGGAGCAAAGTAGTAGAGCATGGGTGGATCAGAGCAACATAGAAAAATGCCAAATGCCACGGATCTTATATATATATTATAAAGTTCGAACCACCGTGGGTGGCTGGAGCCCAAGGTTCCATCCATATAAATTGTAGGTCATCATGGTAGAATCTTAGGCCTCCCCCTAGAAGGGCTGGTAATGTAGGGCAGGGGCAAGTTGCAAGTACTTAATCTTCCAAGATTTGATGGGTGGGAGGTGTGAAAATTCGAAACTTGTGGGAATAGCAAAATTTCAGCCATCGATTTTTCCCCCCTTCGATGATACACGTTAGCAGACTTGGATATCCCAAACAAGTGCAATGTGGCCTAAAATGCTTCAAAACACAAATCAGCAAAAGAGCATGCTATTAGGTTTGATGCTGTGTATTATTAAATGCAATGACCGTTAGCATACTTATGAGCCATATAGCAAGCAATTGCATGGAAAAAGAAGCAATTCAAAATTGTAAATAGTGTTGGATTTATTAAAATATCTTTGCACATGCACAAATTGCACTTTTCCAACTTCTTCCATTTTAGGGTGAATCTAGATACCAATACCAACAACTATCAATTTTAAGACCACCATGCACTAGTCCCAATAGTTTAGATTCCAAATTTTCAATCCGTTTTGGTTTTCAACAAATAAAAAAAAAGTTATGGAGCATGCCCTCAAATGGGTATGCATCACTTTACCACAACATTGGAGGCCCATTAACCCATGCACAATGATCTCATTTAGGTGTGTCCTTTAGTCGAGGGGAAGCTCACTTGGTGTACTTTTGAATGATTACTTGGTTGCATGTATATATAGAACAAAATTTTGATGTTTTTGAATAAATTGCTATATCCTATAGTCTTCAGGATGCATCCTTCACATGCAACATAGGACTTGTAATGCTTTAACGGTCTCATTCCAAATCCTTATTCCATAATTTTTTGCTCTCATGTTCAAGTCTGGAATGTGTGCTACAACTTGAAGACAAAGTTTGCCGAATCCCATTGAGAAATGCATTAAGTTATGGATCATGCAAGATACCTATATACAGAAAAGTCCTTGAACCTCACCAAAAATGGCTACAATCAAGCAAACAATGACCCTTACATATCAAAACTAATTTGGTTCCTATTGCGAGCTACTCTTTGTAATTTTATCAGGAGTTCTACCATTGGTGTGGGCACCTAGAACGACACCCATAGCCCAAGGGCCAATTCGTATCTTAAGTTATATCATGAATAGATGAGTATTTTGATCCCAAACTTGGTGTACATGTTCTTAAAGATTTTATCTTCAAAATGTTAAAAGTTCCATGTCATTTTGGTCCTATTAAAAACATATACTATAATTTTTATGGGTGATGTTAGGATCAGTATAATAGTCGATATGTGGTCACACAAACACACATACCAATATACCGACAAGCGTACTTATGATTATACTAACAAACATATTGATGAGCATACCGACAAACATCGATGATGATAGCGACGAACATACCCTGATAATAGCAAAAAAGATATTGACTATAATAGCTATGATCATACTGACGAATTTGGTGACTTAATTCTTTGTTGAGCTATACAAAAGAAAAATTTCTAGGGTACAAAAATTGTTGAGGAGTGGCATTGAAAATAAGTTGTGTTGTAGTGTACATTTGAGGTACATTCCCCTTTCCCTAATTTATGGCGTGCACCAATTGTTCGGAGCACCTTCCTCTTTGTTTTGGAATGTTAAAATATAGTAATTTTTGTATTCAAAAAAGTTGGAAAAGGGTGAATGAGTTTAGTTTGTGCAAAATACTAGACTAGAAAGGGGTGTAGTATTTTCCCTTCCCCTAACATTCTTTTTCCCACCTATGTCTATATTTTTATTTCTAGATGCCATCGTTGTGTAAATGTGAATATGTGTAGTGTTGCAAAAGCACCCTTTTTTGAGTGTGCTAGATGAATATCAAGGGGAGGTGACCAGTTTGGAAAATGTGTAAAATAAGAGAAAAATTCTCAATATGATGTTCATCGATAAATCTTAGGTGCAACTCTATCTTCTCATAGTCATGAACCCTTGAACAAGCTTATTTATTGTTTCAAAGCTGCTTTGCCAAGTACGGCCACTTCTTAGACTAGCCCATCTAGTTAGAACTAGCACAATCATGGTTGTACCCAACTCGATGGTTGTCCTAAATGAGCGTGGCCTAAACCAACCCAATGGTTAGAACTAGCATGATGGTTTTAACCAACCCGATGTTGTCTAAAATAGTGTGGTGATTGCCTTAAACTAGCCTAGTGGTCGGAGGGTTAGCAAGCAAGCTTGTATTTCAAAGGAGAAAATTTCCTCTCTCTCTCTCTCTCTCTCTCTCTCTCTCTCGCAAAGTTTACAACAATGATGCAAATGAACAAAAGCTAGAATAATGTTTTGGGGGAGAAAAAGAAAGTAGGAGATAGAATTAGAGATCTAACTATGTATTGACTTGCATTGTGCTAAGCATGTGTATCATGTGCTCTCTTTAAGGTCACACTGATGAAAATGGGAAAAAAACCAACATGACATTTTGGGGGACAAAAGAGAGTGGAACATGGGGCAAATAAAATTTGAAAAGAAGCCGTAATCGTTATGCTTCTTCGTCTATCAAGCAAGCCTTAATATGTGATTTCACAATTTTCATGTGTGAAATCTTTTTGGTCACAAGCAAACTGACAAAAGTTTATTTAAATAATCATTTTTCACCATCATGTGATAGATATTAAAACATAGATTTTAAGAATTTCAAGGTTTTTAAATTCCTAAAAACCGTACCAAAGGCTACATGGTCTGCTCTTAAATATGTTTATCATGTTGAATGCTATATTTCACACGTTCAAAACCATGGAAAGCATGGTTAAGTGATTGGATGTTGGTTTGTAGGTAGGTTCTACTAGTGAAATTATTTTCCACAAATATTTACTTGCCTATAGTAGAAATCATTTTTAATATTTCTCAAACAACTTAATGTCCTATTGAGTTGAAGCTACAATCTTAGTAAAGGTTAATGTATTTTTAATATTTCTCAAACAACATAATGTCCTATTGAGTTGAAGCTACAATCTTAGTAAAAGTTTTTAAAATAGCACATTAATGATAAAATTCAAGAAAACTTATTATAAAAATCGAACATCCTCATATTGTGGTTGTGCATGTGAAAAAATAAATTCAACTCGAGATATAATAAGCTAGGATTCATGTTCAATCCATGCCTTTATTCTCTTCTTTAGGAAAACACCCTTTCTTATCTGTATTGAACTCTGATTGAACTTCAAGATACGAAAAAGTGTTAGCATGGCAATAACTATGGTTTATGTTGTTAATAGACCTTATTTATATGTTGCTTGGGGCATACTTGCTTTTGCAGTTTTTCTTCCATATTCTTGCTAAGAAAATAAAGCATTCTCTCATTTTCATGGTTTTTCTTTCATTTCTTGTTCTACCAAAATCATTAAGGAAGACTTTAAACAAGTCATTCATATGACATAGTACATTTCTAATCGTTTGGGTTGCCTTTGCATGAGGAAGAAATCATGTCATATACAATTGAAACTTTTGGTTTGAGTGTGCTTTGGATGAATGCCCCCATGGAATAATAATATTTTCAAAATTCTATATTTAATGTGGTAGCTCTTAATCACAAGGTTGGCGTGGGGATTAAAAAAGGTGAGGTCTAAGAGTTGTAGTCATGGGATAACAAAATACTCGAAGCTTAGGTCTCACCTTGTTTGAGCCGTGATTTAAAAAAAATGAACAACTCAAAGCAAGGGCACATCTTTGGTGAAGCTCATTTAAAGTAACGTGGGAAGACCACGAGAAATGTGTGTGTGAGACTATGAAATAAGGAGTCAAACGGTTTGACGAGATTGACTAAGAATGCCCACGTTGGTGGTGCCGCGTGCGGGACTTGTAGTCAACGTCACTCTCTCTTGGCGCACGCCTCATCGGCGTAATAACAACAGTTGTAGCGGCATCGTTGGCATAACCGCAAGATTTAGATAGCTTTTCTAACTTGTCGGCAGTAAGCTTTGCTACTAGCGAAGTTTTGACACCTTTGTTTCAACAAGATTATAGAGATTTGGCAATGGCATTGTTGTGATGGTTTCGTGGACAGGAGATGCAAATTTTAGCTGCCTGTCTGCGGGGCACAACTGTCAAGTGTGATTTGTTCATTTACATTATATTAGAATAGGGTAGATCATGTGTGTATACCAGAATGCCAAAATGTTATCCACCAAAATGTTTGGCACGTCCACTGCGTGACTGAATAACTACCTTGTTCTTCCTCTACATGTATACCGATTCTATAGTCAATCACTTCTTCTCTCTTCTAATTTGCGTGCACGTATAATTTCTTCTCTTCTCTCCTAAATTTCACAAGAAGTCCACTATGCCTTCTAGATTTAGTTGATAAAAGAAAGGCTCCAAGTATGATTGCTTTCTGTTTTTCAGAGTGCATGCTTAGGAAGTAGGCAAAATAAGGGTTGATCCATGTATAAGGATGCTATAGCATAAATTAAAACCACGATGAAACCATCAGGCAAGTGGTGAGTGGGGTCATGCATGATGTTGTCATCCCTAAACTAGTGAATTTTTTTCCCGATTCAACCCGTTTTTGAATCTCAAAACCTGTAGTTTTGCACTAAATTACCCAAAATGTTAGCCGGTATTTTAGAAATCTTAGCCACTATTTCTTAAATTCAGCCCATGCAAAATTATAAAGGGCGGTTTACCGTTAGGAATAAAGAGGCAATAAACTGACTTAACTGACTTATCACACAACGTATATAGTCAATCAATTTCGCTGGTGTTCATGCAACTGACGTTATCAGTTTACAGAATGCTCCCTAATGTCATGGCCTTTCTTTTTCTTGGGTTTGCTTTTGTTGGCAAGCTAGCTGCTATGGATCTCCGGAACTTCACTCTCTATGTTTCCTATCAGCTCACCAACCCGACAGCCTGAAAACGTTCACCATCTTCCCTCGTTCTCCTCTTCTGACCTCACAGAAAGTGTGTTGCGCGACTTTCTGCACTCACCAACATCGGGACCTCTGCTCGTGCAGCTTGCGCCCCTCAAATGTCAGCCCTGCACCGGTGGATCGTGCCCCCCTCCCCCGGCTGCGCTCACCGACTGTTTTTTGGTGAGTCAACATTCATATGAGCGCATTGGTTCAGCCCGGCTAGCAGATGAGCGCAGGCATCGTTTGGTGGCCTGCTTAGTTTGCGGAAAGATGTGCCACTCCCCCAGCAGTCCTTTCAAGGGATTTGTAGTCCTCCGCTGAATTCATTCTTCCATCAGCCAAGTTTTCATCCAAATATTGTCTATAATTCCTGTACGTGCATCTGTGTTTGAAGTACAAGAGAGCCGAGCCTCTCTAGCACTGAGCCATATCGAATGCTTGTTACACGAGTGACGATTTTCATCTAGTCTATACAGAGTATCGTATCGTATACGTATAAGCTCATCTTCTTGCTCATCAAGTTCGAGTGGGTTTGCTATATAGCTGTCAGCTGCATGGATTCGTCAGTGTTGCGTTTGGTCAGCCCTTCCATGTACTCTCATTGCAAATACCTCCAATTACAGACGCCGGAATATTACTATCGGCTACCTTATCCTACCGCTAGCCTAGTTTGGAATCATCGTCGACAAGCTTTGACGAGTAACAAACTAAAAACGACGGGCAAGATTACAAGTTCAGGGCCTCAACAAGTGAGAAGTTCTCATGACACTTTCCTTAGCGAAGGACCAACGTGTGATAAAAGGACCAGAGAGTCCGGGATGGAGTCAGGCTTACCTGCTGGCAATGGAGCCATTAAGGTGAACGGAACGTCTTCGAACGAGAAATTCCCGGCCGGTGCGAAAGCGGTAAATTCGGTTCAACGTATAGAAAAGTCAACGGCTAAAGGATCCAGCAAAGTTCCGGAACCTGCCCTTCCATTACGAGTACCGAACTCAATCAATCCAGGCCAGCAGCATATCAAGCCCCATATCAATGGGGAAACTCGGAAAAATCTTGGACAGTTCACTCAATCCAGCTCCTTCAAAGGCAAAAGTCCACTCCTTACCAATACTGACATGGAGCTTTTGCCAGGGTTCTTTTGTGCTCTATCAAAAGTAGTGACTGAAGCGGTTCGACGTGCAGACAGAAAGCGAGGTCTCGGCATCGTGGAGTTTCTCAAGGGAAAAAATATTTTCATAACGGGTGCCACCGGATTTCTTGCCAAAGGTATTATTCTGGTGCCACAAAGTTGTCCAACAACGTGATGCTTACGAGGTTTATGATGGGCTAACAGTCGACTGAATTGCAATGCAGTGTTGGTGGAGAAAATATTGCGAGTACAACCGGATGTTGGGCAGCTATTTCTTCTTATCAAAGCGGATGATCACCAGGCTGCGATAAAGAGACTCAAGAATGATGTAAGTTTTAAGACGAACAGGAACTAATATTCAAGTTTTAGCTATTATCATTTATTACTATGGTTGTTTTTGGAAGTGAAGCCATGGGATATTCAATCAGCGGTTTTTAATTCAAAATGTCCACCTGTTCAGATCATGAATGCATCTCTGTTCAGCATTCTAAAAAGGCGCCATGGAAACTTATACGAAGATTTCATGACGAGGAAGCTCATTCCGGTGGTCGGTGATATCACATTGGATAATCTAGGTCTCCATGAGAACGCGATAAATAGCTTGAGCAGCAAAGTTGATATTGTTGTTAATTCAGCTGCGAGTACAACATTCGATGAGAGGTACGATGAGAAGCATTTTTTTGTGACTATTATTGGAAATTTTAATAAGACCAACAAGAATATGATCAGGTTCAATTGCACGCCTCGAATTAATGCTCGCAGGAGTGATACAGAGTTTAATTTCAAAACGTGTCAAAACATGAGGCTTATTATGAAAGCTTTTTGTAGGTACGACCATGCTCTGAACCTTAACACTAAGGGGCCCCAAAGGATTTTGGAGTTCAGTAAAAGGTGTCCTCATCTTCAACTTCTAATGCATGTATCCACAGGTGATCCATCATGCACGTATGACATTTTCGTATGCGGTACTCGCTTAATCATGTAGAATTTAGTGAACCTAATTAAGCTTATTTACTTGATTGGTTCGCAGCATTTGTCAATGGCCGAAGAAGAGGACTCGTTCGTGAGCAACCTTTTCAAATGGGGCACAGCATCGCCAAAGAAATGTATGGAGAGCACGTAGTCCCAAACTTAAAGGTTGAAACAGAGTTGAAGCTTGTCCAAGAGAGAATACATGATGTGATAGGCGAATGCTCAACTAATATGCGCACCGTATTAGAAGACGCTATGGATACAAGAGACACATATAGGTTCAAAGACAAGCTTCTTACACAAGCTATGAAAGAGCTAGGTTTGGAAAGGTAATTAGGGCAACTCTTTAAAAGCTGTTTCAATCATTTTTCAAGTCTTCTTCATGCTTTGGTCGGTGTTTGTTCCGTTTCCCTCTGCATATAGATTTGGGAATTTATCCAAAACCAAGCACCTTGGTACTGAGATACTAGATTTCAAACAAGATTTGGTTGGCAATACAAAACATGGCTACTATTGTCAGGTTTAAGTGACATCCTTTAAACGATCTGTGATTCATTGTGTATATTAAGGTCATCCAAGCGGCGAATTTCAAAGCCTAACCTATTTCCTACAGTAGCGTGTCTACGGTTATGTCCAATGGCAGTGAAATGCATAGTTCGGTTGACATAATCCCATTCTTCCAGATATCAACATCACATATTAATACAGCCCTAATAATGAGTCTTGTAGATCGTTCGACCTTATCCATTTCAAGGTAAAGGTGACCTTATACGTTTCACTGTGTAGAGATGAAAAAATTGGATCTTCAGCTCCAAAATGGTCTGAAGACTTTGCGTTAGGAAGTGTTGCCTAGAAAATGAAGACTTTGCTTAATTAGGGAGTGTTGCCTAGAAGAGTCTACGAGTGATTTCGAGGAAAAAGATACCTATTTCTGGTTTTCAACCTGATCATAACGAATGTTGTCCACGTGATTTATGCTCCAATAGATGTTTCTTTGACTCATTAATCGGAATATCATTGGAAGTTGCTAAATTTAAAGTTGAGTCCCTATAAGTTTTACCGTCAATCATGATTAATGAAAACGTCAACGTTTGGCGGCCCACGTCTCTAGGTTCTTTTAACAAAGAGTTTAGGAATCGAATCGTCTTCATACGCGTAGCAGCGATTCTCTGGAGTGGTTCACAATGCCATTTTTAAGTACAATTCGAAGAGATGGGGTACAACTCAAAGGCATCTCAACAAACATGTTGTGATCGTAAACTGACAGCTGCTCCCCTTCGTTCATTCAGGGCTAAGTTATTCGGTTGGCAAGACACTTATGTCTTTACAAAAGCCATGGGGGAGATGCTGATGGAGAGTATGCGAGAAGAGCTACCTGTGGTGATTGTTCGCCCCAGCGTAGTCGAAAGCTCATTCAAGGAACCTTTTGCTGGTTGGATGGAGGGTAACAGGTGACTGTTTAGCGTTTGGTGTTTATACTTGTACCCGTTCTTGTATAGCTGATTTGCGTCTCGTAGAATTTTCTATTTTGATTTGAGTGTCGACTATACCTTAGTATCCGATCTGACGTGAGGACATTTGGTTGAATTAGGATGATGGATCCAATCATACTGTCTTACGGAAAAGGTCAACTCACAGGGTTTCTTGTTGATCCGACAGGCGTATTAGATGTGGTGAGAAATTTGAGATTCTACAGAATCATGGATTTGATAAGCAATAGCCGTCTTCTCTCTAGATTGGATGTTGTTTCAAAATCAAACCCTCTAAAAGTTCCATTGATTAACAGGTACCTGTTGATATGGTGGCTAATGCAATGCTGGCAGCAATGGCAAAGCATGCTTGCAAACCTGGCTTGGATGTCTACCAGATAGCCTCATCTGTGGTGAATCCTCTAATTTTTGAAGAACTGTCCAGGATATCACGCGACCATTTTATTGAGCATCCTTACATCGACAATGCAGGAGTACCTGTGAAGCCTGGGAGAATGCATTTATATAAAGACATGGAAAGTTTCATGGCATCCATTAGCAATGATGATCTAGAGGTAGCGAATCCGAACCAATCATTTTCCCAGGTACACCATCAACAATAATTGGGTGCCCCTTTTGAGAAAAATTAACAACCTGAACTCTTATTTTTATAGGAATCCGATGTGGAAGGTCATACCCGTCAGAGTCAACTCATGCTCAAAGCAAAAGAACAGGCAGCTTATCTTGCAAACCTCTACAAGCCTTACACTTTTTATGAAGGGAGGTATGTTGAGATCGGTACCTTTCTCTGGCTTAGAACGACCTATATTACAGAATATTTCTCATTTGAGAGTTCTCATCTTGCAGATTCGACAACTCAAACACCAAAAAATTATATGATCAGCTCTCTTCTGAAGAAAGGGACACATTTACTTTTGATGTGGGCGTGATCGACTGGGAAGACTACATCAAACGGATACACATACCCGGATTGAGGACGCATGTTTTGAAGGGACGGGGCTCTAATTATCCGGAACCTTGAGCCCAAAATAAGCTGCAGCCCTAATTGACTAGTACAAGACTCTGCGCCAAACCTTGAAGCTAGCCTCAGCTCTGCCCGACGTAGTTGACGCAAGACTTAATTTTGATCAACGATCCAGAAAAGTTCTCTATGTACTTGGCGCATGTATATGCCCACAGACGATTCATCTATATTCATTTGTAGTAAGATATATAGATAGATGCTTCTTTCTTCAAAATTCAAGTAACAAAACCATCAAGAGGCACCACGCTTGTCGGTAACTTAACGGACACATCACTGAATGAATATTTTGTAAAGGAAACGAGCCAAGGTTTCTGTTCACTTAAATAGTTAGCATGCACTCCTTATTGACACACTCTTAATTGACACCTTATTATACTCTTAGTATACAACTATCAATAATTCCAATGCAATTGCTATGAAACTTGTGTGAATGTATGCATAACTGGGCACAAGAGACCATGCAAGGCAGGGGCTTATCTTATATATTTATATATTTATATTAAAATGAAGTGCAATCAATGTATTTTGCAAGAAAAGCTCCATTGCAAAAGCAACATGTAGCTTTCAAGAGGTAAATTGAAAACATAGCTACTATAATTAACTAGATTTGAGGCAAGCAACCTCTCCATCGTGGAGCATGTAACTACTAACTTGGAATGGAACGTGAATCCTATTATTTTATCCTGAATCTGAGTATCTAATCAAAATTTAGGGGAAAAAGCGAATGAGTAAAATGGTGGGTATGAGACATGACAAAGGGTCAGTTAGGACCCGATCTTCCAAGAAAATCTTAGGTATTTTGGAAACTGAAGTCCAACAAATACATGAATAAGGCGATACAATAACTGATCCTCGTTGAAGTCTATACAATATAGTCACATGGACTACAACCATATGAATAAAGGTATCGTCATTCTTCATTCTTGCATCCATCTTAGATTTCCTTGCTCCCTCACATCGATAATATGCATTAAAGGAGAGGCATATTTTAAGAATTTAGATTGAAAACAAGAAATATTAAATGGACTAGCAATTGGTAATATTTAAATGATAATGTATAATATATAATTATTATAACCACACATAGTGTGGACAGGGAGATGGCGCGCTTCCTTCCCTAAAGGGTTATATAATCTGAGGGAATGGGCCCTTCCCTAGGTGTCGAGATAACGCCTAGAATATAAACATTGAGAAATGTCAATAGTCATAATCATAGTTGAATGCTGGTAAAATTAGTACGAGGAGCGTGCTTGGAAAAATTCAAATTGTCTTTTGGTGATTTGTTTGATCTTAGAGACAATATCCTAAAAATTTGCCAATGTGAGCTTGAGAGGATTTGCGTGTGTCCTTGAGCGGGATGATTCGAATATTCTCAGATCGTTCATCAGTAGATTGTGGATAAAATAAAAAGAAAACTATCATTAGAGGAAGTCTGAAGTAGAGCACACAACATTCTCACTCTCTACTTAGCTAGCATTACCATCTTATCTCCTTGAGAACAGTGTAACATCTAATTTAGGTATGTAACATTGGTACCCATTTTAAGATTCCCTCAAAAATTCATTAAAATTATAACTTAAAAAAAAAAGGTCATATTTTTCGTAGTGAATTTTTCAAATCTTTCAAAATCCTATCAATTTTGGTACATAATGCTTGCAAATTATGAAGGACCTCGACTACAGAGCACAATATCAATGTATTTAGAAAAATCAAGAAGTCTGTCATTTTTTTCCTTCCTTTGACCTTTTATTTTCAATACAAAAACTACATGATACAACTTTCAACCTTGCGTGTAGTAACATAACCTTATCAATATTCCTAAATTAAACTTTGTAGTATCACATAAAGTACTGAAAGAATAAAAAAATATCATCAAATTAATGGGAAAAAGTAAATGCCTCCTTCTTCAAAACATTCAGCGCATATGGATTCTCAAATGTCTTGTCTATTGAAACAATTCAAAATCACAAAATTGTCAATATAATTCCATAATTGGAGTCCAGTCAATTCTCCCATATGTGTCATCTACATCATCTTCATAACCATCCCCAATAACAAATTAATGGGAATAACTAAATGTTCAAAACATTCAAAGCATATGGATTCTAAAATGTCTTAAGAACACTTGTCTATTGAAACCATTCAAATACAAAAAACTGGCAATACAATTCCATAACTAGAGTCTACTCAATTCTCCCATATGTGTCATCTACCTCATCTTCATCACCCTCCCCAATCTAGGTTTCCTACATGGGTTTCTCAATCACTTTCTCTTTCACAACCTCCTTCTCCCATGTATCAATTAGCTCGCCTGCCTCTGTAAAATCGGGTTTCAATATCTCAAGAGGTTGGGGTTCCTGTGACGAGGCTACCACCAAATCTGCATCAAACTTCCCACCTTTCAAACCAAGCTCCTGATGCTCATGAGGCAAGTGATGAATAGCAATCACTCTCTTCTTTATGTAATCACATTGAATAGGATCTTTTTCAACTGCAATTGCATTTCGATCCTTTTTTAAGGCACATGCTGTGAGTGTGCCTGAACAAGCAAATATAGATTCAGTACCCACTCATGCTTATTTGAAAACAGATCTATGAGGTGATTAATTAGGAGTTGTGGTTTTTGATAAGGATTAACTATCTCCCCATTCTTATCCATGGTCACATGCCTGAGCTTCTTCGTCATAGCTAGAATAATGAAATGATCAGGAGTAAATGGAGCAGATGAGGGAAAATTGATGTGACCAATATTTTTTTTCCCATCCACAGACCAATACCCAACTGAAATGTTTTCTGTAGCAGATGTGAATTGATGTCCTTGTCTCACATTGGGTTTCATCCTATGACATGCAACAAAAATAAGTTTTAAATTTATCAAAAGAAAACACAATAATAACAATAATAATTGACCCAAAAAAATCTTTGCATGCACTCACCAATAAAGGTGGTCACATGCAGCACATTTATCATTGATGACACTCATCACTGCCCCAGACTGCAAGTTTGAATGAAAAATTACGACATGCCAAAGCGTTGCTATCGTAATTGACATGAACTGGTCAAGAAGACTCATTAGTTTCTTTGCTTTGTAAGGAACCTCATCAAAGGAGGTGGATCGGGGAACATTAAATCTGTATGGTATGTTTACAATGACCGATGCGTACTCATTCTTTGAAACTATCTTCGACAATTCATTGCAATCTCCATTGAGCACAAGATAAAAGTTTGATGGATGGTTTTCCCCCCTTGTCAAACTTTAATATGTCATCACTGGAGTAATAGATTGTTGTCGAGTTCGACGCTCTTTTTCTTTTGTAGCTCGATCAATCAATTGATTAAAGCTTGCAGGCATCATACTACTCTCAGATCCCTTCTTGCCTCTTGTCTGAAGGTTGTTGTCAAAATAACAGTTCAATATTTTAAACATTCAAATCTACAATTCGAAAGAAAAATTCCATTAGAATATGTATACCAAATTTGACATATCATGCTTTTGAATACATTGAAATATGGAGCCAAGCTCTCCATCCTGCTGCTCTTTGGATACTCTTGCCGAATAGCATCCCAATCTGGCATGTTCAATTGCCGCATTAATGTAAAATTGAGGAGAGACATGATGCAAAGGAGAGAAGTTTACTTAGTCATCAAATTCATTGCCCATTTCATCCAAAGAGAGATCCCTAGACACCACTCTACCAAGCACAGACTTAGTTAGAATCTCATCTTTAATTCCCTGCATGCTCTTCCATGCCGTGGCTCGAATTTCTTTAGGTAATGCCTTCAAGGTTTGGGTTTCTTTCTTGACTCCTTTAGGTATGAGTTTTTTCTGCCCTTTGATTTTAAAATTCTCCCACTTTGAAAAAATTGCATTTATCAAATTCCAAACTTCTCCACTACGAAATGCAATTTAAAACATCCCGTCCCATGATCTGAAGCTGTCACTTGGCCTTCACGGATCTTTAATTGTTGCAAAAATCCTAGTCTCATTCAACAAAGATAAGTGAAACTCTGGAATGATCAAAGAATAAAGATGATCAAATTTTTTATTTAGCATGATTTGTAAGACCTAGGGAAAACAATATGAACAAAATTGTGTTTGAGTACTCATTAGATTCAAGGATTGTTTGTCACAAAGCATATAGACTTGCACATTGTCTTGGCAACGAAAGGCTAAAAAGATTACACGCTTGCCTCTATAAAGATCCCCACGTTTGTACAGCAGGACAAATGAGAGTGCCTGGACCACATGGCAATATGGTTTGCTCATGGTTGCAAGACTTTGTGCAAAACCATGCTGAGGGTCTTCCAAATAATGACTAGTTGCACTTATCAGATAATTTCTCTAAGCATGAGATCCATTCCATTTACAAGGATGCCATGGTTACTACAGGTAATGAGTTTGTGATGTACCATCATTTTTGTAGGATTTGGAAGAATGAATTCAACAACGTGAAGATACCAAAGCTTTGGTGTGTGTGCCACATGCGCAAACTTGAAGGCCTTGCATAATAGAAGTCAAGGACAAGAGAGAGGTGTGTGTAATGATGCCGTGAAATTTTCTCTTTGTTTTGACAAAAATTATTTGCTTGCAACATCTTATCATTTTCTATATTTGCACAAGAAGCAATGGCAGAGTTGCAAATGCATCGAGAAATGCAAGTTCTCGAAGGGAAGAAGTTAGTAAAGCATCGCAAGAAGAGCTACCAATGGCGTGATAAGTACATAACCATCATCATTGATGGGATGGATCAAAAGAAGACCGATCTTCCACACTTCAAATTAGTGCCCAAGGATTTGAAAGAGGAGAACTTCATTACATATCATGTAGTTGGATGCATGATCTACCATGGTGAATTAATCCCCAAGGTTTATCTGACGACACCAAATCTAAGAAATGATCCTAATCTCACAGTTTCCATTCTTAATGATACATTGAGGAATCTTACACAACCTCTTTCAAAAGTGTTATATGTCCAACTTGATAACACATCGAGAGAGAACAAGAATCAAGTTGTGTTGGCATATCTTTACTGCTTGTGGAGAAAGGCATATTTCTGAAAGTGAAATTAGAATTCCTTATGGTGGGTCACACACAAGACCATATTAATAAGATATTTAGCCGGTTCTCAGTAAAGCTGAGAAGGAAAGAACATGGGATGGGGATGCAATGATCCGCATTTTATACGATGCAAATGTAAGACACTTATGACACACTAAAAAACACTCGAGCAGGAACTTCAAAATGTCAGTTTTTTCATTTCGAGATTTGGTGTAGCATTCATGACACACTAGAAAACAAGAGGAGGAAATTCAAAATGTTAGTGTGTTAAGTCTCTCTAGAGAGGTAAACTCTATTTATTTGAAAAAAAAGCATTTCCAATGTAATGGGTCAACATTTGCTTAGGTGTAGCCAATTGCGGAACTATTTCCGTGATGCGATGCGCTCCTGGGTGAATATTTGAATTTTGCATGAACCCGCACTCTTGTTAGAAATTTTCCCGACGTCATGAAGGTGCACTACATAATAATGAGACAAAATATATTTAGAACACATAGCCTTTTGGTACAGCTTTGCCATCTATCATTAGGCAACGCACCGATGCAGATAATTAAAATTTAAGCTAAAGGTTGGCTTAGAGAGACAACCGTGCTGGTTCTTGGCAGAATAATTAGATGCAATCTATCATTCTGAACATAGCCGCAGTGCTCTGGCCTAACCACGTGTCATCGTGTACCCTTTTGCTGCATCTTTGCCCGCAACCCATGCAAATCATAGGTTATCTTGGAGAGACCACCGTGCTAGTTTTTGGCATAATAATGAGACACAATCTATCATTTTGAGCATCGCCTCACCATAGTCTCTAGCCTGATGACCTGTCATTGCCCTTAATTCAAGGTTGTCTTGGAGAGACCACTGCATTGGTTCTTGGATTTATAGCTCCGTTACCTATTTTTACATATTACACGAGGAGGTCAATGACGACTAGCATGCTGGCAAATAGAAGAAGATCCATGAAAGCCACTGCACTATGTTCTTTGAGCTATATAGTTGTATACCAAGGAAAATGTATTCCATTGTGCAACCAAGCAAAATGCAATTGATGATTTGGCCTTTCAGGGGTCCCCTTTATGGGCAAGGGCCATATTGACATGCGATTTCTATCCAGTGGCACCGTGGATATTGTATAATGCATGTCGATATGGCCCTTGCCCCTAGAGGGGACCCCTCAAGGGCCATATCATCAATTGCATTTTTTGAAAGTTTAATTGTATTTTTCTAGATGTATATCCATGCAACCACAATGGTGGGGTTGTTGGAGTTATTTTAGTGCTATTTTGGTCATAAGCCAAGGAAATTGTAGTCCTTCTTTCTTGATATTTTACCCCTTGTTGTAGTAAATATAAATGAGGGTTGTAGGAATCCAAGGGACTGCTCCACTAAAGTAGATGTGATGCCACATGATCCAAACACAACTTTCCACTCACCAACGTGTCATCTAAAGACATATACACATACTCTTATTGGGTGCTATTAGGGCAGCACTCAACTGAAGCAACTAAAATTTTGCAATTGAGTGATTTTCTAGCCATTAAAAAAATCAAAGGTGTTTATGCAAGAAGAACTGCAAGAATATTTTTGAATTGTACAAAGCAAATATGTTAGGTAATTTCATGAAAGGCTAATGAGGAACTTTAGAAGAACATGAAGAATGCACCTTACGTAGAACAACTTAAGCAGTTATCGAGTCAGTATGCTACATTCTAGAGACCAAAGAAGCCTAAAGCTGGAGCTACTAAAGGACACCATCAGACACCAATCACGAAAAGAATGGGATGTAAGCATTTCTTCTATCATTCTATTTTTAAAATTTGTTATCTTCATGACATTCTTCACTGATGATACAAGATTGGTTTTAAAAACATTCTATAAAAATTGAGTGTCATTCTATGTTCACTTTTCTACTTTCTCTTCACATGCAATGCATGTACCATTTCTATATTTCAGATGATACGGAACATGACATCTTATATTTTTGTAGCATGCTTTTCTACTGCATTGGAAATGGCTGAAAAAGGAAAATCCCCATGCAAAAAATATAAAACAACATTGGGTGTGGTCAGATTGTGACCGGTCTAGACATTGGGGGTGGTCAGATTGTGACCGCGGTTTAGACATGATGTGGAATTTCTTTGGGTCTAGCCATGGCAAGAGTGAACATGATGGGTGTGGTGCTATTATTAAGCAAGCTCTGCTTAAATACCAATTAGCATGCCCTCAAGAAAAACTCAATGAAGCCCATGATGCTGTAACATGGCTTACAACCAAAATCTCCACAGGTGCACATTCAACATATAGTAAACAAAGCCTTAAGAATACTGTAGTATGCAAAGTGTTCCATGAAGTGAAAGTGGATGAAGTGCAAAGGAGAAGTTAGCATGATTACGACAAAATTAAAGGAGTTCATGGTCTACACAGTATGTGGGGCTTTTCAAACAACCAACTGATTAAAACGAGAAAACTTTCTTGTTTTTACAGTGCGTGCATCACAGGGGATCATGACAATTGTGAGAACATTGCAACTGTGAAGACATGGGAGCGACTTTTAAGTTTTCCCTCTACGTTCAGATGGAGTGACAAACAATGGATAGACAAACGACTCGCCACAATTTGGGGAGAGTTTCGATGACCTCACTGACTGTCTTGAAGAGGGGGATAACTTTGCAGTTGTCATAGATTTTGGGGAGAATGAGGAAGATGACTCATACTTTCTATTGTAGTGCACAAAACCTAAGTACAAGGTTGAGGGAAAATTTAAGGATAATTTGGGAACAACCTATGAGAAGTGGGATGTAGTAATTGGAGATTTTTGGTACAAAAAAACAACCAAGAGAGGTTGCAAGTATGAACTGCTACATAAGAGTCCACAAACATGTGTGTACTCTCATCTAGTAAGAGCTATTAAGTTCCAGATGCAACCTGTGCCACAACGAAAGAAGGGCAAGAGTGTCTTCAAATTGGATTTAGACACACTTTAGCACATCTTGGGGTGTCTTGGAGTGGTGGACAAGGACGACTAAGATAGTACTAAGAAAATGTATGTAGTCTCATTGCAAGGAAACTAGTATGTCTACTTGTCCTACAAAATGGAATTTGTATTTGAGACTGCATCTTTTTAGTATATCCCAAAAAACCACCGTGCTAGTTTTATTAAATTGTTTTTTTAAATCCCAAATGGTAAATTCCATGCTTGTTTTAAGTATATCCCAACAACCACCGCACTAGTTTCCCATAAAGAATCCACACATTCTACAAATCCATTCATCTTGTAATAATAGAAGCAAACCACCACGCTGGTGGCTATTAATATCCCAGTGCAAACCAACCACTATGTTGGCGATAACTTATCCTGCACTACTATGGTGCTATCCCTACACTACTGCCATGCTATCCTAAAATTTGTTGCACAGTGCTATACTAAAGTAGTGCCCTTTAGACTATTTTCATTTTGTTAACTGTCAGATTTCATCCCATGCTTGCTTTTAGTATATCCCGACAACCATCGCGCTAGTTTTCCATAATGAATCCACACATCCTACAAATCCAATCATCTTGTAATAATAGAAGCAAACCACTACACCGGTGGTTGTTCATATCCTAGTGCAACCAACCACTGCACTCGTGATAACTTATCCTACACTAATCTTGCACTACTATCATGCTATCCCTGCACTACTGTCATGCTATCCTAACATTTGTTGCATGGTGCTAGTGCCCTTTAGATAGGTTATCATTAATTGTCAGATTTCAACCACCAGGCTACTTAAAAATTATAAGTACTAACATGGAAGCAGGTCGATACAAAATCAGGTATTATGAGCACCATGAGAATATCCACAAGTTCAAGAAATGTTTGCAAGATTTTTATTGTTTCACAACACAATGACATTTTGCTTTTCCAAGGAAATTCTAGACTCCCAACTATCTTATCAACCTCTCTATGGCAAACATCTCCAAGCTCTTGAGGCCAGTCTGCTGCACAATGGCAAACCTCTTCACACAATCAGATTACACATTGCTTGCTTGACTCTGCCAACTTATATGCCCATAGTAACTCCTCCTTTCGTTGTGGATCCTGGTTTTTGCACTCTATACATCTTCGTGCCTCGAGCATGTCTTGCCAAAAGAAACCTACATCATGAGCTGGACAAGCAGGAAAAATGATAGCTAGGGAAATTAATATTCATCCTCTTTGTCGACTCCAAGTAATACACCCGCCACCAAAGCATGTCCTCCTTGTAGCTATTTTCCTCCTTCTTTGGGTCTATTTCTGTGAGGATGCCATCCAACATCATTTTCAGATAGAACAACATTCCAAAGTTATTTAGGTATGCTATATATTCACTATAGGTGGATCGGTGTACAGAGTTTTGGGGCTAGATTTCATAATGGGCTCTTAGTTGTGTTTGCACTGCACTTTAATAGGGAGAGAGTTCATTGAGCCTCAACTTCTCAATCTTCATTCTCATGTTAGTTTGGTAATTGAAACCTTTGAGTAGATTGACCTTGACCTTCTCATTCTTCAGTCTCATGGTAAATGTCTAATCGAAATCTTTCATCTCACATTATTGTCTAATTAAAATATTTCATCTCACATTAGTTGTCTAATCAAAATCTTTCGTCTCACATTAGTTAGCTAATCGAAATCTTTCAGTCTCACATTAGTGATCTAATCTAAATCTTTCGTCGCACATTACTTGTTAAATCAAAATCTTTTGTCTCATTATTATCACCACGTTGGCGTGGGTCAAAGGACACTATCTAGTCACGTAGCTGAGAAAACATTGTCCAAGTAAACTCTGGAGAAGATTAACAATTTAATAGATTATACACGACTTACATAGATTACACTCTCAAAGACTCCTTTACTTCAGATTACATCTCAAGGACTCCTTGTTGAGCTCCTTGATTGTAGGCTTGGCCCTCCTTGCTCCTTTTCAAAATGGGGTTGGTTCCTTCCTGTAGGGGCCTAGCCGTTCGAGAGAGTGTGTCTTCATCATTTTTCAGATCTTCTTGTAGAGTTCATCTCCCTATCTGATTCGGATAAAAAAGCTATCGATTCCGCTTCATGGAGCTTCAATTATGCTCATTTTAGGTGTGAGGGAGAAGGATATCTCTGGTTTCCATGCAAGGTTAGTTGCCCAATTTTTCAATGAAATTTCTTACTCCAAAATATTCATAGTGTTGCATTTTTTCCACTAAGACTCATTTGTACTCTACTTTAGAAATTTCATGGAGGATGTGATGGGAACAATGGAAATGGATGATAGAGATGCTTCATATGTTCTACAAAGTTTAATAAAGTCCAGTGATGTCATTGAAGTGTTGAAAGACCCTAGATAAAAAGGGCTACGTGAACAAGTTGTTAGAGAGGCGATGAAGGACTTTAAGGACCTCATGCATGCAAAGGAGGTGCTTGGAGCTTGTGATGCTACTGGTATAAGTCGTGAAGCTTACAACTCTATTTTTAAAATTTTCAAGTTTGCTATGGAGGAAAAGTATAAGATATATACAATGCCATTGCCAACACCTTGGTCTGTAAGGCTTGCACATCAAGAAACAAACCAATGTGCTAGAGAAAAGCTTGGAGGATACCATTGTGTAAGTGGCACAATGACTTGGAGGAGTAAAAATAAATCTTGCATCCAAACGTTCTAGATGAATGCTTTTAATAATGTTTACGTGGATGTAGAGAATTTGTAGAGAGCCATGGTCAAATTCTATGGGATGAGAGAAGAAGGTAAGAGAAATTCCCTCTTTGCATTCAACTTTTCTTCTTCTCATTTCTACATCCTATTGTATTTCTCTTTCATTGTACAAATGGCAATCTAGTATTTGTAAAAATGGATGAAGCTTAGTTGGTAAAAGAGCACAAGCTAGAGAGGGTGAGCATTTGTATTATGAATGATGCCTTGCATTTTTCTCAAGGGGATGAGGAAGCCGAGCATGGTTTCTCAGTCCAATCGTAGAAGCACATACGAAGGCTTAATATGACATTTGCCAATGCACCAATCTAATTATTATGCATGTATAAAAGATAATGAACATAAAGAAGAGAAATCAACACAATTGGCAATTAATGCATGTATATGGGAATACAAGGAAGGTGTGGCATGCTAGCCCACCATTTTATTTCACTATTTTCTTTTGCATTTAGTGGTTTATGTACAAGAGAAAGGATTGGCGGTTGGTATAAGGAAAAGTGTTGGTATTTGGTTTATGTAAAAAGAAAGGGTTGTTGTGGCTATGCACCAAAAAAATATACACATATTAACAATCCCACTTCTCCCTCTTAAACTCTACTCATGTATGGGAGTACAAGGAAGGTGTGACATGTTAGGCCACAATTTAATTTTACTATTTTCTTTTGACTTTGGTGGTACGTTAATGTGTATGGGAGTACAAGAAAGGTGTGGCATGTTAGCCCACCATTTAATTTCACTACTTTCTTTTGGATTTGGTGGTTTACGTACAAGAGAAAGGATTGGTAGTTGGTGCAAGGGAAAGTGTTGGTGTTTGGTTTATGTAAAAGGAAAAGGTTGGTGTGGCTATGCTAGTGAATATCTCCCTCTTAAACTTACTTTGGTCTTGTAAATTTCAAGATGTTAAAAATAATATTGACTATAGGTGATTTTGTGACAATTGATATCTAACGCTGGTCATGTTCAAGTTCCAACTTTATCATTTTGAATATCATATTGAATTTCGTATATATCAATGCTTGCAATTATTACACTAAACCTAAGAGCCGTGCGAAGTTTCATCCCCATGTGCGTATTTAAAATTAAGAGTATGATTTTGAATTTCAAATATCTCAATTCACACATCTAATACATAATGTATTTTAAAAATAATGCCGTGTGTCGTAATTGTAAACATTAAGCATTGAAAAGGTGCTTGTAAAAATACATGCACTTCGATGTTATACTTCACCCAATCCATATCATGCACAATCTTCTTTACTACATGTGAGATTTTGGATTAGTCGTGCTAGTAGGGATTGCTTCTACGTGGCGCAAACCAAATCAGTTGGAGACCAAATCTTGCATGGATGTACGTCTAGGGTAGCCTAAGAGGCGTGTGAAGTTTCGTCCCCAACAGGGTTTAGGATTTAGGGTCCAGGGTTTAGGGTTTAGGGTTTAGGGTTTAGTCGTGCTAGTAGGGATTGCTTCTACGTGGCGCAAACCAAATCAGTTGGAGACCAAATCTTGCGTGGATGTATGTCTAGGGTAGCCTAAGAGGCGTGTGAAGTTTCGTCCCCAACAGGGTTTAGGATTTAGGGTCCAAGGTTTAGGGTTTAGGGTTTAGGGTTTAGTCGTGCTAGTAGGGATTGCTTCTACGTGGCGCAAACCAAATCATTTGGAGACAAAATCTTGCGTGGATGTACATCTAGGGTAGCCTAAGAGGCGTGTGAAGTTTCGACCCCAACAGGGTTTAGGATTTAGGGTCCAGGGTTTAGGGTTTAGGGTTTAGGGTTTAGGGTTTAGTCGTGCTAGTAGGGATTGCTTCTACGTGGCGCAAACCAAATCAGTTAGAGACCAAATCTTGCGTGGATGTATGTCTACGGTAGCCTAAGAGGCGTGTGAAGTTTCGTCCCCAACAGGGTTTAGGATTTAGGGTCCAGGGTTTAGGGTTTAGGGTTTAGTCGTGCTAGTAGGGATTGCTTCTACGTGGTGTAAACAAAATCAGTTGGAGACCAAATCTTGCGTGGATGTACGTCTAGAGTAGCCTAAGAGGCATGTGTAGTTTCGTGCCCAACAGGGTTTAGGATTTAGGGTCCAGGGTTTAGGGTTTAGGGTTTAGTCGTGCTAGTAGGGATTGTAAAAATGTATGCATTTGTCCTTCCACGTGGCGCATACCAAATCAGTTGGAGACCAAATCTTGCGTGGATGTACGTCTAGGGTAGCCTAAGAGGCGTGTGAAGTTTCGTCCCCAACAGATAAGTCCACGTGCGTATTTCATTAGTACGTGCGCCATTTTTCATACGTAGTCGTGCTAGTAGGGATTGAAAAAATGTACGCAACTGTCCTTCCATGTGGCGCATACCAAATCAGTTGGGCACCAAATCTTGCTTGGATGTACGTCTAGGGTAGCCTAAGAGTCGTGCGAAGTTTCATTCCCAACAGGTAAGTCCACACGCGTATTTCGTTAGTACATGCGCCATAGCTCATACGTAGTCGTGCTAGTAGGGATTGTAAAAATGTACGCATTGTACCTTCCACGTGGCGCATATCAAATCAATTTAGACCAAATCTTGCGTGGATGTACGTCTACGGTAGCCTAAGAGCTGTGCAAAGTTTAATCTCCAACAGATAAGTCCACATGCATATTTGGTTAGTACGTGCGCCATTTTTCACGCGTAGTCGTGCTAGTAGGGATTGTAAAAATGTACGCATTATACCTTCCACGTGGCGCATACCAAATAAGTTGGAGACCAAATCTTGCGTGGATGTATGTCTAGGGTGGCCTAAGAGTCGTGCGAAGTTTCATTCCCAACAGATAAATCCACATGCGTATTTCGTTAGTACATGCGCCATAGCTCATACGTAGTCGTGCTAGTAGGGATTGTAAAAATGCACACAACTGTCCTTCCATGTGGTGCATACCAAATCAGTTGGGCACCAAATCTTGCGTGGATGTACGTCTACGGTAGCCTAAGAGCCGTGCAAAGTTTAATCTCCAAGAGATAAGTCCACATGCATATTTGGTTAGTACGTGCGCCATTTCTCACACGTAGTCGTGCTAGTAGGGATTGTAAAAATGTACGCATTATACCTTCCACGTGGCGCATACCAAATAAGTTTGAGACCAAATCTTGCGTGGATGTATGTCTAGGGTGGCCTAAGAGTCGTGCGAAGTTTCATTCCCAACAGATAAGTCCACACACGCATTTCGTTAGTACATGCGCCATAGCTCATACGTAGTCACGAGTGCTAGTAGGGATTGTAAAAATGTACGCATTGTACCTTCCACGTGGCGCATACCAAATCAATTCAGACCAAATGTCGCGTGGATGTATGTCTAGGGTGGCCTAAGAGTCGTGCGAAGTTTCATCCCCAACAAGCAAGTCCATACGCGTATTTCGCTAGTACATGCACGAATTTTCTTAGTCACGTTTTTAAAATGTCCTAAAGCACAAAACAAATTACAACATTACTACTAATAAATAATTTTTTGTATTACAAACACAACAAATCCCATTGAGAAGACATCGGACATCATGTTAAAAATAGAAGCTAATACAATGATGTGTATGAACGTGTATACAGCCATCATAGTGAAATACAAAATATGAGTCCATGAAAATTACAATGGTACGGTCACATAGTGAGCCTATACATATCGAATACAAAAAAGTCTAATCAACTAGTGATACCCAATAAAAATCAATCTGATCAACTGATGATCCCAAAAAATATGATATGTAATGTGCTACTTCTCAGGATCAGCTCTCATGCCAATAGTTGCAAGTATGCTCTCGTGATCCGCCACTGCAAGGCGCCATCGTGGAGTGGACGTCGCCTTGCGAGTGCGAACACGACTCAAAGTAATCTTGATCCCAACAACAAGATGAGAATACATGTATGCCTCCTGATCTGCCATGTACTCCTGGAACTCAATATAGCGACCACGCCTCTGTATCTGCTGAAAATAGTGGCCACCTACGATCATGCTATGAGCATTGAAGTGCATCCCATGCCCATCCACTGTATCCTCATTCAGCACACTCTTCAGCATAGAGCATCGCAACAAGTAATAATCCACACCCTCCTCATTGCCCTCCGAAGCAATAACCGCGAAGATATCACCAATACGCAAAATATCTGTAAGCTGGTCATAATCTCTAGAGGAACTGAATCCCGCATCCTGATCATCATGTATCTCCTCCCAAGGCTGGAAGGGAGAAAGCACTCGCCGTACCCATGGATCGGCCCATGGTATCATGGAGCACCCTCCCCAATCATCATCAATATTGCATGCAGAGCAAAAACAT
The DNA here is from genome assembly GCF_047967505.1 of Dipteris shenzhenensis. Classification (NCBI taxonomy): domain Eukaryota; kingdom Viridiplantae; phylum Streptophyta; class Polypodiopsida; order Gleicheniales; family Dipteridaceae; genus Dipteris; species Dipteris shenzhenensis. Next base: position 47,555,595 of record NC_141612.1, read on the forward strand.
GCAAACCGTCGAGAAAAGATCGCGGGGTGAGACTCACCTATGCTCCTGATGGAATGGAAATCAAGAGTGCCGGCACAGAACGACAATCAAAAGGCCTCGACCGATCAAGACTCCCAATGTCCACGCACCAAAAATACCGGCTCACCACCCTATCGTCACGCGACTGAAACGAGGACATAGCACTAGTGGATAAGTGCTGGCTGCACCACCGCACCACATCATGTGCATCCTTGAAGCGATCGGCACTGTGACGCAACTGGTATCGACGCAAAGCACGCTTCACGCAAGCACCTGCACCATCGTGCTCTCCCTTACCGTGCCTTGTCTCGAAGTAGCTCCATGTGATCGGAATGCCTGTTTCACGGTGCCATCTGCAGAACCAATAAAACTGTCTAGCAGATTTGAACTAACCACCGCAACCGTCTGACCAGATCCAGCGCCGTTGCCATGTGACACCATGATCCCTCAAGAAACTATCATGCAAAGTGAAGCAATGCTACACAAAATGGGCATCATGCGATCGATCATCACTAATGTAGAAGTGATACTCTCGCACAATGATGCGTGAGTCCATGGTGCTATCAATGCCATCCACATGAGCCTGTGCATGACGATAGCTAATGTGCATAAATATAGCAACCTGCAATATGGCATTGAAAAGAAATATGACTATTGAAATAATTCAATATAATGAGGTGGGGAAAAAATCAATACTCAATCACACGTCACCTGTTCGGAGAAATAATACTCCGATTGGATCTCATGCTATGGTGCAAAGGTGTAATTCTCCGCAAAGTCCACCACTGAGACAACCACCCCTATAGGAAATGTCCTCAAACATGCACGAAGCTGACGATCCTCCCATTTCGCAGTGTACGAGTGGCGTATGTAGCGGTACAGCTTCCCTCAAAAATAGTCAATGAATACAACACGTGGTGTCTCCTTCCCCACAAGCTGCAACCTCCTCGACTGTGCACCACCATCTAATGTCAAGGTACAGTACTCATACTGCTGCCAACGAACCATCTGCACATCACAAGTATCTAGTGCAACTCGTGGCACTCTAGCAAAGTCACCACATAAAGTACACGTGCCTTCCACACAATCAAGGCAGTGGAATAAAGCATCACCATCTCGTGTACACAATATGGAATGAATGAAGTCGCGAGGGCTAGTAGGAACCACTCCCCTATGACCATCAAGGGAACGGAATACGTCATACATCAATCCAAAATCCACATGGTAGCGACAACAGCATGTGTCACGCTCCTGAGAGCATCGCACAAACCATGGCCTGCATCGCTCAAATGACCTCTGCCCAATCTTGAACTCCGGGTGCGCCTCTACAAACTGAGTGTACAACTCAGTCTGGGTACACTCCAAAAAACATGCACCATGCTCAATGTACACACCCCATGACACCCTCTTCCGCAATGCCTTCTTGAACACCGGGGATGCTCTGCAATGCTCCTCTCAAAACTGTTGTATGAAGGACCTAGTGGAATCATCCAACAATCGATCGCTGCGAGGTGCACGACCACTCGAAGCCCAAAGAGCATCAGTCTCACTATCCTCTAGACTCTGCCTCCTAATGATGCCTGCTCGCAATGTGCGCGGTGCAATCTGAAGAAGACGTGAAGCGGTACGCACATGGCCTATCATATGAGGTCTACTAATGGCAGCCACAATAGCACGACGTGCTGCCAAGGCATCACTGGAGTTCCTATGCTTAATAGAAGCATAGGAATGTCGAACACTGCTAAGGACCTCGCTAGATACAACCCTATCTCTACGTGCACCAAGACCAGCAAGCCTCCTACACTCTACCAAGTCAGGGTGATCAATCATGGACGTAAGAAGAGAAGACTGCGAAGCTGGCGTGAGGTCACAAAAAAAAGACTGCACAATCTTGCTAGTACGACGACGGATAGTGGACTTCGGCAAGTCACGTCGTGAAGCAACACTGCTGCTGCAAGGTGGGGCAAGGGGATCAATGGGAGATGGTAGGGTGGACGGGGGAAGGGAGGTGCCAAGCGGAGCGGGGGGAGGGGGAGGGGGAGGGGGAGGGGGGAGGGTGGAGGGGGAAGAGGTAGAGGTGGAGGCCAAAATGTAGGTGGCTAGGGGAAGGGCGGAGGCTAGAGGTAGGGGAGCGGATGAGCATGGGGGGACAATGGAGGTGGGGGTGGGGGTGGAGGTGGGATGTAGAGGTAGAGGTGGAGGTGGATCAGTGGTGGCAGTGCGAGCTCGAGCTCTAGAGGCTCTCTTGCGCTCACGAGCCTTCAGCTTGCGCTCCTTGTCAATGAGATTTGGGGGGGGGTTCCTACATCTTTCACGTCTACTAGCTCTACGGCTTTGAGAACCCATTCTCAATGAAAGTAGGATGGAAGGTGTGACAAAGTGATGAGGAGGCAAGAATGGCTAAGAATGGGTGAAATGAACCAAAATGTGGTGTCTTATAGAGAGCCTCAACTCATCCACTAGATTGCTCTTAGATTGCTCTTCATTATTATTAGTGGAGAGGTTCTAAGATTGATACTAATTGGCTTAGTTTTGGTGGAGAGGTCTGCTATGCCCAGAGCCCCGATCATATACCTTGATCAGACCTTATACCTCGATCGAGGTATTCAGTGCATTGCGCATGTATGTATGAACCTCGATCGAGGTATCTCTAGGTGTCCTCGGTCACATACCTCGAACAAGGTATTGTATGCCTCACCCAGGTTATATACCTCGATCGAGGTATTGTATGCCTCGCACATCGTCATGTGTATACATCTGGCTGATGTGGCACCATGCATGGTCATGATGTGGTAATATAGTCTCTTCCTGCATGGTCATGATGTGGTACTGGGCCTCTTCGATGACATTGAAAGGTGATGTGGCATGATGAGTTGGCATTCATGAGGTGGTAGATTGACATGGCAAATTGAGGTGGAGGGATTGGTGACGTGGCAAGGTTGAGGAGGTATGCCAAGGTGGCATTGTGTGATCACATGGCTGATGATGTGGAATGATGAGGTGGCACATGTGGCAGCACGTGTGGCAATGTAAGGTGACATGGCAAGGAGTGATGTCACATCTGCTTGATGAGATGGCACCACGTGGTCTAACAACGTGGCATGGTTTTGATGACTCAGCCTTCCACATGGGCAGCATGTAGACTCCAAAGGCTTGCCACTAGGATCGGTGATGCTCCTAGCCTACCTCACCAAGCCTAATACCAAGCCTACCTTGTCTTGGTATTAGGCTTGGGTGGCCCTTTTTCCCCCACAAAAGGGAGATTTAACTGTTGGAGGCCATATCGTACGTTTCCCTTACTCAAATTTAACAAAAATTTTTTTCATCATGCAGAGGACAAAATATTGACATTTTTGAAATGTTTGGTTATGTTTGAGAATTACTAGATTTATTTTTAATATTCTTTGTTGATCCTCTGAGCAGTAAAAGTAAAAATTAAACTTCAATCTTCCTAAATCTAACCGTTGGATTTGGGATTTGATGATTCAACCACACACCCTTATGTGCCTACTAACCTTCCACCGAATTGGATTTGCTTAATTATTCAAAATACTAAAAAAATGTGGTGTGCTACTAAAATGCATGTATTTTATGACTTTATTTATTATAAATAATTATTTATAATTAGATAAATCATTCAAAAAATTACCAATAAATCAAGTTAAGCTCTACATAATGCAAAGAGACCACTTACAAAGTTTCAATAACATTTAATCTAAAATGAGTGAGAAATTTAGAATTTAATATGACACTCTTTGTTCGTGACAAACGTGTGACCACCCTAGAACCATGCCGTGTGACACAAAGAAATTTTTTGTGTGTGCATCGAATTTTCGATCAGACTATACGATTGTGTGCACAATAGCAAGTGTGATGTTGTGTCAGAAGACTTCAAAGACTAGATCCATAGGGAAGTAGGTGAGATTTGCATTTTTGTGTGCTAAAAAGCTTGTTTTTCCACCTCCTTAGGATTGGGGAGTGAACAAAAAGTGGACACCCTTAGCTTGCTACCACCCGGTTGTTGGGGTTGGATTGGTCCATAGTTGATATAACTTATTGTTGATGTGATTATTGTTATCAAAGTAGTCATTGCCTTGTTGTTGAGTGCTTCCAAAGTTCCTTGTTTCTTATGAATTGCACAAAAATGAGTTATAGGTTGGCGATTTGGCACAATCTTGAGATTATTGAATACTGTATGTAGCAAATTTGCTTGTTGATAGCAATTCGTATATTCTCTTCTCTATCTTTTACCTGGCAAGTAGATTCTCATGTTGATAGGCCTTATGTTTGTATAGAACATAGGGCTTCTTGGATCCTAACATTTGATTTATTGTTGTCAAGAAGAACATTTGTAAGAGAGACAAAGATGAGGGTGTCAATTATGAGGCTTAAAACTTGCATGTATTGTTTTGGAACCCATGGGTGGAGTTGTGGTATTGACAATGAAAAGATTTGAGTTAACTGTACTTGCTTTTGTACTTATTTTGTAATTTCATATGTTGTTATCTTAACAACTTCCTATTTTCACCTAGAAATTGTGAAATTGCCTACTTGGAGCTTGTTAGGCATCTTGTGTTAATTAAAGAATATATTCAAGAAAATCACCTAAGGATTCCCGAGGGTTGTGCTTTGATTCTAAGCTTGAGTGTGCTTCTCTATTACATAGGGTTCTATTCATGCATCTATCATATCTACATTGGAAAAACTTGTGTGCATTTGTGGACAAGATTCAAGAGAATCTTATCAGAGAATTTCAAGATCCAAGAGAATCTTATCTTTTTTTAGGTTTTAATGTTATCATTGTGGTACCCATATTCCTTTTAGCATATTTCATGGTCTATTAGAAGTTGCAAGTTGATGGGGATTCTTAGCATGCTTAGAGGGTGTGCTTGTATGGTTTCTAGCATAACACATGCTAAGTGATAACTACCATGGGAAATGTTTTTTTTAATTTTCATATAGAGGTACTTTTAAATATTCTATCATGATTATGTTGCATGCTAGACTGTAAGTTAGCACTCTATTTTGGTTGTCCAATATTAATATGTCATTACATAGAATCATTGCAAAAGTGTCTTTTTCAAAATTGTTAGGTAGCCTGTCATAGAATTTTTCATTTAAAATGCCCCTTTCTTAGCGGTGCTCTACCAAAAGTTTCCCATCATATTCTTCTACATCAACTGTGCCAAATGAACCCAAATATAAGAAATATCTTTCTCTTTTTGATTTCTGACCGCCATTTTAGGGTACCTTCTATAAAATTGCAAGTGATTACCTTCTATCAGACTGTAATTGATAACCTCTGTGAATGATTTACGTCTTCAAGTTCATTCCAAAAACTTGTTTGAAGAGGACTAGTGGTATGTATTCAAGTATCCACCACCATCACCTTGCAAAAAGTTCAATTGGATTGATGTGAAGCTATAATCTTTAGAAGAATTTATGTTGTTGCATTGGAAAGTCTATCAAGATGCCTCAAAGAAGAAGGATGCTAGGCATTTTCTTACAAATACCTTTGCGATTGGGAAACATCTATCTTGTCCAATAAAAGTTGATTTAGTGCAATCTATAAAGTAGGCTATGGAGTTTGCAAAGAAGCATGGTCACTAGTAATTCAAATGCCAATATTGCCAAGTGAGAGGAGCAAGTGACAAGACTCAAAAGTGGAGTGTCGTGGGAGGATCAAGAAATGAAATCAAAAACATTTTCCATGTTTGTTACTTTATCAAAGACTAAAAACCACCAAATCTCTTTTGTGGACACTACTAGAATGATTAGTTTTGAGCTTGTCAGAATAGAAAGGATGAACTATGCGAGATTATTCACATGAATGATTTAAAAATGAATCGAAGCAAGTAGAATATTTCTCATTGACACAAAGAATTCATTAGAGTGTTGTTTGGAGCTCTAGCATGTGCGGGGTCTCTCTTCCAAAGCATTGAACATCTCTAAGATTCAAGAAACCCCCTAGAACTAAAGAAATCAGGTATAGTAGCTTGTGATGAAAGTAGAATCTAAACTATATTCTCAAATATTTCTACAAGATCTGAGGAATGTTGTCATCCATGGAAAAGTATCCCACAAATGCTATAGAGTACTATCGCATTAAAATTCTCTCAATATGCTATAGAAGCACAATCATATACTTAGTAGTGCTTAACTAGACCTTTTCTTTGTGTTTTACAAAGTTGAAGATGTTATTAATAAAAAGGACCAATGTGGTTCTAGATGTTGGACAGAGAGTAAAAGCAATGCATGATCGTCCTGATCTGAAATAAGAAGGACATCTATAGAAAGCAGGTGGGACGCAAGAAGTTGGACGAGCACATCATACACATGCTAGATATAATGTAGGTTAGTGGTTGCCTAAACAAGCCCAGTGGTTGTCTGTGATTGATTCTTAGAATAGTTTAATTGTTTAATTTCAAAATTGGATTGGCTTGGACTTAATGTGATTGTCCTAAAGCGGCCCGATGTTTGGAACATCATGTGATTGTCCTTGACCTGTTCGATGGTTGTGTGTGATTGAGTTTTGGAATTATGTGATTGTCTTAAACCAACGTGGTTGAACAAAAATAAGCCAAAATATATTTAGCACTAGTTATGTGATTGTCCTACCTGGTGGTCGAAATGGTTTTGTTTCTTAGTAGTTAAATTATCTAAATTTAATTTTCCATTGGTTTCCATTTTTCATTGTACAGATGGCAATCTAGTATTTGTAAAAATGGATGAAGCTTAGTTGGTAAAAGAGCACAAGTTAGAGAGGGTGAGCATTTGTATTATGAATGATGGCTTGCATTTTTCTCAAGGGGATGAGGAAGCTGAGCATGGCTTCTCAGTCCAATCGTAGAAGGACATACGAAGGCTTGCAGCCTTTGAGACCCTAAAGGAGTGCCACGAGACATTGAAGTGGGTTTTGGAGAGAACCAACATCCCATTAATTATTCAAAGAAAAGAGGCAGGGCAAACATTGACAATGGATGGGCATGGAATGTTTTAAGTTGAATGGCATCTAGCTGGTTATTTGAAGGCCCTCAAGCGCTTGTATGATTATGATACAAGTGCAGATGCAAAATGGACATGCTTGTATTGCACCCACTCTCAAAAGATGCCAAAGGGAAGACTACAATGGGAAAATGGCATCCTTTCTTGCAACCAAAGTGCAGCCCCTGATCACCATAAAAAGGATCCTAAGTGGGACCCCATTTTACAGATTCCATTGGAGCAGATAGACCTGTGTACTTTGCATGCTGAACTGCGTAACTTTGACAAGTTACTCTATCTCCATCTAGTTTATGCTTGGAATTTGAGGCCATAGCTAGTCTCTGCACAATGCATTGCAAAAGCTGAAGAACTACTCTCACTAATGGAACTTCATGAAGGCAATGTGAAGCTTAAGCGGGACAAGAAACAATCAAGAAAGACTCAAAATCTTCCTGCTAAAGTGTCCATGGGTGGAGGAAAGGCAAGGAGGTTCTTGTCCAACCACAATGCTGATAAAGAAAAACATACATTGGCTCACAACACCCTAGGTTGGGGGTACTAGAAAGCTTAGAGTGAGTGCACTACAAGTCAAGCTTCACATTCGCGAATTGCTACTTTGAGAGCAAAATTGTGGACAAATCTTGATGCATTTATAAAGTTGCATAGACAAGGTCAAATGGATGAGCTTTATTATGAGATATTCACATATTGGCAGAATTCATATCATTGATGGTAGAAGCATGGTGGGAGTCACATGTTACACATTACATGGTAATCCTCCTTAGGTTGAAATTTTGTGCATTAACCTTGAGTTTGTTTATGTTTCTAATACGATGTTTTTATTTACAGCATATTCTTTATGCACATGCACCATGGTTTGTGGAGCAATGGGGGCCTCTGTCCATTTGGAATACTCAAGGAATGGAGAAATCGCATTGCAGAGCAAAGGCAACCTACTTCAAGAATACAAGGCATGGGGGTGGTATCACGTGAAGCAATGCACTATCCGAAATGTTCAACCAATTTTATAGATGTCTAGAGGCCAGGACTCTCAAGCGCGACAAGGTAGAGGTCTCAAGTCTCGCAAAAGAAAGGCAGTGCAACTTGAGAAAAGTCTCAAGGAGGGTGCATAAGCCAAGGTAGAGGAGGCACAAGCGAGGGCCTTCCAGGCACAAGAACAAGCTACAGCCACTACAAAAATGGTCGACATGGAAAGGCATAGAAGAGAAGAAGCAGAGAAGTGCATAAAGGAGCTCCGAGGTAGGCTTGAAGAAGTGAGAAGTGACAGGGACATGGCAGACAAGGAGCGAGAAATGATGTGAAAAGATCTTGAAGATCAGAGAGCCAAAAAGGAGGGTCGTTACAAACAACCCTGCAACATGCATAATGCATTGAACATTGAAAAAGACCAGATTATGGAGGAGCTAAAAAAAGGAGAATGTAGAAACTAGAAAGGTGATGCAAGAACTGCGAGAGAGATTCAAGGGCTAGGAAGGATGGGGCAAAGAGCATTCGAGGTGGAGAAAACAATGAGGTAGCTCTCCAGGCCAAGAAGGATGCAGAGAGCAGCCACGAGGGGACAATTTGCAATAGCCATGGTGAGGGTTGTTTTTTCGAAACACTGTTGGAAGTCCAAAGAGTAAGCTACGAGACCTTAAAACAAGATTACAATAGGGCTATGAATGATATTTCCATGGCTTTGACAGTCGCAATAGTTAAATCGAATGCCTATCCTGCTATGCAGTAGGGTCCAAAATGCATGGTCTGCCATACCCCGTAGAGAATGCCATTTGCCATTGCCCAGGTCATGGAAAAATTAAATGTGCCTTCCTGCTATAGCTATCTACGACAAGAAAGTAGATGTTGTAGCTCAATTTGCCATTTGGGCAAAAGATACAAAAGACAAGGAGCTCAAATTGAAGAAGGCTAAGACTGAGCTTGACTGCAAGGAAAAGGAGCCTGAAGGGAGGAACCAACCCCCTTCAGGATAGGAGCAAGTAGGGCCAAACATGCAACTAGGAAGCTCAAATCAAGGAAAGAGGAAGTGGCATGAAGGGAGGGGCCAGGCCCCTGTAGGAAGGAACCAGCCCCATTCTGGAAAGGAGCAAGGAGGGCTGAGCCTATAATGAAGGAGCTCAACAAGGAGTCCTTGAGATGTAATTTGAAGGAAAGGAGTCTTTGAGATGTAATCTATTGAATTGTTAATCTTCTCTAGAGTTTACTTTGGTAATGTTTTCTCAGCTATGTGACTAGATAGTGTTCTTTGATCCATGCCAAGGACCATAATGTGAGATGAAAGATTTTGATTTGACAAGTAATGTGAGATGAAAGATTTCGATTAGATCACTAATGTGAGACTGAAAGATATTGATTAGTCAACTAATGTGAGATGAAAGATTTCAATTAGACAACTAATGTGCGATGAAAGATTTCGATTACACAACTAACATGGACTGAAGAATGAGAAGGTTGGGCTCAATGAACTCAAAGATTTTGATTAGGCAACTAACATGAGACTGAAGATTAAGAAGGTCAGGTTCAATGAACTCTCTCCCTATTTAAGTGCCGTGCAAACACAAGTAAGAGCCCACTATGAAATCTAGCCCCAAAACTTTGTACACCGATCCACCTACTACAAATATATGGCATCCCAAAAAACTTTGGAATGCTTTTGTTCTATTTGAAAATGATTTTGGATGACATCCCCACACAGAAACAAACCCAGAGATGGAGGAAAATAGCTGCAAGGAGGACATGCTTCGGTGGTGGGTGTATTACTTGGAGTCATCAGAGATGGTGAATATTAATTTCCTCGACTATTGTTTTTCCTGCTCCTTTAAGGTAGCCAAGCTCATGATGTAGATTTCTTTTGGCAGGGCATGATAGAGGCACAAAGATGTATAGAGCGCAAAGACCACGATGAAGAGGACCCCTAGTGAAAGGAGGAGTTACTATGGGCGTACAAGTTGGCAGAGTCAAGCAAGTAGTGTGTAATCTGAGTGTGTGAAGAGGTATGCCATTGTGCATGAGACTGGCCTAAAGAGTTGGGAGATGCTTGCTATAGAGAGGTTGATAAGATAGTTGGGATTTTGGAATTTCCTTGAGCCTCTAAATGTCGTATTTTGAAAAAATAAAAATCTTGTAGACATTTCTTAGACTTGTGGACTTTCTCATGGTGCTCATAATACCTGATTTTGTATTGACCTACTTCCATGTTAGTACTTAAATGCTTTAAGTGGCCCGATGATCGAAATCTGATGTTAACAACATTGTTTTAGTATAGCACTGTGCAACAAATTTTAGGATAGCACGACAATAGTATAGGGATAGCACGGTAGTAGTAGTGTAGGATAAGTGATCACCAACGCAATGGTTGGTTGCACTAGGATATTAACAGTGACCAGCGTGGTGGTTTGCTTCTATGATTACAAGATGAATGGATTTGTGGATGTGTGGATTCATTATGGGAAACCAACACGGTGGTTGTTGGGATATACTAAAAACAAGCATGGGATTTACCATTTGGGATTTACAAAAATAATTTAATAACACCAACATTGTGGTTGTTTGGGTTATACTAAAAAGAAGCAGAGTCTCAAATACAAATTCCATTTTCTAGGACAAGTGGACATATTTTTTCCTTGCAATGAGATTACATACATTTTCTTAGTACTATCTCTGTCGTCCTCGTCCATCACTCCAAGGCACCCCAAGATGTGCTCATGCATGTCTAAATCCAATTTGAAGACACTCTTGCCCTTCTTTCATTATGGCACAGGTTGCATATGGAACTTAATAGCTCTTACCAGATGAGAGTACACACATGTTTATGGACTCTTATGTAGCAATTCGTAATTTTAGCCTCTCTTGGAGTGTACCAAAAAGCTCCAACTACTACATCCCACTTCTCATAGGTTGTTCCGCGATTATCCTTAAATGTTTCCTCAACCTTGTGCTTAGGCTTTGTGCACTGCAATAGAAAGTATGGGTCATCTTTCTCCTTCTCCCTAGATGTTGAGACAACTACTATAAAGTTATCCCCCTCTTCCAGACAGTCAGTGAGGTCATCAAAACTCTCCCCAAACCGTGGTGAGTCGTTTGTTTTTGTCACTCCATCTGAACATAGAGAGAAAACTTGAACTTGCTCTCATGTCTTCACAGTTGGAATGTTCTCACAATCGTCATGATCCCTTATGATGCACACACTACAGAAACAATAAAGTTTTCTTGTTTTAATGAGTTGGTTGTTTGAAAAGCTCCATATGCTGTGCAGACTACGAACTCCTTTAATTTTCTTGCAATTGTGCCAGCTTCTCCTTTTCACTTCATCCGACAAAGGCTTCAGTATTTTTCAAGCAAAGTACTCTCGACTTGTTGGGTAGGCTGTAATCTGAGTCTTGGCAATGTGCATGGTCTTCGGGAGGTTTTCGGCCTCTCCATCGTATCCTCCTTTGGCTCCCTAAAAATTTTTAATACAACAAGCTAGGCTAGCGGAAAATTGAGTTGTATAAATTATGTCTTACTCATACGAGGCTCTCAGCAATGGCTGGATGTAATCTATTGGCCTCTAAGGCTCTCAATGATCTTTTGGCTCACTAGATGTAATGTTTTGCTGTCTAAGGCTCTCAACAATTGTTGAGTTTTTATAACATTTATGTAATCTCTTTTTGTTCAATTTGAGGCTCTCAGTATGCACTATTGTTAGCTTTTATATTTGAATGGAACTTATGGTTGCTAGTTGTAATGTTTTGGCCTTTAAGGCTCTCAACAATTGCTGATTCTTTATAAATGTAAGATCCTCTGTTCAATTTTGCTCGGTATAAGTTGTTAATTTTTATATAACCTATTATTGGACGTAGATGTACATTGTAATCTCTTTTGCTCAAATTTCAATCGATAGATTATACTTTTGTCCTCATTTATATTTACTGCAATAAGGACTAAAATACCAAGAAAGAAGGACTACAATTTCCTTGGTTTGTGACCAAAATAGTGCTCAAATAACTCCAACGATCCACCGTTGTGGTTGCATGGAGATACATCTAGAAAAATACAATTAAACTTTCAAAATATTGACGGGTTACCTCTAGGGCCAAGGGCCATATCGACATGCATAATACAATATCCTGGATGCCAAGTCTGGACAGAAATGACATGTCATACACAAATGTATAACTCCAAGAATCAGTGCGGTGGCTGTCATAGATCTACTTCTATTTGCCAGTGCATTGGTCATCATAGACCTTCTCTTGTAATACGTAAAAATAGGTAACAGAGCTGTAACTCCAAGAAATAGTGTGGTGTTCTCTCCAAGATAACCTTGAATTCTGGGTGATGACAGGTTGCCAGTCTAGAGACTACATTGAGGCGATGCTCAGAATGATAGACTGCGTCTCATTATTACTCCAAAAACCAGTGCGGTGGTCTCTCCAAGCCAACCTATGATTTGCATGGGCTACAGGCAAAGATGCGGCAAAATGCTACATGATGACAGGTGGTCAGGCCAGAGACTAAGATGTGGCAGTGTTTAGAATGATAGCTTACGTCTAATTATTATTATGCGAAGAACTAGCATGGTGGTCTTTCCAAGCCAACCTTCAATTTTAATGATCTGCATGGGCAAATCCACGACAAAATGCTACGTGATGATAAGTGATCAGGCGGCTTAGGCCAGAGACTGCGCTACGCGAAGCAGTGTAGAGATGTCATTTGTCGAGCTATGCAGTGTTTAGAATAAATAAATTGTGTCTCATTATTACTTAAGTGCGCCTTCATGACGTCAGGAAATTTTTCGACTGAGAGCACAATCGGTGCAAAATTTAAATATTCACCCAGAAGCGCATCGCATCGCGGCCCCAAAATGGCCTCGAAAATAGTTTCGCGATTGGCTACACCCATGCAAGCACTGACCCAATAGCTTAGGTTTTAGGGTTTATTTTCATCATTTAATTCATATCATCTATATACTTCGGTAGATTCTATTTTAAATGCCAAATCCATGCTCTATCTTTAATCAGTAGGGAATTAAAACTAGGATTTATGACTTAGCATAGCAAAACCCAACAACTCATAAATTTTTTGGTGGAAAACTCAAAGATTAGATTCCAACCTAAAAATTTAGGGCTCCAAGTGAACAATGTCTTATTAGATTTTCCTTGAACCCGGGTACTCTCGACAATGGCAATTCTAGTGCATGGGGTTCATTTCCATCAATAGAAAAGCCCTGGAAGCATGAAATCCGACACCACACCTGGGCCTCCTTTTTGTAAAAAGTAGGCCTTGGTCAATATGATGTTGGATTTCATGCTTTGAGGGCTTTTTGGGTGGTGGAAATTCACCCTATGTACAAACATGGCCATTGGAGCATCTGGGTTCAAGGAAAATCCAAAAAGAAATTAATCATTTTGAACCCTAAATATTTAGGTTGGAATATTATCTTCCAGTTTTCCTCCAAAATATTCATCCACCATATAGAATACATCAATAGGACATCAATGTTTAAGATTTTTGTGCAACATTAATAAAAATTATGCAAAAAAGTCACTCTTCAAGACTGAACCATGGTATAGGGTTTAGGGAATGAAACTAGGGTTTCAGGTTTAGCATCCGAACACCATAAAAACCTCCTTTTTTAAATATCCATGTGATCATGCAACACATCTGATGAATATTGTGGTTTAGGGACCCCAAAACTAGAAGAAAGTATTCTTACCAAAAAATTTAGGGTTTGAAGAAAACAATTTTATTTCTAGTTTTCAGCCCCAAAAATGTTTAGGAAGAGGGAAATCCAACATCATATGACCGAAGAAACAAAGAGAGATGTTCAAGAAAGCTATGCATTTTTGTAGCAACAAATTCATAAGATGATTACAGGGACAAAGAGATGATCACGAAAACTACATATTTTTGCTTAAACACATAGAGATGGTCACAAAAACTATGCATTTATTAATTTATTACCAGACAGGAGAAGGGAAATTGAAACTCACATCTGATAGTTGACTCGAACGTTTAGCATATGGCGGATTCTATTCTTCTTCTTTCCTCCACAAAAAGATCCAACACATGCAGTATCGAGTCTGTGGTAGGCCGCCTAAGGTGAAAGAGAGCATTGATAATCCTGTCTGTTGCCATTATTCTAAATGTAGGTGTCATGCATCTATTGTAAGCAAGTGAGTACAGAATTAGTTTGTGTTCTACAAATAATCCAACATTAACAAAGAACAAACTTGAAGTAGCGACTTTCTTCTTTATGAAATTTGCAAAACTATGAAGGATTTCCTTTGTTGTAAAGTTTTCTTATTTTTTTCTCATAAATTAAAAAAAGAGAAATACTTGATTATAAATTAAGCTGACAATAGCAGGTCATCGAACAAACGTGTGTGGTTGAGCGTTCCCTTCTTGCGAACACCTCGACACAGAAACAAAAAGAAGAATTTAGAATATCCAAAAGCGATTTATTAAAAAAAACATCAGATGGAAAACATATATATATATATATATATAATTTATATAACTACACATAGTGTGGGTGGGGAGGTGGCGCGTTTCCTTTCCTAAAGAGTTATAATCTGAGGGAATGGGCCCTTCCCCATGCGCTGAAGTTAAAATCACCAAGAGTATTAGCATCGAGATTGAGTATCGCGACTTATGTAGGAGACTAATATATTACCTAGATCTCAATGAGCGTATCTGTACTCCAAGTCAAGCATCGTCCAAGTTCTTACATAAACCAACCATATGCATCTGCAATACATTTCAAATAGAAACAATGTCAAAATACGATATAATTAAACAATAAATTATTGATCTAGCTTATAACGGGATTTCTTGGATCTTTTAAAAAAAGTAGCTTGCACGGATCAGTCGCACACTTGAAATTAGTCAATCCACTATCTTGACTTAAATTACTCACAAGTTGATGATACATTATGTTTAGTGTATTAGAACTTCTTTATTGAAAACTCGAGAATTCACAACTTTAGGTCATAACTTTGTTTGCTTTTCAAATACTTATGAATTCAATGTAAACATAGAATATAGGATCAACCAGCATGGAATGACTTTGTAAATTCGATTTGCCTTTATTACATCAAAAAATTAATTTGGGATCATACTGTATCCCATCTCTTGTAATGGTTGCATACATATATCAGGCTTGATTCTCCTCGATGAAAATAGATTGCATGAACTCTGTAGTGATACATGATCTTTTGGATGTTGTTTAAGCATACTTTTGAAAATGTATTGGACTAGTTTAACATCTCTTGACCATTGTGCTTGGTCTGTGAGAATCTATAAACTGGGTACTTATTTTGCTATGTAAAGGTTGATTTTACAAAGCTTTGAGAATATCCAACCTAGAGAGAAAATGTTAGAAGCAGATGTCCAAGGTTTTTTTATAGTACCATCATATAGCTTAGGAGCTAGCCAACCCATCTTGCCAAGTCTCTCTCTTTTGAGCTGGATTCTATTCTTGTACTTAGTATCTTCCTCACTAGAATGTCTGGCTAAAAAGTTCTCCTTTGAATTTATTACATATGTAGCGTGTCCCCAGTCACAAATACCAATCCGTACTCGCATAGTAGCTGCATAGTCTAGAAGGACATTTCCACTGTGCAAATCATTGTGGATCCCAACCTTGTTTGTGCAACTTCTGAAGGCCAAGGCAAAGAGCAAAACAAAGTTATGGTATGAGAGTCACAACCTGTTCTATGTTATTTGCAGGGATTTGCTTTGTATCTAACTCAGGCTTGCAATGCATGAATCTTTTTTTGCTTTCTTTGAAAAATGTGTACAGTGTCCCTCCATTAAAATATGGCGTGAAAATCCAATGTGGTGCACTTATTGACATAGCAATTGGCCACGAACCTGGATGCTATGTTTAACTTGCATTATTGATTCTTTCATGAAAGCAGACTCTCTTTTCTCAGCATTGCCTTTAAAACTCTTTGCTACATGATAAGCAATCGGGCTGATGCCTGGTACTCCTTTGATTCTTGCTAGGAAAAGTTTCCCTTCAGACCCAGCACCGAATTTTTTATCCTTATATATTTCATATGCATGATCTTGCAACCAAGTAGTATAGGTTGCTGTACGAAAAGTCATAGGAGTACTATCCACTTGTTGCATAGAAGCATTGTTCGATGTATTTATTCTGGCACGTGCATGTTCCTCGGTTGGATTTGGACCAATCTTCTTCTTAGCTAGCGCGTACAAATTTACTCGTATACTATGGGCTTTTCTTTGTTTCCATAGACTATGCCAAGCCAAACACTTCTCATTCGAAGATAGCGATTCGTCTACATATTGTGTATGATATGTGATGTTTCCTATGATGGTCGTCACACACTTTTCCAATTCTTCTGACCAAGCTACATCTGTGAGTATGTCTTTTACTTGATCTCGTATCTTTGACACCTCTTTGATTTTCTCTAGCCTTTGCATCACATGTTGTTTGAATACATCTAACAGAGTGTCATTGTCCTTGATTTTTTCGATCATTGTCTTGTCCATGTGTGCGACGAGTAAGAGTACTTCTCTTTGAATATAGGCAAAGATCATGCCGATATACTATATGAGTAGATCCTTGCGGAAATACCCCAAGGTACAAAGTTGATATTGTATAGTGAACTTAACAAATATTTAAAAAAATTCACGTTGGAAACATGGTCAAACAATATACCATTTGAGAAAAACCTTACAAAAATACTCCAAGGTGCAAAGTTAACATGTGTAAAGACATTATGATGCATCTGTAATCTTTCTTATTTTGGGTTTTAAGGTCATTAAGTCAACATCAAACAATATACCATATGAGCACATCCTTGCGAAAATACCCCAAGGTAAAAAGTTGATATTGTACAATCAATTTAACAAATTCAAACATTTTATCATGTCGTAAAAATGGCCAATCAATTTACCATATGAGCAAAACCTAATGGAAATACTCCAAGGCAGAAAGTTGACAGCAAGTGTTAAAATATTTTCTTTTAGATCATGCATCTTTACTTTTTTTTTTGGGTTTCAAGTAAATAGTTAATATTTATTAAGAGCAAGAATG
Organism: Dipteris shenzhenensis; assembly: GCF_047967505.1. Lineage (NCBI taxonomy): Eukaryota > Viridiplantae > Streptophyta > Polypodiopsida > Gleicheniales > Dipteridaceae > Dipteris > Dipteris shenzhenensis. The sequence continues at coordinate 47,572,660 of NC_141612.1, forward strand.
ATCTACATTGTTTACCACAGGACGATAGCAGAGGAGGGTCAGTATTGGGGAAGCCCTAACACATGCGCACACACACATAAGTCTCGATAGTTCTACTAACAAGAACTATATAAATGAGTTTCAGCTCTATGGATACCTATATAAACAAGAACTAAACCACAAATACTTTTGCTCAGAGGTTTAAGCTGTACATTGTGTCAGTTATCTCATGCAAGCTAATGGTGAAGGAGGAGGAGGAGGAGGAGGGCAGCATGAGACCGCCAACGCATCTACAAATGCCCTTCAAAGCACAGGAATGTCTTTACCTGTCAATTTTCATGGCAACTTACGTAGTGCTTGTAGCACATAGACTAACACAGCAATAGATTTTTTGGCCTCTCGCATCACCAAATACGGACAAGTCTTTCATGCATCTCATGTGCAACAACTGTTTAAGGCAAACTTATTATGATAGGTGGACATTGTTGTTGATATGTTTGGACTACGGGCTCCTAAACATGTGATTTCGTTGTTCAAAATCGATGGCAAAAATTTGAAAAGATAAGGATCTGACACCCAATCAACATAAGTTTGGTTCATGTTGTTCAAATAATGGCAGAATTCTGAAAAGATAAGCATTTGATGCCCGATGAATAGAAGTTCTATTCATGTTGTCTAGACAGGAGACTGCTCGAGCGACGAATTACTGGTGAAGAAGATTGGAGTAGATTGTGTTTGGTGCAAACCTGTATTTGCATGAAAATGTTTTTTGTGAAAGCCATTGTGTGTGATGAGCGTTCAATTGATCATCGGGGCTTCGGATATCCTTTGCAAGAATTTCAAGTCATCTCATAGCCCTCTCTAATGGATTTGAAGCCCCTATCGTAACAGATTTTAAATCCCCATCCTCAAGGATTCCATGGAAAGTCCCATACCACAAGTTTGTGCCTCCATGAGTGTGACACTCCAACAGCCGGCACCTAGCAGTAGGAATGAGGCATTTGGGAGACAAGCAAGATGTGGATTTAGGAGACAAAATTTGAATATCTGAAATGCCAGCTCCATTCCATAAGTTGTACTCGTTTGTACATGGCCTCAATGTCATTCTCATGATTGTAGGTTCAGTTGGCGTGTCGATGCCACAATTTATTTCCAAATAATGAATAACAGGGAGCATTTAAAAAAACAAACAAGTGAATACCAAGAGGTGATGCTTCTCTAAAGACTTTGGATTCATGCCTTCTACTTCCTGACAACAATTCCTGACAACAAAGAAGAGGTAGAAAATTTTGACTACAAAGCTGTAATGCAAGCTTGACGGAGCTAGAAATAATGGATGATGGGGAGTTTGGAAATAATGGATGATGGGGAGATCAATTTTTATGATCACTACATATGGTGGCCTTGTGAAAGCCAGGTTTGCAGTCCAGCGATACATCAGTCAGAATACATGAGGTGCATGACCGAATGCAAAGATGGATGACTTCGGAGGAACAACGATCGTTGACAGCTTCCGACAAAGAAGGTCGAAGAAGCTCTTCAACTTCTCTCCCTCCGCCTCCAATGCGCAGAGGCTGTTTCAACAGATAATCTAGAAGAGGCTAACCCTATCATCCTTGAGCTCAATGAGATCTCCTCCCCTCTCTGGCTCTCGCTTGGCCTCCCTCCTCCTCCGCTTCCCCTCTCTCTCCCCTCGCTCCTCCCCCTCTACTCTCTTCACCTCGCTCTCACCCACCCCGTTGCACTCCTGCTTCGCAACATATCATGTAATAGCAAGGCATATACCTAGTGAGCGGTAGCTCTTACTTGCTCAACTACATTCAATGCTAGCTTCTCAACCTCCAATGCAGCTACAGCTATTCAACGAGGGGGCTTAATTGACACGTTGTTGGACCTCAAGAAAAGAGCTTCTACTTACAGCGGGAGCTACATGCGATTCTCCCTGTCGTCCAGCCTACAACTCTCTCCATCCAACAATTTTCATCTCCTCCTCTTCTAGTCTAGAGCTCTTTGTGTCCTGCAATTGTGCCTCTCTTCCTACCTATAGTGCTCTCCGAGCAGGAATCTTGACAGTGCAAGGATTGCAGAGGAAATATGAGGGGTGGAAGCGACAAAAATAAAAGTGAGAGAATCCTGACAGCGTAGTCACCTCTCGCTGAGAGATTCCCACAAGCAACCCCTTCTGGACGAACCCTCAAAACTCCAAGCGAGCAAACTCTCCAGCCTATCACTGGGTTTATCGTCGTAGGACTCAAAAGCATGACTCAGGTCATGGACAAGGCTATCAGAAGCCTTCAAGAGGAGGGAAATTTCAATGGAGTTCTGGCACTTGAAGGATCCGGAGAAGCTAATCCAAGTGGAATCTTTAGGAGCACTCCAGTTGAGCTTAAGGAATACGCAACTGCCCAAGGTCCGAATGGCCTCGTCGACGACAGCTTTAAGCTGCGGGAAAGAGAGGGGGCTAGGTTCATCAGGATCCTCATCCTCCTCGGTCCAGTGAACTTAATTCTCATTAAAAGACTTACTCTTCACTTTGTTTACAGACTACGAGGTTGATGACTCCCGCTTTGGGTTGTTGAATTTCACGCTTACATCGAGTTTCCTTTTGTTTTCCACACCCCTCACCACGTCTACAGCTGGAGCTTCGAATACCAACTTAATCATCACACAAAATCAGAGAAAAACAGAAGAAAGAGACTAAAGCCACAAGTCAAATACCTTCTTACACAAGAATGCACTTTCACGAAGAATGGATGAAGATACAACGACAAGTCTAATGCCTTAATTTGAGGCATCCCACTTTTTTTTATATACTAGTTTGAAAAGCACTTTTTAGGCGTTGGAGATTTACAAAGCAAGCTTTTTACGCTTTTAGGTTTTGGAGAAAAGCTTAAAATCAAAATCAAGGAGGTGAGAGAAAACCAAAACATCCGTTTAGGCTGCCTTCAAATATTGACTAGGATGACCTATTAGTTAACATCCTATTAGTTAGGTAGTACATTATGAATTCACAGTGTGTTGGGCCAGGGATCGTTGATCGGAATACATCTGCGACCGGTTAATATTTCACGGCTAATTCCGTTTTCGTCTCATGATATGTTTTGCACCAGTCCGTGTTTCCGTTGATAGCTTCGCAAAATTTGAATGCCATCGGTATCAGTCACTCTTTGTAAACAAAGCAAAATAGAGCAGCTCGTTCCAAGTATCAGGTACTCCAGGCAGGCACCAGTGACTACAATCCTGATAATGTTTGACCTCCTCAGGCGGGTGACCGAAAAGTGCAGGATGGGCGTCTTTTCGAAAATCTGACAACGTTGTGATGTTGAGAATCTGGACATCAACACTCATTCGCTGAACGATTTCCTCCACCACTTGCATTTTGTGAGGGTAGGGAGAAAGGTAAAGTTCGTTGAAGATGGGCTGAGTCTCATTGTGGCATTGGCCACCGGAATTCCATTGCCCCCCGCTGAACGAATCCAATAGGATGGTCAGAAACTATACGTATTGATCCATTTGCTAGCTTTTGCCTCTCAAAGCAAATTAAATTCGTGAAACAGAGACCAGCAAGCAAAAAATCAATCACACATTCTTACATGTAATGAACAGGGGAGTAGCCACGAAAAAATACGCGCGTCTTGGCAGGATCGACGTAGTTTTCTACCCATCTCGACCAAGTAATGATAGCCTTGTGGTAAGCCAACCCGAGGTCGAGTTCACTGTGCACCGTATCCCCCTCCCGGAAGTAATCACTGCCATTGAAAGCACAGCTCTTCAAAGTTTTGATAGATCTTCGACCAAAGTGAGGAACATCACAACTTATTAACCAAATCTATAGACGAGCCGAGCTTCTACCTTCTATGAATATTCATTCTGCCTTAAGCTGGGGTTCTCATCCAACTTACCCTTCGCCAATCTTGTCCGGATTCCACCAATGCCCTGTGTTGAACACAAGGACATTGGCTTTCCTCCACTTTCTCTCCGACTTGTCCATTTTGTCTAGCCTGACGGTAAATTTGGTTGGCTCAGCTCCCTCTTCCTTGTCAACTAAAAAGTGAGATGTGTAGAATTCGATTCTGCAATCGTAATCCTGCAGTACAAGACAACAATATATACCGAGATATCTACAATTGTAACTCGAGAGAGAACCCTGCAAACCAACTAATTGAAAAATTTTACGACCAACATGTCATACCCAACCTTGAACCGTGATAAATTACACGTTAACATCCACAACTTTACGAGCTCAACGAACAGAGAGAGAGAGAGAGAGAGAGAGAGACTAGGTGTGCGTGTGAGAGAGAGAGAGACAGACTTGCCAGAAATTTGAAGACATAAGCCCCTGGTAGCTTGGAAATCCTACCATCCTGTATTTCAGAAATTCTGTCCTTATTTGCTAATGATTCCCTGAGAATGCAAAGCATTGACTCCCACTGATTCCTATTTAGTGAGTCACCCACGAAAACCAATCGCTTGCCTCTCAACCTTTCCAACATATATGTGCCATTGAACCTACACATTAAAAATATTATGTCAAGATTGCGATCATTGGATCAAGAGTCTGCAGACATCGAGCACTATAGTACAATAGCATAGGATCTGCACAAAAAACACAGCATACTGCACAACTGCATGATATCAGCATTACCTTGGAATTATGCAATCCTTTGGTAACCATTTCCAGCTGCTGTAGTATGTATCAGGCCTGCCATTCTTCTGGCAGCTAAATCCTTCGTCGACAAATGGACAGGAACCAGGAGGGTAGAGAGGGTAAGAGCTGTCTTGAACCCATCTACCTACAGAAATATCGCAGCGGGAACGCTTTTCCCGCTTTGCAGAACTAGCCGCTGGCGATGAGGAAAGGCCATCGTCAAAATTCCAGAGGTGCTGCTCGAGCTGGGGAACTCTACTGGAAGTAGGCTCGTGATTGACGAGAGAAGAAGCATCTGTTGCCGAGGCCTCCTCTCTACGTGAATCCTTGACAACGGACACGCTAATTGACGAAGAATCATTCGCTGTGGTTGCACCACCTCGACCTCCAGCTTGCCGCGCACTAGAGGACCTGCTGTTTATATAATTTGACCTCCTTTCGGGCGTATGTGGTATTAAGTTGACCATTGCATCTTGTGTACCCAAAGTAGTCCAAGGCGCCCTTCCGGCGCTGATGCTTGCAGGCGTTGTTCCGTGGTCCTCAACAGCATCTGTTTCGAGGGAGAAGCTTTTAAAGAATAGGAAATAAAGCTGGGCGGGAATGGAAGCATTGGACATTGTAAGCGGAATCGGCACAACCTTCCCGGCAAAAAAGGAGGTGAAAGTAGCCGAGATAATCAGGCCAAAGACGAGTCCGAGGACCACGATTCGCCCTCGGCAGGGGATGCCCGGAAGAAGGGACGTCGTCTGCAACTTGAGGGCCTCGGTAGCTGAACCTCGGGGGCATTGTTTCATATCGGGTGTCAAACGCTGAGATCTAAATCCTCGCGGAATGGGCGTTGTTAATCCTTTAGATCTCGAGCCCCAAATCAGGCCGCAGTGCAGAAGGCGCATTGCGTGGGGGACAAGATTGTAAATGGTTCACGTGGAAGTGGGAGAAAACGAAGAATGACGACGGAAGCAGCTACATACCCAAATGCTTGTCACACTATGTGCAGTAATTTAGACTTTCACAAAGTTTTAATTGAGCTGTTGATTAGCGATTTAAGTAAAGGCTTGCGCGATCTCTCTCTTGACGGAAGAAAGCTGCTAAACCTTAAGATCAAAGCGGATCAAAGCGGCCACTTTGTTGCCGGGAATCATGTTCTAAGGTCTCTTTTGCCAAGGTTCGTGTGCTAGCCGTAATGTGGACAATCTCTCGACTGTTGGACGGTTTTGAGCCTTTGGCACAAGCCGGACGGCCAATAATATAAGTATGTACAGCGATTTGAGAAGTGGAATGATTGAAGTAAGACAAAGGCAACGGTTTTTCCGTCGCTGCAACGATTGGAATGTAGATAGATGAAACAGCTTAAATATCAATGACGTCCGATGAAGACTAGCTAATTGTGGAGGTTTTGAGAAGACTGCAATTCCCGGAGAGGTGCCGCTCATGAGATTCATGAATTCACGGAGCAATTGAGACGAAAAGGGTAGTGAAAACAACTTTAAGTCGGTCACAAGGCAAGGCAAGGCACTTGATCTGGCGGGTGAGCAAAAGCGAAGAAGAAAAGTGCAGATTAGAATATCTGATGGGGTGCTTGCGTAAAATCTCGTCAACTTCAGACGCGAATTCGAACAAACGGTACGTGTATGACGTTATCGTCGTCGTGAAATGGTAGGGCCGGTTCACACCAGGGAAAGCCATCCATCTTAAAAGGAGCATTCAAGGTAGGACAAGTCGAGACATCATCGGCCCCAAAAACCGAGGTTTCATGTGGGTGAATTGTTAGATTTTAAAAAAACCTTAAAATTTTGCTAGAGAAGGTTTTTGAGTTTGTATTTTGAGGCCATTCTAGTTATATTTGTTAGATTTTTAAAAAACCTTACAATTTTGCGAGAGAAGGTTTTTGAACTTGTATTTTGAGGCCATTCTAGTTATATTTGGTGAAAAAACCTACAAAATCTTGAAAAAAGCCTTGTAAATTTTGGAGTTGAAGGTTTTTGTACTGTTAACCAAAAATGTTTTTGGTGAACACTGCGGGCCTCGCCCCTGAAAGAACATCGGTCAAGGAGCGGTTAAGATACACTAAACCAAATATAGAGTTTGGCGAGGTGCAATGGCAATAACCTTCCAAAGGAGCCCGGGCATTCAACCTGCCATAGCAAATTATGTTTGCCATGTCTCCACATTATATAGCGACAACAGCCTTCCTAAAAGGAGGGTTTGGTCGGTGATGTCCTGTCTAAACCCAACCTAAACCAATTCCCATAGTATTTTCTTTATCCAGACACAAAAGTTAAAATTTTTAAAGGTTGAGGAGTTGCGACACCCCACGCAGTAGCATGTTTCCCCACCTGAGTGGCTGCCCTCATTTAAATCCTATGAGATGACGCCTTAACACCTAGCAACATAGGCCATGTGCAAATGTGCCCCTTGTTGGCCACATGTATATAAGTGTGTGTGCGTGTGTGTGTGTGTTTTAAAATGTGCAAATTGAGGTTTTTAAACCTTCTATTTTATTTTTAAAGATAATTTTTTAAATTAAACATTGGTTTGTTGTGGCCATTGGTCTCAACACAATCCTAGCAAATGACAAAATTTCTAGCCTCGTAATAACATAGAAATACAGTTCACTCTTAGAGATAATCCATCTTTATAGAATCCCATCGAAATATGTAATTTAGAGGTTTTGTATGCTCTAGTGCCTAAAATTTAGTCCTGCCGCATCATCGACCCCACCACCACATAAGTCTTTAGTGTTCTTAAGAGTCTCTCGCAAATGTTTTAACTCACCCCTCTCAACCACACACACACATAGAAAGAGATTTTTGTGCTTGACATATTTGAATTCAGATGGTTCCATCTTGTAAGTTATTTTTTATAAGGTTCCCTCATGAAAGTAATTTGGTCTCACACAAGTTCAATCCAACAAGTCAATTTGAACTGGAAACTTAGAAAATTCTTGTAGCCTTACCTTAGAATCATTCCCAATGTCTTCCCCATGATGGGAACACCCATGCGAGGGAGGAACATGGAAACCTAAGTCATCACATGACCCCTTCTATATCATTTGAGGGTGACCTGGGTACCCAAGTACCTTCCCTATCTCATCTCCTTCTTTAAGCTAAGTTTTCTATACATGTGGCACCCTCACACACAGACACACACACACACACACACACACACACACACATATACATGTGCCTACATAGAATCTTGGGATTTTTAGTTTGTAAATAGCCCATATAGCACATGCATCCACGACATATTTTTAGTGTCCCCTACCTTTGGATTTTTATAACCTATATACATCCCTTGGGTAGACTTTGAGATGATAAAAGTGCCTCTTTTATATTGAAATTTTCAATTGTAAAATTAAGAAACCCATATAAGAGTAAAATTTTGTAACTCCAATCCCTAAGAAAATCAAACCCCTTCTATAGAGCGCATAAGCTACCTATGTATTGTTTAGGGATTTTGCACCCCTCTATTACCCCTACTTTAAAACTGGGAAGCTTGGATCTACCTTCATGTGTTGACATAGCCATCACTTGTGTCAAAAACGGTCCACCCAATGTACAATAGCTAATGGACTCTTCCCTCTCTGATAACCCCTTACACCCATGATCACTCTTAACCATCAATTAGAATGCCAGTGTGCCACCCCATCCCTGTCCCTCACAACTCCTTTTTCAAAAGGAAAAGAGATAAAACGTACTCTCGACAACTTAATCTCCAATCTTTATTCTTTGTCATCTCACAAAAGAACTTTCCAAAAGCTTATCTCGGTTCTTGTGTCCCCTAGTAATACTCCACCCTATTGCATAATCCTTTTTTTCATTAATTAAAAACCGTAGGCATATGCTACTACAATTTGATATACTTCTTTTACTCCATAGAATAATCTATTTAAAACATAAAATAGATGTCGTTACACACACTTAGGTATGGTGCAAATGAATAATTACCATTTAGTATAATATTTATGCCACAAATTGTAAAGAATGAGGGAGAGAGATAGGAGACTCAAGTTCAGCTTTCTTCACAACACACAAAAGAGAGAGAGGACACAAGGTTGGAGGGTGAAGCCTTTCTTCACTTTTGCACACAACAACAATACAATAGAAGGGGGAAATACCCTATATGTCAAACCTAGAATACGTGGTTCATATGTGAACCCAAACCAAAAACATACGTGGTAGTCTAACTACACCACGAGTACAACTAACATAGGCGGTGACATAAATGATAGTCATCCAGGAGATGTATCAGGGGTAGAGCTTGATATCTCAACACTCCCCCTCAAGCTCAAATCCATCTCACGTACACCAAGCAAGCTCCTAAATCTGCGAAGCTTCTCGGTACCCAATGCCTTCGTAAAAATATCAGCCACCTGCTCCTCAGTGCTGACATAGACAAGATCAATCTCACCAGCTAGAACCTTCTCTCTCACAAAGTGATAATGCACCTCAATGTGCTTCGTTCTAGCATGATAAACTGGGTTATTAGCAAGCATGATGCTACTAATGTTGTCACAATGAATGACAACTGCTGCATAAATTGACTGTCCCATATCTGCAAGTAGCTTCCGTAACCAAGCTACCTCACATGCAGCCATTGCTGCACCCCTGTACTCAGCCTCTGTGCTCGACAAGGCAACTGTTGGCTGCTTCTTGCTGCTCCAACTGATGGCACCACTCCCAAGAGAAAACATAAAACCACTAGTAGATCTCCTGTCTGAGACACTACCAGCCCAGTCAGCATCTGTGTATCCATGTACCTGTAATGCACACCCAGCTTCATAAAACAGTCCATAATGCAATGTGGACTTCACATACCATAGTATGCGCCTAGCCGCATCCAAATGTGGCTTCCTCGGTGCCTGCATAAACTGACTCACCAGCCCCACAGCATAGCTCAAATCTGGTCTGGTTATAGTCATGTAAATCAAGCTACCTACTATGCGCCTGTACATAGTAATATCTTCAAGAAGCTCACCTGTCTCTGCATTGAGCTTCACATTCTGCTCCAATGGAACAGAGATAGGCTTACAGCCTGTCATTCCATATTTGGACAGCATGTCCAAACCGTATTGCCTTTGCAACAGCCATATCCCACTCGGGGATCTAATAACCTCAATGCCCAAGAAGTAACGCAGCTCTCCCAAATCCTTCATCTCAAATTTCTGCTTCAACAGCAGCTTCACTTCATTAATGTCTGCATCACTATCACCTGTAATAATCAAGTCATCAACATAGATGACTATAAGCACAATCCCTCTGTTTGTCCTTTTCACATAAAGTGAAAAATCTGAATTGGAAATCTGAAATCCAATAGTGACAAGATATTGCCCTATCTTGTCTGACCATGCCCTCGGCGCCTGTTTTAAGCCATACAAGGCTTTGCGCAACCTGCATACAAAATCGGGATGTGAATTATCCTCATAACCTTCCGGCTGCATCATATAAACCTCTTCCTGCAAATCACCATGCAAGAAGGCATTTTTCACATCCATCTGATGCAAAGACCATCCCTTTGCAGCAGCCATAGCAATTACTGCTCTCACGGTTGCCATCCTTGCAACTGGGCTGAAAGTTTCCTCATAGTCAATTCCATATGTCTGCGCAAAACCTTTGGCAACCAATCTTCCCTTGTACCTGCTAACAGACCCATCAGCATTGTGCTTTACTTTGTAAACCCACTTGCAGCCAATAGCCTTCTTATCATGAGGCAAAGGCATCAAATCCCAAGTGTGGTTTGCATCCAAGGCAGCCATCTCTTCATCCATAGCCGCTTCCCAATTTTTATGCCCTGCTGCATCCTCAAAACATGTGGGCTCTGGCTCCTCTAGAACCTTGACCATATAAGCATAGTGATGTGCTGTATACCCATCATATCTCAGCCTGTCAACTGGATACTTAATACGAGTGGACCTCCGTACAACTGGATCAGTTGCAGGAGTCTTTAAATCATGCCTGCTTTTCCTTGCACCAGGTGTAACAACAGAAGGAATCCCAAGTTCCTCATCAAGGCTCATTTCAGAGCCGCTTGACTCTCCATCAACATGAGAGCTAGCAGCAGACACATCAAACACTGGAGCATGGTCCACTTTTTCTTTTCCCTTATGTGATACCTGCACAACACTATCAGGACTGCTATGTGACGATTTACTAGATCTCAATCTCCCTGTCCATGCATTAGATCCACTAGTAGAGGACTCTCTGGGTCCACTCAAGGCTTGAGATTGCTGCTCTGCATTTATTGCAGCATTCCCATTTCCTGCATCTGCATCTCCTACCATAACAGTTGGTGCATACCAGCTGCTCATTTCGTCAAAAACAACATCTCTGCTCACTTGCATTTTGTGGGTGGAAGGGTTATAACAGCGATACCCTTTCTGGTGCAGAGCATATCCAATAAAGATGCATTTTTCTGCCTTTGGATCCAGCTTTGTTCTCTTCTCATCAGGAACATGAACATAAGCTATGCAACCAAATACCTTCAAGTGAGAAATATCTGGTTTTTGACCTGTATACATTTCTTCAGGCGTCATGCCATGGACAGCTGCAGTGGGGGTTCTGTTCATAATATAAATAGCAGTTGCTACTGCTTCAGCCCAAAAATAATCAGGCATGTTTTTCTCATTTAGGATCGCCCGTCCTACTTCTGCAATATGCCTGTTCTTCCTTTCTGCAACCCCATTCTGGTGAGGGGTAGACCTGCATGAGTACTTCCTTTGAATTCCCTGTTCTTTCAGATATTCACTAAATTCTTCTGAGAAGTACTCTCCCCCTCCATCAGATCTTAGCACTTTAATATGCACACCTTTCTCTTTTTCAACCATGGCCTTAAAAGCCTTGAAATGGCTGAACACTTCACTTTTGTGCTTCATAAAATAAATCCACACCTTCCTAGTGTAGTCATCAATAAACGTCACATAATAATGGCATCCACCAATAGAAGCAGCTTTAGTTGTCCAAACATCTGAATGGATCACTTCCAAAGGTCTTCTGCTCACCTTAGCATTTTTGGGAAATGCATGTCTTGCCTGCTTACCCATTTGGCATGCTTCACATACCTTTTGCATTCCCTCAACTCTGAATTTAGGCAAACCTGCAACAATGTTTTTCGTTTGCATAGATTTCAGCCTTTGTATATTCACATGCCCAATGCGCTTGTGCCATATCTCAATATCTGCAATGACACCTCTCCCATGCGCAAACATAGCAGCTTTTACCTTAGGCATATCAACATCCAAGGTGAACATTCTGCCATTTTTATTGCCTTTCGCAACCAAGCGGCACTTATTTTTCAAGTCCTCAACAAAACATCCATCAGGATTAAATCTAACCTGCAGACCTTGCTCAACCATCTGGCCAACAGAAACCAGGTTCTTAGTGATTTTTGGAACATGAAGTACATCTGCCAAGTACTTCGTTTTGCCATCCTGCATAGCCAATGGCACTTTACCAACCTGCGTAATTGGGTGCGCAGTATCATCACCTGTTTCAACATAACCTGGCTTATCCAAATTTCTAACATCATGAAACCACTCACCATGACTGGTCATGTGGTTAGAGGCACCTGAATCAACATACCAAACATCATTGCAAGCTGCAGCATCTCCTGACATGGAGTTAACCATATGCTGCATCACAAAAAGGTGCTCATTTCTGTCGTCACCATGCCCACTTGATGATGCATAGTTGCTTTGCTGCAACTTCCCACTTTTGATGTCATTCTGTTTTTTATAGCATGTATTCTCCTTGTGTCCAGGCTTTCCACAATAATAGCATTCTGTGCTGCTATTTACTTGCTGGTTCCTTTGCCATGAACCACGGCCTCTTTGGCTCCCCCTGCCTCTAGAACTACCACGTCCTCCTCCATAGGACTGGTTTTCCTGTTGTTGCTGCTGATTCTGATTTCCTGCACGGCCACCAAAACGGCCTCTTCCTCTACCCCTGCCTCTACCTGTATTCGAGTAGAAAGCAGTCTCTTGAGAAGTTGAGGTGGCTGAACCACCATTCCTTTGCTCTTCACTCAGCAAGAGAGCAATAAGTTCCTGAAAATCAGGAAATGTTTCACGGACTCCAATGGATGTCCGAAATTGTGCATAATCTTTCCCAAGACCATTCAAGGTCACGGACACTAAGTCCTCATCATCAACAGGTGCTCCAATGGAGGCAAGAGAATCTGCAAGGCCTTTCACCTTCAAGGAATACTCATTTATATTCAGATTTTTCCTTTGCACATTGTGCAACTCCTGCTTTAGCTGCATCTTTCGTGCTTTGGTATTTGTGCTATACAGCTTCACCAATGTGTCCCATGCCTCCTTAGGTGTCTCTACATCCTGTATATGCACAATCATAGAATCTGAAATGCTAACTGACAGCCAATACATGCATTTTCTGGCTTTTTCATGCCATTCTTTAAAGGCCTTCAATTCAGCAGGAGTAGGAGCAGCACCCAAAACTGGTTCTGTAGTTTCACCACTGATGTAATCCCAAACTCCCTTTCCCATAAGGAAGTTTGTCATCCTGAACTTCCATGCTTGGAAGTTGTTCTTGTCAAGCTTCTCACTGACAATGGTAGACAGATTCTCAGACACTTTACAAATCACGAATTGCAACAGCAACCTGTAAACACAGCAAATGCCTCACAAGGGAAAATAGCAAAACTTCTGCGAAAAGCCTCACAGGGGCAGATCTACAACACTGACGAAAGTGGTATTTCACCACACAGTCACTTCCTAGTGACGATTTTGCATCAACAGGCAACAGGCATGAATCTGCAACTCCCAATATCTCTGCACACAGGCATACGATGCGATTTCTGTGGCACCTTTCCACGGACTAGCCGCGCAACAGCGAAAAACAGGGCCTTTTTCTGAGTGCCTGCGAAGAACTTGCGCCTTCAAAACGGGCCCCGAAACGGCCTCGAATCCAAAAAATAAAGTCACCGAGGGCTTCGCCCTTGCCCGCAGCATATACTGTGCTCTCGCCACACCGCGAAGGGCCTCTCAATCTGAAACAGTGCACTCCTGCACTTCTGGCTGTGCTACCTGCAGAGATTTGCTCCCAAACTCGAAATAGGAAAGCAACACTGGTCCTCTTACCAGGACACCACAAACTTGGCTTGCTTTCTTGAGCTCCTTACCTCGAACAAGGCTCTGATACCATGTAAAGAAAGAGGGAGAGAGATAGGAGACTCAAGTTCAGCTTTCTTCACAACACACAAAAGAGAGAGAGGACACAAGGTTGGAGGGTGAAGCCTTTCTTCACTTTTGGCACACAACAACAATACAATAGAAGGGGGAAATACCCTATATGTCAAACCTAGAATACGTGGTTCATATGTGAACCCAAACCAAAAACATACGTGGTAGTCTAACTACACCACGAGTACAACTAACATAGGCGGTGACATAAATGATAGTCATCCAGGAGATGTATCAGGGGTAGAGCTTGATATCTCAACACAAATTCCATGTTTAATGCCAAACAATTATCTTTATAACAAGTCTCATTGATCTCATACTCTCACTCCATGTCGATTATCATGCTATCTTGTAAATGAGCACATCTGCAATAGAACTTGCTCACAATAGTTTAAGACACATCCTAGTAATAAATATAGATATTTTACCTTAGGTGCCGTATTCTCTACCTACAACTCACTTTCCTAGTCTTTTACCTTGCGATTTAGGTATCATAAGTACTATGTTTCTTTATAATTGTTTAAGTACCTCCCTCCAACTACTTTATGTAATAGAAATGTTTCCTTCTATAATTGTTCAAGTTATCTCCCTCCAACTACTTTATATAATAGAAATCACCTCCAAAGGACAATAGTGAAAATTTAATGGCTTGATTTCACTTGGTACTCTTGTCCCCCATAAAAATTAGAAAATTTTTCACATAGCCTTTATTCCGAAGGCACACTTACCACATATAAATATTTATCTAAGTATTCTTTTGTTCTTCAAATAAAATGATGCATACAATAGTCCTATTTGTTTTGAAGTGACAAGTACATTATAATCCATGATATAAATCATTGTTTGTACTTGAAAACCCTTAGAAGAAGTATTAAAAAGAAAAATAAGACTCAACCTTATTGCTTTATATTGTCTAGAGTTGTTCTCTTTCACATGATTTAAAAAAAAAACATGCTAGAGGAAAGAAACTATAACCGGTATATTTTTATACTAGAAGGACTCTAAAGGAACACATTCAATACTACCCATGGGCCCATGGTGGTCACTTTCTTGCTACAATTTGCCCATACTTAAAAGTTTTTGGAGTTTAAACGATGGAGTCTCAGAAAAAGTAGAGGACGTTCGAAAAGTATTTTGTCATCAATGTTGCTATCGATATATATTCTGATATTTACAGGAACATCTGATGAAATGTTACGTCAGAATATTTGATGATGGCTAACATTTATATTGATGTTTATAAACACTATATTATGGAATTTGGGAATTTTCAAATATTTTGACAATTCCCAATCAGGGAAGTTTTTTTCAGGTTAGTTTCGTTAAGAAGCTAAACTTTAATATTGGCATCAAAAGTTTATATGCTTTGATAAAAATAAATGTTTGAAATATTTGTCAGGATTTGAAACTTTTATGCAAAAAAATTTAAAGCTTTGCTAGGATTTACATCTTTTCCTTCAAAATTCAAAAGGAAATATATTAAAAAGTACTACATTCTACCAATATTGTGAAACTAAAAAAATGAGCTTGAAAACTTTCGCCAAGATTTTATATTAATATATAAGCATAGCTTCGATAAAAAACATCCCTGTTCCCAATATGGTTAAGATTTGGCCATATGGTTAAATATCAATCTCTTATTTGCAAGTTGAATGTACCCTAAACACTATTTTAGGTAATCCTCCCAATTTCCACTTTCAACTAAGGGGTTAAGATTTAGCCACATGGTCTAATTTTATTCCTTATTTGAAAGTGGTACTTGGGAGATTCTCAAATTTTCTAATATAGTGTTTATACCTCTTATATATTTCAGCATCTATATCAATGAGTATACTAAATACTATTCTAACACTCGCAATCTATTTTTAAAAATATGGAAAATATTTTATAAGACCTCCCAAAATCATGATGAAGTAATTTTTTATTCATCCGATAATAAAAATATTGGGAACACCTATTTCAAACTTTAAGATAAAAATTTCTTTGTATACTCATCAAGAAATTGACAAATGAATTATCATAATGCAAGTTCAACTAAAAGGATAAAGGACGAGAAGCACTAGATTGATAATAAATTAGTCAAGAAATAGCTTTACATTGTGGATTACATCATTAGCTAAGTCCATCATACTAGTAAATCTATTTTTCCTCCTATTCCTATATCACATATATATCATCGACATCTATACAAGCTAAGGCCTCCTGTAATGGTGATGATGATGCTATTGATGCAATAGAATTGGATGTACTCGCTTTAGTTGCGCCTCAAAATCTGCATCCATGCTGTCAATTTTCCTTTGATTTCCAATGTCATGGTTTTACATCTCCTAGAACTATGTTGTTTCTTGATTGTAGCATAGGAGTTCACAATTGTAGCATAGGTCCTCAGGTTATATTCCAATGAGAGGTGCAGGATAAAGCATGTAAGTAATTACTATATGAGCTTAGGTGGGAAAGAAGTTTTAATTATAAGGTTTGATGGAGTTCCTCACCTTCATAGAGCTTAAAAGGTCTAGAAAAGTTTTGTAGGACTTAGAAGAAGGATACAATTGAGAAAGTTAACTATGGGTTTAAGATTAAGAGAGCTTTACATGGTTTAAGAAGAGTTTTGGCTGGTTGAGAAAGAGTTATAGGGTGGAGAAGTGGAGAGCTAATCTCCTTCACACATTCGTGGGGTTAAGGTTTGAGTGAACAAGGGTGAAGAGGAGGAGGAGGAGGAGGGGGAGGGAGGGAGGAGGAGAAGGAGGAGAAATGACAAAGAAGGAGGATGGGATATTGCAAGGTTAGAGCATGAATTTACATGTTAATAATGTTGAGGAAGCATTGACACAAGGTAATCAAGCACATGAAGACAAATGTAAACTGTGCAAAGGACCTCACAAAGTGTCAGAATTTGGTCTTTCTCTCTTGAGTTTTAGCATTTGTCTCTCTAGATCCTAATTTTATGAGTAATCCCATATCTTCTCTAGGAAATTTTTTGGCTATATGTCCTATTAGATCCATCAAAACTATTTTCAAGTCAAGTTATTATAAGTAGAGTTGTGCTACTGCTCCACACATAAAGTGATCTCATATTTATTGTTCATGACTGTGCTTTTTTATCCTTATTGTCATTGGTTAGCAACTCTCTTGGACTGATTTTGTTAGCTGTCCTCAAGTATTGGGACGCTGTGAGTGCGGTTGGGAGGTAGCAAGCTAAGGGTGTCCACTTCTGGACCACTTTCAGGTGAGTGTGACACCCGCTCGAGTGAAAATACAAAGGTTTTGCTTCGGTCTCCAATACCTCGATCGAGGTATAAGCTCCAATGAAAATCACACACGAGCACAACCGAGCCAAGCCAATACCTCGATCGAGGTACTGCGCTTTTTCACCGGACCGAGCCTCTGCCTCGATCGAGGCTTGCTGGCAAGCCAGCTATACATGCCACATCTACCTCGTTCGAGGTATCGTGGCAATCCAGCTCAACCTCGAGGTCAGGTGGCATGTCCAGCATACCTCGATCCAGGTATGTACCATCCGACAGGGCAGCCAACAGGGCGGATGACATACCTCGATCGAGGTATGCTGGACACATGACTTGGCATCCCGCTTCTGCCAACATACCACGATCGAGGTATCGTGGCATGTCAAAACCTCCATCGACGTGGATGTACCGAGATGTATGGGCATGTCACAATACCTCGATCGAGGTATTGTGGCATGGCAATACCTCGATCGAGGTAGATGTACCGAGATGTATGGGCATGTCAAGAATACCTCGATCGAGGTATCGTGGCATGCCAATACCTCGATCGAGGTAGATTTGCCGAGATGTATGGGCAAAGAATACCTCGATCGAGGTAGCTAAACCCTAATTTTTCTTATAAAAGGAGAGCGACCCCCCTCATTCCGCATACCTCGATCGAGCTCCTCCTCATCCACCGATTTCGGATTTGCCGGACTTCGACGGAATTGCGCGAGCGACGGAGAGCCACGAACGGACATCGACGGAGATGGACGGAGCCGGAGCGGGAGAGTCCAGGTAGGGTTTTTTTTTATGTAGCATTTTCTTTTTGGTAGAATTTGATTAAATTTTAGTTTATAAGAAAAATTATAAAATGCATTTTAAAGTTTTTCTGAAATTTATGAATTACGAGATTTTTTATTTAAAATGTGAAAATTAAAATTTTTTTTTAAAATAGAGCTTTTTTTAGTAAATAAAAAAACGTTCATATTAATAATTATAAAATATTTATAAATTTGAAATGCATTTGTAAATTTTTTTTTAAATTTTTGAATTACGACATTTATAATTTAAAATGTGAAAATTTTAAATTTAAAAAACGTTTAATGAGGCATTTTTTATTCAAAATGTGAAAATGTTCTATATTTCTGTTTTTTTAATGTAGCATTTTCTTTTTGGTAGAATTTAATTAAATTTTAGTTTATAAGAAAAATTATAAAAAATTTCTAAATTTATAATGCATTTTAATGTTTTTTTGAAATTTATAAATTACATCATTTTTTATTTAAAATGTGAAAATGAAATTTTTTTTTTTAAATAGAGCTATTTTTATTAAATAAAAAAATGTTCATAGGAATAATTATAAAAAATTTATAAATTTGAAATGCATTTGTAAATTTTTTTTATATTTTTGAATTACGACATTTATAATTTAAAATGTGAAAATTTTAAATTTAAAAAACGTTTAATGAGGCATTTTTTATTCAAAATGTGAAAATGTAAAAATTAGGTTTTTAAAAATCATCTTTAGGAATGGCCACTAGTTGAGGTGGATTGCCCAACCAAAATAGGAAATGAAGATACAAGACATTTTGTATAAGACTCACTCGACTTATCAAATTAATACACAAACATAAACCTACTAGTCAACTATTGGAGTTGGACATTAAAGATTGACTAGTGACATGGTTGGTGACCAAAGCTTGAAGTTGACTAGACACTTTGGGACAAGCAAGTTCTTTAGAAGGAAACTAGGTTTAAGCTTGGGTAATCATCCCTAATATATTGGGAAATTACTAATGATAAATCATCCTTTAACTATTTGGCAATTAGTAAGGATCGATTCTACTAGGAAATATGTTGAAGGCATATGTCCCCTATTAGTCAATAGATTGATTAGACTAAGCATGCATGATAAGGCTATAGCTTGGAAATGCCTAGATAGTGGCTTAGTCCAAATCTTCAATATCCCTTAAGAAGACATGAAATAGTGGCTTAGACCTTAAGAAGACATGGAATAGTTTGCAAATGTCTAATTCTTCTAAGTTATGCATAGACTCTAGCATAACTGAAAAAAGAATATTACAAGATTGAGAATATTTGGATGGGTCTTCAAGAACTTGAATATTACGGTCTGTGCCTATAAACTGTTTGAGATTCTTATGCTATCACTATGGCATGCTTTAGATCTAGCACTTTGATCATGTTTGTTGTCTAGTTCCATAATTCATCTACTTCTCTTATATGTATAAGAAGAAAGAAATACGCCATAGAGAAACTGAAAGTTTAACTAGAATACCTAACATTCATTGCACATGGGACTCTAGTGGATCTATATTCATTCCACATTCAGTGAAAAAATTCTAATCAAAATTAAGAATTATTAATAATATTGATTAATATTGAGCCACACATTTGGCCCATCTACCGGTAGGTGCATAGGATCTACCTCATCAAGGAGTACGTACAAATAGTTTTCATTACGTAAATAGATTATAAGTCATATTGAATAGAATATTATTTTCATTACCCAAATAGAATATTAATTTCCATGTGTTTTTTTCGTGCATGCACCAGCCAGCGCACAGGTTCTAGCACCACTATTCGTATGCAGATAGAGATGCTGAGAGCTGAGATGAGGGCACTGTAGGATGCTAGGGCACCCCCTCACTTGGTTGCGAGCCTGGATTCAGTTATTGAGGCTCTGAGTCGATTGGACACAGTTGAGGACGTTGTGGATAGCTTTCAGGCACAGGCTGAGGCGGAGATCACTGGTGGTGGCTTGGATTGGAGAGCCATTCGACAGTTGTTTGAGCGTGAGTCACATCACAGGGAGGCCTTGGAGGATATGTTTTGGGATGGTCACACCGAGGCGATGCGACCACGATCAGGGCTCCCCTTGCATATTTTACGGTGTAGGCACCCCATCATAGCAGCACACATTTATCCGAGATATCTCGCTACGAATGGTGGTCGATTGCCTCACAACCGCCAGATAGCCAGGTCGTTTGCCATGCAGCTTTACGCTGAGTTTGTCCTTGGTCATCGGGTGGACTACCTTAGTACCCGTCCAGGATCAGGAGTGGGACATGGTAGGATGGGGTGTCAGGAGCGTCAGATTGTAGGTGTTCGGCGTCGACGCGAGGGACCAGAGTTGCACACCATCCCTGCACCGGCATTGCGAGCGGTGGGAGGACAGATTAGGGGGGATGTTCATTCAGTGGCATCATCCTTGCAGCACATGGTCTCTGCCCTATCGAGATCTATTGCGATTCCACCTCCCCCACCTCGATCATCGATGGAGCATCCCACATCTACACCACCTCCCACATCTACGACGCCTCAGCACGAGTTGGAGGCTCGAGACACACGGATTGCAGAGTTGGAGGCATTGTTGGCCGAGTCTAGGGACGAGGTTAGTTATTTTGATTATGTTAGTTTATTTTTTTGTAGCGTGTTTTGAACTGAAGTTTTTTGGTTAATTCTCACCATGTACGCGACATGTTTGCATTGCAGGCACATCTATTGCGTCAGGAGATGGAGTCTCGCGTACGACTGTTGCAGACAGATTTGGAGGAGCAGAGGATTCGGACACGCATAGCATACCATCACGCAGAGCACTATATTTTGCAGTTGAGGCATATTAGTCGTGATCCATCGCGCCATAGGATCGACCCCAGCGTGGCCCTATACCCTGCTCCTCCTGTAGATGTGCCGACTAGGACACCCATAGACGCAGCAGTCATAGCGAGGCTTCCTACTGCCACTTGTGTCCTCTGCCACGAGGAGTTTGACACCGTAGGGTGGTTTGGACTAGGGTGCGGCCACATCGCACATCTCCATTGCATGACCTGCCACATGGTGGCACGTTCAGTGTGCCCTGTATGCTTATGCTGACATTGATGTTGCGACATACAGAGGACTGGGCATGGATGATCTATATCTTGGTCATCGTCAGGCTGTTGATCCATTCGCCCGTGTAGTCTTGACAGAGCACTACAGGGAGGAGGCACAGAGAGCGTTGCTGATGCAGGAGGGTGTGGATACATCGGTGGTTGCATCATGCGTTCCACGACGCTTTTCGTACGGTGATTTCATGCCAGGTGACGAGGCACAAGCGGAGGAGGCACGCCGGATTGAGCGAGAGGCAGAGCTGCAGACATCATTGCAGCAGTGGGTGGAGCAGCAGCTAGGGCGGGGCCGAGACCATCGTCTTTCACATGTAGAGACGATTACTCGCGCTAGATTTGAGGCACGAGTATTCGCAGATGCACGGCTATGGGAGCTGAGACGCGCGTACATAGAGCAGGCGAGGGAGGCAGAGATGGCAGCAGTGGCGCGTGCAGCATGCCCTCTTCTTCATCAGGATGAGGCTGGCCCATCTCATGCAGGTGATGAGGCTGGCCCATCTGAGCCGGCTTTGCCTGAGGGCACACAGCGGACGGTTGGGCGGCGGGTCATACAAGAGCCACGTCAGCGTTCCACTAGAGGATCATATGTAGAGTTATCAGATTCGGATTCAGATTGATTGTTTAGGCTTCACACGTTTCTTGTATAGGGATGCACTTTTGCAGCATGATGATGATGATGTATAGATTCATTTTGGTACTTTCATGATATTGTTCCCACTTTTATGATGTATGAGCATTTTCGTACTTTCATGATGTTCTTCACACTTTGTTTATCTCAGTTTATCTCAGTTTATAGTTTGTTTAATACATAAGGTATTTAAAAAAGAATGCCATGTGAAGTAATTGTAAACATTAAACATTAATTGTAAACATTAAACATATCAAAATTCATCTTTTTTTGGATGAAAATTTTATTTTGCTGATAAAAGTTTTTCATTTTTTAAACAAAAATTTTATTCTATTCATGTTTGTCAATAAAGTGTGTTTCAAAATCCAAATTTTCATCAATTTTTCAAAAAGACAACTATTGTCATATTCATGCTTCCAAATCTAGCCTTCCCATCTTAATATCAAAATATGTTGAAATTCAACCATTTGATAAACTAATTTGTATAAAAAGAAAATTACTTTTTTTAGACAATGCCATAGCCCAATGTAAAATTGTTTCATCAAATGAAATAAGATATTAAAGTAACATCAATTTTACCAACTTTCAATTTATGCTATTTACAAAAAGTATTCTAGAAATGTATATTGGTACAAAACTTATCCATGACTCCGAGGGCAATGTTGTTACCTATGTGTAAATCAATTGATAAAAAATTATTTCAACACCAATGAACTTGAGGGAATGTGTGATCTAGAGATACTTAAACAACATGACAAAAGGAAAAAATTCGAGAAATCACCAATGTGTGGACATGCTTAGTTTGTAGGGTGTAGAAATTCTTGTATATGGATTTGATATGGGCACTTGCATAGAAAACAATTGGTATTTCAAAGAAAAAGCTCTAGCAACTCTCTTAGTTGGATGAAGCAGTTTCTTCTCCTTTGCAATTTGTCATGTTTTTTAAATTAAAGGAGAGAATACTTTTTGCAAATGATAATACTAGACATTTTTAGGTTCTGCAATAAAATATAAGTAATATTTTATGCATTCTTTTTTCACAATTCTAGTTTTTTAATATTATTGACATGAAGCGTATATTTTGTCCCTACAATTTTTAAAAAATATAAATTTTTTGGGGATTTTTTTCAAAAATGGAGTTAGACTTGTCCTTTGCATGATTTTGCTGTTATTTATTATGACTCAGTGTTTAATTTGTCTCTTATTGTTAACAATACTTGTGCTAATTGGTGATCAAAGAAAACAAGACCTAATTATTTGTCATATTCGAACCACAATCACATGTGCCTTCCAAATCACAATCGCATATGCCTTCCAAGTTTCTAAGGACTATTTCAATTTCCTTAATATGACATTTGCCAATGCACCAATCTAATTATTATGCATGTATAAAAGATAATGAACATAAAGAAGAGAAATCAACACAATTGGCAATTAATGCATGTATATGGGAATACAAGGAAGGTGTGGCATGCTAGCCCACCATTTTATTTCACTATTTTCTTTTGCATTTAGTGGTTTATGTACAAGAGAAAGGATTGGCGGTTGGTATAAGGAAAAGTGTTGGTATTTGGTTTATGTAAAAAGAAAGGGTTGTTGTGGCTATGCACCAAAAAAATATACACATATTAACAATCCCACTTCTCCCTCTTAAACTCTACTCATGTATGGGAGTACAAGGAAGGTGTGACATGTTAGGCCACAATTTAATTTTACTATTTTCTTTTGACTTTGGTGGTACGTTAATGTGTATGGGAGTACAAGAAAGGTGTGGCATGTTAGCCCACCATTTAATTTCACTACTTTCTTTTGGATGTGGTGGTTTACGTACAAGAGAAAGGATTGGTAGTTGGTGCAAGGGAAAGTGTTGGTGTTTGGTTTATGTAAAAGGAAAAGGTTGGTGTGGCTATGCTAGTGAATTTCTCCCTCTTAAACTTACTTTGGTCTTGTAAATTTCAAGATGTTAAAAATAATATTGACTATAGGTGATTTTGTGACAATTGATATCTAACGCTGGTCATGTTCAAGTTCCAACTTTATCATTTTGAATATCATATTGAATTTCGTATATATCAATGCTTGCAATTATTACACTAAACCTAAGAGCCGTGCGAAGTTTCATCCCCATGTGCGTATTTAAAATTAAGAGTATGATTTTGAATTTCAAATATCTCAATTCACACATCTAATACATAATGTATTTTAAAAATAATGCCGTGTGTCGTAATTGTAAACATTAAGCATTGAAAAGGTGCTTGTAAAAATGCATGCACTTCGATGTTATACTTCACCCAATCCATATCATGCACAATCTTCTTTACTACATGTGAGAT
The DNA here is from genome assembly GCF_047967505.1 of Dipteris shenzhenensis. Lineage (NCBI taxonomy): Eukaryota > Viridiplantae > Streptophyta > Polypodiopsida > Gleicheniales > Dipteridaceae > Dipteris > Dipteris shenzhenensis. The sequence goes on from NC_141612.1 coordinate 47,596,582, forward strand.
TTTGGATTAGTCGTGCTAGTAGGGATTGCTTCTACGTGGCGCAAACCAAATCAATTGGAGACCAAATCTTGCGTGGATGTACGTCTAGGGTAGCCTAAGAGGCGTGTGAAGTTTCGTCCCCAACAGGGTTTAGGATTTAGGGTCCAGGGTTTAGGGTTTAGGGTTTAGGGTTTAGTCGTGCTAGTAGGGATTGCTTCTACGTGGCGCAAACCAAATCAATTGGAGACCAAATCTTGCGTGGATGTATGTCTAGGGTAGCCTAAGAGGCGTGTGAAGTTTTGTCCCCAACAGGGTTTAGGATTTAGGGTCCAAGGTTTAGGGTTTAGGGTTTAGGGTTTAGTCGTGCTAGTAGGGATTGCTTCTACGTGGCGCAAACCAAATCAGTTGGAGACAAAATCTTGCGTGGATGTACATCTAGGGTAGCCTAAGAGGCGTGTGAAGTTTCGACCCCAACAGGGTTTAGGATTTAGGGTCCAGGGTTTAGGGTTTAGGGTTTAGGGTTTAGGGTTTAGTCGTGCTAGTAGGGATTGCTTCTACGTGGCGCAAACCAAATCAGTTAGAGACCAAATCTTGCGTGGATGTACGTCTACGGTAGCCTAAGAGGCGTGTGAAGTTTCGTCCCCAACAGGGTTTAGGATTTAGGGTCCAGGGTTTAGGGTTTAGGGTTTAGTCGTGCTAGTAGGGATTGCTTCTACGTGGTGTAAACAAAATCAGTTGGAGACCAAATCTTGCGTGGATGTACGTCTAGGGTAGCCTAAGAGGCGTGTGAAGTTTCGTGCCCAACAGGGTTTAGGATTTAGGGTCCAGGGTTTAGGGTTTAGGGTTTAGTCGTGCTAGTAGGGATTGTAAAAATGTATGCATTTGTCCTTCCACGTGGCGCATACCAAATCAGTTGGAGACCAAATCTTGCGTGGATGTACGTCTAGGGTAGCCTAAGAGGCGTGTGAAGTTTCGTCCCCAACAGATAAGTCCACGTGCGTATTTCATTAGTACGTGCGCCATTTTTCATACGTAGTCGTGCTAGTAGGGATTGAAAAAATGTACGCAATTGTCCTTCCATGTGGCGCATACCAAATCAGTTGGGCACCAAATCTTGCTTGGATGTACGTCTAGGGTAGCCTAAGAGTCGTGCGAAGTTTCATTCCGAACAGATAAGTCCACACGCGTATTTCGTTAGTACATGCGCCATAGCTCATACGTAGTCGTGCTAGTAGGGATTGTAAAAATGTACGCATTGTACCTTCCACGTGGTGCATACCAAATCAATTTAGACCAAATCTTGCGTGGATGTACGTCTACAGTAGCCTAAGAGCCGTGCAAAGTTTAATCTCCAACAGATAAGTCCACATGCATATTTGGTTAGTACGTGCACCATTTTTCACGCGTAGTCGTGCTAGTAGGGATTGTAAAAATGTACGCATTATACCTTCCACGTGGCGCATACCAAATAAGTTGGAGACCAAATCTTGCGTGGATGTATGTCTAGGGTGGCCTAAGAGTCGTGCGAAGTTTCATTCCCAACAGATAAATCCACATGCGTATTTCGTTAGTACATGCGCCATAGCTCATACGTAGTCGTGCTAGTAGGGATTGTAAAAATGTACACAGCTGTCCTTCCATGTGGTGCATACCAAATCAGTTGGGCACCAAATCTTGCATGGATGTACGTCCATGGTAGCCTAAGAGCCGTGCAAAGTTTAATCTCCAAGAGATAAGTCCACATGCATATTTGGTTAGTACGTGCGCCATTTCTCACACGTAGTCGTGCTAGTAGGGATTGTAAAAATGTACGCATTATACCTTCCACGTGGCGCATACCAAATAAGTTGGAGACCAAATCTTGCGTGGATGTATGTCTAGGGTGGCCTAAGAGTCGTGCGAAGTTTCATTCCCAACAGATAAGTCCACATGCGCATTTCGTTATTACATGCGCCATAGCTCATACGTAGTCACGAGTGCTAGTAGGGATTGTAAAAATGTACGCATTGTACCTTCCACGTGGCGCATACCAAATCAATTCAGACCAAATCTCGCGTGGATGTATGTCTAGGGTGGCCTAAGAGTCGTGCGAAGTTTCATCCCCAACAAGCAAGTCCACACGCGTATTTCGCTAGTACATGCGCGAATTTTCTTAGTCACGTTTTTAAAATGTCCTAAAGCACAAAACAAATTACAACATTACTACTAATAAATAATTTTTTGTATTACAAACACAACAAATCCCATTGAGAAGACATCGGACATCATGTTAAAAATAGAAGCTAATACAATGATGTGTATGAACGTGTATACAGCCATCATAGTGAAATACAAAATATGAGTCCATGAAAATTACAATGGTACGGTCACACAGTGAGCCTATACATATCGAATACAAAAAAGTGTAATCAACTAGTGATACCCAATAAAAATCAATCTGATCAACTGATGATCCCAAAAAATATGATATGTAATGTGCTACTTCTCAGGATCAGCTCTCATGCCAATAGTTGCAAGTATGCTCTCGTGATCCGCCACTGCAAGGCGCCATCGTGGAGTGGACGTCGCCTTGCGAGTGCGAACACGACTCAAAGTAATCTTGATCCCAACAACAAGATGAGAATACATGTATGCCTCCTGATCTGCCATGTACTCCTGGAACTCAATATAGCGACCACGCCTCTGTATCTGCTGAAAATAGTGGCCACCTACGATCATGCTATGAGCATTGAAGTGCATCCCATGCCCATCCACTGTATCCTCATTCAGCACACTCTTCAGCATAGAGCATCGCAACAAGTAATAATCCACACCCTCCTCATTGCCCTCTGAAGCAATAACCGCGAAGATATCACCAATACGCAAAATATCTGTAAGCTGGTCATAATCTCTAGAGGAATTGAATCCCGCATCCTGATCATCATGTATCTCCTCCCAAGGTTGGAAGGGAGAAAGCACTCGCCGTACCCATGGATCGGCCCATGGTATCATGGAGCACCCTCCCCAATCATCATCAATATTGCATGCAGAGCAAAAACATGCAAACCGTCGAGAAAAGATCGCGGGGTGAGACTCACCTATGCTCCTGATGGAATGGAAATCAAGAGTGCCGGCACAGAACGACAATCAAAAGGCCTCGACCGATCAAGACTCCCAATGTCCACGCACCAAAAATACCGGCTCACCACCCTATCGTCACGCGATTGAAACACGCGATTGAAACGAGGACATAGCACTAGTGGGCTGCACCACCGCACCACATCATGTGCATCATTGAAGCGATCGGCACTGTGACGCAACTGGTATCGACGCAAAGCACGCTTCACGCAAGCACCTGCACCATCGTGCTCTCCCTTACCGTGCCCTGTCTCGAAGTAGCTCCATGTGATCGGAATGCCTGTCTCACGGTGCCATCTGCAGAACCAATAAAACTGTCTAGCAAATTTGAACTAACCACCGCAACCGTCTGACCAGATCCAGCGCCGCTGCCATGTGACACCATGATCCCTCAAGAAACTATCATGCAAAGTGAAGCAATGCTACACAAAATGGGCATCATGCGATCGATCATCACTAATGTAGAAGTGATACTCTCGCACAATGATGCGTGAGTCCATGGTGCTATCAATGCCATCCACATGAGCCTGTGCATGACGATAGCTAATGTGCACAAATATAGCAACCTGCAATATGGCATTGAAAAAAAATATGACTATTGAAATAATTCAATATAATGAGGCGGGGAAAAAATCAATACTCAATCACACGTCACCTGTTCGGAGAAATAATACTCCGATTGGATCTCATGCTGTGGTGTAAGGTCTAATTCTCCGCAAAGTCCACCACTGAGACAACCACCCCTATAGGAAATGTCCTCAAACATGCACGAAACATGCGAGTGGCGTATGTAGCGGTACAGCTTCCCTCGAAAACAGTCAATGAATAGAGAATGAATACAACACGTGGTGTCTCCTTCCCCACAAGCTGCAACCTCCTCGACTGTGCACCACCATCTAATGTCAAGGTACAGTACTCATACTGCTGCCAACGAACCATCTGCACATCACAAGTATCTAGTGCAACTCGTGGCACTCTAGCAAAGTCACCACACAAAGTACACGTGCCTTCCACACAATCAAGGGAGTGGAATAAAGCATCACCATCTCGTGTACACAATATGGAATGAATGAAGTCGCGAGGGCTAGTAGGAACCACTCCCCTATGACCATCAAGGGAACGGAATACGTCATACATCAATCCAAAATCCACATGGTAGCGACAACAGCATGTGTCACGCTCCTGAGAGCATCGCACAAACCATGGCCTGCATCGCTCAAATGACCTCTGCCCAATCTTGAACTCCGGGTGCGCCTCTACAAACTGAGTGTACAACTCAGTCTGGGTACACTCCAAAAAACATGCACCATGCTCAATGTACACACCCCATGACACCCTCTTCCGCAATGCCTTCTTGAACACCGGGGATGCTCTGCAATGCTCCTCTCAAAACTGTTGTATGAAGGACCTAGTGGAATCATCCAACAATCGATCGCTGCAAGGTGCACGACCACTCGAAGCCCAAAGAGCATCAGTCTCACTATCCTCTAGACTCTGCCTCCTAATGATGCCTGCTCGCAATGTGCGCGGTGCAATCTGAAGAAGACGTGAAGCGGTACGCACATGGCCTATCATATGAGGTCTACTAATGGCAGCCACAATAGCACGACGTGCTGCCAAGGCATCACTGGAGTTCCTATGCTTAATAGAAGCATAGGAACGTCGAACACTGCTAAGGACCTCGCTAGATACAACCCTATCTCTACGTGCACCAAGACCAGCAAGCCTCCTACACTCTACCAAGTCAGGGTGATCAATCATGGACGTAAGAAGAGAAGACTGCGAAGCTGGCGTGAGGTCACAAAAAAAAGACTGCACAATCTTGCTAGTACGACGACGGATAGTGGACTTCGGCAAGTCACGTCGTGAAGCAACACTGCTGCTGCAAGGTGGGGCAAGGGGATCAATGGGAGATGGTAGGGTGGACGGGGGAAGGGAGGCGCCAAGCGGAGCGGGGGGAGGGGGAGGGGGAGGGGGAGGGGGGAGGGTGGAGGGGGAAGAGGTAAGGTGGAGGCCAAAATGTAGGTGGCTAGGGGAAGGGCGGAGGCTAGAGGTAGGGGAGCGGATGAGCATGGGGGGACAATGGAGGTGGGGGTGGGGGTGGAGGTGGGATGTAGAGGTAGAGCTGGAGGTGGATCAGTGGTGGCAGTGCGAGCTCGAGCTCTAGAGGCTCTCTTGCACTCACGAGCCTTCCGCTTGCGCTCCTCGTCAATGAGATTTGGGGGGGCGTTCCTACATCTTTCACGTCTACTAGCTCTACGGCTTTGAGAACCCATTCTCAATGAAAGTAGGATGGAAGGTGTGACAAAGTGATGAGGAGGCAAGAATGGCTAAGAATGGGTGAAATGAACCAAAACGTGGTGTCTTATAGAGAGCCTCAACTCATCCACTAGATTGCTCTTAGATTGCTCTTCATTATTATTAGTGGAGAGGTGCTAAGATTGATACTAATTGGCTTAGTTTTGGTGGAGAGGTCTGCTATGCCCAGAGCCCCGATCATATACCTTGATCAGACCTTATACCTCGATCGAGGTATTCAGTGCATTGCGCATGTATGTATGAACCTCGATCGAGGTATCTCTAGGTGTCCTCGGTCACATACCTCGAACAAGGTATTGTATGCCTCACCCAGGTTATATACCTCGATCGAGGTATTGTATGCCTCGCACATCGTCATGTGTATACATCTGGCTGATGTGGCACCATGCATGGTCATGATGTGGTAATATAGTCTCTTCCTGCATGGTCATGATGTGGTACTGGGCCTCTTCGATGACATTGAAAGGTGATGTGGCATGATGAGTTGGCATTCATGAGGTGGTAGATTGACATGGCAAATTGAGGTGGAGGGATTGGTGACATGGCAAGGTTGAGGAGGTATGCCAAGGTGGCATTGTGTGATCACATGGCTGATGATGTGGAATGATGAGGTGGCACATGTGGCAGCACGTGTGGCAATGTAAGGTGACATGGCAAGGAGTGATGTCACATCTGCTTGATGAGATGGCACCACGTGGTCTAACAACGTGGCATGGTTTTGATGACTCAACCTTCCACATGGGCAGCATGCAGACTCCAAAGGCTTGCCACTAGGATCGGTGATGCTCCTAGCCTACCTCACCAAGCCTAATACCAAGCCTACCTTGTCTTGGTATTAGGCTTGGGTGGCCCTTTTTCCCCCACAAAAGGGAGATTTAACTGTTGGAGGCCATATCCTATGTTTCCCTTACTCAAATTTAACCAAAATTTTTTCCTCTTATTCATCATGTAGAGGACAAAATATTGACATTTTTGAAATGTTTGGTTATGTTTGAGAATTACTAGATTTATTTTTAATATTCTTTGTTGATCCTCTGAGCAGTAAAAGTAAAAATTAAACTTCAATCTTCCTAAATCTAACCGTTGGATTTGGGATTTGATGATTCAACCACACACCCTTATGTGCCTACTAACCTTCCACCGAATTGGATTTGCTTAATTATTCAAAATACTAAAAAAATGTGGTGTGCTACTAAAATGCATGTATTTTATGACTTTATTTATTATAAATAATTATTTATAATTAGATAAATCATTCAAAAAATTACCAATAAATCAAGTTAAGCTCTACATAATGCAAAGAGACCACTTACAAAGTTTCAATAACATTTAATCTAAAATGAGTGAGAAATTTAGAATTTAATATGACACTCTTTGTTCGTGACAAACGTGTGACCACCCTGGAACCATCCCGTGTGACACAAAGAAATTTTTTGTGTGTGCATCTAATTTTCGATCAGACTATACGATTGTGTGCACAATAGCAAGTGTGATGTTGTGTCAAAAGACTTCAAAGACTAGATCCATAGGGAAGTAGGTGAGATTTGCATTTTTGTGTGCTAAAAAGCTTGTTTTTCCACCTCCTTAGGATTGGGGAGTGAACAAAAAGTGGACACCCTTAGCTTGCTACCACCCGGTTGTTGGGGTTGGATTGGTCCATAGTTGATATAACTTATTGTTGATGTGATTATTGTTATCAAAGTAGTCATTGCCTTGTTGTTGAGTGCTTCCAAAGTTCCTTGTTTCTTATGAATTGCACAAAAATGAGTTATAGGTTGGCGATTTGGCACAATCTTGAGATTATTGAATACTGTATGTAGCAAATTTGCTTGTTGATAGCAATTCGTATATTCTCTTCTCTATCTTTTACCTGGCAAGTAGATTCTCATGTTGATAGGCCTTATGTTTGTATAGAACATAGGGCTTCTTGGATCCTAACATTTGATTTATTGTTGTCAAGAAGAACATTTGTAAGAGAGACAAAGATGAGGGTGTCAATTATGAGGCTTAAAAACTTGCATGTATTGTTTTGGAACCCATGGGTGGAGTTGTGGTATTGACAATGAAAAGATTTGAGTTAACTGTACTTGCTTTTGTACTTATTTTGTAATTTCATATGTTGTTATCTTAACAACTTCCTATTTTCACCTAGAAATTGTGAAATTGCCTACTTGGAGCTTGTTAGGCATCTTGTGTTAATTAAAGAATATATTCAAGAAAATCACCTAAGGATTCCCGAGGGTTGTGCTTTGATTCTAAGCTTGAGTGTGCTTCTCTATTACATAGGGTTCTATTCATGCATCTATCATATCTACATTGGAAAAACTTGTCTGCATTTGTGGACAAGATTCAAGAGAATCTTATCAGAGAATTTCAAGATCCAAGAGAATCTTATCTTTTTTTAGGTTTTAATGTTATCATTGTGGTACCCATATTCCTTTTAGCATATTTCATGGTCTATTAGAAGTTGCAAGTTGATGGGGATTCTTAGCATGCTTAGAGGGTGTGCTTGTATGGTTTCTAGCATAACACATGCTAAGTGATAACTACCATGGGAAATGTTTTTTAAATTTTCATATAGAGGTACTTTTAAATATTCTATCATGATTATGTTGCATGCTAGACTGTAAGTTAGCACTCTATTTTGGTTGTCCAATATTAATATGTCATTACATAGAATCATTGCAAAAGTATCTTTTTCAAAATTGTTAGGTAGCCTGTCATAGAATTTTTCATTTAAAATGCCCCTTTCTTAGCGGTGCTCTACCAAAAGTTTCCCATCATATTCTTCTACATCAACTGTGCCAAATGAACCCAAATATAAGAAATATCTTTCTCTTTTTGATTTCTGACCGCCATTTTAGGGTACCTTCTATAAAATTGCAAGTGATTACCTTCTATCAGACTGTAATTGATCAACTCTGTGAATGATTTACGTCTTCAAGTTCATTCCAAAAACTTGTTTGAAGAGGACTAGTGGTATGTATTCAAGTATCCACCACCATCACCTTGCAAAAAGTTCAATTGGATTGATGTGAAGCTATAATCTTTAGAAGAATTTATGTTGTTGCATTGGAAAGTCTATCAAGATGCCTCAAAGAAGAAGGATGCTAGGCATTTTCTTACAAATACCTTTGCGATTGGGAAACATCTATCTTGTCCAATAAAAGTTGATTTAGTGCAATCTATAAAGTAGGCTATGGAGTTTGCAAAGAAGCATGGTCACTAGTAATTCAAATGCCAATATTGCCAAGTGAGAGGAGCAAGTGACAAGACTCAAAAGTGGAGTGTCGTGGGAGGATCAAGAAATGAAATCAAAAACATTTTCCATGTTTGTTACTTTATCAAAGACTAAAAACCACCAAATCTCTTTTGTGGACACTACTAGAATGATTAGTTTTGAGCTTGTCAGAATAGAAAGGATGAACTATGCGAGATTATTCACATGAATGATTTAAAAATGAATCGAAGCAAGTAGAATATTTCTCATTGACACAGAATTCATTAGAGTGTTGTTTGGAGCTCTAGCATGTGCGGGGTCTCTCTTCCAAAGCATTGAACATCTCTAAGATTCAAGAAACCCCCTAGAACTAAAGAAATCAGGTATAGTAGCTTGTGATGAAAGTAGAATCTAAACTATATTCTCAAATATTTCTACAAGATCTGAGGAATGTTGTCATCCATGGAAAAGTATCCCACAAATGCTATAGAGTACTATCGCATTAAAATTCTCTCAATATGCTATAGAAGCACAATCATATACTTAGTAGTGCTTAACTAGACCTTTTCTTTGTGTTTTACAAAGTTGAAGATGTTATTAATAAAAAGGACCAATGTGGTTCTAGATGTTGGACAGAGAGTAAAAGCAATGCATGATCGTCCTGATCTGAAATAAGAAGGACATCTATAGAAAGCAGGTGGGACGCAAGAAGTTGGACGAGCACATCATACACATGCTAGATATAATGTAGGTTAGTGGTTGCCTAAACAAGCCCAGTGGTTGTCTGTGATTGATTCTTAGAATAGTTTAATTGTTTAATTTCAAAATTGGATTGGCTTGGACTTAATGTGATTGTCCTAAAGCGGCCCGATGTTTGGAACATCATGTGATTGTCCTTGACCTGTTCGATGGTTGTGTGTGATTGAGTTTTGGAATTATGTGATTGTCTTAAACCAACGTGGTTGAACAAAAATAAGCCAAAATATATTTAGCACTAGTTATGTGATTGTCCTACCTGGTGGTCGAAATGGTTTTGTTTCTTAGTAGTTAAATTATCTAAATTTAATTTTCCATTGGTTTCCATTTTTCATTGTACAGATGGCAATCTAGTATTTGTAAAAATGGATGAAGCTTAGTTGGTAAAAGAGCACAAGTTAGAGAGGGTGAGCATTTGTATTATGAATGATGGCTTGCATTTTTCTCAAGGGGATGAGGAAGCTGAGCATGGCTTCTCAGTCCAATCGTAGAAGGACATACGAAGGCTTGCAGCCTTTGAGACCCTAAAGGAGTGCCACGAGACATTGAAGTGGGTTTTGGAGAGAACCAACATCCCATTAATTATTCAAAGAAAAGAGGCAGGGCAAACATTGACAATGGATGGGCATGGAATGTTTTAAGTTGAATGGCATCTAGCTGGTTATTTGAAGGCCCTCAAGTGCTTGTATGATTATGATACAAGTGCAGATGCAAAATGGACATGCTTGTATTGCACCCACTCTCAAAAGATGCCAAAGGGAAGACTACAATGGGAAAATGGCATCCTTTCTTGCAACCAAAGTGCAGCCCCTGATCATCATAAAAAGGATCCTAAGTGGGACCCCATTTTACAGATTCCATTGGAGCAGATAGACCTGTGTACTTTCCATGCTGAACTGCGTAACTTTGACAAGTTACTCTATCTCCATCTAGTTTATGCTTGGAATTTGAGGCCATAGCTAGTCTCTGCACAATGCATTGCAAAAGCTAAAGAACTACTCTCACTAATGGAACTTCATGAAGGCAATGTGAAGCTTAAGCGGGACAAGAAACAATCAAGAAAGACTCAAAATCTTCCTGCTAAAGTGTCCATGGGTGGAGGAAAGGCAAGGAGGTTCTTGTCCAACCACAATGCTGATAAAGAAAAACATACATTGGCTCACAACACCCTAGGTTGGGAGTACTAGAAAGCTTAGAGTGAGTGCACTACAAGTCAAGCTTCACATTCGCGAATTGCTACTTTGAGAGCAAAATTGTGGACAAATCTTGATGCATTTATAAAGTTGCATAGACAAGGTCAAATGGATGAGATTTATTATGAGATATTCACATCATTGGCAGAATTCATATCATTGATGGTAGAAGCATGGTGGGAGTCACATGTTACACATTACATGGTAATCCTCCTTAGGTTGAAATTTTGTGCATTAACCTTGAGTCTGTTTATGTTTCTAATACGATGTTTTTATTTACAGCATATTATTTATGCACATGCACCATGGTTTGTGGAGCAATGGGGGCCTCTGTCCATTTGGAATACTCAAGGAATGGAGAAATTGCATTGCAGAGCAAAGGCAACCTACTTCAAGAATACAAGGCATGGGGGTGGTATCACGTGAAGCAATGCACTATCCGAAATGTTCAACCAATTTTATAGATGTCTAGAGGCCAGGACTCTCAAGCGCGACAAGGTAGAGGTCTCAAGTCTCGCAAAAGAAAGGCAGTGCAACTTGAGAAAAGTCTCAGGGAGGGTGCATAAGCCAAGGTAGAGGAGGCACAAGCGAGGGCCTTCCAGGCACAAGAACAAGCTACAGCCACTACAAAAATGGTCGACATGGAAAGGCATAGAAGAGAAGAAGCAGAGAAGTGCATAAAGGAGCTCCGAGGTAGGCTTGAAGAAGTGAGAAGTGACAGGGACATGGCAGACAAGGAGCGAGAAATGATGTGAAAAGATCTTGAGGATCAGAGAGCCAAAAAGGAGGGTCGTTACAAACAACCCTGCAACATGCATAATGCATTGAACATTGAAAAAGACCAGATTATAGAGGAGCTAAAAAAAGGAGAATGTAGAAACTAGAAAGGTGATGCAAGAACTGCGAGAGAGATTCAAGGGCTAGGAAGGATGGGGCAAAGAGCATTCGAGGTGGAGAAAACAATGAGGTAGCTCTCCAGGCCAAGAAGGATGCAGAGAGCAGCCACGAGGGGACAATTTGCAATAGCCATGGTGAGGGTTGTTTTTTCGAAACACTGTTGGAAGTCCAAAGAGTAAGCTACGAGACCCTAAAACAAGATTACAATAGGGCTATGAATGATATTTCCACGGCTTTGACAGTCGCAATAGTTAAATCATCGAATGCCTATCCTGCTATGCAGCAGGGTCCAAAATGCATGGTCTGCCATACCCCGTAGAGAATGCCATTTGCCATTGCCCAGGTCATGGAAAAATTAAATGTGCCTTCCTGCTATAGCTATCTACGACAAGAAAGTAGATGTTGTAGCTCAATTTGCCATTTGGGCAAAAGATACAAAAGACAAGGAGCTCAAATTGACTGAGCTTGACTGCAAGGAAAAGGAGCCTGAAGGGAGGAACCAACCCCCTTCAGGATAGGAGCAAGTAGGGCCAAACATGCAACTAGGAAGCTCAAATCAAGGAAAGAGGAAGTGGCATGAAGGGAGGGGCCAGGCCCCTGTAGGAAGGAACCAGCCCCATTCTGGAAAGGAGCAAGGAGGGCTGAGCCTATAATGAAGGAGCTCAACAAGGAGTCCTTGAGATGTAATTTGAAGGAAAGGAGTCTTTGAGATGTAATCTATTGAATTGTTAATCTTCTCTAGAGTTTACTTTGGTAATGTTTTCTCAGCTATGTGACTAGATAGTGTTCTTTGATCCATGCCAAGGACCATAATGTGAGATGAAAGATTTTGATTTGACAAGTAATGTGAGATGAAAGATTTCGATTAGATCACTAATGTGAGACTGAAAGATATTGATTAGTCAACTAATGTGAGATGAAAGATTTCAATTAGACAACTAATGTGCGATGAAAGATTTCGATTACACAACTAACATGGACTGAAGAATGAGAAGGTTGGGCTCAATGAACTCAAAGATTTTGATTAGGCAACTAACATGAGACTGAAGATTAAGAAGGTCAGGTTCAATGAACTCTCTCCCTATTTAAGTGCCGTGCAAACACAAGTAAGAGCCCACTATGAAATCTAGCCCCAAAACTTTGTACACCGATCCACCTACTACAAATATATGGCATCCCAAAAAACTTTGGAATGCTTTTGTTCTATTTGAAAATGATTTTGGATGACATCCCCACACAGAAACAGACCCAGAGATGGAGGAAAATAGCTGCAAGGAGGACATGCTTCGATGGTGGGTGTATTACTTGGAGTCATCAGAGATGGTGAATATTAATTTCCTCGACTATTGTTTTTCCTGCTCCTTTACGGTAGCCAAGCTCATGATGTAGATTTCTTTTGGCAGGGCATGATAGAGGCACAAAGATGTATAGAGCGCAAAGACCATGATGAAGAGGACCCCTAGTGAAAGGAGGAGTTACTATGGGCGTACAAGTTGGCAGAGTCAAGCAAGTAGTGTGTAATCTGAGTGTGTGAAGAGGTATGCCATTGTGCATGAGACTGGCCTAAAGAGTTGGGAGATGCTTGCTATAGAGAGGTTGATAAGATAGTTGGGATTTTGGAATTTCCTTGAGCCTCTAAATGTCGTATTTTGAAAAAATAAAAATCTTTAGACATTTCTTAGACTTGTGGACTTTCTCATGGTGCTCATAATACCTGATTTTGTATTGACCTACTTCCATGTTAGTACTTAAATGCTTTAAGTGGCCCGATGATCGAAATCTGATGTTAACGACATTGTTTTAGTATAGCACTATGCAACAAATTTTAGGATAGCACGACAATAGTGTAGGGATAGCACGGTAGTAGTAGTGTAGGATAAGTGATCACCAACGCAATGGTTGGTTGCACTAGGATATTAACAGCGACCAGCGTGGTGGTTTGCTTCTATGATTACAAGATGAATGGATTTGTGGATGTGTGGATTCATTATGGGAAACCAACACGGTGGTTGTTGGGATATACTAAAAACAAGCATGGGATTTACCATTTGGGATTTACAAAAATAATTTAATAACACCAACATTGTGGTTGTTTGGGTTATACTAAAAAGAAGCATAGTCTCAAATACAAATTCCATTTTCTAGGACAAGTGGACATATTTTTTCCTTGCAATGAGATTACATACATTTTCTTAGTACTATCTCTGTCGTCCTCGTCCATCACTCCAAGGCACCCCAAGATGTGCTCATGCATGTCTAAATCCAATTTGAAGACACTCTTGCCCTTCTTTCATTATGGCACAGGTTGCATATGGAACTTAATAGCTCTTACCAGATGAGAGTACACACATGTTTATGGACTCTTATGTAGCAATTCGTAATTTTAGCCTCTCTTGGAGTGTACCAAAAAGCTCCAACTACTACATCCCACTTCTCATAGGTTGTTCCGCGATTATCCTTAAATGTTTCCTCAACCTTGTGCTTAGGCTTTGTGCACTGCAATAGAAAGTATGGGTCATCTTCCTCCTTCTCCCTAGATGTTGAGACAACTACTATAAAGTTATCCCCCTCTTCCAGACAGTCAGTGAGGTCATCAAAACTCTCCCCAAACCATGGTGAGTCGTTTGTTTTTGTCACTCCATCTGAACATAGAGAGAAAACTTGAACTTGCTCTCATGTCTTCACAGTTGGAATGTTCTCACAATCGTCATGATCCCTTATGATGCACACACTACAGAAACAATAAAGTTTTCTTGTTTTAATGAGTTGGTTGTTTGAAAAGCTCCATATGCTGTGCAGACTACGAACTCCTTTAATTTTCTTGCAATTGTGCCAGCTTCTCCTTTTCACTTCATCCGACAAAGGCTTCAGTATTTTTCAAGCAAAGTACTCTCGACTTGTTGGGTAGGCTGTAATCTGAGTCTTGGCAATGTGCATGGTCTTCGGGAGGTTTTCGGCCTCTCCATCGTATCCTCCTTTGGCTCCCTAAAAATTTTTAATACGACAAGCTAGGCTAGCGGAAAATTGAGTTGTATAAATTATGTCTTACTCATACGAGGCTCTCAGCAATGGCTGGATGTAATCTATTGGCCTCTAAGGCTCTCAATGATCTTTTGGCTCACTAGATGTAATGTTTTGCTGTCTAAGGCTCTCAACAATTGTTGAGTTTTTATAACATTTATGTAATCTCTTTTTGTTCAATTTGAGGCTCTCAGTATGCACTATTGTTAGCTTTTATATTTGAATGGAACTTATGGTTGCTAGTTGTAATGTTTTGGCCTTTAAGGCTCTCAACAATTGCTGATTCGTTATAAATGTAAGATCCTCTGTTCAATTTTGCTCGGTATAAGTTGTTAATTTTTATATAACCTATTATTGGACGTAGATGTACATTGTAATCTCTTTTGCTCAAATTTCAATCGATAGATTATACTTTTGTCCTCATTTATATTTACTGCAATAAGGACTAAAATACCAAGAAAGAAGGACTACAATTTCCTTGGTTTGTGACCAAAATAGCGCTCAAATAACTCCAACGATCCACCGTTGTGATTGCATGGAGATACATCTAGAAAAATACAATTAAACTTTCAAAATATTGACGGGTTACCTCTAGGGCCAAGGGCCATATCGACATGCATAATACAATATCCTGGATGCCAAGTCTGGACAGAAATGACATGTCATACACAAATGTATAACTCCAAGAATCAGTGCGGTGGCTGTCATAGATCTACTTCTATTTGCCAGTGCATTGGTCATCATAGACCTTCTCTTGTAATACGTAAAAATAGGTAACAGAGCTGTAAATCCAAGAAATAGTGTGGTGTTCTCTCCAAGATAACCTTGAATTCTGGGTGATGACAGGTCGCCAGTCTAGAGACTACATTGAGGCGATGCTCAGAATGATAGACTGCGTCTCATTATTACTCCAAAAACCAGTGCGGTGGTCTCTCCAAGCCAACCTATGATTTGCATGGGCTACAGGCAAAGATGCGGCAAAATGCTGCATGATGACAGGTGGTCAGGCCAGAGACTAAGATGTGGCAGTGTTTAGAATGATAGCTTACGTCTAATTATTATGCGAAGAACTAGCATGGTGGTCTTTCCAAGCCAACCTTCAATTTTAATGATCTGCATGGGCAAATCCACGACAAAATGCTACGTGATGATAAGTGATCAGGCGGCTTAGGCCAGAGACTGCGCTACGCGAAGCAGTGTAGAGATGTCATTTGTCGAGCTATGCAGTGTTTAGAATAAATAAATTGTGTCTCATTATTACTTAAGTGCGCCTTCATGACGTCAGGAAATTTTTCGACTGAGAGCGCAATCGGTGCAAAATTTAAATATTCACCCAGAAGCGCATCGCATCGCGGCCCCAAAATGGCCTCGAAAATAGTTTCGCGATTGGCTACACCCATGCAAGCACTGACCCAATAGCTTAGGTTTTAGGGTTTATTTTCATCATTTAATTCATATCATCTATATACTTCGGTAGATTCTATTTTAAATGCCAAATCCATGCTCTATCTTTAATCAGTAGGGAATTAAAACTAGGACTTATGACTTAGCATAGCAAAACCCAACAACTCATAAATTTTTTGGTGGAAAACTCAAAGATTAGATTCCAACCTAAAAATTTAGGGCTCCAAGTGAACAATGTCTTATTAGATTTTCCTTGAACCCGGGTACTCTCGACAATGGCAATTCTAGTGCATGGGGTTCATTTCCATCAATAGAAAAGCCCTAGAAGCATGAAATCCGACACCACACCTGGGCCTCCTTTTTGTAAAAAGTAGGCCTTGGTCAATATGATGTTGGATTTCATGCTTCGAGGGCTTTTCGGGTGGTGGAAATTCACCCTATGTACAAACATGGCCATTGGAGCATCTGGGTTCAAGGAAAATCCAAAAAGAAATTAATCATTTTGAACCCTAAATATTTAGGTTGGAATATTATCTTCCAGTTTTCCTCCAAAATATTCATCCACCATATAGAATACATCAATAGGACATCAATGTTTAAGATTTTTGTGCAACATTAATAAAAATTATGCAAAAAAGTCACTCTTCAAGACTGAACCATGGTATAGGGTTTAGGGAATGAAACTAGGGTTTCAGGTTTAGCATCCGAACACCATAAAAACCTCATTTTTTAAATACCCATGTGATCATGCAACACATCTGATGAATATTGTGGTTTAGGGACCCCAAAACTAGAAGAAAGTATTCTTACCAAAAAATTTAGGGTTTGAAGAAAACAATTTTATTTCTGGTTTTCAGCCCCAAAAATGTTTAGGAAGAGGGAAATCCAACATCATATGACCGAAGAAACAAAGAGAGATGTTCAAGAAAGCTATGCATTTTTGTAGCAACAAATTCATAAGATGATTACAGGGACAAAGAGATGATCACGAAAACTACATATTTTTGCTTAAACACATAGAGATGGTCACAAAAACTATGCATTTATTAATTTATTACCAGACAGGAGAAGGGAAATTGAAACTCACATCTGATAGTTGACTCGAACATTTAGCATATGGCGGATTCTATTCTTCTTCTTTCCTCCACAAAAAGATCCAACACAGGCAGTATCGAGTCTGTGGTAGGCCGCCTAAGGTGAAAGAGAGCATTGAAAATCCTGTCTGTTGCCATTATTCTAAATGTAGGTGTCATGCATCTATTGTAAGCAAGTGAGTACAGAATTAGTTTGTGTTCTACAAATAATCCAACATTAACAAAGAACAAACTTGAAGTAGCGACTTTCTTCTTTATGAAATTTGCAAAACTATGAAGGATTTCCTTTGTTGTAAAGTTTCCTTATTTTTTTCTCATAAATTAAAAAAAGAGAAATACTTGATTATAAATTAAGCTGACAATAGCAGGTCATCGAACAAACGTGTGTGGTTGAGCGTTCCCTTCTTGCGAACACCTCGACACAGAAACAAAAAGAAGAATTTAGAATATCCAAAAGCGATTTATTAAAAAAAACATCAGATGGAAAACATATATATATATATATATAATTTATATAACTACACATAGTGTGGGTGGGGAGGTGGCGCGTTTCCTTTCCTGAAGAGTTATAATCTGAGGGAACGGGCCCTTCCCCATGCGCTGAAGTTAAAATCACCAAGAGTATTAGCATCGAGATTGAGTATCGTGACTTATGTAGGAGACTAATATATTACCTAGATCTCAATGAGCGTATCTGTACTCCAAGTCAAGCATCGTCCAAGTTCTTACATAAACCAACCATATGCATCTGCAATACATTTCAAATAGAAACAATGTCAAAATACGATATAATTAAACAATAAATTATTGATCTAGCTTATAACGGGATTTCTTGGATCTTTTAAAAAAAGTAGCTTGCACGGATCAGTCGCACACTTGAAATTAGTCAATCCACTATCTTGACTTAAATTACTCACAAGTTGATGATACATTATGTTTAGTGTATTAGAACTTCTTTATTGAAAACTCGAGAATTCACAACTTTAGGTCATAACTTTGTTTGCTTTTCAAATACTTATGAATTCAATGTAAACATAGAATATAGGATCAACCAGCATGGAATGACTTTGTAAATTCGATTTGCCTTTATTACATCAAAAAATTAATTTGGGATCATACTGTATCCCATCTCTTGTAATGGTTGCATACATATATCAGGCTTGATTCTCCTCGATGAAAATAGATTGCATGAACTCTGTAGTGATACATGATCTTTTGGATGTTGTTTAAGCATACTTTTGAAAATGTATTGGACTAGTTTAACATCTCTTGACCATTGTGCTTGGTCTGTGAGAATCTATAAACTGGGTACATATTTTGTTATGTAAAGGTTGATTTTACAAAGCTTTGAGAATATCCAACCTAGAGAGAAAATGTTAGAAGCAGATGTCCAAGGTTTTTTTATAGTACCATCATATAGCTTAGGAGCTAGCCAACCCATCTTGCCAAGTCTCTCTCTTTTGAGCTGGATTCTATTCTTGTACTTAGTATCTTCCTCACTAGAATGTCTGGCTAAAAAGTTCTCCTTTGAATTTATTACATATGTAGCGTGTCCCCAGTCACAAATACCAATCCGTACTCCCATAGTAGCTGCATAGTCTAGAAGGACATTTCCACTGTGCAAATCATTGTGGATCCCAACCTTGTTTGTGCAACTTCTGAAGGCCAAGGCAAAGAGCAAAACAAAGTTATGGTATGAGAGTCACAACCTGTTCTATGTTATTTGCAGGGATTTGCTTTGTATCTAACTCAGGCTTGCAATGCATGAATCTTTTTTTGCTTTCTTTGAAAAATGTGTACAGTGTCCCTCCATTAAAATATGGCGTGAAAATCCAATGTGGTGCACTTATTGACATAGCAATTGGCCACGAACCTGGATGCTATGTTTAACTTGCATTATTGATTCTTTCATGAAAGTAGACTCTCTTTTCTCAGCATTGCCTTTAAAACTCTTTGCTACATGATAAGCAATCGGGCTGATGCCTGGTACTCCTTTGATTCTTGCTAGGAAAAGTTTCCCTTCAGACCCAGCACCGAATTTTTTATCCTTATATATTTCATATGCATGATCTTGCAACCAAGTAGTATAGGTTGCTGTACGAAAAGTCATAGGAGTACTATCCACTTGTTGCATAGAAGCATTGTTCGATGTATTTATTCTGGCACGTGCATGTTCCTCGGTTGGATTTGGACCAATCTTCTTCTTAGCTAGCGCGTACAAATTTACTCGTATACTACGGGCTTTTCTTTGTTTCCATAGACTATGCCAAGCCAAACACTTCTCATTCGAAGATAGCGATTCGTCTACATATTGTGTATGATATGTGATGTTTCCTATGATGGTCGTCACACACTTTTCCAATTCTTCTGACCAAGCTACATCTGTGAGTATGTCTTTTACTTGATCTCGTATCTTTGACACCTCTTTGATTTTCTCTAGCCTTTGCATCACATGTTGTTTGAATACATCTAACAGAGTGTCATTGTCCTTGATTTTTTCGATCATTGTCTTGTCCATGTGTGCGACGAGTAAGAGTACTTCTCTTTGAATATAGGCAAAGATCATGCCGATATACTATATGAGTAGATCCTTGCGGAAATACCCCAAGGTACAAAGTTGATATTGTATAGTGAACTTAACAAATATTTAAAAAAATTCACGTTGGAAACATGGTCAAACAATATACCATTTGAGCAAAACCTTACAAAAATACTCCAAGGTGCAAAGTTAACATGTGTAAAGACATTATGATGCATCTGTAATCTTTCTTATTTTGGGTTTTAAGGTAATTAAGTCAACATCAAACAATATACCATATGAGCACATCCTTGCAAAAATACCCCAAGGTAAAAAGTTGATATTGTACAATCAATTTAACAAATTCAAACATTTTATCATGTCGTAAAAATGGCCAATCAATTTACCATATGAGCAAAACCTAATGGAAATACTCCAAGGCAGAAAGTTGACAGCAAGTGTTAAAATATTTTCTTTTAGATCATGCATCTTTACTTTTTTTTTTGGGTTTCAAGTAAATAGTTAATATTTATTAAGAGCAAGAATGATCTACATTGTTTACCACAGGACGATAGCAGAGGAGGGTCAATATTGGGGAAGCCCTAGCACATGCGCACACACACATAAGTCTCGATAGTTCTACTAACAAGAACTATATAAATGAGTTTCAGTTCTATGGATACCTATATAAACAAGAACTAAAACACAAATACTTTTGCTCAGAGGTTTAAGCTGTACATTGTGTCAGTTATCTCATGCAAGCTAATGGTGAAGGAGGAGGAGGGCAGCATGAGACCGCCAACGCATCTACAAATGCCCTTCAAAGCACAGGAATGTCTTTACCTGTCAATTTTCATGGCAACCTACGTAGTGCTTGTAGCACATAGACTAACACAGCAATAGATTTTTTGGCCTCTCGCATCACCAAATACGGACAAGTCTTTCATGCATCTCATGTGCAACAACTGTTTAAGGCAAACTTATTATGATAGGTGGACATTGTTGTTGATATGTTTGGACTACGGGCTCCTAAACATGTGATTTCGTTGTTCAAAATCGATGGCAAAAATTTGAAAAGATAAGGATCTGACACCCAATCAACATAAGTTTGGTTCATGTTGTTCAAATAATGGCAGAATTCTGAAAAGATAAGCATTTGATGCCCGATGAATAGAAGTTCTATTCATGTTGTCTAGACAGGAGACTGCTCGAGCGACGAATTACTGGTGAAGAAGATTGCAGTAGATTGTGTTTGGTGCAAACCTGTATTTGCATGAAAATGTTTTTTGTGAAAGCCATTGTGTGTGATGAGCGTTCAATTGATTATCGGGGCTTCGGATATCCTTTGCAAGAATTTCAAGTCATCTCATAGCCCTCTCTAATGGATTTGAAGCCCCTATCGTAACAGATTTTAAATCCCCATCCTCAAGGATTCCATGGAAAGTCCCATACCACAAGTTTGTGCCTCCATGAGTGTGACACTCCAACAGCTGGCACCTAGCAGTAGGAATGAGGCATTTGGGAGACAAGCAAGACGTGGATTTAGGAGACAAAATTTGAATATCTGAAATGCCAGCTCCATTCCATAAGTTGTACTCGTTTGTACATGGCCTCAATGTCACTCTCATGATTGTAGGTTCAGTTGGCGTGTCGATGCCACAATTTATTTCCAAATAATGAATAACAGGGAGCAGTTAAAAAAACAAACAAGTGAATACCAAGAGGCGATGCTTCTCTAAAGACTTTGGATTCATGCCTTCTACTTCCTGACAACAAAGAAGAGGTAGAAAATTTTGACTACAAAGCTGTAATGCAAGCTTGACGGAGCTAGAAATAATGGATGATGGGGAGTTTGGAAATAATGGATGATGGGGAGATCGATTTTTATGATCACTACATATGGTGGCCTTGTGAAAGCCAAGTTTGCAGTCCAGCGATACATCAGTCAGAATACATGAGGTGCATGACCGAATGCAAAGATGGATGACTTCGGAGGAACAACGATCGTTGACAGCTTCCGACAAAGAAGGTCGAAGAAGCTCTTCAACTTCTCTCCCTCCGCCTCCAATGCGCAGAGGCTGTTTCAACAGATAATCTAGAAGAGGCTAACCCTATCATCCTTGAGCTCAATGAGATCTCCTCCCCTCTCTGGCTCTTGCTTGGCCTCCCTCCTCCTCCGCTTCCCCTCTCTCTCCCCTCGCTCCTCCCCCTCTACTCTCTTCACCTCGCTCTCACCCACCCCGTTGCACTCCTGCTTCGCAACATATCATGTAATAGCAAGGCATATACCTAGTGAGCGGTAGCTCTTACTTGCTCAACTACATTCAATGCTAGCTTCTCAACCTCCAATGCAGCTACAGCTATTCAACGAGGGGGCTTAATTGACACGTTGTTGGACCTCAAGAAAAGAGCTTCTACTTACAGCGGGAGCTACATGCGATTCTCCCTGTCGTCCAGCCTACAACTCTCTCCATCCAACAATTTTCATCTCCTCCTCTTCTAGTCTAGAGCTCTTTGTGTCCTACAATTGTGCCTCTCTTCCTACCTATAGTGCTCTCCGAGCAGGAATCTTGACAGTGCAAGGATTGCAGAGGAAATATGAGGGGTGGAAGCGACAAAAATAAAAGTGAGAGAATCCTGACAGCGTAGTCACCTCTCGCTGAGAGATTCCCACAAGCAACCCCTTCTGGACGAACCCTCAAAACTCCAAGCGAGCAAACTCTCCAGCCTATCACTGGGTTTATCGTCGTAGGACTCAAAAGCATGACTCAGGTCATGGACAAGGCTATCAGAAGCCTTCAAGAGGAGGGAAATTTCAGTGAAGTTCTGGCACTTGAAGGATCCGGAGAAGCTAATCCAAGTGGAATCTTTAGGAGCACTCCAGTTGACCTTAAGGAATACGCAACTGCCCAAGGTCCGAATGGCCTCGTCGACGACAGCTTTAAGCTGCGGGAAAGAGAGGGGGCTAGGTTCATCAGGATCCTCATCCTCCTCGGTCCAGTGAACTTAATTCTCATTAAAAGACTTACTCTTCACTTTGTTTACAGACTACGAGGTTGATGACTCCCGCTTTGGGTTGTTGAATTTCACGCTTACATCGAGTTTCCTTTTGTTTTCCACGCCCCTCACCACGTCCACAGCTGGAGCTTCGAATACCAACTTAATCATCACACAAAATCAGAGAAAAACAGAAGAAAGAGACTAAAGCCACAAGTCAAATACCTTCTTACACAAGAATGCACTTTCACGAAGAATGGATGAAGATAGAACGACAAGTCTAATGCCTTAATTTGAGGCATCCCACTTTTTTTTATATACTAGTTTGAAAAGCACTTTTTAGGCGTTGGAGATTTACAAAGCAAGCTTTTTACGCTTTTAGGTTTTGGAGAAAAGCTTAAAATCAAAATCAAGGAGGTGAGAGAAAACCAAAACATCCGTTTAGGCTGCCTTCAAATATTGACTAGGATGCCCTATTAGTTAACATCCTATTAGTTAGGTAGTACATTATGAATTCACAGTGTGTTGGGCCAGGGATCGTTGATCGGAATACATCTGCGACGGGTTAATATTTCACGGCTAATTCCGTTTTCGTCTCATGATATGTTTTGCACCAGTCCGTGTTTCCGTTGATAGCTTCGCAAAATTTGAATGCCATCGGTATCAGTCACTCTTTGTAAACAAAGCAAAATAGAGCAGCTCGTTCCAAGTATCAGGTACTCCAGGCAGGCACCAGTGACTACAATCCTGATAATGTTTGACCTCCTCAGGCGGGTGACCGAAAAGTGCAGGATGGGCGTCTTTTCGAAAATCTGACAACGTTGTGATGTTGAGAATCTGGACATCAACACTCATTCGCTGAACGATTTCCTCCACCACTTGCATTTTGTGAGGGTAGGGAGAAAGGTAAAGTTCGTTGAAGATGGGCTGAGTCTCATTGTGGCATTGGCCACCGGAATTCCATTGCCCCCCGCTGAACGAATCCAATAGGATGGTCAGAAACTATACGTATTGATCCATTTGCTAGCTTTTGCCTCTCAAAGCAAATTAAATTCGTGAAACAGAGACCAGCAAGCAAAAAATCAATCACACATTCTTACATGTAATGAACAGGGGAGTAGCCACGAAAAAATACGCGCGTCTTGGCAGGATCGACGTAGTTTTCTACCCATCTCGACCAAGTAATGATAGCCTTGTGGTAAGCCAACCCGAGGTCGAGTTCACTGTGCACCGTATCCCCCTCCCGGAAGTAATCACTGCCATTGAAAGCACAGCTCTTCAAAGTTTTGATAGATCTTCGACCAAAGTGAGGAACATCACAACTTATTAACCAAATCTATAGACGAGCCGAGCTTCTACCTTCTAAGAATATTCATTCTGCCTTAAGCTGGGGTTCTCATCCAACTTACCCTTCGCCAATCTTGTCCGGATTCCACCAATGCCCTGTGTTGAACACAAGGACATCGGCTTTCCTCCACTTTCTCTCCGACTTGTCCATTTTGTCTAGCCTGACGGTAAATTTGGTTGGCTCAGCTCCCTCTTCCTTGTCAACTAAAAAGTGAGATGTGTAGAATTCGATTCTGCAATCGTAATCCTGCAGTACAAGACAACAATATATACCGAGATATCTACAATTGTAACTCGAGAGAGAACCCTGCAAACCAACTAATTGAAAAATTTTACGACCAACATGTCATACCCAATCTTGAACCGTGATAAATTACACGTTAACATCCACAACTTTACGAGCTCAACGAACAGAGAGAGAGAGAGAGAGAGAGAGAGAGAGAGAGAGAGAGAGACTAGGTGTGCGTGTGAGAGAGAGAGAGACAGACTTGCCAGAAATTTGAAGACATAAGCCCCTGGTAGCTTGGAAATCCTACCATCCTGTATTTCAGAAATTCTGTCCTTATTTGCTAATGATTCCCTGAGAATGCAAAGCATTGACTCCCACTGATTCCTATTTAGTGAGTCACCCACGAAAACCAATCGCTTGCCTCTCAACCTTTCCAACATATATGTGCCATTGAACCTACACATTAAAAATATTATGTCAAGATTGCGATCATTGGATCAAGAGTCTGCAGACATCGAGCACTATAGTACAATAGCATAGGATCTGCACAAAAAACACAGCATACTGCACAACTGCATGATATCAGCATTACCTTGGAATTATGCAATCCTTTGGTAACCATTTCCAGCTGCTGTAGTATGTATCAGGCCTGCCATTCTTCTGGCAGCTAAATCCTTCGTCGACAAATGGACAGGAACCAGGAGGGTAGAGAGGGTAAGAGCTGTCTTGAACCCATCTACCTACAGAAATATCGCAGCGGGAACGCTTTTCCCGCTTTGCAGAACTAGCCGCTGGCGATGAGGAAAGGCCATCGTCAAAATTCCAGAGGTGCTGCTCGAGCTGGGGAACTCTACTGGAAGTAGGCTCGTGATTGACGAGAGAAGAAGCATCTGTTGCCGAGGCCTCCTCTCTACGTGAATCCTTGACAACGGACACGCTAATTGACGAAGAATCATTCGCTGTGGTTGCACCACCTCGACCTCCAGCTTGCCGCGCACTAGAGGACCTGCTGTTTATATAATTTGACCTCCTTTCGGGCGTATGTGGTATTAAGTTGACCATTGCATCTTGTGTACCCAAAGTAGTCGAAGGCGCCCTTCCGGCGCTGATGCTTGCAGCCGTTGTTCCGTGGTCCTCAACAGCATCTGTTTCGAGGGAGAAGCTTTTAAAGAATAGGAAATAAAGCTGGGCGGGAATGGAAGCATTGGACATTGTAAGCGGAATCGGCACAACCTTCCCGGCAAAAAAGGAGGTGAAAGTAGCCGAGATAATCAGGCCAAAGACGAGTCCGAGGACCACGATTCGCCCTCGGCAGGGGATGCCCGGAAGAAGGGACGTCGTCTGCAACTTGAGGGCCTCGGTAGCTGAACCTCGGGGGCATTGTTTCATATCGGGTGTCAAACGCTGAGATCTAAATCCTCGCGGAATGGGCGTTGTTAATCCTTTAGATCTCGAGCCCCAAATCAGGCCGCAGTGCAGAAGGCGCATTGCGTGGGGGACAAGATTGTAAATGGTTCACGTGGAAGTGGGAGAAAACGAAGAATGACGACGGAAGCAGCTACATACCCAAATGCTTGTCACACTATGTGCAGTAATTTAGACTTTCACAAAGTTTTAATTGAGCTGTTGATTAGCGATTTAAGTAAAGGCTTGCGCGATCTCTCTCTTGACGGAAGAAAGCTGCTAAACCTTAAGATCAAAGCGGATCAAAGCGGCCACTTTGTTGCCGGGAATCATGTTCTAAGGTCTCTTTTGCCAAGGTTCGTGTGCTAGCCGTAATGTGGACAATCTCTCGACTGTTGGACGGTTTTGAGCCTTTGGCACAAGCCGGACGGCCAATAATATAAGTATGTACAGCGATTTGAGAAGTGGAATGATTGAAGTAAGACAAAGGCAACGGTTTTTCCGTCGCTGCAACGATTGGAATGTAGATAGATGAAACAGCTTAAATATCAATGACGTCCGATGAAGACTAGCTAATTGTGGAGGTTTTGAGAAGACTGCAATTCCCGGAGAGGTGCCGCTCATGAGATTCATGAATTCACGGAGCAATTGAGACGAAAAGGGTAGTGAAAACAACTTTAAGTCGGTCACAAGGCAAGGCAAGGCACTTGATCTGGCGGGTGAGCAAAAGCGAAGAAGAAAAGTGCAGATTAGAATATCTGATGGGGTGCTTGCGTAAAATCTCGTCAACTTCAGACGCGAATTCGAACAAACGGTACGTGTATGACGTTATCGTCGTCGTGAAATGGTAGGGCCGGTTCACACCAGGGAAAGCCATCCATCTTAAAAGGAGCATTCAAGGTAGGACAAGTCGAGACATCATCGGCCCCAAAAACCGAGGTTTCATGTGGGTGAATTGTTAGATTTTAAAAAAACCTTAAAATTTTGCTAGAGAAGGTTTTTGAGTTTGTATTTTGAGGCCATTCTAGTTATATTTGTTAGATTTTTAAAAAACCTTACAATTTTGCGAGAGAAGGTTTTTGAACTTGTATTTTGAGGCCATTCTAGTTATATTTGGTGAAAAAACCTACAAAATCTTGAAAAAAGCCTTGTAAATTTTGGAGTTGAAGGTTTTTGTACTGTTAACCAAAAATGTTTTTGGTGAACACTGCGGGCCTCGCCCCTGAAAGAACATCGGTCAAGGAGCGGTTAAGATACACTAAACCAAATATAGAGTTTGGCGAGGTGCAATGGCAATAACCTTCCAAAGGAGCCCGGGCATTCAACCTGCCATAGCAAATTATGTTTGCCATGTCTCCACATTATATAGCGACAACAGCCTTCCTAAAAGGAGGGTTTGGTCGGTGATGTCCTGTCTAAACCCAACCTAAACCAATTCCCATAGTATTTTCTTTATCCAGACACAAAAGTTAAAATTTTTAAAGGTTGAGGAGTTGCGACACCCCACGCAGTAGCATGTTTCCCCACCTGAGTGGCTGCCCTCATTTAAATCCTATGAGATGACGCCTTAACACCTAGCAACATAGGCCATGTGCAAATGTGCCCCTTGTTGGCCACATGTATATAAGTGTGTGTGCGTGTGTGTGTGTGTTTTAAAATGTGCAAATTGAGGTTTTTAAACCTTCTATTTTATTTTTAAAGATAATTTTTTAAATTAAACATTGGTTTGTTGTGGCCATTGGTCTCAACACAATCCTAGCAAATGACAAAATTTCTAGCCTCGTAATAACATAGAAATACAGTTCACTCTTAGAGATAATCCATCTTTATAGAATCCCATCGAAATATGTAATTTAGAGGTTTTGTATGCTCTAGTGCCTAAAATTTAGTCCTGCCGCATCATCGACCCCACCACCACATAAGTCTTTAGTGTTCTTAAGAGTCTCTCGCAAATGTTTTAACTCACCCCTCTCAACCACACACACACATAGAAAGAGATTTTTGTGCTTGACATATTTGAATTCAGATGGTTCCATCTTGTAAGTTATTTTTTATAAGGTTCCCTCATGAAAGTAATTTGGTCTCACACAAGTTCAATCCAACAAGTCAATTTGAACTGGAAACTTAGAAAATTCTTGTAGCCTTACCTTAGAATCATTCCCAATGTCTTCCCCATGATGGGAACACCCATGCGAGGGAGGAACATGGAAACCTAAGTCATCACATGACCCCTTCTATATCATTTGAGGGTGACCTGGGTACCCAAGTACCTTCCCTATCTCATCTCCTTCTTTAAGCTAAGTTTTCTATACATGTGGCACCCTCACACACAGACACACACACACACACACACACACACACACACATATACATGTGCCTACATAGAATCTTAGGATTTTTAGTTTGTAAATAGCCCATATAGCACATGCATCCACGACATATTTTTAGTGTCCCCTACCTTTGGATTTTTATAACCTATATACATCCCTTGGGTAGACTTTGAGATGATAAAAGTGCCTCTTTTATATTGAAATTTTCAATTGTAAAATTAAGAAACCCATATAAGAGTAAAATTTTGTAACTCCAATCCCTAAGAAAATCAAACCCCTTCTATAGAGCGCATAAGCTACCTATGTATTGTTTAGGGATTTTGCACCCCTCTATTACCCCTACTTTAAAACTGGGAAGCTTGGATCTACCTTCATGTGTTGACATAGCCATCACTTGTGTCAAAAACGGTCCACCCAATGTACAATAGCTAATGGACTCTTCCCTCTCTGATAACCCCTTACACCCATGATCACTGTTAACCATCAATTAGAATGCCAGTGTGCCACCCCATCCCTGTCCCTCACAACTCCTTTTTCAAAAGGAAAAGAGATAAAACATACTCTCGACAACTTAATCTCCAATCTTTATTCTTTGTCATCTCACAAAAGAACTTTCCAAAAGCTTATCTCGGTTCTTGTGTCCCCTAGTAATACTCCACCCTATTGCATAATCCTTTTTTTCATTAATTAAAAACCGTAGGCATATGTTACTACAATTTGATATACTTCTTTTACTCCATAGAATAATCTATTTAAAACATAAAATAGATGTCGTTACACACACTTAGGTATGGTGCAAATGAATAATTACCATTTAGTATAATATTTATGCCACAAATTGTAAAGAATGAGGGAGAGAGATAGGAGACTCAAGTTCAGCTTTCTTCACAACACACAAAAGAGAGAGAGGACACAAGGTTGGAGGGTGAAGCCTTTCTTCACTTTTGCACACAACAACAATACAATAGAAGGGGGAAATACCCTATATGTCAAACCTAGAATACGTGGTTCATATGTGAACCCAAACCAAAAACATACGTGGTAGTCTAACTACACCACGAGTACAACTAACATAGGTGGTGACATAAATGATAGTCATCCAGGAGATGTATCAGGGGTAGAGCTTGATATCTCAACACTCCCCCTCAAGCTTTTTTTCATAATTAAAAACCGTAGGCATATGTTACTACAATTTGATATACTTCTTTTACTCCATACAATAATCTATTTAAAACATAAAATAGATGTCGTTACACACACTTAGGTATGGTGCAAACGAATAATTACCATTTAGTATAATATTTATGCCACAAATTCCATGTTTAATGCCAAACAATTATCTTTATAACAAGTCTCATTGATCTCATACTCTCACTCCATGTTGATTATCATGCTAGCTTGTAAATGAGCACATCTGCAATAGAACTTGATCACAATAGTTTAAGACACATCCTAGTAATAAATACAGATATTTTACCTTAGGTGCCGTATTCTCTACCTACAACTCACTTTCCTAGTCTTTTACCTTGCGATTTAGGTATCATAAGTACTATGTTTCTTTATAATTATTTAAGTACCTCCCTCCAACTACTTTATGTAATAGAAATGTTTCCTTTTATAATTGTTCAAGTTATCTCCCTCCAACTACTTTATATAATAGAAATCACCTCCAAAGGACAATAGTGAAAATTTAATGGCTTGATTTCACTTGGTACTCTTGTCCCCCATAAATATTAGAAAATTTTTCACATAGCCTTTAGTCCGAAGGCGCACTTACCACATATAAATATTTATCTAAGTATTCTTTTGTTCTTCAAATAAAATGATGCATACAATAGTCCTATTTGTTTTGAAGTGACAAGTACATTATAATCCATGATATAAATCATTGTTTGTACTTGAAAACCCTTAGAAGAAGTATTAAAAAGAAAAATAAGACTCAACCTTATTGCTTTATATTGTCTAGAGTTGTTCTCTTTCACATGATTTTAAAAAAAAACATGCTAGAGGAAAGAAACTATAACCGGTATATTTTTATACTAGAAGGACTCTAAAGGAACACATTCAATACTACCCATGGGCCCATGGTGGTCACTTTCTTGCTACAATTTGCCCATACTTAAAAGTTTTTGGAGTTTAAATGATGGAGTCTCAGAAAAATTAGAGGACGTTTGAAAAGTATTTTGTCATCAATGTTGCTATCGATATATATTCTGATATTTACAAGAACATCTGATGAAATGTTACATCAGAATATTTGATGATGGCTAACATTTATATCGATGTTTATAAACACTATATTATGGAATTTGGGAATTTTCAAATAGTTTGGGAATTCCTAATCAGGGAAGTTTTTTTCAAGTTGGTTTTGTTAAGAAGCTAAACTTTAATATTGGCATCAAAAGTTTATATGCTTTGATAAAAATAAATGTTTGAAATATTTGTCAGGATTTGAAACTTTTATGCAAAAAAATTTAAAGCTTTGCTAGGATTTACATCTTTTCCTTCAAAATTCAAAAGGAAATATATTAAAAAGTACTACATTCTACCAATATTGTGAAACTTAAAAAATGAGCTTGAAAACTTTCGCCAAGATTTTATATTAATATATAAGCATAGCTTCGATAAAAAACATCCCTGTTCCCAATATGGTCAAGATTTGGCCATATGGTTAAATCTCAATCTCTTACTTGCAAGTTGAATCTACCCTAAACACTATTTTAGGTAATCCTCCCAATTTCCACTTTCAACTAAGGGGTTAAGATTTAGCCACATGGTCTAATTTTATTCCTTATTTGAAAGTGGTACTTGGGAGATTCTCAAATTTTCTAATATAGTGTTTATACCTCTTATATATTTCAGCATCTATATCAATGAGTATACTAAATACTATCCTAACACTCGCAATCTATTTTTAAAAATATGGAAAATATTTTATAAGACCTCCCAAAATCATGATGAAGTAATTTTTTATTCATCCAAAAATAAAAATATTGGGAACACCTATTTCAAACTTTAAGATAAAAATTTCTTTGTATACTCATCAAGAAATTGACAAATGAATTATCATAATGCAAGTTTAACTAAAAGGATAAAGGAGAAGAAGCACTAGATTGATAATAAATTAGTCAAGAAATAGCTTTACATTGTGGACTACATCATTAGCTAAGTCCATCATACTAGTAAATCTATTTTTCCTCCTATTCCTATATCACATATATATCATCGACATCTATACAAGCTAAAGCCTCCTGTAATGGTGATGATGATGCTATTGATGCAATAGAATTGGATGTACTCACTGTCGTTGTGCCTCAAAATCTGCATCCATGCTGTCAATTTTCCTTTGATTTCCAATGTCAGGGTTTTACATCTCCTAGAACTATGTTGTTTCTTGATTGTAGCATAGGAGTTCACAATTGTAGCATAGGTCCTCGGGTTATATTCCAATGAGAGGTGCAGGATAAAGCATGGAAGTAATTACTATATGAGCTTAGGTGGGAAATAAGTTTTAATTATAAGGTTTGATGGAGTTCCTCACCTTCATAGAGCTTAAAAGGTCTAGAAAAGTTTTGTAGGACTTAGAAGAAGGATACAATTGAGAAAGTTAACTATGGGTTTAAGATTAAGAGAGCTTTACATGGTTTAAGAAGAGTTTTGGCTGGTTGAGAAAGAGTTATAGGGTGGAGGAGTGGAGACCTAATCTCCTTCACACATTCGTGGGGTTAAGGTTTGAGTGAACAAGGGTGAAGAGGAGGAGGAGGAGGAGGGTGAGGGAGGGAGGAGGAGAAGGAGGAGAAATGACAAAGGAGAAGGATGGGATATTGCAAGGTTAGAGCATGATTTTACATGTTAATAACGTTGAGGAAGCATTGGCAGAAGGTAATCAAGCACATGTACACAAATGTAAACTTTGCAAAGGACCTCACAAAGTGTCAGAATTTGGTCAACTCTCTTGAGTTTTAGCATTTGTCTCTCTAGATCCTAATTTTATGAGTAATCCCATATCTTCTCTAGGAAATTTTTTGGCTATATGTCCTATTAGATCCATCAAAACTATTTTCAAGTCAAGTTATTATAAGTAGAGTTGTGCTACTGCTCCACACACAAAGTGATCTCATATTTATTGTTCATGACTGTGCTTTTTTATCCTTATTGTCATTGGTTAAGAACTCTCTTGGAGTGATTTTGTTAGCTGTCCTCAAGTATTGGGATGCTGTGAGTGTGGTTGTTGGGGTTGGATTGGTCCATAGTTGATATAAGTTATTGTTGATGTGATTATTGTTATCAAAGTAGTCATTGCCTTGTTGTTGAGTGCTTCCAAAGTTTCTTGTTTCTTATGAATTGCACAAAAACGAGTTATAGGTTGGCAATTTGGCACAATCTTGAGATTATTGAATACTATATGTAGCAAATTTGCTTGTTGATAGCAATTCGGATATTCTTTTCTCTATCTTTTACCTGGCAAGTAGATTCTCATGTTGATAGGCCTTATGTTTGTATAGAACATAGGGCTTCTTGGATCCTAACATTTGATTCATTGTTGTCAAGAAGAACATTTGTAAGAGAGACAAAGATGAGGGTGTCAGCTTAAAACTTGCATGTATTGTTTTGGATTTGGATGAGTGACGATTCCGTCTCATCCATCTATCTCTATGAACCATAAGCCTGAAACGAAGGAATCGCTCTTGCAAATCTTCCATTGGAATGCTTTGATACGAGTGAATAGGAACAAATATCTGCGGGTATTGCAAATATATATGCATGAATTAGGTTTCTTTGACGTATTCAAAGTGTCGTTCTTCACCCGAAGGGAAATTCTTCCACCGCTTGGTAGATAATTCAGTTATCGATTTCCGGTCATATCCACGAAGAAGAAAGAAATTTCTAATCTTTTCATTTGAGAAATGTTTCTCGCGCTCCCTCCTCGTACCGTAAGTAACATAAAGCCTCCGTACCAGTTCTTGTTTCGCTAATAAACTATGACGTGAAGAGGGAATGTTATGATCCGGCTGAGATAGAAGCATGGGATCCCAGGTGAAGCGCCCCCCCAGGAATAGAATTGGTTCATCGGATCGATTACATTGCGTTTCGTATTGATTAGATGAGTTGGGGATTCCTAATTCAAGAAATTGCTCGCGTAATGATAGATTATCCCATGGGTGGAGTTGTGGTATTGACAATGAAAAGATTTGAGTTAACTGTCACTTGCTTTTGTACTTATTTTGTAATTTCATATGTTGTTATCTTAACAACTTCCTATTTTCACCTAGAAATTGTGAAATTGCCTACTTGGAGCTTGTTAGGCATCTTGTGTTAATTAAAGAATATATTCAAGAAAATCACCTAAGGATTTCTGAGGGTTGTGCTTTGATTCTAAGCTTGAGTGTGCTTCTCTATTACATGGGGTTCTATTCATGCATCTATCATATCTACATTGGAAAAACTTGTGTGCATTTGTGGACAAGATTCAAGAGAATCTTATCAGAGAATTTCAAGATCCAAGAGAATCTTATCTCTTTTCAGGTTTTAATGTTATCATTGTGGTACCCATATTCCTTTTAGCATATTTCATGGTCTATCAGAAGTTGCAAGTTGATGGGGATTCTTAGCATGCTTAGAAGGTGTGCTTGTATGGTTTCTAGCATAACACGTGCTAAGTGATAACTACCATGGGAAATGTTTTTTAAATTTTCATGTAGAAGTACTTTTAAATATTCTATCATGATTATGTTTCATGCTAGACTGTAAGTTAGCACTCTATTGGTTGTCCAATATTAATATGCCATTACATAGAATCGTTGCAAAAGTATCTTTCTCAAAATTGTTAGGTAGCCTGTCATAGAATTTTTCATTTAAAATGCCCCTTTCTTAGCGGTGCTCTACCAAAAGTTTCCCATCATATTCTTCTACATCAACTCTGCCAAATGAACCCAAATATAAGAAATATCTTTCTCTGCTTGATTTCTGACCGCCATTTTAGGGTACCTTCTATAAAATTGCAAGTGATTACCTTCTATCAGACTGTAATTGATCAACTCTGTGAATGATTTATGTCTTCAAGTTCATTCCAAAAACTTATTTGAAGAGGACTAGTGGTATGTATTCAAGTATCCACCACCATCACCTTGCAAAAAGTTCAAGTGCATTGATGTGAAGCTATAATCTTTAGAAAAATTTATGTTGTTGCATTGGAAAGTCTATCAAGATGCCTCAAAGAAGAAGGATGCTAGGCATTTTCTTGCAAATACCTTTGCGATTGGGAAACATCTATCTTGTCCAATAAAAGTTGATTTAGTGCAATCTATAAAGTAGGCTATGGAGTTTGCAAAGAAGCATGGTCACTAGTAATTCAAATGCCAATATTGCCAAGTGAGAGGAGAAAGTGATAAGACTCAAAAGTGGAGTGTCGTGGGAGGATCAAGAGTTGAAATCAAAAACATTTTCCATGTTTGTTACTTTATCAAAGACTAAAAACCACCAAATCTCTTTTGTGGACACTACTAGAATGATTAGTTTTGAGCTTGTCAGAATAGAAAGGATGAACTATGCGAGATTATTCACATGAATGATTTAAAAATGAATCGAAGCAAGTAGAATATTTCTCATTGACACAAAGAATTCATTAGAGTGTTGGAGCTCTAACATGTGCGCGGTCTGTTTTCCAAAGCATTGAACATCTCTAAGATTCAAGAAACCCCCTAGAACTAAAGATTTCAGGTATAGTAGCTTGTGATGAAAGTAGAATCTAAACTATATTCTCAAATATTTCTACAAGATCTGAGGAATGTTGTCATCCATGGAAAAGTATCCCACAAATGCTATAGAGTACTATTGCATTAAACTTCTCTCAATATGCTATAGAAGCACAATCATATACTTAGTAGTGCTTAACTACACCTTTTCTTTGTGTTTTACAAACTTGAAGATGTTATTAATAAAAAGGACCAATGTGGTTCTAGATGTTGGACAGAGAGTAAAAGCAATGCATGATCATCCTAATCTGAAATAAGAAGGACATCTATAGAAAGCAGGCGGGACGCAAGAAGTTGGACGAGCACATCATACACATGCTAGATATAATGTAGGTTAGTGGTTGCCTAAACAAGCCCAGTGGTTATCTGTGATTGATTCTTAGAATAGTTTAATTGTTTAATTTCAAAATTGGATTGGCTTGGACTTAATGTGATTGTCCTAAAGTGGCCCAATGGTTGGAACATCATGTGATTGTCCTTGACCTGTTCGATGGTTGTGTGTGATTGAGTTTTGGAATTATGTGATTGTCTTAAACCAACGTGGTTGAACAAAAATAAGCCATAATATATTTAGCACTAGTTATGTGATTGTCCTACTTGGTGGTCGAAATGGTTTTGTTTCTTAGTAGTTAAATTATCTAAATTTAAATTTCCATTGGTTTGAGTCATATACCAATTAATTTCTAAACATGATTTTCTACTAGCCCAGTGGTGGTTGGAACATCATCAAGCTGGTTCAAGTCAAACAGCAATTACGTGATTGAAATTGTGGTTGGATAAACATATAGAGCTGAAGAGAAACACATTGCTATTGTCTAATCAAGATCTATTTAGGTTCCAGACACCAGTTATGTGACCGTCCTAAACCAATACCGTGGTAGAAATTGTTTTTTTTCCTAGTAGCTTTGATTAGTTTAATTATTAGCTTGATTCGTTTAATGAGACTGCGTTTTTTGCATGTACAATGATATATCACAGAGTTGGTTTAGTTCAGAGCCCAAGCCGGTGGTTAAAATTGTGACTGTCCTAAACTAGCTCGGGTTTTTTTCTTTACTAGTAGCTTGATTAGTTTAATTATTACCTTGAATCTTCCTCCCTCTGACTTGGAAAGTCTTTGTTGTTGAATCGTAGTTGTCAATCATTTGTCTTAACCATTCCCTTTTGTAATGGTAGCCCAATGGCGGGTCCATAGGAAAACCAGAAGAAGGGTCACTACTACAAAACTAGGTAGAAATGGCAACCCAAAAGTGACATTTCTACATTATTAAATGGCACTTTCTTGCCGTTGTTTCCACATTGCCATTTTTTGGAAATGGCAACCAAAAGTGCCATATATTTTTGCCATTTCTATGTCCATAATGGCAACCAAAAGTGCCATATATTTTGCCATTTTTACATATGAAATGGCAACTAAAAGTGCCATATAGTTTTGCCATTTCAACATACAAAATGGCAACCAAGAGTGCCATATATTTTTGCCATTTTTGTGTCTAAAATGGCAACCAAAACTGCCATATATTTTGCCACTTTTACGTATTAAATGGCAACTAAAAGTGCCATATAGTTTTGCCATTTCCACATGCAAAATGGCAACCAATAGTGCCATATATTTTTTCCATTTTATGTCTTAAATGGCAACCAAAGTTGCCATTTTAATGTATGAAATGGCAACCAAAAGTGCCATATAGTATTGCCATTTCCACATGCAAAATGGCAACCAATAGGCCATATATTTTTGCCATTTTGATGTCTAAAAGGGCAACCAAAAGTGCCATATATTTTGCCATTTTTACATATGATATGGCAACTAAAAGTGCCATATAGTTTTGCCATTTCCATAATCAAAATGGCAACCAAAAGTACCATATATTTTTGTCATTTTTAATGCATGAAATGACACTACATTTGAGACCAACTGTGAAAGAAATGGCAAAAGGTGACATAAAACTTATGTTTGAAATGGCAAAAGGTGACATTAAAATTGTCACTTATTATATTCAAAATGGCAAAAGAAGAATTAAAATTTGCAAGATTTCATGTTGAAAATGGAAATAAAGTGACATACAAAATGCCAGTTACTATGTTACAAATGGCAAGAAATGGAATCACAATTGCCATTTCTTATTTTATAAACAATAGCATTCAAAATGGGCAAAAAAGTTTTAACTTCTACTAGCGTCTAAAATGGGCCAAAAAGTTAAATGACATTGGAATCTTAAATGACTAAAATTTTACATTTTATACTTGGTATCCATGAATGAGCTTTATTGACTAAGTGTGAAAGATTAATCAAAAGTCTTAAGTGCATCATTACTCATAGTACACAATGTGAAGAAGTCATCTAAAATTCTAAGGAATAACTTTTACCTTTTATAATACACACATTTTACTTGATAACAAAAATTATTCGATACTTGATTGAGAAATAAATAATACAATTTTTACATTAAAAAATAAAAAATAAAATTATAAAGACATTACATGAGGAGTTTTCCAAGCAACATTCACGCCTACGCCTTGACCCAATGTCTAAATCTCATCATTTGCTTTAAATATACAAGCATCCTTAATGATTGCATCATCAACTTGTACTGTTACATAACCAACTCCTATTGGTATAGTATGAACTCTAAATTAAGGATCCAAACTAATTAAATTATCCCTATTCCAACTATGTCTTTTGAGTCCTTATGTAAGATCTTTACTCGTAGTCCCCTTTGAAAAGCATCAACCTACAAAGATACATTCAAGAGATCATTAGTAGAATATTTGTTTAAAATATCTTTATGAAAAATATCCAAAAATGTTATGGTTATTGCCATACTAATTAAGAAAAATAAATAAATTTAACTTACTTGGAAAACACGTATGTCATTTGTTTGTGCTGTTGTCTTTTCTACTCCAATTGTTGATTGACTCAACCTTTTTAAAATAAAGTAATATGATACTTAATAATACTTCATGTGAATGCTTTCTACTCTACTCAAAGATCCATAAACCTTTTCAAAATAGTATATCTACAATACACTCACACGCGCATGTGTGTGTGTGTGTGTGTGTGTGTTTGTGTGTGTGTGAGAGCATGAATCATCTTTTTTGTGAAAATTATCATGAAGTAGGCATGAAATTTACCAAAGGTAGAGCAAAAATACTTTTCCTCAAATCATTAAGTTGTTCTTGCAAGGAATCCATAACCTTATCCTTTTCATGAAGCTTTCTTTCCAACTCAGCAGTCTTCTCATGTATCACTTGGTCTAAATCACCGATTGTAAAATTTTCCTTGCCACAAGTAGTCTTTTTAGTAGGTACAACCAGTCTTGGACCAGAAATGTTATCATTCCCACTGTCATTTGGATTAGGATCCTACACAATAAAAAACATGAAATATATCAAATTGATATTATATTTCATTCATTAATAATTCCTATTCAAAGAAAAAAAAAGAAAACATGAAGTACCTCTAATGAAACAACACCATTGGTCTCTTTAGACAATGCATAGTCAAATAGTATTCCTCTTCCTTTTATCCCATATCCTTTCAAGGTATGAGCTTCTAAAAACACCTCTCGATATAAAGGAGACCTTTGAAGTCGAGAGATCTACATGTTTGAAATATTTGTCATACATGTGGATTTATAAAAAAGTACTACTATAAAAACATGAATTATGAAAAGAAAGAAAACTATTAAACTTACAAATTCTTGTTTCATTCCAACAAAATCCTTTCGACCTAAATTCGTAACGTTTTTTTGGGCCTTTCTATTTCTCTTATTTCTTTCACCAGATCTCTGAAAAACAATGTCAAAATGTATTTAAGTTAAATAGAATAAAGAAAGAACATATGATACTTGCAATAAAATGTGTGAGTGTGTACTTTGAATTCCTCTGAATTTACCAGTGTCTTTATTCTTTCCCATACATCATCTAGTAGCCATGTTGGTTTTTGTGCATCATCTCCATCCCATAAGTAAACACTATAAGCCTAGCATCCACTCATAACAAACAACACATTAATAAAAACTCAACAAAATCAATGTTAAAGTAAACAAGTTTTTAATAGAATACTTAAAAAATTCACATACAGCCTATTTGTTCACTCTGAATGCTTTTGAGACTTTAGTTTTCTAGTATTTGTCACTAATATTACATTCATATCGAGCCTGCAAATACAATAAAATATACACAAAAGTATTCATCTATATAAAATAAATTTTAAATACTAAATATTTAAAAGTAAGACCATCGAAAGATATCAAGAAAAAGTCAAGCCTTACATCAACATATCTTCTCACTACCTCCTTTTGAATGATTAGTACAACTTTAATTGACTGCAATGAGAGATCCATATGCCTACGGACAGCTTGATTTATTGTCTGAGCATATGAATCTTTGTGTATTCCACAAGGAACTTGTTCCTCATTTACATCCACCTGAATACAATGTCCCAACTCGATAAATTTTGCTTTCTTGGCCTCTCTAGATGCCCTGCTACGATATCTTTCTCTTTCTATCATTGCATCGTCCTTTCATATTCTTCTTTTTTTGGCTACCGGTGATGTAACTTTTTCATCATGAACATTATTAGGAAAAAAAATTAGAAAAAAGTAATAGCAAAATAAAGAAAAATAAGTCACATGAGGATAATGTTAAGATATTGAAATCAATCAAGATAAATCCAAATAATAATACAAATAAAGAAAGTATGGCATTGATAGACCTCATCTGACATGCAAGTCAAGATCCATCCAGTGTCCCGGGCTCACACATGGCTTCTCCTCATATGGGGGCCTTACAACTTGAGCACCTTGGACCACTGGTGGTTACTAGGAGGGTGGGCCATTGAGCATATCTAACATAGCCATCAAGGTCATCTCAAATGTGTTTCCTGGTCATTTCGTCAAGTGCCTTTCTAGTCTACTGTGTTAATTTTGTTAGCATCGTTTCTTGCTATTATTGTTATGTGCTTTTCTTGTTGCTATCTACATCTAGATCTTGGTTGCCATCATTCATTTTTTGCTTATTCTAGATCTATGGAGCTAAGTTCTAGGTCTTTGAGAAGAGCTTGTGTACATAAACTGCACATGTGTCATTGTAGGAGACTACCTGAGAGTCACTACGTTGGCAGTTTTGCACTTTTTCTTCAATGGTAACCCACCTTGGGTCTTTGCTAGTATTGTATCTACTGCTGTTGGTTATTGTTGTTCCAAGGTAACTTGGGAGGAATTGTGTGCTTTAGTCCATCTATTGTCTGTTATTTTCATGGCTACCTACTAGTGCTAAACTGTAAGAAAATAATACAACGTCTGTGCTCAACAGATAACAGGATCTCGTATGCAAGAGAGAAAAGCAGATAGTATGGAGAATCAAAAATTTGATTACAGTAAAACTGATACAATAGATGGTGCTACCTCCCAACCATGCACTCCTGTGAGAGAAGCTTCGATGGCATGCTGGAAACAGTAGAGGACGGAGGCTGGATGCTAAGGAATCAGGGTTGCAGTAGCCAGTGATGAATATGGGCTTCACGGGCTTGCTCTTGTATAGCCACCAGTCGTAGTCGGTTAGACCCAATTGGGTGACCGACCCAGTCTGCCCAAAAAGATCGACTAGGGGTCGGTACGCCACCGACCACACGATACAATCATGGTGCAAAATAGAGCAACTGACCTACGGAATCCGTTCGGCCCAGAGCCATCCGAGATCATCTGGAGCTCCAAACGGGCCCCGCAACTCGAGAGTGGGCTACCTTGGGAAATGCTCCATCTACCCTCAGTGCGGTCAGTCATGGGATGCCTTCCCACACTTGCGTGTAGCCTAGTTGGTAGTGTGCCAACTCTATCTGAAGCCATCCAGCCATCAGGCCACACATGGCCCCCATCTGGTGTCCAAACCAAGACCTACCAGATAACTAAGCTACTAAAATTCCTTCTCCTCATATGGGGGGCTTACAAGTAGAGTTAGATGGTTCCTGCGTAGTTACACGAGAGTGGAGCATTGATATCTAACACCCCCCCTCAATGTCCACCCGTAAATGAACTTACTTTTTTGGCCCAATGCCAAGTGGATGAAGATGCCTCTCTAGCAAGTCTCT
Source organism: Dipteris shenzhenensis (assembly GCF_047967505.1). Lineage (NCBI taxonomy): Eukaryota > Viridiplantae > Streptophyta > Polypodiopsida > Gleicheniales > Dipteridaceae > Dipteris > Dipteris shenzhenensis. Next base: position 47,637,253 of record NC_141612.1, read on the forward strand.
TCCAAGAGCCTTCGTGAAGATGTCCACAGCATTCTCTCTAGTCAGACACACCAAGTCAACCTCTCCATCCATGATGATCTCATGTACAAAGTGATATTGAATCTCAATGTGTTTTGTGTGAGCGTGGAACACAAGGTTCTTTGCAATTGCCATGCAACTCTGATTGTCACATGATAACTACATAGGCTTGTTCTGCACTGCACCCATGTCCCCTAAAATCCTCCTCAACCATACTGCCTCACAAGAAGCAAAACATGCTGATTTTGTACTTAGCCTCGGTAGAAGAAAGAGCAACTGTGGGTTGCTTCTTGCTGACCCATGACACAGCTCCAGATCCAAGTGAGAAACAGTAACCTGTCACTAATCTCCTGCTGTCCACATCTCCTGCCCAATCCAAGTCACAGAATCCGGTCAAGGTGTTGCCCTTGGTATAGGTGATGCCATAATCAACTGTGCCTTTGATGTATTTCAGCACCTGCATCCCTGCCCTCCAATGGTTCTCCCGAGGCTTATTGGAAAACCTGCTTAGTACACCAATTGCAAAGCTGATGTCCGGCCGCGTGTTGTATAAATAAATCAAACTATCCACAAGCCTTCTGTACTTCACTTCGTCCACCAGTGGTGATGAATCCTCATTTGAGAGCTTCATGTCAACCTCCATAGGGGTGCCCACTATCTTGCACTCAGCCATGCCAAATGCCTTCAGTATCTCTCCAGCATACTTCAGCTATGAAATGAAGATAGGCTCTTGCCAAACCTTAATCCCCAAATAGAAATGCATCAGGTCTGTCATTTCAAACTCTCTTTCTAGCAATTGCTTTGTCTGTGAGATCTTCTCTTCATGGTTCCCTGTTATGACAAGGTCATCCACATAAAGGACCACGATCATACACCTGCCTCCTTCTCTATTGATATACAAATTTGCATCAGATGGGCTCCTCCTGAACCCGTTTTGTAGAAAGTAGGCATCAATCTGCTGGTACCACACTCGTGGGGCCTGTTTTAGTTCGTAAAGTGCCTTCTTAAGTTTACAGACTTTGCCTTCTGAACAGGGGATCACAAAACTTGGCCGTTGTTCCATGTATACCTCCTCCTTGAGATCGCCATTCAGAAAGGCAGATTTTACATCCATCTGAAACACGGGCCAACTTTCCTGTGCTGCTAAAGCCAAAACACTGCGGATTGTGGTTAGTCGAGCTGTGGGAGCAAAAGTATCCTGATAATCAAAACCATGTACCTGTGCGAATCCTTTAGCCACGAGCTGAGCCTTGTACTTATCCAATGTGCCATTGGACTTATACTTGGTCTTGTACACCCACTTAGTGCCAATTACCTTGCGTTTTGGTGGTCGATCCACAAGGTCCCAAGTGTTGTTCTTCATTATGGAGCCATACTCCAACTGCATAGCCTCCATCCACATATCATCACCCTATGCCTCTTCAAGACACTTGGGTTCTTCAGCATGGATCACCTCTGTCATGAAGGCGTAGTTGACCAAGTGTTCCTGCGCCCTTCTAATTGCTCCTCTAATCTCTTGGACCGGTGGTGTTCAGATGGTTCCTCCTCAATGGCTGGAGGTTCTCCAGCTATCCAAAATCTGCTTTACCCACTTCGGGAATGGCTATTGGCATTGTGGTTCTGTAGGCTCTTCTTCCTCTTCTTTATCTTGAATCCTCCCAAGCACCATTGGGGGAGCTTGGTCTGCTATTGGTGGTTGTACTGGATGGATATCCTGGTCCTAGTTGTCTGGGAAGGAAGCATCCTCCTCCAATTGATGCGGCTGTTCTGAGAAGACCACATCGCGACTTACTATTACCTTCTTGGTAATAGGGTTATAGAGATGTAACCCTTCGCCTCTTCATTGTAGCCCAGGAAAATACATTTCCGGCCCTTCGGTTCCCATTTGGTCCTATTAGCATTAGGGACATGCACAAAACACACATCCAAAAACTCTAAAATGTGCAGCTGAAATTTTCTTACCAGAAAAGGCATGGAGTGGAGTTATCCCATTCATAGCCTTCGTGTAGCTATGATTCAAAATGTAAACTGCCGTGTTACATGCTTCAGCCTAGAAAGTCTTTGGCAAATCTTTCCCTTTCATCATACTCCTACCCATTTCACAGATGACGCGCATCTTGCGCTCTGCTACTCCATTTTGCTGTGGTGTATGTGGAAGGGGTCTCTGCCTCTTGATCCCGTAACTTTTGTAGTAACTTTCGAAATCACTTGATGTGAACTCACCACCTCTGTCTGATCTCAACTTCTTCACCTTCCTCCCCGTTTCTTTCTTGACCATTACATGATTCTTTGAACTTACTAAAAGCCTCATCTTTAGTCTTCAAGAACTATATCCATATCCTTCCACTGTAGTCGTCGATCAGCGTCATGAAGTAGTAGGAACCACCCAAAGCTTCCGTCTCCATCTTTTCGCAGAGGTCCATGTGAACAAGCTCTAGAGGAGCCTTTGCCCTGCTAGCCTCTTTAGGAAAGGGCTACCGATGCTGCTTGCCCATCATGCAAGCTTCACATACATCGAGCAGATTTGTAATTTCTAGTAGGTCTACAATCATTCCACTTTTATGCATCTCCTTTAAAGAACTAAGGTTTAGATGACCAAACCTCTCATGCCACAGCTTAGTGTTGCTCACATCAACTCAAGCACTGAAAGCTGAGAGTTCATAGATGTTGTTGCATCGTGTACCTTTACCAACGACCTTCCCTTGAAGATCTAAAATCTGTGTGCCATTCTTATCGAATTGAACTTTGAGGTCCCGATCCATGATCGTAGAAATGGACAACAAGTTTCTCTTGATATCTAGCACATAAAGAACATCGGACAATTGTTTTACAACTCCATCTGACTTGAGAGCAATCGTACCTTTTCCTTTTGCTGGTCTTTTTGCATCATTGCTGACTGCTACCAGGATGTCATTCCCTACCGGATGTAGAGAGGTATACCAATCCTTCCGACTGGTCATGTGGCGCAATGCACCACTTTCAATAATCCAAGGTTCATCTGCAGGTACATGAACTGCCTTCGTGCAAATCTCCTCAATTGCTACGAACAACTCTACTGGTACTGCCTGCATGCTGTTGTTGGACTTTTTCTTTACTCCATTCTTCTCATCTGCAATCTTCTTCTGGCACTCATTCTGCTTGTGCCCTGCCTTGTTGCAATAGAAGCACTTGTCTTCTTCTTTCTCTTTTTATCATCAGAAGAAGATGGGTTACCAGAGTCCTTACCCTTACCTTTCTTTGATCCAGCCCAAAAAGCCAAATCTTCTCCAGTCCTCATCTTTTGATGCATCTCCTCCTCCAGAAGCATTGCGCTGAAATCCTCAAAGTTGAGGGGCAGATTTCTATTCTGTGTATTCAGTGCCGTAACAAGACCGTCATACTTTGGTGGGAGAATCCATATGCACCTTCGTGCTAGATTCTCATTGGTGATGGTGATGCCAATCGCAGTCATCTGATCGCACAGATTCTTCACCCTGGTGATGAACTTCACTGCCATTTCAGACTCAAACAGTTTCTCATTCGCGAGTTGAGTCTCCAGATTCTGAATCCGTGTTTGATTTTTTAGTCTCATACTGATTTTTCAAGACTGTCCATGCCTCCTCCACTGTGGTGACATGTTGAATTAACGCCATGATAGAATCACTTACACTGCAGACAATAGAACACAGTGCATTTGCATTTCTTCTTGTCCACGCAAGAATCTCATCCACAGTTGGTACTATCTATTGTGCTGCATTGGCCAGATTCACAGTCTCGGAACCGGCTTCACATCCACCCCAGTAGTAGTATCCCAAAGCTCGTATGTGCTTAGGATGGTCTTCATCTTGAACTTCCAAAGTGGATAGTTAGTGCCGTCCAACTTTCTACTTTTGCCGAACGGTGGGATTCGCAGTCTTGCGGGCTGGGCCATCTCTCACAATCTGCTCACAAACAGAAACATACTACCAAATCTTCTTGCTAGAGCCCAAGCTCTAATACCATGAAAGAAAATAATACGTCTGTGCTCAACAGATAATGGGATCTCGTATGCAAGAGATAAAAGTAGATAGTATGGAGAATAAAAAATTTGATTACTATAAAACTGATACAATAGATGGCATGCCTCCCAGCTGTGCGCTCCTGTGAGAGATGCTTTGATGGCATGCTGGAAACAGTAGAGGACAGAGGCTAGATGCTAACGAATCAGAGTTGTTGTAGTCAGTGATGAATATGGGCTTCACGGGCTTGCTCTTATATAGCCACCAGTCGTACCACCAGTCGTACTCGGTTAGACCCAATTGGGTGACTGATCCCAGTCCACCCAAAACGGCCGACTGGGAGTCGGTCCCAAAATAGGCCACCGACCACATGATAGAACCGTGGCACAAAATAGAGCAACTGACCTATAGAATCTGTTCGGCCCAGAGCCATCCGAGATCATCTGGGGCTCCAAACGGGACTATTGTCTTTGTCATAGATTTTGTAGAAAACTACTCATTTTAAGAACAAGATGAGATACAAAGAGCTCACTGGTTTAACAAGTAGGTAACAGCTCTAGTGCACATCATGTACAATCATTTGCTTGATAACAACTCTAGTTGATATCACTTACAGTCATAGATTTTGTAGAAAACTACTCATTTTAAGAACAAGATGATATACAAAGTGCTCACTGGTATAACAAGAAAATAACAACTCTAGTGCATATCACATACAATCATTTGCTTGATTTTTTCTATGACTGATGCCAATCAGCTTACTGACTCATAGGATTCCTGGTCAGTGCAATGCACATACCATTTCTACATTTCAAACATGACACCTTAATTTGTGCAACATGCTTTTCTATTACATTGGAAATGTCTAAAAAAAGATGATCCCCATCTACAAGAAAACATAAAATAGCATTGGGTCTAGTTAGATGGTGCTACCTCTTTAAATCAGCCCGTGGATTCTACTTTGTCTCAAGGTTTAAATCCCTAACTAGTCTAAAGATGATGTGGGCTCTAAGTCTTTGTGAAGTCAAATATCTTTGTAAGGTTTAAACCGAAATATATTTGTGAAGTATTTTTGAATACTCATGAATACCACAATCAAGTGCTCTAAGTAGCTTAGTGAATGAGATCTATAATATTGGAGAACATGCACTTATGAACATTGATTAGCCACCTAAAAGCCTTTTTATGTACCTTATAAGTCCCCATAAGATAGGAAAAAGTAAGTTTGGTAGGGAGATTAATTTCATAGATAAAGAATAGATTGTTATAGTATCAAAGATTTTTTCTTCTGATGTTTGCCTCAGGGAGAACTCAGGGGACTTAAGTCTTTGTAACGCAGCAAGTCTTATTAACTTTTTCAACATAAAGGTCAGGGTTTGCACGGATTTATCTAACCCAGGAATATAGAGTTGTTGATAAGAAACTCCACTTCATCCATAATATTTTGGTCAAGGAACCAAGGTTTTTTTATTAAATCTATGGTTAGGAAAAAGTGATTTGAAATCTCTAAGGACATTTTCCTTGATGAAATTATCGTGGTCTAAAGTCACATTGAAGCACATCCAATTACTAAGTTTGGACCATGCTAAACATAATTCTTTGATAACTGGATAAGGATTCATTGGGAGAGAGGGAAGATGGTTAAGATCGTTTTTCAAAAAGTCTTGAAGAATCGGGTGTCTAAGAAGTTATGGGTCTATTGATAAAACATGAGCCCCAAAGTCATCCAAGTTTGTAAAAAAGGTTTAAATCTTTTAGAAGTAGCACAAATGCAAGATAAGGAATCTATTGAAAGATTACAAAACGTATCCAAGGGTTTGTAGAAAGTTGCTGTAATATTTTTGGGATATTTCCAACCAAAGCTGATATTAAACATGGAAAATGTTTTCCTAATCTCAAATTTATCAAATAATCCAAAAAAACTTTTTCTCGTAAAATTAAATTTGTTGACAAACAAAATATGAATAAAGCTTTCACTTTTTTATTATGTTTATTAAATACTGACAAAGCATTGGATTTTTTTGTAAAGAATCTTACTTGATCACAATCCGTATTGAGATCTAAAGTCTTTAAAGTCTTGCCAAAGTCTTCAGTGCCTCCAAACACTCGAGTTTTCTTGGTAGAACTCTTCATGGAAGTTGGAGTAATAAACTATCTTTTTGGATCTTTGTTCTTTGACTGCAAGAGGATAGCTTCAATATTATTAGCCAATGGTGTGTTTTGGAGGTGCAAAAGCAAGGGCGTGTTGGGGGAGTAAAGTGGCAAATTACACATTGCTTCTAGCATGAAGTCATGGAACCAAAAGTATACAATGAGAGCGGTTCTAATTTTTGAAGGAAGCGATGCCACCCAACCAATGAAAGCATACACCAAGGCCGGTCCAAGGAGAAGGGAAAGAAGCTAGAGAGATTTTGGAAAACAAACCATAGCAAGTGATCTAACCAAATAATGGAGGTTGAGTAGGAGGAATAAGGACCACATCTTTTACACTGGCACTTGAGAAAGCGACGATAAGTATTCCAGCAATTTGGGAAAGTATACGTGTGTGTGTGTGTGTGTGTGCATGTGCGTGTGCGTGTGCATGTACGTGTGCATGCATGCATGCATGTGTGTGTGTATGAGTCACTCATTGACTTCACTATTATCTATAGGTTACCAAAGCTTGTTGAGTATGTGCATTGAGTAGATCCCTGTGTAGACTACTTATACAAGTTTCCTTGAAGGTTCTCGCTCTTTCTTGTTATTTGTTTGGTAAATCAATTGATGTTTAGCCATAGGAGTTCCATCACGGTCATCTTGAATGTTTTTCTTGGTTGTTTCATCAAGTGTCATGCTATTCTACTGTGTTGATTTCGCTAGCATCATTTGTTCTTTTGTGGTTATGTGCCTTGCTTGTTGCTATCTACATCTAAGTCTTGGCTGCCATGATTCATTGTTTGTTGATTATAGATCTATGAAGCTCAGTTCTAGGTCTTTAATATGAGCTTGTGTACATAAACCATCCATGTGTCATTGTAGGAGACCGTCCAAGCATTGCTATGTTGGTAGTTTTGCACTTATTCTTCTATAATGGTATGTGGCTTCAGTCTTTGTTGCTAATGGTATGTGGCTTCAGTCTTTGTTGCTAGTGCTCACTAGTGTTGTATCTGTTGATTACTACTGCTGCAAGATAACTTAGGAGGCATTGTCTGCTTTAGTCTATCTATTGTCTTTTATTTTCATGGCTACTGACTAGTGCTCATCCTCTACTTATATTGTAGTTGGTCACTATCAATATCACCATTGATGCTGAAGATTGCCAGTATTATTATTGCTGTCAATTTTGCTTAACTTATTACTCATTTTTTGTCAATCGAGTCAACTGTCCCTGTATCTTAAGGCTTGATATCACTTTACTTAAGAACTTGAACTAACCTTTTGGATTCTATAAGAAAATTCAATCAACGCTATAAAAACATTCATACAGTAACTCGAAAAGGAGGCTGTAGCAGTAAGAACCACGAGAGTAAGAGGAGGCAACTAGCTATCTGAGCCATGAAGACCCGTGAGGACTCACCATGCAAACACACTATGCAAGTGCCTTGTAGAGTCCAAGAAGGAGAGCCATCGACCCTTTGGTGAGGACTGAGCATGTACTAAGAGCTTGCACGAAAGTGAAAGCCATGCAAGAAAGGAGCCAAGCTATGAATGCCCACATAACAGTGAAGCCGAGGCTGACACGAGGTGCTTGGAGAGGGAGTGGAGGTGCAATGCATAAGAGAAGAGAATGCAATAGACCAGTGGCGACAACAATGTGAAGGGAAAAGAAGCGCAAGCATAGGAAGAACATAGAGAGGTCGAAGTTGCCATCGGGAGACACGGTGTAAAGGGCATTGGTGGCCACGAGATACACTACATAGTGCATACAACTGTAAGTGCATGAAGGACAACCTCAAGGATAGATCTTTTGGAGGACAACCAAGCCGAAGAGCCTACAAACTAGGTCACCAACATGCCAGACTGCATACAATAGCATGATAAAAGGTGAAAGAGCAAGCACGTCTTGACTCTTGAGGTTGAAAGAACAAGCAAAGTGTTGAAGGCAAACCTTCGACGCCCATAATTCCACGAGTGATGGTCAGCCATGCAAAAAGAAGAAGACAGACCAACAAGAATGTGGCGCAAGTGTTGAGGAGCTAGCTATGAACAAGGAAGGCAAAGACAATTGTATGCATAACTAAATTAAGAGGAGCCAACAAGCACACACCAATCAATGTATAAAAAGTGTGTAGTCACCATAGCAAAACTCATGTTAGGGAGTAAGACACTAAGGTAGAGGGTAGAGCGTATGGAGACTTAGGATGTAGTTGAGGATAGTGAGAACTTGAGCATGAAGAGGGTACCTAGCTAGATGAGGACTTGGCGATGCCATCAAGGAAAGGAGGATTAAGAGCGAGCAAGAGTGTGCAACCAAACCAGCCATTACGTAAGAACCATTGCCATATAATTAAGTTGCAGGTAGGTTGGAGAAATAGAGACAACTATATACAATAACATGCTCTTAAGTAGGAGGGTCGTGGGCAATGCGAGCTAAAGAAGACGTGTCGGGTCTTGTACCATATCAATAATGGCGATAAAAATGCCTACAAGGAATGCCTTCGAATACACTTTTTTGTGAGCACCAAATGAAACTAAGCCACACCCAAACAATCATAATTATAAGAGATTAATCCATAAAAAAGCTAGTGGATGATTTTAGAAAACCATGCGTACTATATATAAGCAATTTATGATTATAGAGTTCTAATAAGGAAAATAGGATTAGAATAATAGTGCCTATAATAACTAAAATAGGATTAGAATAATAGTGCTTATAATAAGTAAAATAGGATTAGAATAATAGTGCCAATATATATAAATAAAAAGTTCAAGGAAGTATTAAAGCTTAGTCCTAAGTATGATAGCATGCCATAATATAATGATTAGGGGAAGAAAGTTTTTGCATATCGCCCAAAAATGAATCTTTTTATATAAAAAACATAAGGGAGGGTTAGATAAAATGTAAAAACATGAAACAATTAGAATGTAAAAAAGAAAGCAAAATGGGAATTAGAAACTAAATTGAAGGGTGGGAACAATAAAATTAATAATTTTCTCTTAAAAAACCTTGAAACAAGAACCAAACATAGATGTGGAAAAAGGGGGAAAGGGGTGGAAATTTTTTCTGAGAAAATTGTGTGTGTGTGTGTGTGTGTGTATTTAAAAATAAAAACCTATAAACAACATGGCACACGATGCTCAAATAAAGGTGGAAAAATCTTTTATTAACATTGACATATGGATTCTCATGAGTACAACTAGTAAAAAAGTGTCGAATGTAACTGGTAGTCTAGGCTCTGAGGTCGGGTCCACTTACCTGCCACCATCCAAGAGAAACTGCATGTTAGAACATCATAGTCTCAAATGGGAAGACAGGCAATGCCTGCTTACCCCGGCTTGTTATCGCTTTTACTAAGGAACCATCCTATCTTCTAGATTTAGAAAAGGAATACTGGGCATGTATGAGCCGGAGGGTAGTCCATGTTAGTATAGACACATATTCATATCAAGAAACCACGATAAACAAGTATCTAGATAAGAGCCTATTACATACTTTCTACATTGGAACTTTCTAACCATTAAATACTAGGATAATGGTAAATTTTTAATTTAGAAAGCAACATTGTTATATATGATATGAAACAAGCATTTCATATATATATATATATATATACATAGAGAGAGAGAGGGAGAAAGAGAGAAAGATAGATTAACTATAAAGAAACAAAACAAGCTAAGTTAACCATTTATTAAGAGCAAATTTAAAAGATAACAAAGAAGATAAGCTATATATCCTCCATAACCACATGTCTATATTTCAAAAAAGGTAATTGAAAGTAGAACTAATTTGCATGAAACAAATTTATTGCTTGAATGTTAACATGAGTGTAAGGAAGTAAAAGAAACTACTTTGGAAAGAAGAAAAATAATATGCTTACATGCGAACTTTACTAGGGATTTTTATGATCATGGGTTGATTTTATTTTTTTTTAAGGGCGAATAAATAATTGAAAAAGAGCGAATCAATATGTAAAGGGCAATGAAGGGGTTTGCAAGAGGTAGAAGCCGAAAACACTCGAAGGGCTCAAGCCTTTAGCATAGGTTTGGAGCAAGAGTCCTATGCAATAACTAGAGTCTAGTAAGAAGTCAACCACGGTTTACTAGTCCATGTGGTGACTAGATCCCCAAGTCACCACGAAGCCAAAGGGGGAGGCGAATGATAATTGGGCTGACACCCAAGGACTTTGCATGTAAAAAAGGAGCACGTAGCTCATCAAAGCAACCAGGGAACTTACCTGAGAATCCAATGAGCGGAGGAGGGCCGTGTGAACCAAATCTGGAGGCTACGTAGCATACTGCAAGACCAGTACTTTAGTCATGAGCAGGGCAAGCTATAGCGAGCAGCGCTCAACACTGAGCAGCACGGGGGTTAGCAGGTATTCAGTGAGCAGCGCAGAGGCTAGTACTAAAGAATAACTACGGGTTGGGAGGTGTAGAGCAAAGGCTATAGTATGGGTTGGGAGTTGATAAGCAATTAGAAATGCTTTGCGCGAGGGAGTAGCTACGGGTTTTGGTTTAGAGCTTCCATTTATATAGACTATGTAGCAGGCATGTAGTCAGTTAGTCAAATAGTGTAGGGAGTGAGCTTTTTTTGGGGGGCATGTAGGCTAGGTGGGATTGGGCCAAAAATGGCGTGCCAATGCAAAAAAGTCGGGCCATTTAGAAAGTGCGAGGAGGGATTTATTTACTATAGGTAGGCTAGACTACTCTAATAAGCCTTAAATAAAAAAGAGAAAAAGTAGAAGGGTAAATTAGGAGAGTTTAGGGAGTGATAGTTTTTTTGGGGGTGGGTAGGCCAGGTGCCACTAGACAAATTTTTTGCTAGTGCAGAAAGGCAAACCATTAGAACGTGCAGGGAGGGGGTTATTTACTCGAGGTAGGATAGATCCTTTTAAAAGGCTTAGATAAAAAATGAGGGGAAAAAGAAGGGTAAGTAGGTAGAATTTTCATAAAAAATAGAAGGGTAAATTAGGATAAGAGCCATATAAAATAAAGTAGAATAGGTTATAAAAGGAGCAACAATAAAAGTAGAAAAAAAGGGAGGGGGGGAGTTTTTAAAAGAAAAAAAAATTAAGGAAAAAATTTATTAAAAAGAAAAGGGGAAAATAATATCAAAAAAATACATGATAGTAATAAAATTGGAATTATTTAAAAAAATACAATAGATAAGTACGGGAGTTATATTTGGGGGGAAGGACACGGAGAGGGGGGGGAGGAAAGGGGGAAAGAGAGAGAGAGAGAGAGAGAGAGAGAGAGAGAGAGAGATGCAAGGAGGGAGGAAGAGAGAGAGAGAGAGAGAGAGAGAAATTAATATATATATATATATACACCCATATATATATCTATTAAGAAGGGGAGTAGCTTGAACTAGGGATAAGTTAGGGCTTAGATTAATTGGGGGGGGTTTCAAAGACAAGAGAAGTCAGAGGAGGGGGTGAGGGGCGGGGGGAGGGGATACTGTGGATATCAGTAGATATATGAATGTGTGTTAGAGTGTAAAAAAGTGTGTGTGTGTGTGTGTGTGTGTGTGTGTGTGTGTGTGTGTTCATCCTATCAAACGATCTATCTTACTACACTACTGGACCAGTTTCCAATGTCAAAGTAAACCAATTGCAAACATCTGCTATTGCCCTTTTCAAACACCTAGTGACAGTAGTCAACCTCTTGATATTGCATAAGTGAGAAAAATACATATCATACCATTCCTCTTAACAAAGTGTCAAGCTGGGAGTCAATTTTTATACTCACATTCATGTCATTACATTGCAAAAAGTACAACAATACTGATGATTAGCCTCCAATAGAATGTTCAATCTTACCTATCAGTACTTGGAGATAATCCGTTGTAGAGTATGCCTCAAAGTTGCCAACACTGTATCTTCATGCCTTATATTTCTCAATGCAAACCTAATGGAGAGGTATGCCGACTCACCTAGCACCATCACAACACAATGAAAGTTAGAATAATTCATTCATCTTGTGGAAGCTAGCTCTTGTACTACTCGTGATCACACAGTCTTGCTTTACAAAGTTTACAAAGGTCTGAGTCGTTACAAAACTTCTAGTGCGAACCTCTATGAAATATAATGGGCGTGGTTAACGACCTTTAGGTCATCAGACTGCCAATACAGAGCTGATTTTTTTTACTAACATATGGAGTGGAGCTAACTAAGAGAGAAGGATGTTCAATGCTTACCATAAGCCTAGCTGGTTTAGTCTTCTAAGCCCGCCTCAAAGCAATGAACATGCAATTGTCAAGCTAGTGTTTGCAAGCCAATATATTAGAGATGCATTCACAAGTAGACGACCGATCCAACTTGTACTCTCAGTTTGATATCTGATCCCATCTTTGTGAGGCAGGTTCAAAGTGAAGTAGGCCCATATGGTCAAGCTCGGTACAAAGTGAAACAATAGCTACTACTAGTAGAGCATTAGTGAAAAGGAATGTAACTAGAAAAGGTGTGCACACGTGAGAGAGAGAGAGAGAGAGAGAGAGAGAGAGAGCCACCAACCACGTGGGGGACTCCTTTGTTAGAAGCCCATTTCTTCATCAGGAGTCCTGATGAGTTTGTCACAGCCATGAGCAATGCGGAGGCAGAGAGATTCTTTTCTCTTCTCTCCTCCTAGAGGACCTCCACAGTTCCCTCTCCTGCACCCCCTGGGGGTAGATCGGGGACATCAACGGCTTTTCCTACTGGTTAGTCATCCCGTCTTGCCCATTCCGAGGGATCATCACCTAGGTGTCGTCGTCATAGGTCCAAAAAGAGTAGTAAGGGTCGAGGTTGCTGTGGTGGCATAGGAGATGTAGATAAGTTTGTAGACTCCACATCTCCAACTGTTCATGAGACATAGTTCCACTCTTGTCTTAGGGGATTCCATTCAAGCGGTATTATAAAAACCATTGATCTATAAATTTTTCATGGATTAAAGGACCCCTTTTCCTATACAAACTTATGGTTTTTTCTAAAAGTCAATAAATAATCCCCTTATGTAAATACATATTTGTAAATTCACGAGAGCACTTGTGTCAAGATTCCATTTCATCATGGTATTAGAGCTCCCTCATCTTCCACCTAGACATTGCAATCCTTTTGAGAGTGTGAGAGAGACTGAGAGTATGTAAGTGCTCTTTTTTAGTTCACTTCCATTGAGAGAAAATTTCCATTCACTTTTTCAGACTTCTTTGTGAGGATTTTTGTTCATTCCTTCCAGGATTTCTATTCATATCTTCTTATGAGAGATTAGAGAGATCTTCTTCTCCAATTCTTTTCCTTAAGATCAGATCCGAGAGAGACTTAGTTCTAACCTCTTGTAACACACACACACACACACATTTTTCTCAAAAAAAATTTCACACACACACATCGCCCTTACTCTAGCCCCAAAACCACCACTTTGTTGTAAGTTGGTAGATTTCAAAAATCTCCATAAAGGGAATCCATTCATACACAACACACACACACACACATGCACAGAAATGTAGCTCAATAATAGTATCTCTCTCTCTCTCTCTCTCTCTCTCTCTCTCTCTCTCTCTCTCTCTCTCTCACACACACACACACACACACACACTCTTCCCCCCAGAACCCCCCGCCCCCATCTTTTTGGCCTCTCTTGTCTTTACTAACCCCCCTCACTTTGTGCCTCTAGTATGTAATCACTACCCTAACTTCCCTCCCAGGCCCTAATATTTCTATTTTAAGAATGATTTAATCCTTGGTTTATAAGCCCCCTACCATCTATTTTATTTTGTTTCTTATTTCCCCCTTTTAATTTTTATAATTTATTTTTTACCTTTTACTAACCTTTTTCACCCTCCCTTTTCTTCTATTTCATTCCCTCCCCTCTTACACTATTTTTACACTAATAATTACCCCCCTTGTAATTTATTTTTCCTTGATTTATGGTTATCTTCCCGTCCCTTTGGCAAGCATTGATTTACCTTGTAATTCCCTGCAGGAACATTTATATTACTAGCAAAAAAATTCCCCTTTTTTTAAACTATTGCCCTTCCCCCCCACTCCCCCCCCCTTCCCTCCCTTAAAACCAACTCTAAACCCCTAACCCCCATAAACACAAACCCACCTCTAAACCCTCCTTAAACCCCCTTCAATTCTACCCTATTCACCTTAATAAACGATGATTATTGATTTCCCTAGCTTTTTTTTTTTGGCTCCTTTAAGGTACTTTTCAAGCTCATGATGTAGGTTTCTTTTGGTAGGACATGAAAGAGGCTCAAAGATGTATAGAGCGCAAAGAGCAAGATGAAGAGGATGCCCAGCGAAAGGAGGAGTTACTATGGGCATATAAATCGACAGAATCACGCAAGCGCTGTGTGATCCGAGTGTGTGATGAGGTCTGCCATAATGCACCAGACTGGCCTCCAAAGCTAGGAGATACTTGCTATATAGAGAGGTTGATAAGATAGTTGGGAGTCTGGAATTTCCTTGAAATAATAAAAATCTTGCATACATTTCTTAAACTTGTGGATATTCTCATGGTGCTCGTAAGACCTTATTTTATATCGACTTGCTTCCATGTTAGTACTTAAATGTTTTAAGTAGCCCGGTGGTTGAAATCTAATGGTTAACTATACCCAGTGTAAAGGGCACTAGACTGTGCAACAAATTTTAGGATAGCACAGTAGTAGTGTAGGGATAGCATGGTAGTAGTGCAGGATAAGTTATCGCTAGCATGGTGGTTGATTGCACTAGAATATAAACAGCCACCAGTGCAGTGGTTTGCTTCTATTATTACGAGATGAATGGATTCGTTATGGGAAACCAGCGTGATGGTTGTTGGGATATACTAAAAGCAAGCATGGGATGAAATTTGACAGTTAACGAAACGATAAATAGTCTAAAGGGAACTATTTTAGTATAGCACTATGCAACAAATTTTAGGATAGCACGGCAGTAGTGTAGGGATAGCACGGTAGTAGTGTAGGATAAGTTATAGCCATTGCACTAGGATATGAACAGCCACCAACGCGATGGTTTGTGTCTATTATTACAAGATGAATGGATTTGTAGGATGTGTGGATTCATTATGGGAAACCAGCAAGGTGGTTGTTGGGATATACTAAAAACAAGCATGGGTTTTACCATTTGGGATTTACAAAAACAATTTAATAAAACCAGCACGGTGGTTGTTTGGGATATACTAAAAAGAAGCAGTCTCAATACAAATTCCATTTTGTAGAACAAGTGGACATATTGTTTCCCTACAATGAGACTACATACATTTTCTTAGTACTATCTCGGAGAAACTCTCATATTTTTGTGCCATGATGTCGTCATTGTAGCAATGACTTCTGCACTTAGGCTGTCTCTTCTTTTCTTGTGTTTTGTTGAAGCCCACAGACTTCTCGGATTGAGATGATCATGCATTGCTTCTGCTCTATGTTCAACCGCTGGAGCCATGTTGGTCCTTCTGATTGACAACATCTTTGACATTGTGTGCCCAAGCCATTTCTCCTTTGTTTCAGGGGACACCAACATAGCTAATGTCACCCTCTTTGTAGCTAGTTGATCTAAGCTGTGCACCCCTTTCATTTTCTGTAGGCCATTTCTCAGGTTAGAGAGCACCGCCTCTTGGGTGTGCATCTCCCGACATGTTGGTAGGATTGTTACTCTACAAACTTTAGGGTGCAGGCTAAAGCCTGTGAGGACTCGAGACTGGTAATCACCTGAATGTCCTGATGTTGCTGCCTCAAATGCTCCCACCAATTGTGACACCACAACTCATGTTCTTTGCTCCGATGGCAATGATCGAATGTGTGCATTTGCAACCGCTTCTTGCTGCTAATCTGCAAGGAGTCTTATTTGTTCTCGTTGTTTCTCCCTTCACGGATGTTGCAAAAGTGTCTTCCGTTGCCGATTTGATACTGCGCCAATGCTTTTCTCAACCCACACTCTGTTCCTTGTGCCTTAACCTAGCTTTTCGGCTTTCCTGTCTCGTAGCCTGTGTGTGCTTCTCTTGCAAGCCATGGCAAGCTACATGTTGCCATTGATGCCATGGCCATGATCAGTTCAGAATACACCCAAAGAAGCTAGCTAGTGAGGCAAGCAAAGAATAGAATACAACTTACCTAAAAGAAGACAATGGCAAACCAAAGTCTGTGCAAGGTTGAGGTGCATGCGAGTTGCAGGGCATTTGCAGGGGGGGTAGGTTGCAAGTACTTAAATCTTCCAAGATTTGATGGGCAGGATGTGTGAAATTTGAGATTCATGGGAATAGCGAAATTTTAGCCGCCGGTTTTTCCCCCTCCAACGATACACATCAATAGAATTGGATATCCCAAACAAGTGCAATGTGGCCTAAAATGCTTCAAAACACAAATAGGCCAAAGGGCATGCTATCGGGTTTGATGTTGTGTATTATTAAATGCAATGACCTTTGGCATGCTTATGAGCCATATAGCAAGCAAGTTCATGGAAAAAGAAACAATTCAAAATTGTAAATAGTGTTGGATTTATAAAAATATCTTTGCACATGCACAAATTGCACTTTTCCAACTTCTTCCATTTTAGGGTGAATCTAGATACCAATACTAACAACTATCAATGTTTTAAGACCACCATGCACTAGTCCCAATGATTTGGATTCCAAATTTTCAATCCGTTTTGGTTTTCAACAAATCAAAAGAAAGTTATGGAGCGTGCCCTCAAATGGGTATGCATCACTTTAGCACAACATTGAAGGCCCATTAACCCATGCATAATCATCTCATTTAGGTGTGTCCTTGGGTTGAGGAGAATAAAGTGATGTATGTATGTATAGAATAAAATTTTGATGTTTTTGAATAAATTGCTATATCCTATAGTCTTCAGGATGCATGCTTCACATGCAACATAGCACTTATAATGCCTTAACAGTCTCGTTCCAAATCCTTATTCCATAATTTTTTGTTCTCATGTTTAAGT
Organism: Dipteris shenzhenensis; assembly: GCF_047967505.1. Classification (NCBI taxonomy): domain Eukaryota; kingdom Viridiplantae; phylum Streptophyta; class Polypodiopsida; order Gleicheniales; family Dipteridaceae; genus Dipteris; species Dipteris shenzhenensis. Next base: position 47,654,312 of record NC_141612.1, read on the forward strand.
TTGGAATGTGTACTAGAACTTAAAGACAAAGTTTGTCGAATTCCATTGAGCAATGCATAAGAAGTCATGGGTCATGCAAGATACCCATATACAGAAAAGTCCCTGAACCTCAACAAAAATGGCTACACCAAAGCAAACAATGACCCCCGCCTTGGTCCCTAACCCCATTTCTTTAATTTATTCATTTTATTAAATAGCTTTTTTTCAAAACCTATAAGTAATTTTTTTAAAAAATCATTGGTTATTTCTATTCATTTAAGGCAATTGATTTCATTTTGTTATAATGGAAATTGCCTTTATTAAATTAATTGATTGATTCTTTTCTTTTGCTTTAACACTTGTAGAAATTATTAAGCAAATGGTTAATGCAAATTGGTTTATTTTCCATTAAGGTTTAAAAGTCTTTGTCTGGGTGGTCCTTGTTGTGCAATCAAGGGTGAGAAATACCCCCCATATTTGAAAAGGGTATGCAATACCCCCGTTTTAACAAGGTTTATTAAGCAAATGGTTAATGCAAATTGGTTTATTTTCCATTAAGTTTTAAAAGTCTTTGTCTAGGTGGTCCTTGTTGTGCAATCAAGGGTGAGAAATACCTTCCATGTTTAAAAAGGGTATGGAATACCCCCATTTTAACAAGGATCCTTCATCTCTTAGTCTATTTCAAATGATAGGTTGTAGGATTGAGAGGGAGAAGGACATTGTTCAGGGCATATAGACCTTAGGAATGTCCCTGTAGATGAGTATGGGAGGTAGAAGAAGCGTTTGTAAATCGATATAGCTTGCATCATAGCTTAAAGGAGATGATGATTCTTCAACAGGGAGTTCAGCATTAATTAAGCATCCAATATAGGAGACTTTGATAGATGTCTAGGAATATATAGAAATGTGTCCAAAGCCAATGGTGGTGGGCGTTCCATAAATTATAGGCAGTGTTGGTAATTAGACTTGGTGCATGATGATTCGTGGGGAAGGTAGTAGGGTTGAAAAGTTTGTTTGTGGCCGTTGATGAGAAAGCCATGATGTTGCTCAAAGAGCAGGTTTGGGTTGCCAATCAAATGGGATGTCGGGAGGGGTGAGAGGGAGAAGGAAGTTGTTGGGGGGCATGTAGACCTTGGGAATGTCCCTATAGATGAGATGGGAGGTAGAAGAAGCGTTTGCAAAACGGTGTAGCTTGCATCATAGCTTAAAGGAGATGCCCTTCTTCAATAGGGAGTTTAGCATCAATCAAGGATCCAATGTAGGAGGCTTTGATAGATGTATAGGATTTGTCTCAATCTTTAAAGCCTTGAGTCTAATGCAGTTTGACAATTGAGTCAATATACATCCCTAAAAATGTTTTTCTATTTTGTTTCGGCCGCAGTTTGCAAGGATGACTTTTGGGGTGGTAGCAAGCTAAGGGTGTCCACTTCCGGACCACTGTCGGGTGAGTGTGACACCCGCTCGAGTGAAAATACAAAGGCTTTGCTTCGGTCTCCAATACCTCGATCGAGATATTAGTTCCAATGAAAATCACACACGAGGACAACCCAGCCAAGCCAATACCTCGATCGAGGTGCTCGGGCTTTTTTCACCGGACCGAGCCTATACCTCAATCGAGGTTTGCTGGCAAGCCACCTATACATGCCACATCTACCTCGTTCGAGGTATCCTGGCAATCCAGCTCAACCTCGATCGAGGTAATGTGGCATGTCCAGCATACCTCGATCGAGGTATGTGCCATCCGACAGGGCAGTCGACAGGGCAAATGACATACCTCGATCAAGGTATGCTAGACCGATGACTTGGCCGCATGTCGAATATGTCAATCGAGACATGTGGCATCCGGCTGCTGCCGACATACCTCGATCGAGGTATCGTGGCATGTCAATACCTCGATCGAGGTAGATGTACCGAGATGTATGGGCATGTCACAATACCTCGATCGAGGTATCGTGGCATGTCAATACCTCGATCGAGGTAGATGTACCGAGATGTATGGGCATGTCACAATACCTCGATCGAGGTATCGTGGCATGTCTATACCTCGATCCGATATGTATGTTGCATGCGGAATACCTCGATCGAGGTAGGGAAACCCTAAATTTTCTTATAAAAGGAGAGCGACCCCCCTCATTCCGCATACCTCGATTGAGCTCCTCCTCATCAACCGATTTCGGATTTGCGGGACGTCGACGGAATTGCGCGAGCGACGGAGAGCGACCGATGGACATCGACGGAGATGGACGGAGCGAGAGAGTCCAAGTAGGGTTTTTTTTATGTAGCATTTTCTTTTTGCTAAAATTTAATTAAATTTTAGTTTATAAGAAAAATTATAAAAATTTTCTAAATTTCAAATGCATTTTAATGTTTTTTTGAAATTTATGAATTACGACATTGTTTATTTAAAATGTGAAAATGAAAAAAAAAATTAATAGAGCTATTTTTATTAAATAAAAAAACGTTCATAGGAATAATTATAAAATATTTATAAATTTGAATGCATTTGTAAATTTTTTTTACATTTTTGAATTACGACATTTATAATTTAAAATGTGAAATTTTTAAAAAATGTGAAAATGTAAATATTTTGTTTTTAAAATCATCTTTTAAAAAAAGGAGATTAAAGTTATTTTTTAAATTAGTGCTATTTTTATTTAAATAAAGAAACGTTTAAATTTTAGTTTATAGGAATAATTATAAAATATTTCTAAATTTGAAATGCATTTTAAAGTTTTTTAATTATTTTTGGAATTACGTAATTTTTTATTTAAAGCCTGAAAATATATATATTTTGTTTTTTGAAATGATCTTTAAAAAAAAAGAGATTAAAGATATTTTTTTTATTAGTGTTATTTATATTTAAATAAAAAAACATTTAAATTTTATTTTTAAAAATGATCTTTTAAAAAATAGAAAATAAGAGTTTAAGTTAGTGAAGTTTGTATTTAAATGTCAAAAAGTATATAATTTGTTTTTTAAAATAATCTATTTAAAAAAATTTATAAGTGAAGTTTACAAATTACTGAAGTTTTGAATTTAATATAACGTTTAAATTTTGTTTTTAGAAATCATGTATCAAGAACAAGAAAATAAGAATTTTGTTAAAATAAGAAAATCATGTATTAAAAACAAGAAAACAAGAAAACAAGAACAAGAAAAAGAGAGATTAAAGTAGGTTTTATGCTATTTTTGAAATTGGTGCTATTGTTATTTAAATAAAAAAACGTTTAAATTTTAGTCTTCAAAACCATCTTTTAAAAAATCATCTTTTATGTGGATATTATAGATTATATAGTTGGTTAAGAGTTGTTTCATAATTTAGGTAGAGTAAGTAGGCTGTATAAAACACCACATAGGCATTATCCCTAAAACACCACACCACATGGGCAAAGACCCCAACACTAGAGTGGTTAGATGCATAAGCATATGGCTAATTGGATCTTGTAAATGCACCAGCGCATCGAAAACACATACGTAATTTATGATTGTCCAAAGGTCTCCTCTCTCCCCAAGCATGGGAACCAAGTGATGATCTATAGGAATGGCCACTAGTTGAGGTGGATTGCCCAACCAAAATAGATAATATTGAAAAGGCTTAATTATTTTCTCAAAGTTCTCGCTTTAAAAGGTCTGTAGTGTCAACCCGCTCTCTTTTTTAATGTGTAGTCCGAGAAATACTAGATGCGCCTTGCTTGTGTATCGTTCAAAGTAATGTATTAGGTATCCTTCTATCTCCTCCATATCTATTGCAAACCCAAGACAGTAAAGCATTCAAAGAAGGTCTTATTAACCAAACCTCTCCACTATCTGTCCTTAGTATAGGGGCCATAAGTGGACAATGTGGTCCTTACACCACATGTGGAAAAGTTTCATATTGGATAAAAAGTGAAAAAAGGGAAACATATAAGGAAAAAATATTTGAGACATCTAAGTTTAAAAATGCAACAACTAGAGTTTGAAAAAATTTTAATCAAAATTAAGAATTTTTAATAATATTGACTTTGATAAACATAATATTGAGCCACACATTTGGCCCATCTACCGGTAGGTGCATAGGATGATCCCAACGACATCCTACCTCATCAAGGAGTACGTACAAATAGTTTTCATTATGTAAATAGATTATAAGTCATATTGAATAGAATATTATTTTCATTACCCAAATAGAATATTAATTTCCATGTGTTTTTTTTGTGCATGATCCAGCCAGTGCACAGGTTCTAGCACCACTATTCGTATGCAGATAGAGATGCTGAGAGCTGAGATGAGGGCACTGCAGGATGCTAGGGCACCCCTCACTTGGTTGCGAGTCTAGATTCAATTATTGAGGCTTTGGGTCGATTGGACACAGCTGAGGACGTTGTGGATAGCTTTCAGGCACAGGCTGAGGCGGAGATCACTGGTGGTGGCTTGGATTGGAGAGCCATTCGACAGTTGTTTGAGCGTGAGTCACATCACAGGCAGGCCTTAGAGGATATGTTTTGGGATGGTCACACCGAGGCGATGCGACCACGATCAGGGCTCCCCTTGCATATTTTACGTTGTAGGCACCCCATCATAGTAGCACACATTTATCCGAGATATCTCGCTGCGAATGGTGGTCGATTGCCTCACAACTGTCAGATAGCCAGGTCATTTGCCATGCAGCTATACGCTGAGTTTGTGCTTGGTCATCGGGTAGACTACCTTAGTACCTGTCTAGGATCAGGAGCGGGACATGGTAGGATGGGGCGTCAGGAGCATCAGATTGCAGGTGTTCCGGCATCGACGTGAGGCACTAGAGTTGCACACCATCCCTGCACCGGCATTGCGAGCGGTGGGAGGACAGATTAGGGGGGATGTTCATTCAGTGGCATCATCCTTGCAGCACATGGTCTCTGCCCTATCGAGATCTATTGCGATTCCACCTCCCCCACCTCGATCATCGATGGAGCCTCCCACATCTACACCACCTCCCACATCTACACCGCCTCAGCACGAGTTGGAGGCTCGAGACGCACGGATTGCAGAGTTGGAGGCATTGTTGGCCGAGTCTAGGGACGAGGTTAGTTATTTTGATTATCTTAGTTTATTTTTTTGTAGCGTGTTTTGAACTGAAGTTTTTTGGTTAATTCTCACCATGTACGCGACATGTTTGCATTGCATGCACATCTATTGCGTCAGGAGATGGAGTCTCGCATACGACTGTTGCAGACAGATTTGGAGGAGCAGACGATTCGGACACGCATAGCATACCATCGTGCGGAGCACTATATTTTGCAGTTGAGGCATATTAGTCATGATCCATCTCACCATAGGATCGACCCCAGCGTGGCCCTATACCCCGCTCCTCCTGTAGATGTGCCGACTAGGACACCCATAGACGCAGCAGTCATAGCCAGGCTTCCTACTGCCACTTGCGTCCTTTGCCACGAGGAGTTTGACACCGTAGGGTGGTTTGGACTAGGGTGCGGCCACATCGCACATCTCCATTGCATGACCCGTCACATGGTGGCATGATCAGTGTGCCCTGTATGCTTTGCTGACATTGATGTGGCCACATATAGAGGACTAGGCATGGATGATCTATATCCTGGTCATCGTCAGGCCATTGATCCATTCGCCCGTGTAGTCTTGACAGAGCACTACAGGGAGGAGGCACAGAGAGCATTGCTGATGCAGGAGGGTGCTGATACATCGATGGTTGCAGCATGCGTTCCACGATGCTTTTCGTATGGTGATTTCATGCCAAGTGATGAGGCACGAGCAGAGGAGGCACGTCGGATTGAGCGAGAGGCAGAGCTACAGACATCATTGCAACAGTGGGTGGAGCAGCAGCCGAGACCAGCGTCTTCTACATGTAGAGACGATTACTCGTGCTGGATTTGAGGCACGAGTATTCGTAGATGCACAGCTATGGGAGCTGAGACGCACATACATAGAGGAGGCGAGGGAGGCAAAGATGGCAACGGTGGTGCGTGCAGCATGCCCTCCTCTTCATCAAGATAAGGCTGGCCCATCTCATGCAGGTGATGAGGCTGGCCCATCTGAGCTGGCTTTGCCTGAGGGCACACAGCAGATGGTTGGGCAGCAGGTCATACAGGAGCCACGTCAGCATTCCACTAGAGGATCATATGTAGAGCTATCAAATTTGGATTCAAGATGATTGTTTAGGCTTCACACGTTTCTTGTATAGGGATGCACTTCTGTAGCATGATGATGATGATGTACAGATTCATTTTGGTACTTTCATGATATTGTTCCCACTTTTATGATGTATGAGCATTTTCGTACTTTCATGATGTTCTTCACACTTTGTTTATCTCAGTTTATCTCAGTTTATAGTTTGTTTAAATGTAACATAAACATTTAAAATTAGGAGTATGATTTTGAATTTCGAATATCTAAATTCACACATCTAATACATAAGGTATTTAAAAAATAATGCCATGTGAAGTAATTGTAAACATTAAGCATTGAAAAAGTGTTCAAGTTCCAACTTTATCATTTTGAATATCATATTGAATTTCGTATATATCAATGCTTGCAATTATTACACTAAACCTAAGAGCCGTGCGAAGTTTCATCCCCATGTGCGTATTTAAAATTAAGAGTATGATTTTGAATTTCAAATATCTCAATTCACACATCTAATACATAATGTATTTTAAAAATAATGCCGTGTGTCGTAATTGTAAACATTAAGCATTGAAAAGGTGCTTGCAAAAATGCATGCATTATACCTTCCACGTGGCGCAAACCAGATCAGTTGGAGACCAAATCTTGCATGGATGTATGTCTAGGGTAGCCTAAGAGCCATGTGAAGTTTCATCCCCAACAGGGTTTAGGATTTAGGGTTCAGGGTTTAGGGTTTAGGGTTTAGTCGTGCTAGTAGGGATTATAAAAATGTACACATTATACCTTCCACGTAGCGCATACCAAATCAGTTGGAGACCAAATCTTGCGTGGATGTATGTCTAGGGTAGCCTAAGAGGCGTGTGAAGTTTCGTCCCCAACAGGGTTTAGGATTTAGGGTTTAGGGTTTAGGGTTTAGGGTTTAGTCGTGCTAGAAGGGATTGTAAAAATGTATGCATTATACCTTCCATGTGGCGCATACCAAATCAGTTGGAAACCAAATCTTGCATGGATGTACGTCTAGGGTAGCCTAAGAGGCGTGTGAAGTTTCATCCCCAACAGGGGTTAGAATTTAGGGTTCAGGGTTTAGGGTTTAGGGTTTAGTCGTGCTAGTAGGGATTGTAAAAATGTACGCATTATACCTTCCACGTGTCAGATCTTGCATGGATGTACGTCTAGGGTAGCCTAAGAGGCATGTGAAGTTTTGTCCCCAACAAGGTTTAGGATTTAGGGTTCAGGGTTTAGGGTTTAGGGTTTAGTCGTGCTAGTAGGGATTGTAAAAATGTACGCATTATACCTTCCACGTGGTGCATACCAAATCAGTTGGAGACCAAATCTTGTGTGGATGTACGTCTAGGGAAGCCTAAGAGGCGTGTGAAGTTTCGTCCCCAACAGGGTTTAGGATTAAGGGTTCAGGGTTTAGGGTTTAGGGTTTAGTCGTGCTAGTAGGGATTGTAAAAATGTACACATTATACCTTCCACGTGGCGCATACCAAATCAGTTGGAGACCAAATCTTGCGTGGATGTACGTCTAGGGTAGCCTAAGAGGCATGTGAAGTTTCGTCCCCAACAGGGTTTAGGATTTAGGGTTCAAGGTTTGGGGTTTAGGGTTTAGTCGTGCTAGTAGGGATTGTAAAAATGTACGCATTATACCTTCTACGTGGCGCAAACCAAATCAGTTGGAGACCAAATCTTGCGTGGATGTACGTCTAGAGTAGCCTAAGAGGCATGTGAAGTTTCATCCCCAACAGGGTTTAAGATTTAGGGTTCAGGGTTTAGGGTTTAGGGTTTAGTCGTGCTAGTAGGGATTGTAAAAATGTACGCATTTGTCCTTCCACGTGGCGCATACCAATTCAGTTGGAGACCAAATCTTGCGTGGATGTACATCTAGGGTAGCCTAAGAGGCGTGTGAAGTTTCGTCCCCAACAGGGTTTAGGATTTAGGGTTCAGGGTTCAGGGTTTAGGGTTTAGTCATGCTAGTAGGGATTGTAAAAATGTACACATTATACCTTCCACGTGGCGCATACCAAATCAGTTGGAGACTGAATCTTGCATGGATGTACGTCTAGGGTAGCCTAAGAGGCGTGTGAAGTTTCGTCCCCAACAGGGTTTAGGATTTAGGGTTCAGGGTTTAGGGTTTAGGGTTTAGTCGTGCTAGTAGGGATTGTAAAAATGTACGCATTATACCTTCTACGTGGCGCAAACCAAATCAGTTGGAGACCAAATCTTGCGTCGATGTACGTCTAGGGTAGCCAAAGAGGCGTGTGAAGTTTCGTCCCCAACAGGGCTTAGGATTTATGGTTCAGGGTTTAGGGTTTAGGGTTTAGTTGTGCTAGTAGGGATTGTAAAAATGTATGCATTTGTCCTTCCACGTGGCGCATACCAAATCAGTTGGAGACCAAATCTTGCGTGGATGTACGTCCAGGGTAGCCTAAGAGCCGTGTGAAGTTTCATCTCCAACAGATAAGTCCACGTGCGTATTTCATTAGTACGTAAAAATATACGCATTTGTCCTTCCACGTGGCGCATACCAAATCAGTTGGAGACCAAATCTTGCGTGGATGTACGTCCAGGGTAGCCTAAAAGCTGTGTGAAGTTTCATCCCCAACAGATAAGTCCACGTGCATATTTCATTAGTATGTGTGCCATTTTTCATACGTAGTCGTGCTAGTAGGGATTGTAAAAATATACGCAACTGTCCTTCCACGTGGCGCATACCAAATCAGTTGGGCACCAAATCTTGCGTGGATGTACGTCTACAGTAGCCTAAGAGCTGTGCAAAGTTTAATCTCCAACAGATAAGTCCACATGCATATTTGGTTAGTACGTGCACCATTTTTCACACGTAGTCGTGCTAGTAGGGATTGTAAAAATGTACACATTATACCTTCCATGTGGCGCATACCAAATAAGTTGGAGACCAAATCTTGCGTGGATGTATGTCTAGGGTGGCCTAAGAGTCGTGCGAAGTTTCATTCCCAACAGATAAGTCCACACACGTATTTCGTTAGTACATGCGCCATAGCTTTGCCGCAGTCGTGCTAGTAGGGATTGTAAAAATGTACGCATTGTACCTTCCACGTGGCGCATACCAAATTAGTTCAGACCAAATCTCACGTGGATGTATGTCTAGGGTGGCCTAAGAGTCGTGCGAAGTTTCATCCCCAACAAGTAAGTCCACATGCGTATTTCGTTAGTACGTGCGCGAATTTTCTTAGTCACGTTTTTAAAATGTCCTAAAGCACAAAACAAATTACAACATTACTACTAATAAACAATTTTTTGTTTTACAAACACAAAAAATCCCATTGAGAAGACATCAGACATCATGTAAAAAATAGAATCTAATACAATGATGTGTATGAACGTGTATACAGCCATCATAAAGAAATACAAAATATGAGTCCATGAAAATTACAATGGTGTGATCACACAGTGAGCCTATACATATCGAATACAAAAAAGTGTAATCAACTAGTGATACCCAATAAAAATCAATCTGATCAACTGATGATCCCAAAAAATATGATATGTAATGTGCTACTCCTGAGGATTAGCTCTCATGCCAATAGTTGCAAGTATGCTCTCGTCATCTGCCACTGCAAGGCGCCATCGTGGAGTGGACGTCGCCTTGCGAGTGCGAACACGACTCAAAGTAATCTTGATCCCAACAACAAGATGAGAATACATGTATGCCTCCTAATCTGCCATGTACTCCTGGAACTCAATATAGTGACCACGCCTCTCTATCTGCTGAAAATAGTGGCCACCTATGATCATGCTATGAGCATTGAAGTGCATCCCATGTCCATCCACTGTATCCTCATTTAGCACACTCTTTAGCATAGAGCATCGCAACAAGTAATAATCCACACCCTCCTCATTGCCCTCCGAAGCAATAACCGTGAAGATATCACCAATATGCAAAATATCTGTAAGCTGGTCATAATCTCTAGAGGAACTGAATCCCACATCCTGATCATCATGTACCTCCTCCCAAGGCTGGAAGGGAGAAAGCACTCACCGTACCCATGGATCGGCCCATGGTATCATGGAGCACCCTCCCCAATCATCATCAATGCATGCAAAGCAAAAACATGCAAACCGTCGAGAAAAGATCGCAGGGTGAGACTCACCTACGCTCTTGATGGAATGGAAATCAAGAGTGCCAGGCACAGAACGACAATCAAAAGGCCTAGACCGATCAAGACTCCCAATGTCCACGCACCAAAAATACCAGCTCACCACCCTATCGTCACGCGACTGAAACGAGGAGGTAGCACTAGTAGATAAGTGCTGGCTGCACCACCGCACCACATCATGTGCATCCTTGAAGCGATTGGCACTGTGACGCAACTGGTATCGACGCAAAGCACGCTTCATGCAAGCACCTGCACCATCGTGCTCTCCCTTACCGTGCCCTGTCTCGAAGTAGCTCCATGTAATCGAACTGCCTATCTCACGGTGCCATTTGCAGAACCAATAAAACTGTCTAGCGGATTTGAACTGACCATCGCAATCGTCTGACCAGATCCAACACCGTTGCCATGTGACACCATGATCCCTCAAGAAACTATCATGCAAAGTGAAGCAATGCTGCACAAAATGGGCATCATGCGATCGATCATCACTAATGTAGAAGTGATACTCTCGCACAATGACGCATGAGTCCATGGTGCTATCAATGCCATCCACATGAGCCTATGCATGACGATAGCTAATGTGCACAAATATAGCAACTTGCAATATGGCATTGAAAAAAAATATGACTATTGAAATAATTCAATATAATGAGGCGGGGAAAAAATCAATACTCAATCACACGTTACCTGTTCGGAGAAATAATACTCCGATTGGATCTCATGCTATGGTGCAAAGGTGTAATTCTCCGCAAAGTCCACCACTGAGACAACCACCCCTGTAGGAAATGTCCTCAAACATGCACGGAATTGACGATCCTCCCATTTCGCAGTGTGCGAGTGGCGTATGTAGAGGTACAGCTTCCCTCGAAAACTGTCAATGAATACAACACGTGGTGTCTCCTTCCCCACAAGCTGCAGCCTCCTCGACTGTGCACCACCATCTAATGTCAAGGTACAGTACTCATACTGCTGCCAATGAACCATCTGCACATCACAAGTATCTAGTGCAACTCGTGGCACTCTAGCAAAGTCACCACACAAAGTACACGTGCCTTCCACACAATCAAGGGAGTGGAATAACATCTCGTGTACACAATATGGAATGAATGAAGTCACGACGGCTAGTAGGAACCACTCCCCTATGACCATCAAGGGAACGGAATACGTCATACATCAATCCAAAATCCACATGGTAGTGACAACAGCATGTGTCACGCTCCTGAGAGCATCGCACAAACCATGGCCTACATCGCTCAAATGACCTCTACCCAATCTTGAACTCCGAGTGCGCCTCTACAAACTAAGTGTACAACTCAGTCTGGGTACACTCCAAAAAACATGCACCATGCTCAATGTACACACCGCGTGACACCCTCTTCCGCAATGCCTTCTTGAACACCGGGGATGCTCTGCAATGCTCCTCCCAAAACTGTTGTATGAAGGACCTAGTGGAATCATCCAACAATCGATCGCTGCGAGGTGCACGACCACTCGAAGCCCAAAGAGCATCAATCTCACTATCCTCTAGACTCTGCCTCCTAATGATGCCTGCTCGCAATTGCCTGCTCGCAATTGCCTGCTCGCAATGTGCGCGGTGCAATCTGAAGAAGACATGAAGCGGTACGCACATGGCCTATCATATGAGGTCTACTAATGGCAGCCACAATAGCACGACGTGCTGCCAAGGCATCACTGGAGTTCCTATGCTTAATAGAAGCATAGGAACATCGAACACTGCTAAGGACCTCACTAGATACAACCCTATCTCTACGTGCACCAAGACCAGCAAGCCTCCTACACTCTACCAAGTCAGGGTGATCAATCAGGGACGTGAGAAGAGAAGACTGCGAAGCTGGCGTGAGGTCACAAAAAAAAGACTACACAATCTTGCTAGTACGACGACGGATAGTGGACTTCGGCAAGTCACGTCGTGAAGCAACACTGCTGCTGCAAGGTGGGGCAAGGGGATCAATGGGAGATGGTAGGGTGGACGGGGGAAGGGAGGCACCAAGCGGAGCAGGGGGAGGGGGAGGGGGAGGGGGAGGGGGGAGGGGGGAGGGGGAAGAGGTAGAGGTGGAGGCCAAAATGTAGGTGGCTAGGGGAAGGGTGGAGGCTAGAGGTAGGGGAGCGGATGAGGATGGGGGGACAATGGAGGTGGGGGTGGGGGTGGAGGTGGGGGTGGAGGTAGGATGTAGAGGTAGAGCTGGAGGTGGATCAGTGGTGGCAGCGCAAGCTCAAGCTCTAGAGGCTCTCTTGCGCTCACGAGCCTTCCGCTTGCGCTCCTCGTCAATGAGATTTGGGGGGGGTTTCCTACATCTTTCACGTCTATTAGCTCTACGGTTTTGAGAACCCATTCTCAATGAAAGTAGGATGGAAGGTGTGACAAAGTGATGAGGAGGCAAGAATGGCTAAGAATGGGTGAAATGAACCAAAACGTGGTGTCTTATAGAGAGCCTCAACTCATCCACTAGATTGCTCTTAGATTGCTCTTCATTATTATTGGTGGAGAGGTGCTAAGATTGAAACTAATTGGCTAAGTTTTGGTGCTAAGATTGATACTAATTGGCTAAGTTTTGTACCTTCAAATACCTCGATCGAGGTCTGCTATGCCTAGAGCCCAGATCATATACCTCGATTAGACCATATACCTCGATCGAGGTATTCAGTGCATTACGCATGTATAAACCTCGATCGAGGTATCCCTAGGTGTCCTCAGTCATATACCTCGATCGAGGTATTGTATGCCTCACGCAGGTCATATACCTCGATCGAGGTATTGTATGCCTCGCACATCATCATGTGTATACATCTAGCTGATGTGGCACCATGCATGGTCATGATGTGGTAATATAGTCTTTTCCATGACATTGAAAGGTGATGTGGCATGATGAGTTGGCATTCATGAGGTGGTAGATTGACACAACAAATTGAGGTGGAGGGATTGGTGATGTGGCAAGGTTGAGGAGGTATGCCAAGGTGGCATTGTGTGATCACATGGCTCATGATGTGGAATGATGAGGTGGCACATGTGGCAGCACGTGTGGCAATGTAAGGTGACATGGCAAGGAGTGATGTCACATCTCCTTGATGAGATGGCACCACGTGGTCTAACAACGTGGCATGGTTTTGATGACTCAGCCTTCCACATGGGCAGCATGCAGACTCCAAAGGCTTGCCACTAGGGTCGGTGATGCTCCTAGCCTACCTCACCAAGCCTAATACCAAGCCTACCTTGTCTTGGTATTAGGCTTGGGTGGCCCTTTTTCCCCCACAAAAGGGAGATTTAACTATTGGAGGCCATATCGTACGTTTCCCTTATTCAAATTTAACCAAAATTTTTTCCTCTTATTCATCATGTAGAGAACTAAAAATATTGACATTTTTGAAATGTTTGGTCATGTTTGAGAATTACTAGATTTATTTTTAATATACTTTGTTGATCCTCTAAGGAGTAAAAGTAAAAATTAAACTTCAATCTTCCTAAATCTAACCGTTGGATTTGGGATTTGATGATTCAACCACACACCCTTATGTGCCTACTAACCTTCCACCAATTGGATTTGCTTAATTATTCAAAATACTAAAAAAATGTGGTGCGCTACTAAAATGCATGTATTTTATGACTTTATTTATTATAAATAATTATTTATAATTAGATAAATCGTTCAAAAAATTACCAATAAATCAAGTTAAGCTCTACATAATGCAAAGAGACCACTTACAAAGTTTCAATAACATTTAATTTAAAATGAGTGAGAAATTTAGAATTTAATATGACACTCTCTGTTCGTGACAAACGTGTGACCACCCTGGAACCATGCCATGTGACACAAAGAAATTTTTTGTGTGTGCATCGAATTTTCGATCAGACTATACGATTGTGTGCACAATAGAAGTGTGATGTTGTGTCAGAAGACTTCAAAGACTAGATCCATAGGGAAGTAGGTGAGATTTGCATTTTTGTGTGCTAAAAAGCTTGTTTTTTCACCTCCTAAGGATTGGGGAGTGAACAAAAAGTGGACACCCTTAGCTTGCTACTTCCCTTTGCCATTGTTCCCCACATTAAAGAGGAAATTTTTGGCATTGTGGTGCCGTCCTTTTGTGGATGACGAAGTGTGTGTGCAATGTAACAAGTTGCAAGGGCAGAGATTTCTATGATTTCTGACATTGTCGTGTCATCTTTTCATGAACAATGAAGCCTTCGTGCAATGAAACGAGTGGCAAGAGCGAGGGCTTCCATTGGTGGGACAAATCAGACGGCTAAGTGCTTCACCAAACAAAATGGTGTTACTGTTAAGTCCATCCATGAACATCGCACTTTTGCTATAATGAAACGTCTTATTCCACCCATGCAACAAAGTATGCAAGGAAGTGTCTGTCATCTTCAAGGCAATATGGTCTCTCTATTACGCATCCTTTGAAGTCCATTCAAAATGTATGCGAGCATAACGGTGATGTGAATGCTATGAATACAAGATATCTAACATCCTTATGGAGAGAAGTCCATCCTGAAAATGATGGAGTGGTAACAGAGGGTAGGGGTGCATCCTCTGAAACTCTCATTGAGAGGATTGCTCATATTGAGAATAATGTAAATGACACAAACCAGTATGTACGACAACTTTTAGGGGGGGTGAAGAAGGCTCAGTAGTATGTGATAGAGGATGTAGGTTACAAGTTAACAAGCTGAAAGAGCAAGTTGATCTGTTGTGCACCGAGGTGTCAACATTCAAAATTGGTTTGAAGAGGCTAACAGCCTTGATGACAAGGATGAGCCGTAAGTTGGAGCGCATTACAGCTCATGAAAATTGAGATGGTTTTGAAACTTCTATATTGCTTTTTGTAAAGGATCACAAAGTTCTTCTATATGTTATTTGCATACTGGGGTCAATCTTAAGTTATTTAGTAGGATAACCTTTTGTGCCTACCACACAAAACTTCTGTATTTGGTTTTCAATTGCAATAATAAATTTTTTTGAGCTTTCTTATCTTTATTTGATATATGTGGCAATGTAAGTCAAATTAATGTAAATAGAAATACATGGATATCTGTGAGCTACAATTGATGGAGTATCATTATATGTCGTGGAAGGTAAGGAAGAAATTTCGATGAGTGAAATATATGTGAGTAACCTTGAATGATCCTAAGTCCTTCAGATACATTTATTTAATGCACTCTCTTTTTGAGTACATATTTAATTATGATATTAGCGTATGTCATGCATGTAGATACATACATACACACAACTTACCTACATATATCGCTCATGTTCATGTACTCACACCCTTATGTTATTCATCTTAGTTCCCAATCTTTGTATTTACTAAAATACATGTTACAAGAATGTCTGATCATCATATTCTTAAGGTTCCATCTACATACATGGCATTGAGTCTTTCCATACATATGTTTGCATGAATTTACACATATATGCATGCAATTATGCACTCATGTGCATGCACTCATATCCATAAAGCATTTACACCTACATATGTTTCATGGATGCATATCTTAAGCGAAAAGGTGAAAGCTTCATGCTACGAAATTACAATAGGAAGTTATAGGCTATTTTTGCATTTTGCATTATCAAGCATTCCATTTAGCATGCATGAATATTTCTATTAGTTGACTTCATTTGGCATGCATCATTACTTCTACCAAATGAGTCCATGTACACTCCATTTATTTGATTGACAATTTAATCCTTTGCCTTACATGCCATAAATCCCAAACCTTATATATATATATATATATATAGAGAGAGAGAGAGAGAGAATAAGATATATATAGTTGTGTTCATAAACAGACAATGGCAAAAGAAACAAGTTGTCATAGGAGAAAATTATGGGATTCAACATGCACAGCACGTCGCAGTATTGCCAGACAGAGAACAATGTTGAAAAAACAAGGTTTTAGACACATGGAGCCAATTGTAGAGGTTGTTCATTGTAGACAACATAATCAAATGCAGGGACATAATGATGTACAATGGAATGTAGATAATTTAACTTCTCTTGATAAGAGAAGTTTATTGCGTTCAACGTGTAAAGCACGTCGCAATGTTGCTAGGCAGAGAACAATGCTCAAAAAGCAAGGTACGGGTACAACTATGGAATGTATGAGTACGGAGTTTGCTGATAGTCTTAGAGAAGGGAATGCTTTTTGTACTGCAATTAGAAGTGTGAGAGTGCAGCCACATGCAAGCATGGATTCTCACTTTCTAGAGCCAGCAGAATCTACTTTTTGCCCCAATGGTGCACCGAATGTGCAGCATTGTGTTGTTGGGGGAAGAAATACAATAGATGCTCTAGTAATAGGTACAACAATTCAATTGGATGCAGTTAGAGATTATGGGCAGTCAAGGGCACGAGAGCATGTTGTTGGCAGCAATAGGAATGCATGTTTAGGGCCTAGGGGGATCCTATCTATCCTGCATCGATTTACATTAAGGAATGACATAGGGCACCCATCTTTGTATCCATTGGTTTCCAATAGTCCTATTGTTCATTCACTTGGAGGTATGGATTGCATATGCAGTTTTTGTCATGCTCAATTGTGGAAGCAAGAAACTAGAAGTATGCATTGGGTTGTGGAAAAGTATTGTTGTAAAGTTGGCCGTGTGTCACTGTTGCCATTGGAAGATCCACCAAAGATTTTGAAAGTTCTACTTCATGGAAGTGACGCTAGAAGCAAATCATTTAAGGATAATATAAGAGCCTATAATAGTGTCATGGCATTTTCCTCATTGGGAGCCCAAGTTGATCAAATGTTTTCTAGGAATAGGGGTATACATAATTTTCAGATTCACGGCACAGTGTACCATCGTGTCGGGAGTTTGCTACCTGATGAGTCTAGACAGAAGCTTCCATGGTTTGCACAATTATATGTCCATGATACAGATCATGAGTTGCAAAACCATCTGGATGGGATGCCTGGTTTGAATCTTGGCATTTTGGAATTGTTGCAAAGGATGATGCATGAATGCAATCCGTATGCCAATGCACTGGTTGCTATGGGGGAAGTATTGAGAAGAAATCCACATGCAAACTTGAAGATGGTAATTTGTGAGAGCCAGTCAACCTCAAGACAGTACTTGGTCCCAATAGCTACCGAGGTTGCCACTATCATGCCAGGGCAAGGGGATGATTCTGATGTTGGGAATCGAGACATCTAGTTTTTAAGATGCAATGGATTGATAACCAGAATATCAAATTTGCATCGATCATACATGTCTCTCATGTATGTTCTTGTATTTCCCCGAGGGGAGGATGGATGGCATTTATATATTCCTTATGGAGATGTTCCTACTCACGTATCATTACATGATGTACAAAGGAAAATTTGTGTAACACAGAGACAGTATTATGCATATCGTCTCTGCAGGTAAGGCCTGATACAAGTGTGTGCCTTCTACAAGGGGGAAGATTATTGCAACAATATATTGTTGATGCATATAGTAGTATGGAAGAGTCCAGATTGGTGTGGATACACAACAATCAATCTCTTCTTTACGTGCAGAAGATTATCAAGGATTGATAGACATTCTAAACGCAGCTGATGCGGTCCATAATGTATTGGGCAACACTGTTGGGCGTAGAGTTGTGTTGCCATCCTCTTTTACAGGAGGACCGCAGTATATGTGCCAGTTATACCAGGATGCAATGGCAATTGTGAGAAAAAAGGGTAAACTAGATTTGTTTATTACTTCACCTACAACCCAAAATGGTCAAAAATATCTGAAGGATTGTTGCCAGGTCAAAGAGCACAAGATCGCCTGGATTTGACAACCTGTGTATTTTATCAAAAACACAAGGATCTGATGCACTCGATTATAAAGCATGATTTGTTTGGAAAAGTTGCTGGGTATGTATGTGTGATTGAGTTTCAAAAGAGAGGTCTTCCACATTCATACATACTATTGATTTTGGAAGGTGCATTCAAACCTGCTCAGGTTGGCCACTATGATCAATTGATATGTGCAGAAGTTCCAGATAAAACCCTTTTCCCTGAGTTGCATGAGATTATTGCACAATGCAATGTTCATGGCCCATGTGGTGTACTTAATGTCTCTGCTCCTTGCATGTTTGATGGCAAATGTAGTCGTCACTATTCGTGTCCCTTCTCTCAATCTACTGTGGTGGGTAACGACGGTTACCCTATCTACATGCATCGAGATGATGGTAGAAAGATACGGGTGAAAGAGGGTATAGTGGATAATCATTGGATTGTGCCATTCAATCCTTTCCTCTCTATGAAGTACAAGGCACATATCAACGTTGATATTTGTTCCACAATTACTACAGTCAAGTATTTATATAAATACGTGTATAAGGGACATGACAGAGCAACCATCAAGATGCAGATAAATCATGTGGAAGGACAAGGATAACTACACAACCCAGTTGATTGTGGAATTGATGAGATAAACTATTACCTAGATTCACATGATGTATCAGCATAAGAAGCATGCCAGCGCATTTATGGGTATGATATGCATGATGAAAAGCCAGATGTACAAAGGTTGCAAGTCCATCTTCCGATGTTGAATAATGTGATATTCAGAGATGATGATGATTTGCACAATGTGGTGGATAGGGAATAGAACAGAAAGACCAGCCTCACGGAATGGTTCACTTACAACCGATTGCAACATGATGCAGATAATTTGCTTTACAGTGACTTTCCATGCGAGATGGTTTGGAACAAATCCAATCAAAAGTGGTCTAGAAGAAGGCAGGGCAATAGCATTGGTTAGATGTATAACATTTCTCCATCTGCTAGTGAATTATATTTCATGTGTATGCTACTTAACATTTGCAAGGGTTGTAGGTGTTTTGATGACTTGCGCGCTTTTGATGGGCAAGTTTACCCTACTTTCAAGGTAGCATGTATAGCTAGAAGGTTATTGGAAAGTGATGAGGAATGGTTTATCTGCATGCAAGAGGCCATTTTACATCAAAATAGCACACAGTTGAGGCACCTTTTTTTTGCAATGTTGATTTTTTGTTAGCCAACATCTCCAGGAATTTTGTGGGAAAGATTCTCAGACGATCTAATGATTTCTTCCATGCATTCAAATCAAGTATGGTTGACCATCATGGATTGTCACAGAAGGAGGCTCTATGGCACTTGGAGCATATTCTCCAACATAGGAGAAGGTTGGTAGAGTTTGATGGATTGCCTACCTTGGATAGATCATGTGTATTGGCAGCTACAAATGCTCTATTGCAAGAAGAAAGAATGTTTGATTTTGACAATGAGGCACGACTTGGTCAACAGATGGAAAGTACCTTAAATCATTGTCAACGGATTGCCTTCGATCAGATTCTGACAGTGGTCTATGTAAATGTAGGTGCGACGTTTTTTCTTGATGGTCCAGGAGGATCTAGAAAGACTTTCCTATACAATTGTTTGCTTTCTAGGTTGCGTGGGGAGGGGCATGTCACTTTAGCATGCGCTTCTTCTGGGATTGCAGCGTTGTTACTAAGTAATGGATGCACAGCACACTCACGGTTCAAGATACCACTAGATTTGGATGCCACCAGCAGTTGCAATATAAAGGTTAACAATCATCTTGCAAATGTTCTGAAGATAGCAAAGTTGATAATATGGGATGAGGCACCTATGACTCATCGATTCGCATTTGAGGCACTGGATAGGACGCTGCAAGATATCATGTCAAATGACCAAGTGTTTGGTGGAAAGGTGGTGTTGTTAGGGGGGGATTTTAGGTAGGTCTTGCCAGTTATTCCCAAGGCAAGATGAGAAGATATTGTCAATTCTACATTGTGCCACTCAAGGATTTGGAGATGCATCAAGGTATTAAAGCTGGTACAGAATATGTGGGTTATTCAGGAAGGTGATAATTCAATAGAGCAGGAATTCATACAATGGGTGTTAGATATTGGAAATGGAACTAGCAGGCGTATAAGAGAAGACACTGTTGCAATCCCATCAACGATGCTTTTAAGGAAAAACTCTATGGAAGGTCTAATTGAGTGGGTGTATACAGGACTTGCAAGGGTTGTGGATTATGCATCGTATTTTCGAGACCGCACTATTCTCGCACCTCGAAACCTTGAAGTTGATGTAGTCAATGCTACTGCACTAAAGGCAATGCCCAGTGAGGAAAAGGAGTATCTAAGTGTAGACTCAGTAGAGAGCTCATGTGGAGATTCTTTTTTGTATGTAGTAGAGTATCTTAACATGCTTGATCTTGGTGGTGGATACCCACCTCATCGGCTGGTTTTGAAACAAAATGCTCCCCTCATTTTGTTGTGCAACTCGACAAGGATTATGCAATGGGACTTGGCTGATATGCAAAGAGTTCCACACGAAGGTATTGGAAGTTGAGATTATCACTGGTACCAATGCTTGGTACCAATGCTGGAGATAGGATGTTTATGTGAAGATAGTGGGAGAGAGGGAAGGAGTCTCACTTGAGGCTTTCTCACAAGCACAATGGGGGAATACACACAAAGGTGGAGGCTGAAAATAGTTTTCCTCTTCTTAGTTGTGAAAGCCAAAAGAACTCTAGTACAAAGAAATAGAAGAACCCTATATGTGGGTCTCAAACCAAACTCAACTAACTAAGGTGGCATACTAACTGAGCCACGAACTAGTGTAGATAAGGATAGCTGTCATCCAGCTATTATTCATGGGCGGTGTACCAACCGCATCTGTAGCTAACAAGTCGGTGACATAAATGCACAACGGTCACCCTGGCACATCACGAGTGGAGCTCGATATCTCAACACTCCCCCTCGAGCTCAATCCCAATTCTTGCACACCAAGCAGGTCTCTAAACTTGCGCAACTTCTTTGTGCCCAATGCCTTCATGAATATGTCAGCTACCTGATCCTCTGTGTTGACATAAACTAGATCAATAAGACCTAGTAAAACCTTCTCCCGCACGTAGTGATAATGCACCTCAATGTGCTTTGTTCTAGCATGATAGACTAGGTTATTTGCCAAGTGTATACTGCTCATGTTGTCACAATAAATGACAACTGGCCCATCTGTAGACTGATGCATATCATAGAGTAGCTTATGCAACCAAGCTACCTCACATGCAGCCATTGCTGCACCCCTGTACTCAGCCTCTGTGCTCGACAAGGCAACTGTAGGCTGTTTCTTGCTGCTCCAAGTGACTGCAGCACTCCCGAACACATATCCACTGGTAGATTGTCTATCAGAAATACTACCAGCCCAATCAGCATCAGTGTATCCATGCAACTGTATCTGAACCCCAGCCTCATAAAATAGTCCATACTGCAATGTGGACTTCACATACCTGAGTATGCATCTAGCCACATCCAAATGCGGTTTCCTTGGAGCCTGCATAAACTGACTTACCAACCCAACAGCATAGCTCAAATCTGGCCTGGTAATAGTCATGTAAATCAAACTTCCTACTATGCATCTGTACATAGTAGGGTCTTCGAGAAGCTCACCTGCATCTACGCTCGGCTTCACATTCTGCTCCAAAGGAACTGAAATAGGCTTATAGCCTGTCATCCCATATTTGGACAGCATGTCCAGTCCATACTGCCTCTGCAAGAGCTGTATCCCACTTGGTGATCTAATCACCTCAATGCCCAAGAAATAACGCAGCTCTCCCAAATCCTTCATCTCAAACTTCTGCCTCAATAGCATTTTCACATGAAGGATATCTTCATCATTATCACCTGTGATGATCAAATCATCAACATAAATGACAAGTAGCATAATCCCTTTCTCTGTTTTTCTCACATAGAGTGAGAAATCTGCCTTGGAAATCTGAAAGCCAATAGTGACAAGATATTGTCCTATCTTCTTAGACCATGCTCTAGGTGCTTGCTTCAAGCCATACAAGGCTTTCTTCAACCTGCAAACAAACTCAGGATGAATAGCATGAACATAACCTGCTGGCTGCTCCATAAAGACCTCTTCTTGCAAATCACCATGCAAGAAGGCATTCTTTACATCCATCTGATGTAAAGACCATCCCTTTGATGCAGCCATAGCAATGGCTGCTCTTACGGTTGCCATCCTTGCAACTGGGTTGAAAGTTTCTTCATAATCAATGCCATATGTCTGTGCATACCCCTTGACAACTAATCTTGCCTTGTATCTATTCACAGAACCATCTGCATTGTGCTTGATCTTATAAACCCACTTACAGCCAATTGCATTCTTGTCTTTAGGCAAAGGCACCAATTTCCATGTAGCATTTGCATCCAAGGCATCCATTTCTTCATCCATGACTTTCTCCCATTTTTCATTTCCCATGGCTTGCTCAAAAGAAGTGGGTTCTGGTTCGTGTATCACTTTGACCATATAGGCATAGTCAATGGCTGTAAATCCATCATATTTCAGCCTATCCACAGGATACCTAACCCTGGTAGACCTGCGCAAAATAGGCTCACTTCCAGGTGCTCTCAAAACATCCCTGGTCTTCCTTACTCCAGGTGTAGCAACAGAAGGAATACCCAACTCATCATCAATGCTCTGCTCTGAGCCACTGGATTCACCATCCACATAAGAGTGACCTGCATTCACATCAGACATGGGCTGATCTACCTTCTCTTTTCCTTTTCGTGATACCTACGTACCACTATCTGCATTACTTTGAGGAGATTCTCCTGATCTCAATCTACCTGTCCATGGTGAAGTATGTGAACCACTGCTAGAGGACACTGCAGGTCCACTGATATTTTGTGATTGCTGCTGTGAATTTTGTGCAGCATTACCATTTTGTGCATCTACATCAATCATCACATTTATTGGTTTATACCAGCTGCTCATCTCATCAAAAACAACATCTCTGCTCACTATGAACTTACGTGTAGAAGGGTTATGGCATCTATACCCTTTCTGCTGCAGAGAATAACCAATAAAGACGCACTTCTCAGCCTTTGGATCCAACTTGGACCTCAACTCATCTGGCACATGAACATAGGCAATGCAACCAAAAATTTTCAAATGAGAAATGTCTGGTTTCCTACCAGTATACATCTCCTCTGGCATCATGCCATGTATTGCTGCAGTGGGAGTCCTATTCATTATGTGCCCCATTTTACCACAGTAGTAGCATTCAACATTGCTGTTTGCATTTTGGCCTCTCTGCCATCCACCACGACCTCTTTGGCTCCCCCTGCCTCTAGTGTTACCACGTCCTCCTGCATAGGACTGGTTTTCTTGCATTTGCTGCATATTTTGATTTCTACCATGGCCTACAGATCGGCCTCCTCTACCTCTGTCTCTACCTCTGCCAGCATTTGAGTAGAAGACAGTTTCTTTTGAAGTTCCTGCTGAAGAAGATGCACCACCATTTCTCTGCTCTTTAGAAATTAGAAGAGCAATCAACTCCTCAAAATCAGGAAATTTTTCACGGACGGCAATGGATGTCCGGAACTGTGCATAATCCTTTCCTAGACCATTCAAGGTCATAGAAACTAAATCGTCATCATCCACTAGCGACCCAATGGAAGCAAGTGCATCCGCAATTTTCTTCACCTTCATGTGGTAGTCATTGATGCTCATATTTTCTCTCTGCACATTGTGCAGCTCCTGCTTGAGCTGCATTTTCCTGGCTTGCATATTTGTGCTGTACATTTTTGCCAAAGTATCCCATGCCTCCTTTTGCGTACTTGCATCCTGAATATGCACAATCATGGAGTCCGAAATACTGATAGACAGCCAGTACATAACTTTCTTGGCTCTCTCATGCCATCCTTTAAATGCCTGCATTTCCTGTTGATTGGGAACATTAGGAAGAACAGGTTCTTCTTCATTTCCTGTAATGAACTCCCAATAGCCTTTTCCCATAAGGAAATTCATCATTCTAAACTTCCATGCTTGGAAGTTGTTCTTGTCAAGCTTTTTAGTGACAATCTGTGAAAGAGAATCAGATGCCATTACAGAACACTGCAAAATATTCTGTCACTGCAAAAAACACAGCTTTTGCCTCACACGGGCAGATCTGCAAAACTGACGAAAGTGGTATTTCACCACACAGTCACTTCCTAGTGACGATTTTGCATCAACAGGCAACAAGCATGATTCTGCAACTCCCAATATCTCTGCACACAGGCATACGATGCAATTTCTGCGGCAACTTTTCACCGACTAGTTGCACAGTGGTCGCACAGCCAAAACAGGGCCTTTTTCTAAGTGCCTGCGAAGAACTTCCGCCTTCAAACCGGGCCCCGAAATGGCCTTGAATCAGAAAAATATAATGCCCTCTCGCCACACCGCGAAGGGCGTCTCAATCTGAGACAGTGCACTCTTGCACTTCTGGCTGTGCTACCTGCAGAGATTTGCTCCCAAACTCGAAATGGGAAAGCAACACTAGTCCTCTTACCTGGACACCATGAACTTGGCTTGCTTTCTTGAGCTCCTTACCACGAACAAGGCTCTGATACCATGTGAAGATAGTGGGAGAGAGGGAAGGAGTCTCACTTGAGGCTTTCTCACAAGCACAATGGGGGAATACACACAAAGGTGGAGGCTGAAAACAGTTTTCCTCTTCTTAGTTATGAAAGCCAAAAGAACTCTAGTACAAAGAAATAGAAGAACCCTATATGTGGGTCTCAAACCAAACTCAACTAACTAAGGTGGCATACTAACTGAGCCACGAACTAGTGTAGATAAGGATAGCTGTCATCCAGCTATTATTCATGGGTGGTGTACCAACCGCATCTGTAGCTAACAAGTCGGTGACATAAATGCACAACGGTCACCCTAGCACATCGCGAGTGGAGCTCGATATCTCAATAGTTCATTCCAAGAGTAACTTTCATTCCCAGTAACTTGAAACTTCCATTCGATATCTCTTCGATATGAGAAGAAGGCAATTTCCTATTCGGCTAGCATTTGGCATGACGATAAACAAGGCACAGGGCCAAACAATGTCTATCCTAGGCTTATACTTGGTAACACCAGTGTTTAGTCACAAGCAATTATACGTGGCTTTCTCGCATGTCCGATCATCAAATGCAGTCAAAGTATTCCTTCCAGAGAGTGTGGATCGGGTTAGTGATGAGGATGCTAAAATGACTTGTACCACAAATGTTGTATACAAAGAGGTTTTACAATTGGCATCAAGAAGAACCTAGCAGTATGCCAATGCTCTTTGAAAGCCTCTTTAGACTTTGGTGGGTGACAAATTTTCATAGTCTTTTTTGTATCGTTGTGTTCTTTTAGGCGATCGAAGGTCTATCAATTGTAAGCCTTTGAAGTGTGGATTAAAAATTGGTGATGACTATTTTTGTATAATTTTCATGAGCTCATTCCATATTCCATTCAAACAATGTCGTCTCTAGAATTTTGACAATGTATGATTTTTGTGAGTTTTATGGGTTCACATATTGTTATTTTTTCTTCAAATTATGGATTATCAAATGTACTATAGCTAATGTTCTTTTTAATTTGTGGCTTGGTGAAGCCTTTTAATTTCTTCTCTATATATACATTGACACATCTATTGTTACTGTAATATGATATGTATTGTTATTGTAATATGATATGATAGGATGGCAGTGTCATTTACATTCACCACCGAGACAACTGTACGGGTAGCAGGTACATAACTGTGTAGTAGTCAGTTGCTAATTTGACTTATTTAATAGTATAGTCATTTACCTTTAGGTATATACAGATCCCGATGGTTGGAGAGCTAGGGTGCACGCCCAGCTATTGGTTGACATCTTGGAGTTGGAGAGCTTTATTGGGTAGATAATCTATATTTTTTTTAATTTTGTTTTTTTCATATAGGTGAAAGCTACTTAGGTTACATATATAAGTGAATAAACATGATATTATTTTCCTTTAGGGCAGTTCCCGACTAAAGTTTTGCAATGAATCTCCTCGGTCCAGCGTATGATGGGGTGGAACATCTCAATCTTGGATATTTTACTGTGAGTTCTCAGCATCTTGCTGGGAATAATAGTCCCTAGACCATCTATGTGCGCTTCATTGGGTACCTGGAGCCGATGGAAACAGATGTATTTTATCGAGGGGCGAACGGAGACTTTGTATATGCATTTATGTACCACATACACACTCCTGTGCACCAGCGTAAGCATTCTAATTAATGTGTTGAGTATTATTAAGACACAATTCTAAATTTTCCTTGATTTAATGATTATAATTCTTAAATGATCTTTTTGCTTTGCGTAGGTCGACGTCGTGCGCGTGTGGTGGTGCATGGGGTGGGACATAGACGTAATCTATTTTCTTAGGGGAGCTAACATAGACACTCTATATGTAGATATATGAATTTGTAAGATTTTGTAGTACTCTTTTATAGAGCGTATATTTTGTTAGGTATGCTAATTTTAAGTAAATCTTCTTTTGTTGTGTTTATTGAAGCATGCACATATACGTTTATACTCAAACAAATTCATAAATTCTATTTATTTATACTCAAACACGTTTATTTTAAAAAAATTCATGAATTCTATTTATTTTTACTCAAACTAATGTATCCCCATAGACCAAGATTGATTGTGTTACAATCTAGCACTACATTGGCATACAATGCATTACGCATGTAATCTTGCAAAATTCCATATATGAAAGCAAAGAGGGGATATGCATACAAACATGTTTAATTCAAACAAATTCATGAATTTTATTTATTTATACTTAAACTAATGTATCCCATAAACCAAGATTGATTGTGTTGTAATCTAGCACTACATTGGCATACAATGCATTACGCACGTAATCTTGCAAAGTTCCATGTATGAAAGCAGAGAGAGGATATGCATACAAACGTGTTTAATTCAAATAAATTCATGAATTTTAATTATTTACACTGAAACTAATGTATCCAATAAACCAAAATTGATTGTGTTGCAATCTAGCACTACATTGGCATACAATGCATTACGCACTTAATCTTGCAAAATTCCATGTATGAAAGTAGAGAGGGGATATGCATACAAACATGTTTAATTCAAACAAATTCATGAATTTTATGCACGTAATCTTGCAAAATTTTATATATGAAAGCACAGAGGGGGTTTTAGGAAAGCTGTTGGACAAAATTACACTGAGTGAGCCAAGCCAAGTGGTTCCAGTGTTGGAAATTCAGAATTTCTCTTTTGAAATTAAAGATCCCACCTTGAGACCCAGCAGAGCAGGTCTCCAACCCGTTGTAGACGGGTCAGGCTACTCGTGTAAGGAGAAACACACCATAATGATATTAAATTACATATATTTCACATAGCGTAATGATATCTCAATGATATTCAATCTAGTTGTACAATATAGATTTACGATGTCTTAATATTTAAGTGCTATCCAAATTGACTCTTCATTTCACTTCCAAATCTACTCTATAATGTGATAGGCAATTCATAATAAAATAAAGACCATGTTATGGGATCAATGGACTACTACTCAGGTGTTGAACAAGCGCAGAAAATCAAGACGGACATGCGAAGGAGCATCTAGCCGGCAAGACTTTAGTGCAAAACGCTCCTATAATTATTTGCTGCGAACTTATCCTCCTGTGCAGGTGCGCGGTGAGTAGCAGAAGGCAGTGCCATCCGATATTCGAACGGATTAACGTGGTGGAAGTGGTGAAAACAATACTGATGGTGGGAATGATCTTGATTGGTATCTCGATTAGCAGCTGTTCTCACAGACTGTTTGCGACGAACAGGCTCCCACCAGAGGTGCTGGAGCGGAATACAACAGATCCCTGCTCGCGATTGCCTTTTGGTCACAGACTCGGATGGAATCCTAGGGGAACGATTGGGCCTCGTGCATGCCGTTGGAATCGGTTCGTCAGCATCGTAGGGCGACGCGGATACCCGCTTCTCTCGTTCCATGGCGTCGTGAATCTTTCTTTGCACCGCTGAAAGTTCGAAGGAGTCATAAAGGTTGCTTCTTCTGTTTGCGAACGGGCCTTGAACCTTTTGTGCATCACGCTCTGCTTTGAAGCGCGATGGCAGTTGTTGAGTAGCTCCAGGAGCAGAGCTCCTGGGAAAGACGTGATTTCGACCATTCGTGTGCTCATACCATGCCCAAGCTGCCTTCTTCCTGCTTATCTGAACACCATCTGCGCTGGAGATCTTACCAGAGATGACTAATGGTCCTCGCGTCGAGCCGGACTTTTCTTCTGCCTGCATTGTTTTTCCTTTTTGTTTACCAAGAAAACATTTTTTGAAACGGCATTCGAACATACAATGGGTTGCCAAACGTCCCTCACTGAACGACAGCTTAGATGGCTAGCGGGATGGGCACCCTCCATGCTGTCTTGAGGAGTGAGGAAAGTGGGTGGGTGACTGCTTATCATTTTCTTGCGTGTTGATTTGAAGCTAAGCATCATTCCTGGCTAAGCAGAAGCTAGGGGATGCAAGAAAGCTACGCAGCCAAGCCTAATATAACGCTTTATGAGCGGTCCTAAGACATCGTTAACTTGTGAGCCATCCTTAACTTATGCAGTGCGCTTGAAGCTTAAACCAGCGGCTGAAAGCTCGGTGGATATGGAAGAAGAATGCAGCAAGCTGGTGGTGAGAGGTCGCTTTGCATGACCATCG
Organism: Dipteris shenzhenensis; assembly: GCF_047967505.1. Taxonomy (NCBI): domain Eukaryota; kingdom Viridiplantae; phylum Streptophyta; class Polypodiopsida; order Gleicheniales; family Dipteridaceae; genus Dipteris; species Dipteris shenzhenensis. The sequence goes on from NC_141612.1 coordinate 47,683,081, forward strand.
ATAAGAGTGCAGAGCCCATTTTGTAACGTGACATGTGGATCAAGTTTGTACATCCTTCTATTCTGTTAGTCGTTAGTCTTTTCTAGATTCTAGGCAAATGACTTAGGCCTTTTGGCACCTACCGTTATGTTTTACATTATAAGTAACCTTAAAAGCACATTTCCACCCATCCTAACAAGATATTTTGGATCTTCATACGACAAACACCATCCCCAAACCCAAGCTTTTGCATAATGCTTCCGCCATTGTTGCAATTAATGGCTACCACTATCACTCTTTCCCACTGTGACACTCTGTATGGTTGTCCACTTACACCTCTTTTGTTCTCGCTATTGTTATTGAATGTCTACTTTGAGAGCTTGACTCCCAGCTGGCCTCCGGGATCTTTGTGTGGTTTGCCCTTACCCGATCAATCATCCTTTTCATCATAAATGTTTCCTAATGATAATGTCAATTTCTTAGTAGTAGCTGATCCGGATAATCTCAATCAGTTTATGGATATTTACGATCAATTTACTACCTTATCTGATTCCAAAGTGAATGTAGGCAAGACCATACTGATGTGGCTCTTATGGGACCTGATCCCAAACTAGGTATTTTCATTTAGTTTCTCCACGAGGGCCATGCAATGGTATTTGGGCTATCCAATTGGTTTTGGTGTTACTCTCAGGCAATAGTTTGATTGGCTTTAACAAAAGATATCAGGGAAATTTCATAAATGGAGGGATAAGAGGATTTCTTTGTTGGGAAGGTCCATAATATTACATCGTTTTCTTCTCCATGCACCAGTACTTGTGTGCTCAATTTTGCCCTTCTCTCAGACCTGTCTGGCTTGATTTGATCGACTTGCATGGGATTTTCTCTAGTCTGATCGATGGCACTCCTTTTCATGGTTATATGCTACTACTTCGCACTCTCAAGGTGGTCTAGGTTTGCCTGATGCAATTGGAAAGTAAGTCTGTGTTGTAAATGGCTTCTTCGTTTGCATTCTAAGCAGCCATGGGTGATTATTGCTCGGCATTGGATTCAATCATTTGGTACTCTTGGATATAGTGATCATTAGCAAGAGGTGCTTACGTGTCCTTTTCAAGTGTCTATTCCAGCCCCACCTATCCTTCAAAAGGCCTTGTATCGTATGGAAGAAGAGTCAATGCTCGTGTTGTTGGAAGGGATCATGATGAATTGCAAGTGATCCTTCTCTATCCCTGAGTATCTTGATCAATAGTTTTCCTTTTTCTAATAATGTGCTGCCTATAACAATCAGCCGGCCCATGATATCCAAGCATCTTTATCAGTGGGGTTTGGTTAACTGGTGTGACCTTTGGGACCCAACAGCTTAGCATTCGCTTTCCATTAAGACTCTCAGAGTTCGTTTTGGTCTCACTCAGAGAGAAACTTCCTTCGTGGGCTCCATTCTTAATAGAGGTCAGGATGATTGGCCCACTAGTAGCACATTAATTGTTCATCATAATCTTCAGTGGTGGGTGAATGATCAAGGTAAAAAGCATACTCAACTCACAATTAAAGACTTCTTCCTGATTTCTCATCTCGGTTTGGCTTAGGATGTCATGGCTTCTTGGAAATCTTATGCACCACGGGACTCTCTCCATCTGGTTGATGCAGTTACATCGGATTTGGTCTTCTACCTTTTCTTCTCACTTCAATTTTGCATTGTGGCATCTTTTAGTCTCTAAGTATTCCACATGTGATCGGTTAGTCAAATGGAAGAGGGATATTTCCCCACTGTGCCCACTTTGCAAGGTGGCTATGGAGTCTCATTTTCATGTGTTTTGGGACTATTTGTTTGTTTGAGCAGTTTGGGGGGCAATTCTTAATTGGTTGGCTTAGATCAACATTTTATTTGACTACCATTGGAAACTAGCACTATAGGTAATTGTGGGTGCATGACAGATGCTCAATATGTGCTATGGATTATGGTTCAAGGTGTCATTATTCAAAAGATTTGGCTTTCTCGAAACGCATAGGTTTTTAGCATCTTCCTTTTCCTGCTACTCTGGATCAGGAAATATAATAAATGTTATATCTTTACACTATGATATGTCCATTCTCAAAGCTTACAATCACAACGGCTCTTTCAAACGAGCATGTTTCAATTTAGTCTTGACTTTTAAAATACTTAGCGAAAATCTTAAGTACTATCCTCATAGTACACGATTAAGTAAATACCTTTTTTTATATATTTCAACCTTCAACTTGTAAGCCTTTGAAAAATATCCTTAAAGTACCTCAATTTTAACAAGCCGCATTGAGAGATTTAACATAACTCGACCCCCCTTAAATCCCAATAGGAATGCACACTCCTATTTAAATCCTTAACATTCCTTAGCTTCATATTCATCTCGAAGCCAAAATTCCTTTTGCCAAACCACACATTAGATAGGCAACATAGTGCCATCAAGAGTGAAAATTCAAGCTCTTATGCAACCACTTGCCATGCCACATGCCATGCTATTTTTAAAAGTGTGCCTTGAAAAATGTGAGGTGCTCTCCTCAGCTTGCACCCCATTTCTATGCAAACTATGGCCACCGTTTTGGTTATGACGACCTCAAGTGGTAGTCTCTGGCTATGGGGATCTTAAGCTCTATATCCTCCTCACCACCTCTTCTGCACATAGCTCGTTCATAGCTATGTAGATGGCAATCCCTTTGCCCATGGTGGCTCTCTCTTTAACTCTGCTGAGCTCTCTGGCTATGGATTTCTCCATCTCCCCTCTTTTCAAAGTTAACCTCTTCTTCTCTCTATAGATTCTCCCTCCTCTTCCTCTTCTAGCTTTAAAGGCAATCGCAACTAGCTTGGCTATGGCAACTCCTATCTTCTTCCTCCTACTCCTCTTACCTTCCTCTTTTCCTCCTTCCATTCCCTTTGACCCCCCCAATTCCCTTCATTTCCAGCTTTATTTCCACCAATTCATCACCATCCCTCCACACATCCTCCCTTCTTCTCCTACCACAATTGCTCTTCACCCAGACCCTTGACCAATTTAGCTTCAACCCTGCTTGAGACCACCCCTATTAGGAGTGCAACCTCAACAACACCTAGCACAGGGGTCAAGCCAAACACATCACTCTCATCTTCTTCTATTACGGGAACGAAGGTGCTATCACCTTGTCCGCCAAATATATAAAATTTCTATGGAAAATAGCTCTAGCTTTTTGAAGCAACAGTAGTCTTCCCAGAAGTAGTAATTTTCATTTGTCCATGGCTCAGTGCGAGTTTCATTGCTCTCATCATGTTTGATTCAGTTGCATAAATTTTTTTCCTTGTTGGCTCCTCGATCGAAAGGTCTTCGATGGACAAAATCTCTCACCAACCGGTAGACAAAAAGTCTCGTCAAAATGCTTTTTTATTGACAAAATCTGCCCCCTATATCACACAATAACTAGAATAGGTTTTGCGGTTTTAGATTTCTCACTCCCAAATTTGTCCTTCAATATGCTCTGGTATGTAAAACACAACTCCGAGTAGCTCTACTTTCGGATCATCTTTTTAAGTTCTAAATCGAGACACGACTTGTTGGCCAAATTTGTAAATTTTTAGTTGAATTCACAACTTCATCCCATTTATGATGCTGGCTTTCTAAGGTTACATTGCTAAGCAATTTGAAAAAATTGATCTTCAAGTTATAGTACACATTCTAAACTTGAACATGAGACCAAAAAATATGGAATAAAGTTTTGGAATGAGCCATTAAAGCATTACAAGTGCTACATTGCATGTGAAGCATGCATCTTGAAGAGTATAAGATCTGACAATCTATTAAAATTTTGTTTTGCACATACATGCAATGAAATAATCATGCAAAAGTACATTACGTGAGCTTCTCCTCAACCAAAGGACAAACATCATTAATGTTGTGCTAAAATTATGCACACCCATTCGAGGGCATGCTCCATAACTTTTTATTGATTTGTTTAAAACCAATGGTGGTCTTTAAACATTGATAGTTGTTGATATTATTAATATCTATTTTCACCCTAGAATGAAAGAATTTGAAAATTGCAATTTGTGCATGTGCAAAGATCTTTTAATAAATCCAACACTATTTATAATTTTGTATTGTTTCTTTTTCCATGCACTCACTATATGTCTCATAAGCATGCCAAAGTTAATTACATTTCATAATACATAGCATTAGCATGCCCTTTGGCCTATTTGTTTTTTGAACCATTTTAGGCAACATTGCAATTGCTTGGGATATCCAATTTTGCTAATGTGTATCGTTTAAGGGGGAAACCCCTATAGCTAAAAGAATTTCTAGTCCCATAAATTATGAATGTTCACACCTCCCACCTAGAAATCTTTGAATATTTAAAGTATTGCAATCTACACTGTATAGTTGGTCTTTACTTGGGTAAGTTGTCTTCTATTCTTTGCTTGCCTCACAAGCGAGCTGGTCTCTTTTCTAGAGGTTATATTCTAGTGGTTCACTAATTGTTGCCATGGCATCAATGGCAAGATGCAGCTCGTCACGGCTTGCAAGAGAAACAAACAGAGGCTAAGAGATAGAAAAGTTGAAAAGCTTGGTCAAGGCACAAGGAATAGATTATAGGTCGAGGAAAGCAATGGCATGGTATAAAAATGACAACGAAAGACACTTTTGCAATGTTTATAGAGGGCAAACCAACGAGAAGAAAGAAGACCCCTTGCATAGCAATAACAAGAAGTATTTGCAGATGCACACATTTGATCATGGACCATTAGAGCAAAGAACATGAGCTAGCTGCAAAGAGGGTGACACTAGCTATGTTGGTGCCTCGTGAAATACAAAAGCTTGGGCACACAATGTTGTCAATCAAAAGGACCAATGTAACTCCATGGAATGGACATAGAGCAGAAGCAATGCACGATCATCTCGATTTAAGAAGTCTATGGGCTTCAACATAACACAAGAAAAGAAGAGATAGCCTAAGTGCGGAAGTTATTGCTAGAGTGACAACATTCTGGCACAAGAATACAAGAGTTTCTCCAACTAAGAAGGACATCTGCAAAAAGTAGACAGGATGCAAGAAGTTTAACAAGTACATCATACACATGCTGGATACAATGAAGATCATTTGGTTACCTAACTAGCTTGGTGGTGGTTTGTGATTGAGTTTTGGAATAGTTTGATTGTTTAATTCTGAAACTCAACTGGTTGGGCTTTAATGTGATTATCCTAACCAGCCTGGTGGTTGGAACATCATGTGATTGGCCTAAACCAACCCAATGGTTTTCTATGATTGAGCTTTGGAATAGTTTCATTGTTTAATTTCTACACTAGGCTATAGCTGGGACTTAATGTAATTCTCCTTAACCACCCCGATGGTTGAAACATCATGCCCCCCCTTTAGATCAAACACCACTATGTGATTGTCCTAAACCAGTGTGGTTGAATAGAAATCAATAGCAAAATATTTCATGACAGAACAACAATATATTATTATTGTCTAATTGATGACCAGCCCAATGGTTGAAATTGTTGTGTTTCCTAGTAGTCAAATTAGTTAACTTTTTCCCATTGGTTTGGGTCATATACTAGTTAATTTCTAAATCGGGATGGCTTGGACTTAATGTGATTGTCCTAAACCAGCCTGCTAGTTGTCACCGAGATGGTTCAAGTCAAATAGTAGAACTAGATAATTGAAATTGTGGTTGAACAAAAATATAGAAATGAATAGCAATATATTGTTAATAAATCATACACTAGTTATGTGACTATCATAAACCATCCCAGTGGCAGAAATTGTTTTGTTTTCTAGTAGCTTTGATTAGTTTAATTATTAGCTTGATTAGTTTAATTAGACTATGTTTTTTGCATGTACAAAAATATATCATCGAGCTAGTTCAAACACTAGCCCAGTGGTTGAAATTGTTTTGTTTTATTAGTAACATGATGAATTCCATTATTGGCTTGATTAGTTTAATTAGCTTGATTATATGTGACTGCCCTAAACTAAAATTGTTTTTTTTTACTAGTAGCTTAATTAGTTTAATTATCAGCTTAATTACTTTAGTTGATTAGTTTCATTATTAGATTGATTATATGTGACTATCCTAAACCATCCTCATGGTTGAAATTGTTTTGTTTTCTAGTAGCTTGATTATATTACTTGATTGTGTTTTTGCACATACTATGTTTTGTTTTATTTTCCTCATACTAGTACCAAAAGGAGGCTCAGTATAGTTCATGCATGTTGGGTGAGTGGATGGAATTGTATCTCAAGTTTATGGCTCATAACTCTAACACTTTGATTGGGCAAAGGAGCTTTGATAATTTTAAGCCCTACTACATCAGAAAACTTAAAGACAGGAATGTATGTTGCTGCAAAACACATAGACTTTTTTGACCAGGCCCAGCAAGCTATGAATGAGTTGAGATCTGGTCATATTTGAGGATTGTTCCATGGAGATAGATCTCCATGTCTCCTAGATGAATGTGCAGTCTATAGGCCACCTAGATCCCCATCATGTGTCACAAGAAAGATCAAGTTTGATAGCCTAAGGTCTCTGTGGGAGCCAATGGCCTATCTAAAGGGAGACTTTGAGTGTCACCACATTGAATGCATTTGTGGAACATGCACCCATTGTAGTTTCAAGAAGAGGAAATTTGATGTATATCCAAAGAAAATGAGGGAATACAACCCTATTACTCTAAACTGGAGGAGACTTGAACATGATAATGTTGAAGGATCAGATAAAAAGAGATGAATACTATCGTATAAGAGCACTCAACCAAGGGATCTTATAGATCACTTAATTCAATCCATCTCAAAATATATGCTTCACAATTTCATGGCCACTAGCCACATAAGTAGTTTAGGACATGCCTTGCCAATTTTCCCCATGAGAGTATTATCTCTATCATAGATTTTGCAAAAAACTACTCATTTCAAGAACAAGATGAGATACAAAGTGCTTCACTAGTATAACAAGCACATAACAACTCTAGTGCATATCATGTACAACCATTTTCTTGATTCTTCACGGATTGATGGAGGATTGATGCCAATCTGCTTACTGACTCATAGGAGTCTAGGTTAGTGCAATGCACATACCATTTCTACATTTTAGATGATAGGGAACACATCTTATATGTGCAACATGCTTTTCTATTGCATTGGGAATGGCTAAAAAAGATGATCCCCATGTATTAAAAAATATAAAACAACATTGGGTCTAGTTAGATGGTGCTGCCTCTCAATTTAAATCATCTCATGGATTCTACTTTGTCTCTAGGTTTAAATCATTGATTGGTCTAAGCAGAATGTGAAATTTATTTGGGTCTAGCCATGGCAAGGGTGAACATGATGGGATGTGGTGCTGTTATTAAGTGAGCTCTGTTTATAGTCCAATTAACATGCCCTCAAGTAAAGCTCAATGATGCCCATGATGCTATAACATGGCTTATAGTTAGTCTCTCTACAGGGGTGCAATCAACATATAGTAAAAAAAGACTTAAGAATAGTGTAGTGTGTCGAGTGTTCCATGAAGTGAAAGTTAATGAATTGCAAAGGAGAAGCAAGCATGATTGTGATGCCATTAAGGAACTCATAGCTTGTAAGCATATGGGGCTTCTCAAACAACCACCTACTCAAAACAAGAAAACTTTCTTGTTTTTGTAGTACGAGAATCATAGGGTTCATGACAATTGTGAGGACATTGCAACTGTGAAGAGATGGGATCCAGTTCAAGTTTTCCCTCTATGTGAAGATGGAGTGACAAACAATGACTCACCCCAGTTTGGGGAGTGTTGACCTCATTGACTATTTGGATGAGGGGGATAACTTCATAGTTATCACTACGTCTAGGGAGGATGAGGAAAATGACCCATACTTTGTGTTGTAGTGTACTAAACCCAAGAACAAGGTTGAGGAGGCATTTAGGATCATTGGGGAACAACCTATTAGAAGTCATATGTAGAAGTTAGAGCTATTTGGTACAAAAAAACATCCAAGAGAGGCCACAATTCAAATTCTATTAGATAAGAGTCCACAAACATTTGTGCACTCTCATCTAGTAAGAGCTATTAAGTTCCAGTTGCAAGCTATGCCTAGATGAAAGAGTGTATTCAAAATGCATTTAGATACACATGAGCACATCATGGGGTGTCTTGGAGTAGTGGACAAGGATGACTAAGACAGTACAAAGAAAATGTAGTCTCATTGCAAGGAAAATGTATTCCACTTATCCTAGAAAATGGAAAATTTTATTTACAGTCAGCTTGTACAACCACTGCGCTTCTTTTAGTAAATCCCAAACAACCACCACACTTGTTTTTGTTAATCCCAAACAACCTTGCACTTGTTTTTAGTAAATCCCAAACAACCACCACACTTGTTTTAGTAAACCACCAAATAGTCCCTAGTAATCCTAAAAGAGGAAAAATGTAAATCCCAAATGAGGGAAAATGTAAATCCCAAACAGTATAGTACAACCCAACCTTTTACTAAATCCCAAATAGCAAATCCCAACAATCCCTAGTAATCCCAAATGAAGAAAGATGACCACAAATCCCAAACGAATGAATTGTATGCCAATTTCACATAATACCATGTATCCCACACCAATGACTCATCAGACTCATCACTACTATCATCTTCTTCGTTGACCTTTTGTTAAGTGTTTGGGATTGCAATGCATAGGCTCATATCACCCAACGTGTGGTGATTATGGGCCACTATGCTAGCAGGAATGGGTGTGTGTGTGTGCACGCGTGCGCATGTGTGTGTGTGCGCACACAGGTGCATGTGCGTGCACGTGCAACTGTTAGAACAATGACTACACTCGAGATCATCTAGTTTGCAGGCTTAGATTTTCAAGATCCACATTACAGAATAGGGACCATATAATTCAAAAGATCCACATTGTAGTACTATCCTTAAAATGGATCAATGTCTATTAAAAGTAGGTAGCTCTAAGAGACCATCTAATTCACAAGCTCATATTTTCAAGATCAAGATTGTAGACTTGGGACCATCTTATTTGCAAGATCCATGTTGTAGTTTGAAATGTACTGATGCCTATTATTGGGTAGTATCAAAGTTCATTTGGACAATTAAAGCTATCGGGATTGCGTTTAAACACTAAGAGCGGTCATGACCATCTAAATTCTCTGCCTCAGATTAGACCATTATAACAATTACTAAGCACTCAAGATCATCTAATTCAGAGGCTCAGATTAGAGTTGAGTTAGAATCAAAGTGTAAGAACAATAGGAAGTCAAACTGTTATAATTTTCAAATTTCTAGTTATAGTGCCATTCAAAATGGTTACAATTGTCAATTTTTAGTTTGCTTGCCATTGAATTATTATGATCTTATCTCTAATGATCGATAAATTCTTCCATGGCAACCATCCAATCACATGTCATGGGATTTGGATTCTGAGAAATATACACCAATGGCTAGATGATGATGTATATGAGCACCTAAGCTAGGCTAGGCTACCAGTAATGTGGGTGCTGGCTGGAATATTTGATTGGGACTCACCACGTGCCATCGCTCCCCCCCTCATCCCAACAAGGTGTCATTTAAAGAGGTTCCAGTATCACGATTTGTGATCATAGCAAATCCAACAGTGGATTGTGTGATCATAGCAGTGATAGCCACCTAGAATCCCCCTAGAATCGCACCAAATGAAATAAGAAATGAAGGGGAAAAGAGGAGGAGGGTGGCAAGTCCTCCAACCCTAGCTATATAAAGGCCTTAACGGGAGAGAAACAATTTGCCACACACACTAAAATCCCTCTCCTACCCCCTTCCACCCCTATGATGAATCTTTTGCTACAACCCTAACGCCCCTTCTGCATAATGTTGGCCAATCATGGACCCATTGTTTGCCTTGGCTCTCCATCCTGCAAATACTCCACCAACCATATCCAACCCAAACCAATAGGTAGCTGATTCAACTAGTTGACTTGGTTTATTGGTAGGTCCAACTGACTTGGTCAAAAATTGACCTAACCAAGAGGTTAGATCTATTGACTACCAATACCACTTTTGGAGGCCTTTCCAAGCATCTCATCTTGGTGTAGATTTAATCCATACCTACTATTGTTAGTGTTTGCAAACAACCACCCTAATTTGTTGTTGATTGCCTCAGCCTAAGGTCTATGATAGCTACAAATCATATTCGCCTACCCCTACCTAATCCCTAGATCTAGTACTGCTTTATCCTCCTCATTTGGGGACTCACATGTGGGGTCAGTGATGCCTAATAGGACGAGCATGCTAAGACCACAACCCCATCTTAGAGGATGAACATGGCATATTGAACATTCCAATTTAAGGAGCAACAACTAGAGAGGATATTCATAGAGTTGTAGGTTGTAGAAGTTGAGGCCTAGTCTATAGGTTGTAGAGACTAAGACCTAGTAAAAGGAATTTACACACTTTGAGTGAGATAGGCCAGTTCCAGTAACAAAGTCACCTCAAGGATAAGTGCAACCGAATCACAAAATGAGAGGACACAAAAGTGAAGAGAGTTTTTGATCAATATTAGCCCTCAAACACACCAATCCAAAGCATCTCATCCAAACTAGTTTGTTGTGTTGACAAAAGTTAATGAAACTCTGTGCACACAAGTCTTAAAAGGAGTCACAACGGTAACATTGTCTCTACCAAGATCCATCTTTTGCATACATGGTTAGAGGAAGAGATACAGTAAAGGTAGGAATCTATTTGTTGTGCTCCCTTTCTAAACCCTATGCGCGGCATGTGGATGCAACCTATGTGCTGCATTTAACATGACCAGGTATGAAAAGCACTCACGTGCCTCCCCAATAGAGATCATTGTGCAAGGGATGTGAGACATTCTGGTCTTGTTGGCCCTACTAAGGGACTATGGGGAGATGGCTAGTTTTCTGGTCCAAAGGGCCTTCCATGTTTTTTGTTTGTATTTGGTCAGGATGACTTTGATAAGGAGGTCATTACTGTTTGAAAATGACAATAAGACCGAGTCCCCATGCATTGGAGCATCATGGGAGCTAACTGGAAATATATGGGAGTAAAAATGGTGGAACCTACCTATTGGAACTTGATCAAGGCCCCATGGTGGGCTGGATTTCTCTCATAGCTCTGCCTACTAGGTCATTGCAACCGCATGTAAGGGTTCATCCCACTCACCTACGCACTCTTGAACTTGCCACCTAGTGCTACCCAAACCATGACAATTCCCATCGACTGCCTCCCATGGTGCTACCCGAACCTAGATAGCAACCTTGTTGAGTGTCTTCCACATAACTCCTACAGATAGTAGCAACCCATGGATTCTCAGGCCCTTGTAGCCCTTAAAGCAGTGTCCATGGCCATTGGGTTGTGTATCCAACAATGGATGGGGATGATGCAAACACTCACTACTGAGGCCATGAAACCTACAATTTTCTCCTTCAAAGTTGTCCTACAACACTCAGATAGTGACGAGGACTACACAGAATCGGAAGGAGACTTCATGGACAAAGACACAACAGATACATGCATGGGTGGTGCAAACAACAAGTATACTAGTTGATGCTAGTTGCAATTGGAAAGCATTCCATACAACATGTGTATGGGGTATGGTATGTGAAGCCTTGGTTGCTGCACCTTAGGTGGAATTTCTTTGATTATGTGGGCAACGACAATGTGAGGTTTGAAGCAGCAGTGAGGCTACCCAAAGAATTGTACTGATTTGTTTGTGACTTGTTGAGGGATGAACTTTCCCAAAAACTAGAGAGTTGTACTGCTTTGTGTGTGACTTGTTGAGGGATGGCCTTTTCCAAAAACCTATCCCGCAATTGTCGAAAATCATTCCTACTAGAGTCTTCACGGTGGAAAAAAGGTGGCCATATGCTTTGCATTAGTTGGCACAAGGATGATTATGGAGTGGGAAACTCCATAGTTTGGAAAATCATGCTGGAGTTTGTGAATGCCTTGAACAAGAATATGATGGCATTTATAAACGTGTGCACAAGAGAGGCAGCCATGTAAGAGGTTTCTAGGCTCTCAGAGATTTCCCAAGCTATTGACAACGCACACTCATTGAGCTCGAGTTGCCTCCAAGGGAATGGCGCATAGCTTAGAGGGACTGCAAACATGGGTACTCCATGTCCTTGCAAAGAGTCATGGATGTGAACATGTGCTTCATTAAATATCCTCATGGGATGGGGAGGGTCCGTGAATGAACTTCGGCTTTTTGAGGATTTCAACTCTATACCATCTAGCTGAAAGGGGCCAAAACTTGAATGGTCCTACATTTGTTGATGGAGATATTGAGGTCTATGATTACATACTTGGTGATTGAAGATACACATCCCTTCCTTAGCTTGTGATTCCCTTCGCAACACCAGATAGTAAGAGGTTGAGGGACTTCAACTTCATCCACTCCTTGATCAAGAATGTGGTGGAAAGGGCTTTTGGAAGACTTTAAACTATATGGCCATTTCTTCATAATCCGGTTTGTGGGCCACACGTGAACTCTTGCTAGAGATTGTTGCACAACATTTGCTTGGACTGTGGACATAGCCGACAATTTTTTGTCGGACGTCAATGTTCAGTTCAACAATGAGGCTATGCAGTATGAGGGGGGAGAAGAGTGAGTGGGAGTTCTATATGAACGACATGGGAATGGACACTCCACACTAGGATCGAGCAACGGAGCCAGGAGGAGCGGGAATGAGGGAGGACACGTGGAGTCAAACCCACGGCCTTGAAGGGATGATATGATATGATGTGTGATGGATGCCAATGAAAGGTTTAAGAGGAATGAACTTGTTATTTGGAACAGTTGTGGAGTTGCGGGAGCAATGGAGCCATCGAAGGAGCAGAGGCAAGCGATGACGACTAAGGCATTCTTCATCTTTCTCTTCCTCCGCGAACTGTGGAGTTCATTGCAAATTCAGTTCTTGATTGCTGCGCATTCATCCTCCAAAGACCCGCCACTTCCAGAATTTTGCAGCATTTTGGCAGCACAGGACAAGGTTTGATGGGATTCGGAAATCCACATTTGGTCGATTGCAAGCGCTTACGCCATTCCTGCGCATCTTCCTACCCTTGTCCCCCGTCAATCGCTGTCTCTAAGGACTGGATCATTTCCTTCTAAGGATCTAGAGTTCGCAAATGCGGTGCTGATCGTTGCCAGCTGTATTCGGCAGCGAAAATTATCCCGCAATGGCAGCGATTGGCTCGTTCACTAGTGTTACCTTTGCTGGTAGTTCCCATCCCAGCCTCCGCTATCGCATAACGACATCTTCCGAGAGTCCCCACCCGTTTTGCGGCTGTTTTTTCAGAGGATATCAAGACAGAAGCTTATCAGTGAATACAGTTTCTCGAGCACCTTTTCACTCCAGAATTCTGTGCATTTGTAAGAGCAGTCTCGAGGCAGCAACTGAGAATGTTGTGAACGTTAAGCTAGTCCTACCGGAAGATTCAGACCGATCATTGTCTCACGCTAGTGTAGAATCTATCTGCGATGTTGGCAGTGGCAGCTCGAAGCAGAGAGGGTTGCCTCATGGCCTGGATGCACGATTTCTACCTAGTCACGTGGCGATTATCATGGATGGGAATTCAAGATGGGCTAAGAGAAGAGGGTTGGCTCGGTATGCTGGACACGAGGCAGGAATCATGGCGTTGAAAGAGGTAGTTCGGTTGTCTTGTTTATGGGGTATCCAAGCTCTGACGGTATTCGCCTTCTCTACTGAGAATTGGCTTCGTCCAAAGGTGGGTATGATTTTGCAGGTGTGCACTATTTAGCTTTAGGAATCCATATCTTTAGATTACCCTGTTACTGTGTCCGACAGTCTCTCTCTTTCTCTCTCTCTCTCTCTCTCTCTCCACTTAAGTATCGTTGTAGTTTGTGTAAGCCTGGAACTTTCATGTGACATTTTCGTTTGCGTGGTAGGCGGAAGTCTCGTTTCTGTTAGGATTATTTGAGGCGGTGCTGAAAGAGGAGCTTGCAAATCTTGTGAAGTAAGTAGCAACTGTTAGCACTGCCAGTTCTTGTTCCCTTAAAGTCATCCTTAAGGACTGAGTTATGTTTGTGTATGGTTTTTGGAGAAAAAGGAGAAAAGGAAAGAGGGCATTGTTTCGGCATTTCAAACCCCTATCTTGTGCTTATTATCCAGGTTTCTTGGGGAGTTAACTAAAATTTCAGTAACTGAATGATGAAGTGCATTCTGTTTGATTAGAGTCAAGGATCATGGGGAAATCATGTAGGCACAGCTGCGAATTAAACTAAATGACAGGTTTAGGATGTAGGCACCTCTTATGTTGTGGCCCCTTTCTTTGACAGGGTGTGCATTTTAAGGAGAGAGAAGTTTTAAGAAACCAGCAAGTCATGGTTCCCGTTTGTTTTTCAAATTTCAGAACATTTTAAGGGAAACTGGCCAGGAAAATGGTGGTGGAAACTTTGCAAAAGTGGGCTTGGAAATGTTTCCCAAGATACTGTTTGCAGCTTTGTTTAATGGCAGTCACATCTTGCGGTTCTCGACTGTCCCTTTACCTTCTTGTCTCCCTTCTTTACCATTCCCTTCACTTCTCTTCACATTCTGGCATTCCCCCATTTTTATTGTTCCCATACTCCCACGTGCAATGCTTGGCAAGTAGTCCCCTTGTACATTGTTAGGGGCTCTAGTAAACCCCTAAGGATCTAATATGGCCTGAATCTGAAACTGAAACTGAAAATGGGAGGTAGAAATACACTCTGGGTGTGTGCAGGGACCCCTGTCATGTATCATCCATGTGTGTCTGTGTGTGTGTGTGAGAGAGAGAGAGAGAGAGAGTCTGGTTTGTGCAAGGGTTCAATAATCAGCTTGGAAACCCTAAAACACAGCACTTCTCAGCAAATCGCAGCGATCTTCCACAAAACGCAGCAGTTTCATCAAAATTGCAGCAGAGAAACTCTCTAGAAAAAGTTGCATTTCGGGGAACACAAGGAAAATGTGAATCCGAGGATTCGTCCGAATGGGGGACAGCAATGATTTCTTCTTGGGGAGCAAAACGAATTGGAAGACGGGGAAAAGGGAACAAAAAACACACACAGTAGCCCCTGGAAGGTTTTTATTTCAGAAAATCAATAGTTTGCACGCAAGGAAGAAGCTAGAGCAATTACAGCCACAACAAAGCAGGTGACTCTCCAAAAATCGTCCTCCAGTCTAATAGAGGCGTGAAAATTCCAATTGTGGCAACTCTTGCTAAAAATAGCGATCTGGAATGTGTGGTTTCCTGCGGGTCTTTAGAAACCCAGTATAGCTGCCTATGCTTGGGCATTGATGCCGACGTAAGTGTTGCTTTGCTTGCTAAGTATGTCTCCCTTTTGTTTTTCAAAAAGTTTTGTACCTCATTTTTCTTCTCTTTTGTTTTCTCTTTTATTTTCTTTGTAGAATTTTGGACTTCAGAACAACAAAAATCTAAATTAGTACGACTGGATATATTCTAGTTTTACAAAGGTATATATATTTGCCTGTCCTCTCCACCCACGTGTAGCTCTCCAGTCTGCTGGTTTAACTGCCCCCTGAAGTCTCCACTTAACAGGGGTACCTTCATCTTGATCTCCCTTAATGTTATGGCGGCTCAGGCCCGCGGCTCAGGCCCGTTCTACTCTTTCAGAAGGCTCACATGGAATGCATTACGAATCTTCCAATGCTCGGGTAAATCCAGCTTGTAAGCTACTTCATTTATTTCCCCTGATATCTGAAACGGTCCATAATACTTGGTGGACAGCTTGGGATACACATATTCCTCACTCTTCATCTTTCGAAGCCTAGCCTTTTCAAACTTGACCAATCTGAAGATCTAGCTGCTTCCGATGTTTATCCATAGCTTTCTTTTGTTTCTTTTGAGATTTTGCAATTGCTGTCATGACCTGTTCAAAGGCTGTTTCCGGATCTCCATTATATTGATCAGCAGCAAAATTTCATCTTTTGTCCTTAGGATGGGTGGGAGAATTACCTTTCCGTAGATTACCGTAAAAGGTGCCTTCCCCATGAACTGTGGACAATATTGTCTTATGCAAACTCCACCAATGGAAGATATCTTCTCCTTTAGTACTTGCCTTTGTCACAGCTGAGTCTACCCTTCATCTCCGGAGTGCCGACAGAAACTCAGTACGAAGACCTTTTTATAAAGGGATGCTCACTCTTGGTATATGAACAATTTGAAAGTGGACCATTGATAGAAAATTTACCCACATCATATGCTTTTCAGAAAACTTGGTCAATACTTGGGATTTTGATGGTCAGTCTTGACCGTGATATCAGCCCCCAAAAGATAATGCTTCCTGATGGTCATAGCATGAATTACAGCCAACAATTTCTTTTCTCAAGTCTGCAAGTGCTTTTCGGCATCTCACAACCTCCTACTTTCTTAGGCCACCATGCCCCTCGTTATGCAGAGCAGCTCCGATACAATCCCCACATGCTTAACAGTCCACATCAAACGGTTAATACAAATCAGAATGACAAGGATGGGCTCAGTGGTCAATTTCTCCTTAAGAGTGTTGAAGGCTGTTCTGTGACATTCCCCCCATCTGCAACAGTATTTTTCTAGTCAAATCATGGAGTGGTACTGCAATATCAGCAAAATGTTTGATACACGCCTGTAATAAGAACATAGACCTAAAAAAGTGTGTATTTCATGTACGATCTTCAAATTAGGCCATTTGTGTATAGCTTGGATCTTTGTAGGATCCATCTTGCATCCCATTCTTAGAATTAATGAGACCAAGATATTGAATCTTATTTAGGAAAAACTCACTTTTCTTGCCATTAACATACAGCTTATGGTTGCAAAGTCCCCTGGGAAAGTGTGGCGGAATGCTGCCTATCTATGCTCATCTATAGATTTGGAAACATAATAACGTCATTAAAAAAAGTGCCGGTAAAATGTTAGTGAGGCCTGAATATTTCGTCCATCATCTTGTTAAAAGTGGCTGGTGCATCAGTCAATCCAAAGGGCATAACTAGAAATTCATACAACTCGAAAGTGGTATGGAAGGCCGTCTTATGCACGTCTCGTGGATGTATGCGTATCTGATGATACCCGCTCTTGAGGTCAATCCTGGTAAAAACTCCAGCCGGTCTACAGCATTGTTAATACGGTGAATGGAGAACCTACCTGTTCTTGATGGTCCTTTTATTCAATGCATGGTAATCAACACACATGCAGAAAGAACCATCCTTTTTTTGAACTAACAGGTCTGGGGAGCAAAGGGGTAAAGAGCTGGGCTGAAGTAGCCCTTTTGATAATAGATCCTGCACGTGTGCCACTATTTCCTCCCTTTGCGATCCACTCACCCTGTAAGAAGGTCGGTTGGGGACGCACTCCCTGGAATAAGATCAATAGTATGATCTTCTAGCCTTTCAAGGGCTAGCTCACCTGGAAGAGTATTTGAAAAGCAATCTCTTCAATTTTCAAGAAATTGAAATTATTTCTATTTGAAGAACTCAATTCAGCATACATATCATTCTCTACTTCTTTAACAAAACCATATACATAGAAATTGCAGATTTCATTAACTTAGCAACGGAATGATAAGATAGAATGGAAATGGTTTCCCTCTGTTCTTGCAACAATCCGATGCTTCTTTTCCCTATGATCCAAAATGGTTCCATTGCCGGGATCGTCACCATCTTCCTACAGAGGTGGGCTCTCGTAGTGTTGGGTGAAGGACACCTTCAGTGCAATTGTTGCTATAGCCATCAATCTCAGCAAGCATGTCACACCGTGAGAGGTCATTGACCATTTCAGAGCAGGAGGGGGACAAAGACAAAGCATCAGAGAGCTTTGAAGAGGAGCACAGTACCAGCGGGGGTGATGACCAGCAGGACAGTGGGACTCATCCAGTCTCTCATGAGCATGCCACAGAGGACTCACAGGATGAGGTAGATGAGACAGAGGAGCTTGATCCCAATGCACTTTTTCAGCTACGGATGCAAGGTGTAGCGGGAGCCCTGTCGCAGTTGCAACATGCTGTCATGGAGATTATGCAAGCTCCTCCCCCTATGGTTGCTTCCCTTGGAAGCAAAAAGTCATCTCAAAAGAAACATAAGAAGCATAAGAAGACCCCTAGGCATGTTTCTTTCAGTGGACAGCCGTCAGAGATGCCCTCGATCACCCCTGTAGCGGGTCATGCCAATAACTTCCATTCAGTCAATCAGGGACAGCAAGCCCTTCCTCAGCCCACGATGCATCCAGGATATTTCGGAGGGGGATCAGTTTTTCAGGCAATGGTGGCACCATCCGTAGAGGCACCCAGAATGCCGGGTAGCTCTATGGGCAGCATGCAGCCGGGAATGCAGAATTTCCAGCAACCTATGATGGGTGGAATGCCCCTTGCAAATGCCAATATGATGTACTCAAACATTGGAATGCAGCGTGGAATGCAGACAGGAATGCCTGGGACAATGGGCAATACTTGGAATATGCCACAGATGCAGGGAGTGGGACCTGGAATGCCAAACCCCACCATAGGTACGGTTGGAATGGCTCAGAATGCGGGAGCAGTGATGCCCCCACCGTTTTTACAGGCCCCCATTTATGACAATCTCACCCCTAAAGGAAAATTGAAAGATTACAAGGAGGGAGGGGCAACTGTCAAGTTTGAGACTTTCAATGGGATGCAGGACAGGTTGAAGGCTTTGACATTCGTGCAACAGTTTGATGCTGCCTACTTAGGTGGACACTTCACAGAATCCTCCAAAGTCCGAAAGGCAGCCACCTTTTTGAAGGGCAATGCGCTCCAATGGTGGACCAACCTCCTCTTGCAAGGCAGAGCACCTACCACTTGGATCGAATTCAAGCAGGTCTTCTCAGCAGCATGGCTCACTACCACTTTTGAGGTGGATATCATGACCGCCTGGTACAGGTTGGATGCTGCAAATTGCAGAAATTTGGAGGACTACAATAAGAAGTTTTGGGAAGCCCTACTGCCAGTGAATTCTTACAGACATGTGCCGCTGTCCGAGCAAATTGAAAGATATTGCTGCGGGTTGCCAAAGGAGATTCGGGACTATTGCACGAAGACAAGGGTTTCCAATATGTCTCAGTTGGTTGAGAATGCCACTACAGCTTATGCACTAATGCAAGGGAAAGTTTCTGGGTTCAAAGGAAGCTCACAGGAGACAGCAAGGCCAAAGGGCAGCAAGACGGAATCCCCTAAGAAGTTCAGAAAGTTTTCGCAGCCCATGAAGGCAAAGTTTGTTGGAGGATAGAGGCGAGTACCGACCCGCATGTCTGATGAGGAAAAGCAAATTCTCTATGATGCCAACAAGTGTTATATTTGCAAGGAGGAAGGCCACAGGGCTTTTGAATGCCCACATAAGAAGCGGAAGTTCCCTCCTTCTGAGCAGAGTGAGCACAAGGAGGAAAAGAGGACTGATCAGAAGAATAAAAATCCCAAGCCCACTGCTGGTCTTTTGCCAGACTTGATTGGGGCTTTTCAGAATATAGATGCTACAGAGTTATGCCGGGCATGGGACAAGATAAGAGACCAGACAGCTCTGATGTTTTTCGATCCGGGAGCCAAGGCCAATTTCATCTCTCCAGAGCTGGCTGGAAAGTTAGGAATAAGGGCAGAAGAGATGGGTCCTTTGTGTGATGCAGATATGGCGTGTCCGGGACTCAGCCAGTCAATTACTTCGGTGGTAGGCAAGCTGCGGATGCATATTCAGAGCTACGTGGACACAGAAGAGTTCTATATTATGCCGTTGAATGGTTGTGATGTGTTACTGGGGATACCTTGGCACTTTTGTGTTGGGGTTGTTTTGGATACGAAGAATAAAACAATCACAATCACTCAATGTGGCAAGACCTCGTTCTGGATGCTAAATTGAAGGGAGAATCCATCCCTGTTGTATCTGCTTCTGCCATTGGCAACGTAATGAAAAAGCATCTTTCAGCGTACTTAGTGTTTGCATCTGAAAAGAAGTCAGTAGAAGAAGAGTCTCATTTTTCTAAGCTGGAAAAACAGCGGACAGATTTTCTTTTTCAGTTTAGGGACTGTTTTTCTGACTCACTTCCACCGGAGTTGCCTCCTGAAAGGCCAGAAGACCACACGATAGATATAATCCCTGGTAGCAGTCCTCCTAACCGACCTCCTTACAAGGTCAGTGCAGCCCAGCAAGAGGAAATTATGAACCAGGTCAAGGACCTGCTGGAGAAGGGGCTGATTCAGCCCAGCTCTTCACCTTACTGCTCACCAGTACTCTTGGTCCAGAAGAAGGATGGATCCTGGCGGATGTGCATTGACTATAGAGCCCTCAATAAGATTACCATTAAGAACAGATTCCCTATACCTCGGATAGATGATATTTTGGATAGGTTACAGGGGTCTGGAATGTTCAGCCGCATTGATCCGAAGAGTGGTTATCACCAAATCAGAATTCAGCTAGAGGATGTTCACAAAACAGCATTTCGTACCACATTTGGTCTGTATGAGTTTCTTGTCATGCCATTTGGGTTAACGCACCTGCCGCCTTCAATAGAATGATGGACAGGATTTTTAGAGAGTACCGAACCTTTGTTGGCACTTTCTTCAATGATATCATCGTGTTCTCTCAGGATGAGGCTGAACATAGGAAGCACCTGGCAATTGTTCTCGAGGAGCTACGGAAGCATAAGCTGCTTGTCAATGCCAAGAAAAGTGAATTCTTCATGCATGAGATCCATTTTCTCGGGCACATTGTTTCCAAGGATGGAGTTAGGATGGACCCTACCAAGGTAGAGGCCATAAGGAATTGGCCATACCTGAAGAGCATCCATGAAGTACGTAGCTTTCTAGGCTTGTGCTCGTACTACAGGAGGTTCATTCGGTATTTTGCAAAGATTGCATCTCCTTTACATGCCTTACAGAAGAAAGGGGTCACTTTTAGATGGGGTTCCAAAGAAATTGCAGCTTTTGACCTACTAAAGGAGCGACTCTGCTCAGATCCTGTGATTATTTTACCAGATCTTCGCAAACCGTTCGCTGTCCAAGTAGATGCATGTGGGAACAGCGTAGGAGGGGTACTTATGCAGGATGGAAGAGTCGTGGCATATGAGAGTAGAGTGCTCCACGATGCTGAAATGAATTTCGGCGTCTATGAGAAAGAGATGTTGGCTGTCATACATGCTCTTTCGACCTGGAAGCATTATCTTTTGGGTGCTGATTTTCATGTTCAGTCCGATCATCAATCACTGCGGTACTTTCTCACTCAGAGAAAGTTGTCTGAGAAGCATATGAGGTGGGCAAATTTTCTTTCTATGTTTCATTTTCAGATTGTGCATGTGCATGGGAAGAAGAATGTTGTTGCAGATGCACTCTCACGCAAGCCCACTCCAGATGCAGTGTCTGTTAAGCCACAAGTTTCAGCAGTGACCATTGCATATCATGATGAGCTTGGTGCCATGAAGGATCAATATGCTAATGATGCTGATTTTTCACGGATTTATGATCAGTTGGTTGATGGACAAAGGCATGAGCACTATACTCTCAAAGATGGATTTCTGATGATGCATGGCAGATTGTGTGTCACGAAACAGTTGAGGCCCAAAGTGTTGACAGAGAGTCATGCTCCACCCTATGCAGGACACAGAGGCATTGATGCCACCATCAAAGCTGTGGAGCACTATTTCTTTTGGCCATCATTGAGGAAAGATGTCGAGGCATATGTCAGGACATGCATCACTTGCCAAAAGGTGAAATATGACAGGCAGAAGCCGGCTGGACTGCTGCAGCCTCTACCTATTCCCGATCGACCTTGGCAGAGTATTGCCATGGATTTTATCTTTGATCTTCCTCGTACACCATCTGGACATGATGGGATATGGACCATTATTTGCAGATTTAGCAAGCAGGCCCACTTCATCCCGTCAGAAAGAAAATTACAGCAGACCAGATAGCGAGACTCTTTATGTCTCATGTGTTTAAACATCACGGGATGCCTCAATCAATTGTCAGTGAGACCCGCGGATGACAAGTCTTTTCTGGAGAGGTATCTTTGAGAATATGGGTACCACGCTGAAGTTCTCATCCTCTTTCCATCCTGAATCTGATGGGCAGTCCGAAGAAGCCAATTCCACTGCCCTTAATGCTATGTTTCGGATCAGCAATCGAAATGGGAGCAATTTCTGCCACTTGTTGAGTTCGCGTACAACAACACTATACACACATCCACGGGGAAAGCCCCCTTTGAAATTGTGGCAGGAGAACGGAAGGTACCTCCCATTCTGCATACGAAAGAGAAGATTTTTGAAGCGGACAGATTTGTGGAAAGTTTGGATGTTGCTTACCAGAAGGTCAAAACAGCCCTCTAGAAAAGCCAAGAGAAGCACAAACGAGCAGCCGATAAGCATCGCCGCGAGTTGCTCTTGAAAGAGGGCGATTGGGTGCTGCTGCATTTTCAAAAAGCACGACTCAGGAAGATGAAAGGCATGACGAAAGTGTACACAAAGCTGAAGATGCGGTATTATGGTCCTTTTCAGATTTTTGAACGCATTAATGACGTAGCTTACAGGCTGAAGCTACCTGCCACTTGGACATACACAATGCCTTTCATGTGAGTTCATTGAAGCCTTTCCAGGGTGATGTGCCTGTTGACCTGCTACATGAGGATCAGCCCGAGGTGGAAGAGTTGGATGAAATCTTGGTTCCGGAACAGGTTTTGGCACATATGGAAAGAAAGTAAAAGGTAGAGTTTCCCGTCGATATCTGGTGAAGTTTAGGAATTATCCTGCACTGGATGCGAGGTGGATGGAGGAGGGTGACCTGGCAGACTCACCTCAGATTTTGCACCTCTACCTCGACGTGTTTCAGCTTGCGCCAACTACGGTACAGGCTCCTACAGGTTCAGCAGAGCAGAGATCTGGAGCATTGCCTGGTGCTCAAGAGGAGGGTAGCACCTCACCTTCCTTGATTCAGACTGCTCATATATCTGGAGATCGCTTGGTGGCACCGATTGTCTCACCCGAGATGCTGCTTGCTGACAATATTTCTGCCGTGAGGTCTCCATGATGGGTGTTCACGACACTCGACATAGAGGATGCATTGATGTATGGATGGACTCTCGAGCTCTCCTAGCCCATATTATCATTGCAGGTTGTATCTTATAGATGATGTATATTCTGGTATGGGCTATTTTTGCCTATTTGTACTTTTTCAACAGCAACCTAGGTAGTTTGCTGTTTTAAGAGGAGGGTATGTCACGAGGACGTGAAAAGAGGACGTAAAGTATCTTTATAACTCAACCTACGCTTAACCCGGGGCTAACCATGGTTAAGTGTTGTAATGGTTTGGCCGTAAGGGACTGGCTAGAGGAAGTGCACACTTTCTAGAAGTTCCTAAGGGCAAAGTCTAGGTGCATCACTAGGTCCTAGGGCAAGGCAAAGGCTTTAAAAGAGGGGTCTAAAAGTTGGGCCCAAGGACAACCAACGTTGTCCTTGGTATGGGGGTTAGGCAAATGGCAAGGAGGAGGTGCCATTTGTCAAGCATGTGTATGCATGCCCTTCCCCCACCTTCCATCTCTCTCCCCTCACTCTCCCAGAGGTGTTGGACGTTTTCAGTTGTTCTTGTGAAGTTTTTGAGTTGTTTGAGCTGTTTCGGAAAAGAAGGTTCTACAGGGCATTTATAGGCCTCCCCATCCAGTCTGCTGGTAGGGAGAAATCTAGTCGGCTGGTAGGGGGATGGTGGTATCAGAGCCCTTTGATCCCCCTTGAGCCCATTTCTGCCACATCATCATCATCTTCTTCATCTTCTTCTTCTCCATTTTCCTCCTCCTTCCCAAAATCTTTGAGAGCTTGGTTCTCCGCCTACAAACGACCATTGCCAAAACCCTCTAAGCTGTAAACTCCTCTAGTATGGGCGAACTTCCACCTGCAAGCAATTAAAAAAAAAACGTCTCTGTTGGCTGCCATTCTCCAAACAGCGCATTTTTTCACCATTCTTCTATTGCTCAATACTCCCTGCCTGCTCCGCCATTGCTTGAGCCCTCTTAGGAGTGGATGGGCGATCTCAAGACGAAGATTTTGAGTCATTTTTCAGCTCATTTGGTTCAGTAACGAAGGAGAAATTGTCAAAACTCAGGTTCAGCCTGTAGCAACTCCCCCGGGCAAAAGTGCGCACCATTTCGTCCAACCTCTGTGCTGGACCCTCTCTGGTATATGAGCTTTCTTTTGCTTCAGAAAGCCCTCTTTTCCTTGCTTTGAAGAGTGAGCTACAAGCCCTCTAAGTTCAGCCTTTTGGTTCTGACAGTTTTGGACAAGTTTTTGAAGATGATGCTACATAAAATGCTACTCTAGCATTTCTGGTTTTTTGAAACTTTCAATAACTTCAGTACAAGTGTGGCTTCAGTTTTGTTTTGAATTGCTAGACCTGGTTTTGATTGGAAAGTATTCATTTTAGCCACTTCTATGAAGCATGTAAGAAGAAGCATCGTTGATTGAATATTGGTCACTAGTCTTTGCTACATCAAGTGCTCACATTTTGGAAGTCTTTCAGTTATTTTTTGCCTTGTGAGAGAGATAGACATTGCCCAATATCTGGGTTAGACCCTCTCATGGCTACCCTATTGAATCTAGAGAAGTTTAATGGAAAGGGCTTCCACACATGGCAGATGAAGGTGAAATTTGCATTGATGAGGGAGAACCTATGGGGACTTGTCAAACCTACTCCTACCACTTCTTCTACGGCCTCTAATGTTGGAGAATCCTCAACTCCGACACGACCGGTAAGGGATCCAGCTAGAGAAGAAAAAGCATATGGTATCATTGCTCTTGCTTTAGGAGATGATTATATTCACCATAACTCTGACTTGGGGTCTCCTTCAGAAGCTTGGCAGAAGCTTGACATAATTTTTGGTGCTAGCTCTCACATCTCTAAACTATCACTTAAAATCTCTTTCTTTGAATTGAAGATGGCTAGTGGTACTACTTTAGCAGCTCATGTCAACTATATGCGGAGTCTTATGACTCAATTAGCTTCTATCAACTCTCCTATTACTCCAGATGATGCTATGGCAGTGTTACTTAAGAGTATGCCTGAAGATTATGATCACATAGTTACCACTTTGAAAAATCTTCCTAATCCTAATCTTGAAGGTATTATCTCTGCTCTCCAAGAAGAAGAAAGACATATGGAGCTCAGGAAAGGCAATGACACTGTTTATGCTGTAAACGTCCAGAAGGGCAAGTATACCCCTTGCAATCACTGTGGAAAGACAAATCACCTTTCAAAGGACTGCTTCAAAATTAATCCATGCAAGCACTGTGGCAAGAACAACCATAATGAGAAGTTTTGCAGAGCCAAAGCAAAGACAGAAAATGCAAATCTACTTTCAGTTAATGAGCCTCCACAAGATGAGGCATCCTTTGAAGATTATGCATTTTAAATCATCTCTATGTATGCTCCAGATCTCTCTTTATGTCAAGGTACTCAGCCTGGATAGTCCTCCAAAATGAATGAAATAAACTATTGTGTTTTGTGTATTTTGTAAACACCTCTGGTCACCTTATGATGTAGGCCATGTGTATGTTTTGCTCCATGGTACCTCCTGCAGACATTGTGTGCATGTACATGCAGGGGAGATAACCATTGGAAGGTCTTTTTGTATCCCTTTTGTTTACCTTACAGCCAAGGGAACCCTTGCTAGCATGAGAACCTAGCCATAGATTTATCCTTGACCACCATGAGATGGCATGAGAAACTATGAGACTAGATGTATCCTTGACATAGCCTGAGGCATTTCCTTGAGGGGGGGTTTGATGGGATATCTCAAGGTGTATGCCTCAGGCACACCTTGGTTTCTATGTGTGAGTGCTAGAGGCACAGTTAGGTGCTCACAAGCACAGTTAGGTGGTGGAGAGCCACATAGGATGATTGAGAGAATCTAGGAGCAGATTGAGGAGATGATTGTGGAGCTCTGAAGTCATCAGTGATGTCAGTGAGCATGTATGAGGAGCCTACTTAAGGACCTCACTCTTCTTCATTCCATAATGCAAGTATTCTGAGTTTGTGTCCACTCTTTCCTTTCCTTTCAGTTTACCAACAGAGGGCTGGTCGGTTTTATGGCAGGGGGCTCAAAGGGGCCATTTGAGCCCCTAATGGCATCACTTGGAGCAGCCTGTGAGGAGCAGGAAGGAGCAGCAAGAGCAGCAATAGTTGGGCCTTATCCAAGAGGTGAACTAGGCTGAGGAGCTGCAGACTTAGCTCAGCAAGAGCTGCCCACCTAGGCTGGCTATATAGACAGCAAGGTGGAAGGGTTCACTAGACAGAGAGTTTACATAAGCTCAGAGGAGCACGCAGGCCGAGAGATCTAGAGATGCCAGGCATATAGTAGGAGGACCTTTTGGTAATATTGGAAGACCACGACACCTGACTAGTACTGCGTCTCATGACGAAGTGGAAACCTGTATGGATTTAACCACGACCTATAAGCTCCCTCGGCTCTAAGTGCTCTTATACGATAGTAGTCATTGCTGCCTATATTGCCGGCAGCCCATATGCTGCCCATGTGGCAGCCTCCACGGGAGGGCTGAATGTCAAATGTGCAGGAGACCAGTTAGCCAATGTAGGATCGTTTGAAAAGAGAGATTGCAGGTTGCAAAAGAGTCGATGGATTAGCCGTCATGTCTAGGATAGTAGAAAAGAAAGAGTATAAAGTACTTGTACCTAGACCTAGGACTAAGTGTCCTAGGTGTCACATAGGACTAAGTGTCCTATGTGGCCTAAAATGCACTAACACTACAAGTGCCTATATTTATGCCTATAAGGCACATACCATGGCCTATAGGGCATCACTAGAACCACCAGGAGATGACCTACAAACCCCCCTCCATGGGATGGGCTGAAGTACTCTGGAAATGTCTCAGAATACCTGGTATTTTCTGGTCATGGTGGCACATGTTTATCCAAAAGGATATAGCCACCTATGAATGTACAAGGGATGTCAGATCATGTAACAAAGGGAACCAAGTGTAAGGCCTGTCGAAAGACTTTGAACTTGGGACGAGGAAGTGCCTTTGTAAACATATCTGCTATGTTGTCCTCTGTGGGAAGATAGGACAACTCTATGTCTCCTGCTGACAACCGCTTCCGAACATAATGATAATGAACTTCAATATGCTTGGTACGCGCATGAAACACTGGGTTACGTGCAATGGCCAAAGCACTCTGGCTGTCAGTGTAGACAATAGTGGAGGATGTCTGGCGAAAACCAAGATCTGTAAGTAACTGTCGAAGCCAAACACACTCTACTGTAGCGGTGAAAGCTGCCCTGTACTCAGCCTCACAGCTAGATGTGGCAACTGTTGGTTGCTTCTTGCTGAGCCAAGAGATACATGAATTGCCAAGCAAAAAACAATTGCCAGTATGTGACACTCTGGTGTCGGAACATCCTGCCCAGTCACTATCCGTGTAAGCATGCATGGTAAGTGAACCCTGATCACCATAGAAGAGGGCTAAATCCTGAGTGCCTCTGAGATATCTGAAGACTCTCTTCACTGCCTGCCAATGTTGTGAATTGGGCATGTGCATGAATCTGCTGAGCTGAGATATCGCATACTATAAGTCAGGTGTGGTGTGACATAAATAAATAAGGCATCCAACAGCCCGCTGATAAAGAGTGATATCACATGGTGGGCTCCCATCATGAGCTGAGAATTTGAAGCCAGGGTCTACTGGAGTAGAGATTGGCTTGCAATCCTCAAACTGAAAACAATCAAGGAGCTGTCCAATATACTTGGACTGAGACATCATGATACCCCCCTCAACATGAGCAAACTGAACGCCCAAATAATAATGGAGCTGTCCCATGTCTGACCTGTCAAAAATCTGCTGCAAATCAGCCTTGAAAGCTGCAATTTGCTGAGTATTTGGGCCCGTGATGAGCATATTATCCACGTATAAAATCAGCACTAAAAAATCAGATCCACTCCCACAGACATAAAGAGTGGGTTCTGTGGGACTATTCTGAAAACCAAGGGATAGTAAGTGTGCATGAATTTTGGCATACCATGCCTTGGGTGCCTGCTTCAAACCATAAAGGGCTTCTCTAAGCCGGCATACCTTATTTTCAGAATTAACAACCTCAAAGCCAGGAGGTTGTGTGACATATACTTCTTCCTGCAGATCCCCATGAAGAAAAGCAGTCTTGATGTCAAGTTGGTGCACTTGCCAGTGATTATGGGCTGCAATGGCAATGACACATCTAATGGTAGTAATCCTGGATGTGGGAGCAAATGTCTCCTCAAAGTCAATGCCTTGTTGTTGGGCATACCCTTTTGCAACAAGACGGGCTTTGTATCGATCTATGCTGCCATCAGATTTCCTTTTTAATTTGTAGACCCACCGGGTTCCAATGGCATGCTTGCCGGGAGGGAGATCTACTTATTCCCATGTGTCATTTTTAGCAATGGAATGTAACTTAGCTCTCATTGCATCCATCCACTCTTTGCTGTCAAAAGCATCTTTATGGCACAAGGGCTCTTCATTGCAAGTTGTAGCAAGGAGTGCAAATTCAAGAAAGTGACCATGCATGTGTCTATTCCCTGATCTTGTCCGGGCAGCAAAAGGCTGATCTTGTTTGCTGTCCCTCAATGTATCAAGAAGCCATCTGGGAACTTGCCTTTGCTGTCTATTGACAGCTCTTTCTTCAATGACTGTAACATGAATAGTGGGATCATTTTGTGCTGGAAGAGAAACCTGCAAATCAGCATGGGGTTGTGGCTGATTATTGCTTGGTGGAGGGCCTGCAGGAGGCTCATGTTGATGGTCAAAGTCCTCTTCTGAGGATGGCAGAGGTAACCAAGATTCAAAGGCATCAAACATGTCAACATCTGGCTTAGCTTTGGAGTCCACAAGAGGAGAAGCTGAATGTTCAGCAAAGATTACATCTCTACTGACAATAATCTTCCTAGTATTTGGTTGATATAACCGATACCCTCTACTCTCCTGGCTGTAACCAATAAATATGCATTTGATTGCCTTGTCATCAAGCTTATGTCTCAGCTGAGATGGTACATGAACATATGCAAGAGACCCAAAAACTCTCATGTGTGAAAGTGAAGGCTTCTTGCCTTTCCATGCTTCATAAGGTGTAATAGTCTTCAATGCCCGTGTAGGTGATCTATTCAGCACATAGTTGGCACACATCACTGCATCAAGCCAAAATTTAAGCATGCATCTGGCCATCTCCAATGAATCAAACTCCTTAGACATATACTCTCCCCCCCTGGATGATTCATTCTCAACCATATTCAGCCACCTCTGAAAGCATAAGAAAACTTCAGATTTGGCTTTTAAAGGATATACCCAGCAATATCTTGTGAAATCATCAATGAGAGTCGTGAAATATTTGTACCCTCCAATGGCATTTGTCCTCATTGGGCCACAGACATCACTGTGCACTAGCTGTAATTTCCTTTGTGAGAGTTTTGGACAATTCTTTTGAAAAGGAAATCGATGCATTTTACCCAAAAGACAACCCTCACACACATGTTTGGAAACTGTGTGAGTTTGAGTACATCATTTGCCATCTGCTGTGAATGTAGCTTTGCAAGAGCTCTATAATTGAGATGACCCATTCTTTCATGCCAAAGATGAGTTTCAGCAAGCTGTGAATCTGAAATTGCAAATGCTTCAATAGAAAGTGCAGCTGAGTGATGATCAAGGTGATAAAGCCCCTTTTGCAAAGTGCCAGTGAGAACTATGGCATTGTCATCACGAAGATCATAAACTAGGCATCTGTAGCCATCAAAAATCACTCTGAAACCTGAAGTGGCAATTCCTGAAATTGAAATCAAGTTGACTTCAATTCCAGGCACAAAAAGAACATTTGTCAGAGTGACAGGATGGCTTGAAATGGATGTGAGCTGCACATCTCCAATTCCTTTTATAGCATATGAAGCATTATTAGCACATGTGACAGTCCCCCCTCGAGGTGCATCAGCTAAAGCATGAAACAACTGTCTGAAAGATGTGACATGCTTGGAAGCACCACTATCAAAGTACCAAGACTGAGCATCATTAGTAGTAAAGAATGCATCAGCTTTGGAGGGATCAAATGAGCAATGGACAGCCCATGCCCAATCATCCTGAAGAGCATGTGCATGTGAAGCATCTTCTGGCTCATGGGATTCAATAGCATGAGAGGCATTAACTGTCAATCCTGCTTTCTTTTTCTCCAAAGCAATGCGCTTCCTGCATTCTGAAATGTCATGTCCAGGCTTGCGACAATAGTTGCATCTTTTCTCTTCTGACTTATCTGCTGTATTTTTAGATGCATGGGAGGAATTGCAGCTGCTATGTGCAGATTTTGGTTTGCCCATAGGCTTGGAAGCGTTGCCTCTTCCTGTCAGGAATAATGGCTTGTCTATTAGCTCTACTTTGCTCTTCCTGCAAAAGCAAAGTAACTAGCTGATCAAAAGAATAGTGGTCTGGATTACCCATGGCCACTAATCGAAGGGTTGTAGCAAACCCTTGATATGTATCTGGCAGTCCATTCAATGTGGTACCGACAAGCTGTGAATTTGGCACCACCTCATCAATGTTGGCAAGTTGTTCCATGAGGTCCTTGACCTTTGTCAGGTATGCATCCATAGAGTCAGCTTCATTCATGCTGACTTCCTGTAATTGCCTTCTCAAATATGCAACACGTGCCTCATTGCGAATCTGATAGAGAGAAGCCAATTTATCCCAAGCATCCTTTGCTTCCTGCAAGATCGGATGTGTGGAATAATGATTCTCCCGCATGATAAAGCAATACATGAATGTGCATTTGCATCTCTTGCATCCCATCTTGTCTGTTCCCCGAGTTGAAAGAGTAGTAGCAGGAGTGCTAGAAGATGAGGCATCAGGAGTAGTACCGCCTGCAGAGGGACCAGCAGTAGAGGCAACCACTGTAGCATTGGCTGGCCTCAGATCAACCTCAGAAACAATATTCCACAAATGCTTTGCAACAAGAATTTTCATGAGATAAGACCACATCGGATAGTTGGTGCCATCCAACTTATCATCTTCTCGAAGAACGCCAAATAGATCTTGATTGTTCCCAGCCATAGCAAATGTGATACCCTGAAAGAGACTTGAAAACCCAGAAGCCTCAAGGCTATCACTACAAAGGCTGGCTGTCCAAAAAATGACAGCAAATATCTGCAAATTTCCAACCCGAATCAAAGGGCAAATGCAGATCTGATCCAAATGTGACTGTGGCAGGCAATGTTCACTGCAAAAACAGCAAATCTGGCAAAAGCCCCAAATTTAATGAGGGCAAATGCAGAAAAGCCCCAAATTTTGCTGAAATTTTGCAAATGTGACCCAATGTATGCGAATCTAACTCAATGTCTTGCGGAAAAGACTCAATGTCTGAAAATCTGACTCAATGTCCTGCATATGTGACTCAATGTTCTCCAATCTGTCCCAATGTATTGCAATCAAAAGAGAAATTGCAGACAAAATCCCAAAAAAAATATGGCCTCAAGGCTTGCAACTGCAGAATTAGGACTTGTTGTCCATAAAATGACTGCAAAAGTGCACCTGTCCCAAGGTATGGACCTAAAAAATGTAGGCTTTCCAATCTGTTGAAATGTCTTGAAATGATTTCAAACAGTAGAAGGAAGATAAGGAATCCTCAAAAGCCCCAAATTTTGATAATGTACTGTAAAGTACAAGCTGTATGGATTGCAGGTACAACATGCTGAGCAAGTACGGACTGCAGTGTACGGAACAAGTACGTGTAGTGTACGGATGCAGGTACCTGACTGTACGGATACAGATACGTTGTATGGATGCATGTACTATGCTGTACGGTGTACGGCTGTATGGCTATGCAGATTCAAATCTGTACGGCTGCTCAGGTACGTTGTACGGTTGTACGAAATGCAAATTCGAATCTGTACGGTGGTTGAAGTACGGAACTGTACGACGGTCAGTACGGCGATGCAAGTACTGATCTGTACGGTAGCGCAGGTATGGTGGCTTTGGTACAGGACGAACAAGTACGGGCGCAGGTACGTAACAAGTACTGTGTACAGAGTCCAACGTACGGTGGTGCAGATACGAAAGTTGTACTACAAAAGTACGATGGCAGGTACGGATCTGTACGACGCAGGTACAGATCTGTACGACGCAGGTACAAAACGCAGTACAGACATGTACAGCAGGGAGTCCAGGGACAGGAAGACGAGTCAAGCCTAGCTCTGATACCACTGTAGGATCGTTTGAAAAGAGAGAGTGCAGGTTGCAAAAGAGTCGATGGATTAGCCATCACGTCAAACTAGGATAGTAGAAAAGAAAGAGTACAAAGTACTTGTACCTAGACCTAGGACTAAGTGTCCTAGGTGTCACATAGGACTAAGTGTCCTATGTGGCCTAAAAGGCACTAACACTACAAGTGCCTATATTTATGCCTACAAGGCACATACCATGGCCTATAGGGCATCACTAGAACCACTAGGAGATGGCCTACAGCCAAGGCACATCAAGCATACACACATCAGGCGAATAAGTCTGGAGAGATGTCACTTTCAAAGAAGGAGAATGGGTCTGTTTACGTGTTATCAAGCAAAGGTTGAAGGATGGTGGGCAAGCGATGCCCAAGCTTTCCTTCAGGAAGGACATGTGAGATGAAAGACGTGCAATGATTTATTAACTCAAAAGCTCAAAGCTACTGTTTTCTATTGCAAAGAAAGGCTTTGTGTAGCAATGAATCCCATCCACAGAAAATATGACTCGTTAAATTGTTTGACTGGTCTAGTTGTCATAATCTCTCTTTGAAATAGGCATTGCTACATCAACTGAAGTGAAATTATCTCTATTGTCTACGGTCAGTACACTAGTCAATGGGTTACAATGCTGCAGCCAAGTCTTTTCGTCCTAATGCTGATACACTCTGTCAACTCATAGTTGAGGCAATTGTCCAAGGATTCACAAACACAGAGTCACTAGTGCAAAAGATTTCCATATTGAATGTCCTACGTAAGCAAGCCTAGGAAAGGTAAACTTTCAGGTAAAAATTTTAACAAATTTCTATCAGACTTTGGCATCAACTTTGTGGTTCATTGCTATAATGAATGAGTCATTAGTAAAGCTAATGCCGTTCAAAAGTTTCAAGGAGTGTTCTCTATCACTATGCGCCCTTGGTTTCTGCATTTGCTTTTTGGATTTCAGATGAAATTTGTGCAGTCACGAAGTTCATGGCCATGATGAGGAATATACATTTTTTCCCAGAGTTCTTTCCTGCCACCATGCATGCGTTTCTAGTCCAATTTATTAGCTTGTTACCATCAGCTAGCCTTCTAAGTAGTTGTACTAAGGAACATATTCGTGTGAATGCCTTACAGCAAGCAGCATTTCTTTAAATCTTAAAGTCTTTCGTTTTCTTACAGAGAGAATATTCAGGTTCGACTTGTTGGAGATATCAGACAACTCCCAGAATCTTTGCGAGCATTGGTGACTGAAGTGGAGAATAAGACTGGACAAAACACTGGCCTGAAGTTAACTGTTGCAATTGGTTACAGTGGTCGTAGTGACATAGTGCAAGCTTGTAAACGGATCGCTGTAAAGATTCAGAAAGGACAATTGGAACCTGAAGATATAACGGAGTCTCTCGTGGATAATGAACTTGGAACAAGCTGGATGGGAGATGCTCGAAACCCTGACTTGTTGATCAGGACGAGTGGGGAGCAAAGACTCAGCAACTTTTTGCTATGGCAGCTTGCATACACAGAGTTGTTTTTCTTAGATGCATATTGGCCTGAAGTTGACGAGGCCCTGTATGCAAAAGCTTTGGTATCATACCAGAGCCGAAATCGCCGTTATGGAAGGCGGTCTGATAGTGAGATTCTATAGTCCCCTTTTTTGTACCCTTCCCAGATTCCCAATGGGTGCAGTTCAACATTAAACACTTCCCGTGCCTTAATGGCTACATGCTGTTTTATACGTTGTGCATGTGGGAAGGCTCATGCAGGTGGTGAGGATGCTGATCACCTCTTTGAAACAAGAATTAAAGAGGAGGGCTGTTTGGTTATAAAACATCAGCTTGCTTTGCTTTATCATCTTTGAGAATTTGACAGGTTTGGTCCAGTACGTGTAAAGTGACTTAACATTATTTACTGCTTTTAAAGCAACTCTCTATCTGCAAAATGACGCCATTCATCAAGAACCAGCTGAATTCCCTTGGGATTCTGTCTGAAAAGTATTGTTAGACAGGGCATCATTACGCCATATCAAAAATTCTCTGCATCTCAGATATCTGCTGACAATGGAAGGTAGAATGGGAGTGTGTGTATGGAACTTTACAATAGTGCTTATTGCAAGTGGAAAAAGGTATAAAACATGACAAAATCCTTAAACATTGTGATGCACGTAACACTTAACAGATTGTCAGGGTTTAACCTTGCACACAGGTGAGCAGACCTTGAAAATCAGAGTTTCCTATATGGGAGTAGTCCAGAAAGGCACTTTTGAGCAGCAAAAAATGTTTTTGTTCAACCTTTTGCAGCTAAAGGTCAGGTTTTTCACACATGATTTTGGCTGGTCGTGGTTGTTAAGGGTGCTGACTAACCTTGCAAGACAATGAAAAGGGTACGAAAGTCTTGCGTAGGGACATCTTGAGACATGCAGGATTGCATCTTCAGACAATTGCCAAGATTAGGATTCGCAGGTAATTAGTCAAAAGGACTCTTGAGAGGGTTGTAATTTTGTAGACTATCTTGTTGGATTTTGCCACTCGCAACAACGAATCATACCTCACCATGGATCGCCACCTTACTTGGCAAGCTAGTTCCTATTTTCCTACAGGCCCTTAAGGGGTTTTTGCATCCACATAATTACTTTACAGGAACATGGATAACATGTGTTTCAATAGTACTTGGTCGTTCTTGTTGGAACGAACTCAATGCACATGAAATTGAAACTATGAAGTCGCTTCAAAGGAAGCATTCCTACGACATCCACTAACAAGCCTCGTTACAAACATTAAGAGACCTTTTATAGGTTGATACAACTCATTTGTATTTTATGGTAAGGTGAGACATCACCTCATAAACCTTTATCAAACTCGAAAGTGATTATAATGGTTGCTCAAATGTGACTTGAAAAGTGATCCTTTAATATTGCATCATAAGAACTTTGTCATTTGCTCCCACATCGAGGATTACTACCATTAGATGTGTTATTGCCATTGCAGCCCATAATCACTAGCAAGTGCACCAACTTGACATCAAGACTGCTTTTCTTCATGGGGATCTGCAAGAAGAAGTATATGTCACACAGCCTCCTGGCTTTGAGGTTGTTAATTCTGAAAATAAGGTATGCCGGCTTAGAGAAGCCCAATGCTACAGTGGTTGCCTCTACTACTGGTCCCTCTGCAGGCGGTACTACTCCTGATGCCTCATCTTCTAGCACTCCTGCTACTACTCTTTCAACTCGGGGAACAGACAAGATGGGATGCAAGAGATGCAAATGCACATTCATGTATTGCTTTATCATGCGGGAGAATCATTATTCCACACATCCGGTCTTGCAGGACAGCAAAGGATGCTTGGGATAAATTGGCTTCTCTCTATCAGATTCGCAATGAGGCACGTGTTGAATATTTGAGAAGGCAAAAGTCAGCATGAATGAAGGTGACTCTATGGATGCATACTTGACAAAGGTCAAGGACCTCATGGAACAACTTGCCAACATTGATGAGGTGGTGCCAAATTCACAGCTTGTCGGTACCACATTGAATGGACTGCTAGATACATATCAAGGGTTTGCTACAACCCTTCGATTAGTGGCCATGGGTAATCCAGACCACTATTCTTTTGATCAGCTAGTTACTTTGCTTTTGCAGGAAGAGCAAAGTAGAGCTAATAGACAAGCCATTATTCCTGATCATGCATTTGCTTCAAGCAGACAGGAAGAGGCAAGGATTCCAAGCCTATGGGCAAACCAAAATCTGCACATAGCAGCTGCAATTCCTCCCATGCATCTAAAAATACAGTAGATAAGTCAGAAGAGAAAAGATGCAACTATTGTCGCAAGTGGGCAAGTTTTAAGGAGAAGAGTGTAGTACACTGAGAGAGGATGTGCACATTTTTCGAGCAAAAACCTACGAGCAAAAAAGTCCGAGCGATAGTTTTTGACACCAACCATGCTTATATATTTCTATGGGACATAAAGAGTGGGTTTTGTGGGACTATTCTGAAAACCAAGGGATAGTAAGTGTGCATGAATTTTGGCATACCATGCCTTGGGTGCCTGCTTAAAACCATAAAGGGCTTCTCTAAGTTAGCATACCTTATTTTCAGAATTAACAACCTCAAAGCCAGGAGGTTGTGTGACATATACTTCTTCCTGCAGATCCCCATGAAGAAAAGCAGTCTTGATGTCAAGTTGGTGCACTTGCCAGTGATTATGGGCTGCAATGGCAATGACACATCTAATGGTAGTAATCGTGGATGTGGGAGCAAATGTCTCCTCAAAGTCAATGCCTTGTTGTTGGGCATACCCTTTTGTAACAAGACGGGCTTTGTATCGATCTATGCTGCCATCAGATTTCCTTTTTAATTTGTAGACCCACCGGGTTCCAATGGCATGCTTGCCGGGAGGGAGATATTTATTCCCATGTGTCATTTTTAGCAATGGAATGTAACTCAGCTCTCATTGCATCCATCCACTCTTTGCTGTCAAAAGCATCTTTATGGCACAAGGGCTCTTCATTACAAGCTGTAGCAAGGAGTGCAAATTCAAGAAAGTGACCATGCATGTCTCTATTCCCTGATCTTGTCCGGGCAGCAAAAGGCTGATCTTGTTTGCTGTCCCTCAATGTATCAAGAAGCCATCTGGGAACTTGCCTTTGTTGTCTATTGACAGCTCTTTCTTCAATGACTGTATCATGAATAGTGGGATCATTTTGTGCTGGAAGAGAAACCTGCAAATCAGCATGGGGTTGTGGCTGATTATTGCTTGGTAAAGGGCCTGCAGGAGGCTCATGGTAATGGTCAAAGTCCTCTTCTGAGGATGGCAGAGGTAACCAAGATTCAAAGGCATCAAACATGTCAACATCTGGCTTAGCTTTGCAGTCCACAAGAGGAGAAGCTAAATGTTCAGCAAAGATTGCATCTTTACTGACAATAATCTTCCTAGTATTTGGTTGATATAACCGATACCCTCTACTCTCCTGGCTATAACCAATAAATATGCATTTGATTACCTTACCATCAAGCTTATGTCTCAGTTGAGATGGTACATGAACATATGCAAGAGACCCAAAAACTCTCATGTGTGAAAGTGAAGGCTTCCTGCCTTTCCATGCTTCATAATGTGTAATAGTCTTCAATGCCCGTGTAGGTGATCTATTCAGCACATATAGTTGGCACACATCACTGCATCAAGCCAAAATTTAAGCATGCATCTGGCCATCTCCATTGTGGACCTGTTTTTCCTTTTAGAAACATGATTCTGCTGAGGAGTGTAAGGAGTAGTGCATGAGTGAATAATGCCCCGTGAAGATAGAAATGCATCAAACTCCTTAGACATATACTCTCTCCCCCTGGATGATTCATTCTCAACCATATTCAGCCACCTCTGAAAGCATAAGAAAACTTCAGATTTGGCTTTTAAAGCATATACCCAGCAATATCTTGTGAAATCATCAATGAGAGTCGTGAAATATTTGTACCCTCTAATGGCATTTGTCCTCATTGGGCCACAGACATCACTGTGCACTAACTGTAATTTCCTTTGTGAGAGTTTTGGACAATTCTTTTGAAAAGGAAATCGATGCATTTTACCCAAAAGACAACCCTCACACACATGTTTGGAAACTGTGTGAGTTTGAGTACATCATTTGCCATCTGCTGTGAATGTAGCTTTGCAAGAGCTCTATAATTGAGATGACCCATTCTTTCATGCCAAAGATGAGTTTCAGCAAGCTGTGAATCTGAAATTGCAAATGCTTTAATAGAAAGTGCAGTTGAGTGATGATCAAGGTGATAAAGCCCCTTTTGCAAAGTGCCAGTGAGAACTATGGCATTGTCATCACGAAGATCATAAACTAGGCATCTGTAGCCATCAAAAATCACTCTGAAACCTGAAGTGGCAATTGCTGAAATTGAAATCAAGTTGACTTCAATTCTAGGCACAAAAAGAACATTTGTCACAGTGACAGGATCGCTTGAAATGGATGTGAGCTGCACATCTCCAATTCCTTTTATAGCATATGAAGCATTATTAGCACATGTGACAGTCCCCCCTCGAGGTGCATCAGCTAAAGCATGAAACAACTGTCTGAAAGATGTGACATGCTTGGAAGCACCACTATCAAAGTACCAAGACTGAGCATCATTAGTAGTAAAGAATGCATCAGCTTTGGAGGGATCAAATGAGCAATGGACAGCCCATGCCCAATCATCCTGAAGAGCATGTGCATGTGAAGCATCTTCTGGCTCATGGGATTCAATAGCATGAGAGGCATTAACTGTCAATCCTGCTTTCTTTTTCTCCAAAGCAATGCGCTTCCTGCATTCTGAAATGTCATGTCCAGCCCACAAACAGTTTTATTATTATAGAACATTTTGGAATCTATTTTGAATAAATTTTTATAGCAAATAAGAAAGTAAGTAAACATATGCTCGAAATTCACCTAAACCTTTATCAAACTCGAAAGTGATTATAATGGTTGCTCAAATGTGACTTGAAAAGTGATCCTTTACTAAATATTGCATCATAAGAACTTCAAATCTACATATTATCATTACACTTTACTAGTTTTATAAAAAGAGAAGCCTAAGCTTTGAGGTTCAATAAATAAATACATGCCTACCCCTTGGGTACATTAAAGAAGCATCTGTTCCTTTGCTTATACTACACTATTCTCCTTGACAATTGCCTACAAACAAATTTATTGCTATAAAACATTTCAAAATCCGTGTTGAACAAAATTTCATAGAAAATACCAAAAAGTAAGGAAACATATGCTTGAAATTCATCTAAACCTCTATGACACTGAAAAGAGATTATGATGTTTGTACAAGTAACAAAAGGAATATTAAAAGTGAGAGTTGACTTCAAAGCTCCTTATTCTCACTATAATTTGCTAGTGGGAAGAAGATAGTACCTTGTTCTCCATGAAGAAGCTTGTAGATTGGCAAAATCCACCAAAACCACTTCAAAATGTTAAGGAAAAGAATTTCCATACCAAACTAAAGACAAGAATTGTGAAAGCAATCCAAATATCTATGAAGGTTGAAAGATGGATGAAAGGAAGATGGATTTTCATTCTCCATAAGCTTGATCTTGAGATTGATCATCTTTCCATCTTCTTTCTAAGAATCTAATTCAGGTGTCTCCTCTAAGCTAGAGGCATACTAAATCATTGTTCCCTGTAGTCGCATTGAAGCTACAACAAATTTGGAGGAATACCCTCAAAGATCTTGTGAATCTTGACTCAAACACTTTGAAATGGAGAGGAAATGTAGATGAGAGAAGAAGGATGGGATTGTGCTAAAGATATACTAAAAAGGCAAGTTAAAGAATGACAAGATCATGACATTTAAGTCCAATCAAATGTGAGGAGGGACAAAGAAAGAAGCTTCCCACTCAAAAGAAAGAAGAGGTTCAAAATTGGGATTCCATAGAGGAGGTGAAAGGGCACCCAAATTTGAGGGAAGGGAAAGGGAAGGGGAAAACGTGGAAGATGAAAGAAAGACAGTCGTCAGATGTGAGAGTTTGGTTTTAAGAGATTTGGTTTAGGTCTGGTTGAGAAATTGAGTTTGCAAGTTTGGTTACACTTTTAAAACATGTGATAGGAGAGGTGAGGGCATAAGTTCGGGAAAAGGGGAGCATCATATCACATCCCCTCAAGCCAATTTAATATTCGAATTTAGTCACCTTATTCTGCCATATTTCCACAAGAAGGGCACTCTTATAGGGCATCTTTTTTAGTCAAATTATTTTGTAATGCTACATGAAAATTACTTTGCAAAGATTTGTCAAAAGTTTTTGCTTCATCAAAGTGTTCCATTGGTGACATGTCCATAAAGATTGCTAGAAAAGAACTAAATTGAAAAATCTTTTGTTGATACTTGAAAGATTTTTTATATATCCAAGAGATTGTTGTTGGCTTCTTTAAATGATCTTAAGTGGATTTGATGCTATATTGTCTATTTACGATTGATTGTATGTGAATAAGTCTAATTGTTGATATTGATGATGTACCTTTATCTCTTGCATGGCTATTACCACCATGAAATGTCAATGCATCTTGTTTTAGAGACTAACCTAATGAAATATATGATTCATTATGAAGTAGTGCCAAATGTTGATTTTCTTTGACATTTGCATGAATGTTGGCTTCTTGAAAAGTTGATGACATGTTGATCTCCTCTTTGCATCTAATTTTACAAATTTATTTGCTTGCATCTTGTTGACCTTCTGCATTGTCGTGATTGAACTTCACATACTCTGAAACAACATAAATGTATAGCTAATTTCTTCAAATTTGTAGTTGCAAGTTGATGACGAACAAGTCCAGTGGTTGACTTGTCTCCTGATAAGGCAAGGCACACTTTTGTCAACTTCGATTGAGACCACTTATCCTACGAATGATATTTGAAGTATGGCAGTTTGGTAGAATAGTTGGTAGCTTCGTCAATTTGTTTTGGTCTTACTTAGCTAGCTAATCTTTGTAGCCCAACTTTCGTGCTTTTGATTGTGCCTATTCTACTCTGAAATGTATGACGAAATTGGTTTTTTTATATTTGCTGCATGGCCTCAAAATGTGACATTCTCTCTTCATTTCATAAAGTGGGAGATATAGGTACATGTGTATTGGATTGCAAATGACATAGCTCGGTTGCAAGTCTGGTGATCTTTATGTACACTCAATGATTAGGGCAATTGCTGGTATAGTAGGCTGAATAAAGTTTCTTTAACTATCAGTCTTTGTCTTAAAACATATATTTACTCACTCCACATAAAATTCATCCCATGCTTGTTGATAAGCAATCTAACTTGGAGGCCTACCAAATGCATGGGTGGCATCTCTAGACCTTGTTATCTGTAACTCTCATATACATCTTGAAATTTTTAATTTTTCTCTTTTATAACTATAAAAAGTATAATTTCAAGCCTACCATTGCATAGATCATTAAATTTTGAACATTTTTCCTTTTTACAGCTCCTCAATCTGAGCTGAGGAGTAAAAGTTATGACCCCTTCTGCATAGGCTCTCCAAGGGTATTTTGCCGGCGGAATAGGGTTGGGGCAAGCTCTTCAAACCATATTCCTCTGGCAAAATACACTTAGAGGGTCTATTAAAAAGGTACTATTTATTTTTCTTAGGTCATCCCGAGGAACCGTAAAGAGGATATTTGCTCAAAATTTCATGATCCAAGCAATGGTGAAAGGAAAAGAAAGGAATTTTGAAAGTCATAAAATGTCATCACTTGGACATTATATATGTATATTATATAAAGGTATATTTATATCTATATCTATTTATCAATGTTTCATATTTACTTACATATTCCTTGAAATAATTTGGAATTTTTTGCTCCCCAAAAATGACTTGAGCCTATATATTTTGACCCCTCCCACCTTTTGTCCACTCGTCACTCGGGGGTTTTTGCTCGAAAAATGGAAACTCCCATTGAGAAAGAAAATAATTTCAAACATACTCAAGGTCTAGGTATGTATTTATTTGTTGAACCTAAAAGGTAAGGCTCTTCTTGCTACATAACTAGTAAAGTATATTCAGAATACATAGATTTGAAGTTCATACGATGCGATGTTTAGTGAAACCTCACTTTTAAAGTCACTTTTAAATAAGCGTTATAATCTCTTTGTAGGTTGATATAGCTGTGAATGAATTTTGAGCATATGTTCCCTAACTTTCTCTTATTTACTATGAAAATTTACTCAAGATAGATTTCAAAATATTATATAGTATGAAAATTGTTTGTAAGCAAGTTTCAAAGAGAAGAGCGGATATACGAAGGAAGACAAGCTTCTTAAACATAGTCAACATCTAGGTATGTATTTATTTGTTAGACCTTAAATCTTAGGCTCCTCTTTCGATACAACAAGTCAAGTACAATGAGAATAATTTATTAATATTTCATTTATGCATTATTCTATTGTGTTGGACAATGTCTTTTAATCATGTCATTTGTGTTTAGTTTGTTATTGTGTACTAAGTGTGTTTTGTATATAAGTTTGTATCAAAATTTTATAATATTTGAATTTTATTGTTTGATTAGATTTTTTGTCAAATATATTAATGCTTATATTTGTATTATTATAATTGTTTTTGTATTGTGTTTTTTAAAATGTTATTTATATCGTTTATGGGCGCTTTTATTTCACATGTTGGATGATCGTTATCATGGTAAGAAGTTTGAGGTTTTTGTATTGTTTGCTAATGTTATGAATATGCTTATGTTAGGTGAAAAATAAATGAAACTAGAGTGGGTGTTGGGATAAGGGAAAACGGGACATTTATTTTCAAATTGGATCTCCCTTTTTTAAGAGAAATAAAAACTCTTTAGCAATTGAAAGTGATCTCAATAGTCTTTGAAATGAAGGGAGAAACTATATGGAACTATGGCTTGATGTGCATATATATCCTTCCGCTCTAGTCTCTTCATCATAAAGCATGACAATTCCATGGGTTAACTAGTTTTTATGAAGCTTTTATGTGAGGGTGAGATGTCTTTTTAGGATATTGTCAAAAGCTACAAGCTCATGGAGATAACATCCTTCATAGCCACTATTAACCTTTGGATTTTAAAAGAGATATAAGGATTAGAATGCTAAAGTCTTGGAATCAACATTGCATATAATCTATGCACAATCTAAATGTCATGATAATCAAGAAGGAAAGAGGGAATGGCATACTTCAGAAAGGGAATCAAGACATACAAGTCAACCTTCAAACACTAAATGCTCAAATGGCTGAGAGTATTGTAGAAACCCTTTAGCTTCAAATGCAAAATGCAACTTTAAATGAGGAGATTTTAAAGCTACAAAGGGAAATACTATACATGAAATATAATTCAATTGGTGTACGCTTGTAGAAAAGAAAATTATGTGGGATTGATGAATGGCTAAGAAAAGTGGCATTGGAAGCATTGAGTAAGTGATTGTAGGACTATTTAAGAGCTCATCTCTATTCATGATAAAGGTTCTGGCATTGTGGGGGAAGAGTTCAAAAAACGAGTGATAGAAACTATTATAAATCATCCAAAATTTGATTCAATCAAAACAAAAATAACCTTTGATTTAATGCATAAAGTTGTGGAATAATTCACTGCAACTATTACACAAGGAGTGTGTGATATTGTAGACATAGTTGTGAGGAAACACCAACTCATATTTGAGAAGTTAAAATAAGAATGCCTTTCAAATGGAAAAATTTGAAGGCCCCATTCTACCAAATCTAAAAGATACTAATAAAGCTCGTGATGCTCTCAAATCAAGAGGACATGAACTCGTTGGGAGCCTCATCATGTTTGTAGTACCATAAGTGTGGAACTGCACGATCAAAAGATGGAAAAGTTTGAGATAATAGAGAAGAACAACTTGAGTTGAATGTCCAAAGAGTATTAATAGTAAGCCATGGTCAAGTTTAATTACATGCCTATCGAAGAATGCAATGGAAAGTTAAAGATTGTCCTAAAACTTGGTGAAAGTTGTTAAATTACACAGCGCAACGAAACAGAAGTTACCAGGAGGGTGGGGCATTGAGCATATCTAACACCCCCCCTCAATGTCCACCCGTAGGTGAACTACCTTCTCGGCCTAATGCCGAGTCTTTGAAGATGACCCTGAAGCTGATCCTTCTCGAGTGCCTTAGTGAAGATATCTACTCTATTTTGCTCTATTGTACAG
Source organism: Dipteris shenzhenensis (assembly GCF_047967505.1). Lineage (NCBI taxonomy): Eukaryota > Viridiplantae > Streptophyta > Polypodiopsida > Gleicheniales > Dipteridaceae > Dipteris > Dipteris shenzhenensis. The sequence continues at coordinate 47,726,900 of NC_141612.1, forward strand.
TAGAAAATTCCACTATCCTGTCCTTGATCAATTCACGCACATAGTGATACTGAATCTCTATATATTTTATGCGCACACGAAGCACTGGATTTTTAGCAATGGCCATGCAACTTTGATTGTCACACCTCAGCACAGTTGCCTCATCCTCTTGCACTCCCATGTGCCATAAGATCCTCCTTAGCCACACTGATCCAAGAGAAGATATCTGAACCTAAAGAGAAACAATATCCAGAAACTGATTTCCTGGAATCAACATCTCCAACCCAATCTGAGTCACAATGACCAGCCAAGGAAGTGCCTGTACTATAGGTGATGCCATAATCAAGAGTGCCCTTCACATACCTAAGCACCCACATCCCTACATTCCAATGATTCTCTCAGGGCTTATTGGAGAACCTGCTCAAAACGCCAGCAGCAAAACTGATGTCCAGTTTGGTGTTGCATAGATAGATGAGACTGCCGACCAACTTCCTGTACCTCCCGATGTCTGCTAGTGGTGAGGCATCCTCCATAGACAACCTCACATTTACCTCCATAGGTGTAGCTATCTCCTTGCACTCAGACATACCAAATGCCTTCAAGATCTCCCTTGCATATTTTTGCTGAGAGATGAAGATCTTGCCTGGCTCTTGCCAGACTTCAATCCCCAAACAGTAGTGCAGCCTAAGTCTTTCATCTCAAACTCCATGCTCAATGCCTTTCTAGTCTACTGGATCATGTGTTCATGTCACCTGTAATAAGGAGATCATCCACATATAGAACAATAATAGCAGTTTTTCCACCTTGCTTGTACACATATAAGTTAGCATCTGAGGCACATCTTTTGAAGTTTAATTTATGAAAGAATTCGTCTATCCGTTGGTACCATGCTCTTGGGGCCTATTTTAGCCCGTACAAAGCCTTCTTTGTATAGTTGCAATTAAGGATCTAAACCACAGTATTGACAGCCTCAGCCCAAAAGAGGTTTAGTAGCCTAGCACCTTTTAACATACACCTCCCTATCTCCACTGTGGTCTACATTCGGCGTTCAACAACCAAATTTTGTTGAGGCATATGTGGTGTCGTCGTTTGTCGCTTGATCCCTTTGCTCTTGCAAAAATCTCCAAACTCTGTAGAAACAAACTCACCACCACCATCATTAGGAAAAAAGGGAGCTCATTTTGGGGCCTTTTATGGTTTGGAAAAATAAGCTCTCAACTAATCAATAGAGGGCCAACGTAACATTGGAAATTCACGAAAATAAGAGAAAATAGAAAAAAGAAACAATACTTTATGTAGGTACAAGCGTGCTACATTAATGTGGAGATTGGTTTTTTATTCTCAAAAGATCTTTGGACATGAAGATAGAATCTAGTCTGACATTTTATATGACAAGGGCCTTCCCGCTTCCACCTTCCTTTGAACTTTGAAATGTTGTGCTGCCTTTCCTTCGAAAGGTCTACCATTCTACACCACTACCTCATTGTGCAGCAGCCTCTTCTTTTCCAAAACTACTCCCTTGATCCTCTTTGGCGTAGAGTAAGATGTTTCTTGTCAATTGTCTCTTTGCCCACTTTCTCTTTCTTGAAACTTCAATTTGTTATCTTGTTTACATTACTTTGCTGTTGTTACAGATTCAGAAGGTCTCCATGGTGAATAAAAACCATGGCCATTCTTGTGGAAGACGCTCTGTGGATGATAATGCTACGAAGGCAGAATTATACCACACATCCTTACCCCGTCAAACTGCTTCTTCTATTTCTTCGGTAGAAAATTCAAGTACAGTCAAAACGAAAGGAACTTGGGAAAGGTTTAGTGTTTCAAAAGGAGCATGGGTGCTCATGCAACCTAGCAAAAGAAAAAGACCCCAGACAAAAAACATTTTCTTGGCATCATGGAAGGGAAGAGTACGAGATTTTAAAATCACCAGAGGAAAGATATCGATGAAAGAAGTTTTGATTCAACATGTGTACATGCATAAAGAACTTGTCTTGCAAGACTATCCAAATGATCTTCCGCAACACAGGCCTAATTGTATATTTTTCTATTGTGGTTTTTTTCTTTACGAGGTGTATGGATTTTTAAGATGAAGCTTTCTTTCTTTTCTTATTGACATTCTTGTGTTGTTTTATTTCAGATTTATACCCTTCATCGTATGAGACATGGCAAAACATCGATTGTATTATGGGATTTATAGATGTTTTGCATGGATCGATAGGAGAACAACAATACCAAGGTCGATGTGCAATAGAGCTAGCTCAATCGGGTATATTTTTTACTGATCATTTTTATCAGTTGCTAGACAATGCTAACACACATGGTGTGTTAAGGAAACAAGACCTTCCGGCATGGAATTTAGTGGATTGGCCTCACCCACATTCTAGTGTTACAGAGGCATATAGGGCCAAGCTTTTCAAAGAAGTACAGAAAGGTCTGAGGCCTAATATTGCCACAAGGATAATAAAAATTTCTTTATGCATACCTCTCACAGTTTTTGTGGACTTGTTTATGCATACCTTTCCAGTGAAAGTTTCAAAAACAATGTTCACAGTTAAAGCAACAAGTTCGGCATGCATGCCACAATTTTTGGATAAAGGTTGGGATAAGAAGACATGTAGTTCAGTGTTTTGTGAGGTTATCCAACCTTCTATGCAATTGAAGTACATGGTTGCATCACAAAATTTTATTTTTTCTTTTTATTATAAGCACAGTCGAATGCTAGGCACAAAACTAGTCCCAATGGATCAAGATGAAGATTCTTTTGGTGCAGAAAATAAACTTCTTGATATTGATGTTGTTGAGAATGGTGATGTGCTAGTCAATATCTCATTAAGAGAATGTTGCTCCCTAGCTCAATTGTGCAATGACATTCTGTTTGAGATGGAAGGTTCTATTTCAAACGACTTTTTATTTATCTACAATAATAAAAAGGTACACCATCTGATTTATCCTAGTCTCATTAAGCACTGCTATTAGTTTACTTTACCCTATTGATTCATATTGCTTTTCTGCAGGTGCTCAAAAGAAGAGAGAGCTCAATAAAATGCAAAGACATTGAAAATTTGAAAATTGAGATAACACAGACTCCATAAACAAAGGTATTGTATTCAATAAAGTAAAATTTTGTATAGAGAATGGTGGAAGAGGTACAAAGATGCTTGGTGTCCTTCAATTTTAGCTTTTGCGATTTCTTGAAGCCTGTTTTTTGTTCCTTTTCCATGAGTCACTTCCTCTATAGTTACTACATCTTTTTTTGGCATTTGTGCAAGTGGTATCAGCAAAATGTCTCTCATCTTCATGTCTGTCATATCTGTAGCCTTGAGGAGTTTGTCATATTGCCATCGAACCATCTTTAAAGTACTGATATGCTTTGCCATGATTGTTACCCTATGGCTATGGACTGCAAGAAGAAATGTATCCTAGAAAAACTATATGAAAAATTATTTGGCACTCACATGCAATGCCCAAATGGCTGCCACTGGTATCCAAGGCTCTCAAAGTTCAAATTGTCAAACCTACTAAACTAGCCTTTGTAAGAAAGACAACAATGTGTATAAAAGAACACAATTTGAGGGATCGGTAATTTCCTTGTGCTACAAATCACATTTTGTTGTACATGTAAAATGTCTCCTCAAATATGTCATTAGACACACACACACACACACACACACACACACACACACACACACCCCTCTCCTTATCCCTATTTAATCTATTTCCTTAACCCCTATTTAAATCCCCTTCCCTCTCAAAGCCACTTATGTGGCCAAAACCCCCCCTTACTCTCCTTACCACAAACCCCCTCTACCCCACCTTACCACGTGTTGTGTGTGGTCTCCAAACTATCTCAGAGAAGACCCAATTGTAATCCCCTTCTTGTGACCATAATTTTTTTTATCGTAACGTAATCCCCAGCACTATAAACTTAGTCTCCATTGTGGCTTGGTGTAGATATGTAAAGTCTAGAAGGTAGCATAGAATATCTCATTATTAAAGGGATGGTAAAGATAAGAATTAATGAGTTATCAACACTTTGAGATGATAAAAATTTGTGTGTGCATGTGCTCATACACAATTTGAGAGGGTCCATGTGTAGATGTTAAGAAGGTGAGATTATAGGTGGCATCAACTATATCGTGAATGAATGTTCCTTTGAATTAGAACCTTATGTTTCAAGATACAATCTAAGGTTGTTTAGCAAGTCACAGGTAGCAAGTCATGGAGTCCCTTGTGTCCCTTATAAGGGTACACATAATATGTATTACTAAGTGTTTCTTCTCTATAGGTCCGAGGGGTCAGTTTAACATGGACATCCTTCAAGAATTACAAAAGTATCTCAATGAAGATTACCCTCCACAACCGGCCCCATGGCTTCCCTACTAATGACTGTGTACATCATGCCTTTCTTTTCACTCATTGTTGGTGTGTTTTTTTAACATTCTTTTTACCTATTTCTCAAATTCTTCGATAACAAGCTTCAAGACATAGAGAAAAAAGCAATTTGCTTGAAACCAACCTATTCCAGATACTTTGCAAGTTGCATACACCTCCCATTGGGTTATTCAATGCAAGCAACCTACATTGGGATCTTGTTGGAGACCTTGGATCTTGATACAAGGCCTATCGCATAGCATACATCGGTATCGATTGTGTTGATGACTTCATTGAGGGAGAGAGCCAACAAAACTCTATGTTTCCTACAAGCTTTTGCATCCAGAATACAAAACATAGAGAGGATGGGTCCCTTAGAAAGTCAAAAGGCAATTCTTGGTTGCTTTAAAAAACATAAGATCTTGTTAATTTATGCTTGTTTTGACCCTTTGTTGTTAATACAACCTCCCTCATTGCAATATGGGTGTGGTGTAGATATCGGTGCTTCTTCGGTCCCTTGGATGCTATAAATGCTCCAATACTCCCTGTGGATCCCCAACAAAGTTCCAAAGTTAGGAAAAGGATCTAGGCCTCATGCAATGCATGGGTGGAATGCAATAGGCTACCAATGCCATTTTGTGGTAAAGCAATTGTACCATTGGGTTGACATAGCATGCATTTGATACATTCACATGCACTGCTGACTTGGATGACACGATTTTACCATGGAAGCCCGAGGGGGCACTATGTAAAAACCCCATATAGCATGTGCAATCAAGGCATATTAAAAAGTCCCCTTACCTATGGATTTTTATAGCCTATATACACCCCTTTTGTAAATTTTGAGATGATTAAAGTCTCTCTTATGTATGAAAATTTTCTTTTTTTGAATTAAAAAACCCCTTATGTATGTATATTTTCTGTAGCTCCATAAAAATATAAAACTCCCTCCACCGATCATACGTGCTATCTTACATATTTCTTAGTTCCCCCCCTAGGTGTGGGAGTTACTTGGGTATTATAATAAGTGATCCCAATCATGCTTTTGGCTTGTGTCTATAGGAAACAATGGATTTTCAATATGTTGTGTAAGGGCTTCACTAACTCACAAAGTTTGGACAAGCACATTTTAACAATGCATCTGAGGCACTAGTTAATCTCCGATTATGTCTATCAAAGAGAATTTTGTTTCCATTAGAGATGTACTAAATATGCAAATCTTTTAGTTTTGAGCACTTATGAACTACACTCCAATGATGCCCAAAGCATACAAATGTGGATGATCAAGAGTAGTGATCATGTCTTCCGAGGATCACCAAAATTCGAGCAATTGCGTTCGAGCGAGGTGACAGTTCGAGGAGGACTTTCATAAAATTGACAATCTAGTGTGATGATTTATGCTAAAAAAGTAGCATGCATTGCTTACTTTTATAGTTGTTGTCCTATCCATGATATTGTGAGAAGTCAATTGTCTTACATACAAATAACAATTTCTAAAAATGTCTGGCAATGTTTTTGCAAGGGTCAAGGAAGAAGGAGGGGTGGAAGAAAGGGTTAGAGTATGTGTTTTTCTTTTGAAATTTCCATTTTCAAGGCAAAAACTATTGGGAGGAGGAGCCTTCTAGGAGGCCGCGATATCGCGGCCTCTTGGGAGGCTCCTCTTGTCAATTTTATTTGGGCCATAACCTGGTCAATCAGACTCCAGATATGGTCATGTTTGTAGTCAAAATGATCAAAATGATATGAATGAATCATTTATCATGTTATAGTGTCAAGATTCTAGAGCTTTAGAAAGTTTTTACTTATCTTTATTTGATCAAAGCTAAACCTTATCAAACTCTATATTTTCTTAAAGTTTTCTCATATAGAGTTTGGGTCCTTGGTTCCCTCCCTCCATCCCATAGTTATACACATGGTCATGGACATATGAAGGTGATCCATATTTTGTTAGCATCATGGTCATAAGGTAATCAATAATTTATTAGCTCCATAGTTTAAACATTTTATTCATGTGATGTGTACCAACTGGATCAAATCATATGGGTAGTGTTAAAATCGATGAGCTACAAATATTTTTTGTGAAAGATTTTTCTAAGAGGAGCTTCTATATCATGGGCGGGACTATTGTTTTTTGTATGTAGTCCACAAAATAAAGAAACCCATTCAACTCATGTGCTGCCTTACATAATTTTGAGTGACTACCTCAAGGTGTAAACATTACAGCATTTCCCTTTTATATCTATTGAATGATTTCTAACTTGCATGGATTTATTATTTATCAAATAATAGGTTTTCTCTTTGTATGTTGCCAATAGTTTTTCATTTGGGATTCATTGTGTCATTGCTGACTTGCATGGACTTATGAGTTATCCCCAATAGTAAGTTTTATCTTTTTATGTTGCCAGCAAGAATCATATGAAGAATAAGTAAGAAAAATCTCTAATAGTGTCATGTAGATTCAACCATTTCTAGTAAAAAACTATTGCTACTATAAGTTAAGAGAAAGTTCATCATAAGCATCACTTGAACTCTGGGCTCGCTCTGTGAGGACACAACGGAAGCTGAGAGGGTGAGAGAGAGCTTGAGAGACACAAGTTTTGGTGGGTGCAGAACACCCTAATCTTCTATTTCATCCATATATATATGGGTTTGAGTATTGTGCATAACTGGAATTAAGGTACAGTGGCCTTTAACCCCCACAACCTCCCACTTAAAGGCTAATGTGCCTTTAAGGGAGAGCAACAATGAGCGTACTATCCAATGCCCATCAATACATGACAATACTCAAACCATTGAGTAGGTAGACTCTTTGTCAACATATCTGCAGGGTTATCATATGTATGAACCTTGACAAGCTCTATGCACTTGTTCTCAAGTACCTCCTTGATAAAGTTGTACCTGACCTCAATGTATTTGGTCTTTCCATGAAAGAACAGATTTTGTGCTAGTTGAGTAGCACTCATGGAATCACTATGCTATGTCGATACACCTATATAAATCCCCAAATCTCTCACTAGCCGATCAAGCCATATAGCCTTCTTGCAACCCTCTGTGGCTGCAACATTCTCGGCCTCTGTGGTAGACAAAGCAATGCACTTTTGTGCATGAGACATCCATGACACTGCACCACCTGCAAAGGTGAACACATAACCAGAAGTGGATCTCCTGCTATCCACATGCCCTGCATAGTCGGAATCTATGTACCCAAATACATGCATCTCTCCTCTGCCAAAGCAGATACACACCTCCTTGGTACCCTTCATGTACCTCATGATACACTTAACTGCCTCCCAATGCCTCTTTTCTGGATTAGCCATATACCGGCTAACCACTCCCATTGCAAATGCAATGTCTGGCCTAGTAGCTATCATAGCATACATAAGACTCCCAACTGCTAACACATAAGGAACCTTGGCCATCATGGCCCTCTCCTCATCTGATTTGGGACTATATGCCTGACTCAGTTTCACATATGGAGGCAATGGAGTACTTATTGCCTTCCCTCCCTCCATATTGAAACACTGCAACACTTTTGTAACATACTCCTTCTGTGAAAGCCAAAGGAATTTCCTACCAAGAATGACCTGCAGGTCCCAAATCCTTCATGTCAAAGGCCTCATGCAACTTGGCCTTCAATGCATCAAGCTCATAAGTGTTCTTTCTAGCCAATAACATATCATCCACATAAAGTGCCAGGAATATCAGGCTATTATCGTGAGCCCTTTCATTGTAGAGGCAGTGATCAATCTCACTTCTTCTGAAACCCTAGGACCGAATGAAAGCATAAAACTTGTGATACCATTCTCTAGGTGCTTGCTTAAGGCCATAGAGACTCTTTTTCAGCTTGCAAATCAAATGCTCTTTGCCCTTTTCTTCAAAGCCTTCTGGATCTATCATGTAAATTTCCTCATGCAAATCCCCATGCAAGAAAGCTGTCTTGACATCCATTTGCATAAGCTCCATATCCTCTATTGCCACAAGTTCAAGTACACATCTAAGTGTGGTCATCTTCATAACCGGAGAGAATATCTCATGAAAGTCCACACCCTTCTCTTGCTTGAACCCTTTAGCAACCAAATGGGCCTTGTACTTAGGCACATCATCACTTGTGACCATCTTATAGACCCATTTACATGGCAATGCTTTCTTCCCATGTGGCAAAGAAACCAAGTCCCAAGTCCCAAGTCTTATTCTTTATGAGTGAACTCATCTCTAATTGCATAGAATACTCCCACTTGCACTGATCCTCGTGCATCATAGCCTTTCTGTAGCAAGAAGGCTCCTCGTAATCAGTAAGCATCACATAGTGTAACCCTGGAACAAATCTCTGAGGCGGTCTAGACACTCTAGGTGTTCTTCTCAAGGGCATTTCAGCTTGCTGTCCCGCCTGCATATCAGCCACATTTGGCTCATCACACCAATAGATGATCCATCATTTGCCCTTGATTGTGTACCTGTGGGAGTACCTGGTGGCACCATTTTTGAAATACCTAGAACACATCGCTCTTCCAAGCTATAGCATAAGCCCACACTTTCCTAGTTGTATCATCAATGAATGTCACGTAGTAATCAGCCCTGCCTAATGACCGTGTAGGCATGGGACCACATACATCTGAATGCACCAAATCAAGCCTTTCAAGCTCTTTCTTTCCCCTTCTTTTATGGGCTGATTTAGTTTGCTTCCCATAGAGATAGTGCTCATGAAATTCAAAATAAAAAAAACTCAAATGCGGTACATAACCCAAATGGCATAAGAGTTTCATTCCATTCTGCCTCATGTGCCCCAACCTATAATGCCACAAAGAAGTACTTGGCTGCTCAGTTATTGCAACAACATGATTAGACACCCTTGATACATGTAAGGGGTACAAAGTCCCATACTTGGCACCCCTGGCCAAAAACCATAGAGCCCTTCTGAATTTTCCAACTCTGAAAGCCAAAAGTGGTCTGAAAACTAGCATCATCTAGCTGACCCACTAAAATAAGACTCTTGGTCAACTTAGGCACATGTCTCATATTTTTCAAAACAAATGCAGACCCATTTGCAAAAGAAAACTTTATGTCACCTGCTCCCATTATGTCACATGCATAGTTATTTCCAAGATGCACACAACCTGTCTTTCCATGGTCATAAGTGGAGAACCATTCCCTATGGGGAGTAACATGGAATGAAGCACCAGAATCCAAAATCCAATCCTGGGAATATGCTTCATCTGAAGTGGTGAGCAAGTTTGCAGGTAGACTAGAAATGAAGAGAATGTCATTGTCACTATCATCAGTGACTACATTAATCTCCTCAATCTTCATTTTTCCTTTGTCCTCCCTTGGACTCTCTTCCTTCTTATTTGCACCCCAATTTGCATTCTTTTTCTTATACTTTTGCTCTCTTTTCAGCTTATAGCAATCCTTTTTCATATGGCCCTTCTTGGCACAGTGGTAACACTCAATGTTCTGTGCCCTAGATTTGCTATGAAACTTCCCTCTTTCTTGGGACTTCTCCCTGAACTGTGATCTGCCCCTTTGCACATTTAAGGCTACATGCTGCTTGTTGCCATCCATAGACTTCCGTCTAATCTCCTTGGCCAGCAAGCTACCCACAACATCATCAAACTTTAGCACTCCACCAAGTGTAGAGTTACTGACCAGTTGTACAGAAGGTATCCCATGAGGATGGCAATGAACATAAGAGAAATATCGCCTTAGTCTCTGCATTAAAATTCATCTTCTGAGCCTAAAGCTGGCTGAAAATAATATTGAATTCATTTAAGTGAGAAGCATTGGAGACCCCTTCCTTCATCTGTAGCTCAAAAAACCTCTTCATGAGGTAAAATTTATTAGAGGCAGTCTCCTTCTCATAAGTGGCACACAATTTCTTCCACAAATCTTTCGTAGTCTGCTCATTTAAAGATGAAGTCTAATAGTAGACTTTGCTAATGTATCCAAGTCATTCCAATCATCCTCAGACATATCTGCAGGCTTAGCTTCAATCCCTGCCAAGGGTTTAATCTACTTCTTTTGAATAAGAACATCCTTTATCTGTTCTTTCCACAAAGAAAAGTTTGTCCCATCAAAATTTTTAATGCTAAAAAACTCCTTTTCAGACATGGAAGAGGATGCCATGATGCAAATGAAACAAAATCCCAAATGCTAGTACCTGCAAAAGAGAAATCACACCAAATACCAGGTGCACCCAATATGTCTACTTTAATGAAGGATAGTGTCACCAAAACTCAAGGCTCAAAGCATCAAAATGCATCTGACTCATGTGCATATACTATGCATCCATATGAGCAAATCTGGCCCAAAAGAAAATGTCAACCCACAATGACAAAACAATGGCAAATATAATGCCAATAAGAGCCAAATGCCTCAAGCATAAACATTGTCCATGGGCATAAGCATCAATGATGTTTCATCCAAAAGATCATAGCACAACCTATGCATCCAATGCAATATGTCAAAGCTGTCCCTCAGCATAAAATACCATATGTGTGCTAAACGTCCATCAATAAAGCATCCCACAAGGCAATCTGGGCCTATCAGTGCATCCAACAAGGATCACAATGCATCCAAATGGCCTACAAAGCATCCACTGCAACCTAATGCAAACCACAAATGAGCGTACATGGCTTAGATTGCAACTAGAGTGATCTACATAAGGTATATCCATGAAATCATGGCCTTACGGTGGCGATGACCGCTAGTGAAAGTAGAACCTAGGATGTCTCAAAACATGGGCGTGACTACATAATCGAACTCAGCAAGACAATCTGCAAATATCTCTCTTCTACCACAACTCTAAAATCTCATCCAAGGGTGGAGTAAGAGCCAGTCAACCCTTGCGTTTACTTGCAAAAATGAACCTTAGGAAACTTAACCTTAGCCAAGGTCTTGGAAACTTTGAGAAATTTCCTTTAAAGAGACGACGAAAAAACATAGAGAATCACAACTCCCTCGATTCTTCACAAAATGGCAAGCAGCTTTATAGACATATGTTTCAAGCAGTCTTGGATCCATGGGATAGACAACTCTACAAATGCCATTCACACAAAAATGGCAAAATGAAGACGTTGGAGTAGACAGAGATTCACCACAACTTCAAAAGTTCATGGAACTAGAAGTAGCTTCTCAAGTAGAAGTTTTGGACCACCACTCTGGATCCACTGGGAGTGTCAAAACTGCAAATGGTGGGCTGGATATGGAGCTCCAACACATGAAATCCTTGCAGAAAATGAATTTTGTCACTTTTTGCAGGAGTTTTAACTTCTCACTAAAAACTCGGATGAGAGAGATGGTAAAAGTGAAAATGTAGCTCTCAATTTGGTCTACAACTTCCTTGAAGAGTTCAAGTCAAAATTCTATCTCTAACTCCAGATATTTGCACCACTACATATGTGTGTCTGAGAAGATTTGCTTATATCCCGTGCCTTCAACTTTGCAACCCAGCAAAACAAATGCCAAAGAGGATTTTGCCTCAAGCTCAGCTTAGTGTTCTTCCCTACATGTTAATTTGTCTATTGCATCTACACATCTTGCATAACCTCTCACATGCTTAATTGTGTTACAGCTATAGGAGTTTGTGACGAACATACTCATTTCTGAAGTCTCGCTTTTTATGTGAGAAGGAAAAAATATATGGGCAACGTCTAGATTGGTTGGTACATAAAGTACATCAGCTTGCTTACCCTACTATTGGTATATGGATGTTCTTAAAGAGAAGGGATTCAAGCATAACTTTACTATCGAATGACTAATTGAGCACTCTGTCACAAGAGCCCTCAACAATAATGATGCATTTGTTACATTTGCAAGTGATGGATGCACCGCATCAGTTCTAAGTGAAAGAAAAGATGAGCATCATTATTGTTTGTATAATGCCATCTCCAAATTGGCTTGTTGCACTTGAAAGGGAATGTGTGCAAGCATCAAATCAAAGTTATGCTTCTTCAGGGCTTGGAGGTGTAGACAGTCATTCACAAATGCTGCAACTTGTACCAAGATGAGCTTAGTGCTGCCTCTTCATTGAATGCTCCAACAACAAGAGTGCATGTACATGACTCAATGCTATGTCTAGATGAACATTTAGATAAAGGTACACATAATATGCTCATGAAATTATATTATTTTCTTTTGCTATGAGATGTACACTTAGTCCATCACTTGATCTTCATGTCCACACATGTGCTTGGATTGAATTTCATGTAGATACTTCCTATGCAGACTTGCACAAGAGGGAAATGATATTGAAGTCAATTATGTAGGACTTGGATGGAGAAGTTGGGCTTGCACATGAATTTCTTTTCCGCTACATGCATCTATGCCATTGCTCATAGGATTTTACATTTGGGGGTAGCAAGGTGGGAGCAAAGAACTTGCAATACATTCTTTTAATGGAGTTGTGCATACTTTTACCAGAAATGGTCTTTGACCAGGCACCAAGATTAGATATAGTAAATGCCCCAGCATGGATTTTCACCTACAAGGAAAAGACAAGAAAGTTTCCTACCATCTCAAAGAAGGAGTCACATGAGATTGATGTGGCATTAAGCCAAGATGGACTTGGAGGTGAATTGCATAATTTTCTAGTTCATGTACTAGGTGTTCTTTGGTAGGGCCGGAGCCACAGGGTGTGGAAATGTGTAGAAACATACATTCAAATTTATTTTCTTATGGTCTTATACATACTTGTAGCAGGTATGGAACTAATCTTGGAAGGGTACTTGTAGAAAATATGGAATCGATCTTGTAAGGGGAACCTGAGGAACATGTAGCGATCGACCCTATAGAGATTTCTATCTTCAAGCACTACATGCGAAATCTACCTACTAGTATCAAAACAAAAAATATATGGGCTTGTGCAAGATCAATCAAACTGGGAGTATGGCCTTCCATTATACTACATGCCCACATATCCATATACAAGGTGGATTTACATCTTTAAAACAAGTTTCAATTTTATCCCATCAAAATAGGCGACCTTTGATTATGTGGATAGATCTAGGAAAAATATAAGTCATTTGTATTTATTTGGAAACAAATGGTGAGGGATCATAGATAGAGCAGAAAGTGAGACCCCACATACTCGAGAGATTCCTCTACTTTGTTAAAAATGGCATAGGTGACATAGTCATATCAAGATTCCTATGTTGGCACCACAAAGAAGATTGTGCATTGCCATGCTAGGGGATCCCCAAAGTCCAGACACAGTTTCCAAGAGAAGCTTGACAAAATTCATTGTGTTTTTACTTTAAAAATATATTTCCTCTTGTATACAACATGTGGCTAAGGCAACCCTATTTTGGTAGAGTTAAAGATGAATTTGCAAGATTTCATCGATGGCTTGGCTAGCATTCCTAGGCATGTGCAAAAAATAACATTTGACAAGGCAAATGAAAAGGTGCCATAGTCATATGGTATCGCATTAACATAGATGCCAAGTGACCCTCATACCCATTGGGCTTGGTGTGTTGAATTTAACTTTCGGATTAGGCCACCCAAAATTTGGGACATTTGCTGCTATGGCTACTTCTAAGAAAGATTCAAGTGGCATGTTTTGTATTGTATGGAGGCAGAAACAGCCACACTAGATTGAATCTCATGTTAGGCAAAATATTCCAGAGGGCTCCCTATGATTCTTGCAAAATGGAGTGACCCACTTGGGAAATGGTGAGTAGGGATGCGAATCATTTCTATGTTAGTGTTGCCATGAAAACTTGGTGAGCCTCTAATTTTTAAATTGACTTTTTGCGAGTAATGACATGAGAATTCTTCAACATTTGGTATCCCTAATAAGGTGAATGAAGCATCAATTCTGTGATGTAAAAGCTACTATAGCGAGGCGACAGATTGTGTATTTGAGTTTCAAGTTGTGGAAGATGGTTTTGATAATAGCATTGTTTGAAAGAATCCATTTGTGGGAGGCTTGCAGGGCAAAGTATGCCACATGATAGTGCAAATCCTTTCCAAATGCCCAAGAAAAAGTCTCTTGTAACCATGCAAACAAAACTAGACAAACAAGCTATGCCAATACAAGCTATATCTTGATATTAATATAAATCTTGAAACATTGAAGGGATTGTCAATCTTATTAATGAATGTTAAATTATCTTAAATTCATCTCTTATTTGATTAATCTTGTAGTTCTCTTGTTGAATAATCAAGAATGGAGTCTATGAAGCTAAGGTGATCGTATGTGTCTATAGGAAATTCGTGTTTTTGGTTCAATGTGTCCATAGGGAATGTATCTGCTGGCAAGCCACCTATACATGCCACATCTACCTCGTTCGAGGTATCGTGGCAATCCAGTTCAACCTGGATCGAGGTCAGGTGGCATGTCCAGCATACCTCAATCGAGGTATGTGCCATCCGACAGGGCAGCCGACAGGGTAGATGACATACCTCGATCGAGGTATGCTGGACCCATGACTTGGCATCCCGCTTCTGTCGACATACCACGATTGAGGTATCGTGGCATGTCAAAACCTCCATCGACGTGGATGTACCGAGATGTATGGGCATGTCACAATACCTTGATCGAGGTATCGTGGCATGCCGATACCTCGATCGAGGTAGATGTACCAAGATGTATGGGCATGTGACAATACCTCGATTGAGGTATCATGGCATGCCGATACCTTGATCGAGGTAGATGTGCCGAGATGTATGGGCATGTCATGATACCTCGATCGAGGTGTCGTGGCATACATGCATAATACCTCGATCGAGGTAGCTAAACCCTAATTTTTCTTATAAAAGGAGAGCGACCCCCCTCATTCCGCATACCTCGATCGAGCTCCTCCTCATCCACCGATTTTGGATTTGCGGGACTTCGACGGAATTGCGCGAGCGACGGAGAGCCACCAATGGACATTGACGGAGATGGACGGAGCCGGAGCGGGAGAGTCCAGGTAGGGTTTTTTTTATGTAGCATTTTCTTTTTGGTAAAATTTGATTAAATTTTAGTTTATAAGAAAAATTATAAAAAATTTCTAAATTTCAAATGCATTTTAATGTTTTTCTGAAATTTATGAATTACGACATTTTTTATTTAAAATGTGAAAATGAAATTTTTTTTTAAAAATAGAGCTATTTTTAGTAAATAAAAAAACGTTCATATTAATAATT
The DNA here is from genome assembly GCF_047967505.1 of Dipteris shenzhenensis. Lineage (NCBI taxonomy): Eukaryota > Viridiplantae > Streptophyta > Polypodiopsida > Gleicheniales > Dipteridaceae > Dipteris > Dipteris shenzhenensis. The sequence continues at coordinate 47,742,374 of NC_141612.1, forward strand.
ATAAAATATTTATAAATTTGAAATGCATTTGTAAATTTTTTTTAAATTTTTGAATTACGACATTTATAATTTAAAATGTGAAAATTTTAAATTTAAAAAACGTTTAATAAGGCATTTTTTTTTCAAAATGTGAAAATGTTCTATATTTCTGTTTTTTTTATGTAGCGTTTTCTTTTTGGTAGAATTTAATTAAATTTTAGGTTATAAGAAAAATTATAAAAAATTTCTAAATTTCAAATGCATTTTAATGTTTTTTTGAAATTTATGAATTACGACATTTTTTATTTAAAATGTGAAAATGAAATTTTTTTAAAAAAATAGAGCTATTTTTAGTAAATAAAAAAACATTCATATTAATAATTATAAAATATTTATAAATTTGAAATGCATTTGTAAATTTTTTTAAAATTTTTGAATTACGACATTTATAATTTAAAATGTGAAAATTTTAAATTTAAAAAACGTTAAAGAGGCATTTTTTATTCAAAATGTGAAAATGTTCTATATTTTTGTTTTTTTTATGTAGCATTTTCTTTTTGGTAGAATTTAATTAAATTTTAGTTTATAAGAAAAATTATAAAAATTTTCTAAATTTCAAATGCATTTTAATGTTTTTTTGAAATTTATGAATTACGACATTTTTTATTTAAAATGTGAAAATGAAAATTTTTTAAAAAAAATAGAGCTATTTTTATTAAATAAAAAAACGTTCATAGGAATAATTATAAAGTATTTATAAATTTGAAATGCATTTGTAAATTTTTTTTAAAATTTTTGAATTACGACATTTATAATTTAAAATGTGAAAATTTAAAATTTAAAAAACGTTTGATGAGGAATTTTTTATTCAAAATGTGAAAAAGTAAAAATTAGGTTTTTAAAAATCATCTTTGGAAAAAAAGAGATTAAAGTTATTTTTTTAAATTAGAGCTATTTTTATTGAAATAAAAAACGTTTAAATCTTAGTTTATAGGAATAATTATAAAATATTTTTAAAATTGAAATGCATTTGAAAGTTTTTTTAAATGATTTTTGGAATTACGTAATTATTTATTTAAAATGAGAAAATGTAAATATTTTGTTTTTAAAATCATCTTTAAAAAAAAAGAGATTAAAGTTTAAATTAGTGCTATTTTTATTAATATAAAGAAACGTTTAAATTTTAGTTTATAGGAATAATTATAAAATATTTCCAAATGTGAAATGCATTTTAAAGTTTTTTTAATAATTTTTGGAATTATTTTTAGTCTTCAAAACCATCTTTTAAAAAATCATCGTTTATGTGGAATATTATAGATTATATAGTTGGTTAAGAGTTGTTTCATAATTTAGGTAGAGTAAGTAGGCTGTATAAAACACCACATGGGCATTATCCCTAAAACACCACACCACATGGGCAAAGACCCCAACACTAGAGTGGTTAGATGCATAAGCATATGGCTAATTGGATCTTGTAAATGCACCAGCGCATCGAAAACACATACGTAATTTATGATTGTCCAAAGGTCTCCTCTCTCCCCAAGCATGGGAACCAAGTGATGATCTATAGGAATGGCCACTAGTTGAGGTGGATTGCCCAACCAAAATAGATAATATTGAAAAGGCTTAATTATTTTCTCAAAGTTCTCACTTTAAAAGGTCTGTAGTGTGAACCCGCTCTCTTTTTTAATGTGTAGTCCGAGAAATACTAGATGCGCCTTGCTTGTGTATCGTTCAAAGTAATGTATTAGGTATCCTTCTATCTCCTCCATGTCTATTGCAAACCCAAGGCAGTAAAGCATTCAAAGAAGGTCTTATTAACCAAACCTCTCCACTATCTGTCCTTAGTATAGGGGCCATAAGTGGACAATGTGGTCCTTACACCACATGTGGAAAAGTTTCATATTGGATAAAAAGTGAAAAAAGGGAAACATATAAGGAAAAAATATTTGAGACATCTAAGTTTAAAAATGCAACAACTAGAGTTTGAAAAAATTCTAATCAAAATTAAGAATTATTAATAATATTGATTAATATTGAGCCACACATTTGGCCCATCGACCGGTAGGTGCATAGGATGATCCCAACGACATCCTACCTCATCAAGGAGTACGTACAAATAGTTTTCATTACGTAAATAGATTATAAGTCATATTGAATAGAATATTATTTTCATTACCCAAATAGAATATTAATTTACATGTGTTTTTTTTGTGCATGCGCCAGCCAGCGCACAGGTTCTAGCACCACTATTCGTATGCAGATAGAGATGCTGAGAGCTGAGATGAGGGCACTGCAGGATGCTAGGGCACCCCCTCACTTGGTTGCGAGTCTGGATTCAGTTATTGAGGCTCTGGGTCGATTGGACACAGTTGAGGATGTTGTGGATAGCTTTTCAGGCACAGGCTGAGGCGGAGATCACTGGTGGTGGCTTGGATTGGAGAGCCATTCGACAGTTGTTTGAGTGTGAGTCACATCACAGGCAGGCCTTGGAGGATATGTTTTGGGATGGTCACACCGAGGCGATGCGACCACGATCAGGGCTCCCCTTGCATATTTTACGTTATAGGCACCCCATCATAGCAGCACACATTTATCCGAGATATCTCGCTGCGAATGGTGGTCGATTGCCTCACAACCGTCAGATAGCCAGGTCGTTTGCCATGCAGCTATACGCTGAGTTTGTGCTTGGTCATCGGGTGGACTACCTTAGTACCCGTCCAGGATCAGGAGCGGGACATGGTAGGATGGGGCGTCAGGAGCATCAGATTGCAGGTGTTCGGCGTCGACGCGAGGCACCAGAGTTGCACACCATCCCTGCACCGGCATTGCGAGCGGTGGGAGGACAGATTAGGGGGGATGTTCATTCAGTGGCATCATCCTTGTAGCACATGGTCTCTGCCCTATCGAGATCTATTGCGATTCCACCTCCCCCACCTCGATCATCGATGGAGCCTCCCACATCTACACCACCTCCCACATCTACGCCGCCTCAGCACGAGTTGGAGGCTTGAGACACACGGATTGCAGAGTTGGAGGCATTGTTGGCCGAGTCTAGGGACGAGGTTAGTTATTTTGATTATGTTAGTTTATTTTTTTGTAGTGTGTTTTGAACTGAAGTTTTTTGGTTAATTCTCACCATGTACGCGACATGTTTGCATTGCAGGCATATCTATTGCGTCAGGAGATGGAGTCTCGCGTACGACTGTTGCAGACAGATTTGGAGGAGCAGAGGATTCGGACACGCATAGCATACCATCGTGCAGAGCACTATATTTTGCAGTTGAGGCATATTAGTTGTGATCCATCTCGCCATAGGATCGACCCCAGCGTGGCCCTATACCCTGCTCCTCCTGTAGATGTGCGGACTAGGATACCCATAGACGCAGCAGTCATAGCCAGGCTTCCTACTGCCACTTGTGTCCTTTGCCACGAGGAGTTTGACACCGTAGGGTGGTTTGGACTAGGGTGCGGCCACATCGCACATCTCCATTGCATGACCCGCCACATGGTGGCACGATCAGTGTGCCCTGTATGCTTTGCTAACATTGATGTGGCGACATACAGAGGACTAGGCATGGATGATCTATATCCTGGTCATCGTCAGGCTATTGATCCATTCGCCCGCGTAGTCTTGACAGAGCACTACAGGGAGGAGGCACAGAGAGCGTTGCTAATGCAGGAGGGTGTTGATACATCGATGGTTGCAGCATGCGTTCCACGACGCTTTTCGTATGGTGATTTCATGCCAGGTGACGAGGCACAAGCAGAGGAGGCACGCCGGATTGAGCGAGAGGCAGAGCTGCAGACATCATTGCAACAGTGGGTGGAGCAGCAGCTAAGGCGGGGCCGAGACCAGCCTCTTTCACATGTAGAGACGATTACTCGCGCTGGATTTGAGGCACGAGTATTCGTAAATGCACGGCTATGGGAGCTGAGACGCGCATACATAGAGGAGGCGAGGGAGGCAGAGATGGCAGCGGTGGCACGTGCAGCATGCCCTCCTCTTCATCATGATGAGGCTGGCCCATCTCATGCAGGTGATGAGGCTGGCCCATCTGAGCCGGCTTTGCCTGAGGGCACACAGCGGACGGTTGGGCAGCGGGTCATACAGAAGCCACGTCAGCGTTGCACTAGAGGATCATATGTAGAGATATCAGATTCGGATTCATATTGATTGTTTAGGCTTCACATGTTTCTTGTATAGGGATGCACTTTTGCAGCATGATGATGATGATGTACAGATTCATTTTGGTACTTTCATGATATTGTTCCCACTTTTATGATGTATGAGCATTTTCGTACTTTCATGATGTTCTTCACACTTTGTTTATCTCAGTTTATCTCAGTTTATAGTTTGTTTAATACATAAGGTATTTAAAAAAGAATGCCATGTGAAGTAATTGTAAACATTAAGCATTGAAAATCCAACTTTATCATTTTGAATATCATATTGAATTTCATATATATCAATGCTTGCAATTATTACACTAAACCTAAGAGCCGTGCGAAGTTTCATCCCCATGTGCGTATTTAAAATTAAGAGTATGATTTTGAATTTCAAATATCTCAATTCACACATCTAATACATAATGTATTTTAAAAATAATGCCGTGTGTCGTAATTGTAAACATTAAGCATTGAAAAGGTGCTTGCAAAAATGTATGCATTATACCTTCCACGTGGCGCAAACCAGATCAGTTGGAGACCAAATCTTGCGTGGATGTACGTCTAGGGTAGCCTAAGAGGCGTGTGAAGTTTCGTCCCCAACAAGGTTTAGGATTTAGGGTTCAGGGTTTAGGGTTTAGGGTTTAGTCGTGCTAGTAGGGATTGCTTCTACGTGGCGCAAACCAAATCAGTTGGAGACCAAATCTTGCATGGATGTACATCTAGGGTAGCCTAAGAGGCATGTGAAGTTTCGTCCCCAACAAGGTTTAGGATTTAGGGTTTAGGGTTTAGTCGTGCTAGTAGGGATGGCTTCTACGTGGCGCAAACCAAATCAGTTGGAGACCAAATCTTGCGTGGATGTATGTCTAGGGTAGCCTAAGAGGCGTGTGAAGTTTCGTCCCCAACAGGGTTTAGGGTTTAGGGTCCAGGGTTTAGTCGTGCTAGTAGGGATTCCTTCTACGTGGCGCAAACCAAATCAGTTAGAGACAAAATCTTGCATGGATGTACATCTAGGGTAGCCTAAGAGGCATGTGAAGTTTCATCCCCAACAGGGTTTAGGATTTAGGGTTCAGGGTTTAGGGTTTAGGGTTTAGGGTTTAGGGTTTAGTCGTGCTAGTAGGGATTGCTTCTACATGGCACAAACCAAATCAGTTGGAGACCAAATCTTGCGTGGATGTACGTCTAGGGTAGCCTAAGAGGCGTGTGAAGTTTCGTCCCCAACAGGGTTTAGGATTTAGGGTTCAGGGTTTAGGGTTTAGGGTTTAGGGTTTAGTTGTGCTAGTAGGGATTGCTTCTACGTGGCGCAAAGCAAATCAATTGGAGACCAAATCTTGCATGGATGTACGTCTAGGGTAGCCTAAGAGGCATGTGAAGTTTTGTCCCCAACAGGGTTTAGGATTTAGGGTTCAGGGTTTAGGGTTTAGGGTTTAGTCGTGCTAGTAGGGATTGCTTCTACGTGGCGCAAACCAAATCAGTTGGAGACCAAATTTTGCGTGGATGTACATCTAGGGAGCCTAAGAGGTGTGTGAAGTTTCGTCCCCAACAGGGTTTAGGATTTAGGGTTTAGGGTTTAGGGTTTAGGGTTTAGTCGTGCTAGTAGGGATTGCTTCTACGTGGCGCAAACCAAATCAGTTGGAGACCAAATATTGCGTGGATGTACGTCTAGGGTAGCCTAAGAGGCATGTGAAGTTTTGTCCCCAACAGGGTTTAGGATTTAGGGTTCAGGGTTTAGGGTTAGGGTTTAGTCGTGCTAGTAGGGATTGTAAAAATGTATGCATTTGTCCTTCCACGTGGCGCATACCAAATCAGTTGGAGACCAAATCTTGCGTGGATGTACGTCTAGGGTATCCTAAGAGGTCTGTGAAGTTTCATCCCCAACAGATAAGTCCACGTGCGTATTTCATTAGTACGTGCGCCATTTTTCATACGTAGTCGTGCTAGTAGGGATTGTAAAAATGTACGCAGCTGTTCTTCCATGTGGCGCATACCAAATCAGTTGGGCACCAAATCTTGCGTGGATGTACGTCTACGGTAGCCTAAGAGCCGTGCAAAGTTTAATCTCCAACAGATAAGTCCACATGAATATTTGGTTAGTACGTGCGCCATTTTTCACACGTAGTCGTGCTAGTAGGGATTGTAAAAATGTACGCATTATACCTTCCATGTGGCGCAAACCAAATAAGTTGGAGACCAAATCTTGCGTGGATGTATGTCTAGGGTGGCCTAAGAGTCGTGTGAAGTTTCATTCCCAACAGATAAGTCCACACACGTATTTCGTTAGTACATGCGCCATAGCTCATACGTAGTCGTGCTAGTAGGGATTGTAAAAATGTACGTAGCTGTCCTTCCATGTGGCGCATACCAAATCAGTTGGGCACCAAATCTTGCGTGGATGTACGTCTACGGTAGCCTAAGAGCCGTGCAAAGTTTAATCTCCAATAGATAAGTCCACATGCATATTTGGTTAGTACGTGCGCCATTTTTCACACGTAGTCGTGCTAGTAGGGATTGTAAAAATGTACGCATTATACCTTTCACGTGGTGCATATCAATGCCATCCACATGAGCCTGTGCATGACGATAGCTAATGTGCACAAATATAGCAACCTGCAATATGGCATTGAAAAAAAATATGATTATTGAAATAATTCAATACAATGAGGCGGGGAAAAAATCAATACTCAATCACACGTCACCTGTTCGGAGAAATAATACTCCGATTGGATCTCATGCTGTGGTGCAAAGGTGTAATTCTCCACAAAGTCCACCACTGAGGCAACCACCCTTGTAGGAAATGTCCTCAAACATGCACGAAACTGACGATCCTCCCATTTCGCAGTGTGCGAGTGGCGTATGTAGCAGTACAGCTTCCCTCGAAAACAATCAATGAATACAACACGTGGTGTCTCCTTCCCCACAAGCTGCAACCTCCTCGACTGTGCACCACCATCTAATGTCAAGGTACAGTACTCATACTGCTGCCAATGAACCATCTGCACATCACAAGTATCTAGTGCAACTCGTGGCACTCTAGCAAAGTCACCACACAAAGTACACGTGCCTTCCACACAACCAAGGGAGTGGAATAAAGCATCACCATCTCGTGTACACAATATGGAATGAATGAAGTCGCGAGGGCTAGTAGGAACCACTCCCCTATGACCATCAAGGGAACGGAATACGTCATACATCAATCCAAAATCCACATGGTAGTGACAACAGCATGTGTCACGCTCCTGAGAGCATCACACAAACCATGGCCTGCATCGCTCAAATGACCTCTGCCCAATCTTGAACTCCGGGTGTGCCTCTACAAACTGAGTGTACAACTCAGTCTGGGTACACTCCAAAAAACATGCACCATGCTCAATGTACACACTGCGTGACACCCTCTTCCGCAATGCCTTCTTGAACACCGGGGATGCTCTGCAATGCTCCTCCCAAAACTGTTGTATGAAGGACCTAGTGGAATCATCCAACAATCGATCGCTGCGAGGTGCACGACCACTCGAAGCCCAAAGAGCATCAGTCTCACTATCCTCTAGACTCTGCCTCCTAATGATGCCTACTCGCAATGTGCGCGGTGCAATCTGAAGAAGACGTGAAGAGGTACGCACATGGCCTATCATATGAGGTCTACTAATGGCAGCCACAATAGCACGACGTGCTGCCAAGGCATCACTGGAGTTCCTATGCTTAATAGAAGCATAGGAACGTCGAACACTGCTAAGGACCTCGCTAGATACAACCCTATCTCTACGTGCACCAAGACCAGCAAGCCTCCTACACTCTACCAAGTCAGGGTGATCAATCAAGGATGTGAGAAGAGAAGACTGCGAAGCTGGCGTGAGGTCACAAAAAAAAGACTCCACAATCTTGCTAGTACGACGACGGATAGTGGACTTCGGCAAGTCACGTCGTGAAGCAACATTGCTGCTGCAAGGTGGGGCAAGGGGATCAATGGGAGATGGTAGGGTGGATGGGGGAAGGGAGGCACCAAGCGGACCGGGGGGAGGGGGAGGGGGGAGGGTGGAGGGGGAAGAGGTAGAGGTGCAGGCCAAAATGTAGGTGGCTAGGGGAAGGGCGGAGGCTAGAGGTAGGGGAGCGGATGAGGATGGGGGGACAATGGAGGTGGGGGTGGGGGTGGAGGTGGGGGTGGAGGTGGGATGTAGAGGTAGAGCTGGAGGTGGATCAGTGGTGGCAACGCGAGCTCGAGCTCTAGAGGCTCTCTTGCGCTTACGAGCCTTCCGCTTGCACTCCTCGTCAATGAGATTTGGGGGGGGGTTCCTACATCTTTCACGTCTACTAGCTCTACGGCTTTGAGAACCCATTCTCAATGAAAGTAGGATGGAAGGTGTGACAAAGTGATGAGGAGGCAAGAATGGCTAAGAATGGGTGAAATGAACCAAAACGTGGTGTCTTATAGAGAGCCTCAACTCATCCACTAGATTGCTCTTAGATTGCTCTTCATTATTATTGGTGGAGAGGTGCTAAGATTGAAACTAATTGGCTAAGTTTTGGTGCTAAGATTGATACTAATTGGCTAAGTTTTGGTGGAGAGGTCTGCTATGCCCAGAGCATCATATACCTCGATCAGACCTTATACCTCGATCGAGGTATTCAGTGCATTACGCATGTATGTATGAACCTCGATCAAGGTATCCCTAGGTGTCCTCGGTCACATACCTCGATCGAGGTATTGTATGCCTCACCCAGGTTATATACCTCGATCGAGGTATTGTATGCCTCGCACATCGTCATGTGTATACATCTGGCTGATGTGGCACCATGCATGGTCATGATGTGGTAATATAGTCTCTTCCTACATGGTCATGATGTGGTACTGGGCCTCTTCGATGACATTGAAAGGTGATGTGGCATGATGAGTTGGCATTCATGAGGTGGTAGATTGACATGGCAAATTGAGGTGGAGGGATTGGTGACGTGGCAAGGTTGAGGAGGTATGCCAAGGTGGCATTGTGTGATCACATGGCTGATGATGTGGAATGATGAGGTGGCACATGTGGCAGCACGTGTGGCAATGTAAGGTGACATGGCAAGGAGTGATGTCACATCTGCTTGATGAGATGGCACCACGTGGTCTAACAACGTGGCATGGTTTTGATGACTCAGCCTTCCACATGGGCAGCATGCAGACTCCAAAGGCTTGCCACTAGGGTCGATGATGCTCCTAGCCTACCTCAGCAAGCCTAATACCAAGCCTACCTTGTCTTGGTATTAGGCTTGGGTGGCCCTTTTTCCCCCACAAAAGGGAGATTTAACTGTTGGAGGCCATATCGTACGTTTCCCTTACTCAAATTTAACCAAAATTTTTTCCTCTTATTCATCATGCAGAGGACAAAATATTGACATTTTTGAAATGTTTGGTTATGTTTGAGAATTACTAGATTCATTTTTAATATTCTTTGTTGATCCTCTAAGCAGTAAAAGTAAAAATTAAACTTCAATCTTCCTAAATCTAACCGTTGGATTTGGGATTTGATGATTCAACCACACACCCTTATGTGCCTACTAACCTTCCACCGAATTGGATTTGCTTAATTATTCAAAATACTAAAAAAATGTGGTGTGCTACTAAAATGCATGTATTTTATGACTTTATTTATTATAAATAATTATTTATAATTAGATAAATCATTCAAAAAATTACCAATAAATCAAGTTAAGCTCTACATAATGCAAAGAGACCACTTACAAAGTTTCAATAACATTTAATCTAAAATGAGTGAGAAATTTAGAATTTAATATGACACTCTTTGTTCGTGACAAACGTGTGACCACCCTGGAACCATGCCGTGTGACACAAAGAAATTTTTTGTGTGTGCATCGAATTTTCGATCAGACTATACGATTGTGTGCACAATAGCAAGTGTGATGTTGAGTCAGAAGACTTCAAAGACTAGATCCATAGGGAAGTAGGTGAGATTTGCATTTTTGTGTGCTAAAAAGCTTGTTTTTCCACCTCCTAAGGATTGGGGAGTGAAGCTTCCCATCTTTTTGGGTTATGGTGAAAGTGGAGAGATGGGCTATCATCTATGGGATCTAGAAGCAAGGAAGATCATACAAAGCCATGATGTGGCCTTCAATGAGAAGAAGATGCATAAGACACCCATGAGGGATGTGGAAATGAGGAGAATCACTTTTCAGGATGTGAATCCACCCTCACATGCTGATAGACAGCAAGATATCCATGCATTGAATGTGCACCCTCACATGCTGATAGATAGCAAGCTATCCATGCATTGAATGTGTAGAAAATGGTGCCACTAAGCACTCCCACATGTACACAATCAAGGAAAGATGATGGATCTTGGTGGAGCTAATGAGCCAAATGTGGGAGTATGCTATGCAATCACAGATGAATTCACTCATGAAATGTAAGACTTGGGACTTGGTTTCTTTGCCACATGGAAGTATATGAAGGGTACCAAGGAGATGTGCATCTTCTTTGGCAGAGGAGAGATGTGTGTACTTGAGTATACAGAGACAGACTATGCAGGGCATGTGGATAGCAGGAGATTCACTTCTAGTTATGTGTTCACCTTTGCAGGTGGTGTAGTGTCATGGATGTCTCGCACATAGAAGTGTATTTCTTTGTCTGCCATAGAGATTGAGTATGTTTGCAACCACAGAGGGTTACAAGGAGGTTATATGGCTTGATCGTCTAGTGGTAGATTTGGAGATTCATTCTGGTGGACCGACATTGCATAGTGATTCTATGAGTGCTATTTAGCTACCACAAAATCCGGTTCTTCATGCAAAATCAAACACATTGAGGCTAGGTACCATTTCATCAGGGAAGTACTTAAGGACAAGTGCATAGAGATTGTCAAGGTTCATATAGATGATAACCCTACATATATGCTGACGGAGTCTACCTAGTCATCGGTTTGAGTATTGTCATGTATTGATGGGCATTGGATAGTATGCTCACTGGCTGTTCTCCCTTGAAGGCACATTGGCCTTTAAGTGGGAGGTTGTGGGGGTTAAAGGCCACTGCGCCTTAACCCTAGTTATGTGCAATACTTAAACACACATATATATGAATGACATAGAAGATTAGGTGTTCTACACCCACCAAAACTTGTGTGGCTCTCTTTTGGCTCTCCCTCTCTTTCACGACCTTCTGTTCCACCTCTGTTGTGAGCACTCTCAGCATTCTCATTTTCTCTTTGTGTTGGAAGACAAGCTTGGGTATGCTATCCCACAGATATGTTATGGATAGCTGGATATGCCTATCGGCACTATTATTGGTGTGTACAGTCCAGTTAGGTCTTATCTTATGGTTTTAGTTCTTTTTAGTGTGTTCACTTTGTGGATGTACTGTCTTTTTCCTTCTAGTATGGAATAGATTGTGTGTTGGAGGCTGCCTGCCCTCTTGGTGTTCTTTCTCATACCTAGGTGTTCCCGCTTCTGCTACACTATCTTCTTTGACATGGTATCAGAGCACTTCAATGCTTATGGGCAGTTTTTGGTCACGACATCAAAACAAATACTTTATATTACTCAATTTTGCTACTCTGAGTAATTTCAAGTCCATAAGACTTGGGTCTACTATTTTTTGGGCCGAATTCAATTGTTTACATCTCCAAATCGCCATTTTAAAATTCCTGTGAAGAAATCTGGCATATTGAAGGTGTGAAAGTTGCATTTGCTCAAGTCTGTTGAAGACTATCTATCAAAGCTTAGAGACTGAGGGAAGAAGACCTCTTGAAGGTTCTCAAGAGATTGGTTGCCACTTATAGTTGAAAAAGAAATACAGGTGCCTTGTTTCTTTACACTACACTTATTTTTCTTATTCATTTTACTGCAAGGATTGGCATAGCCCACTGCTATAGGGGTGGTAGACTTGTGCCTGGGGATAGTTTTTTTGTAGGAACATACACTTACAAAGACAATGGTTGATAGTGGTTGATGCCTTACTATGCATGAGGCTATGCTTATCTATTGTCATATTGCCAGGTGATCCTATGCTAGTGACATACTACTGGTGGATGCATCTTGGGGCCTGATATGGTCCATGGTTGATGCATGATTTTGTAGTGATATTTGAATATTTGCAATGGATTAGATGCCTTTGATCTTGCTGTGATACGGTGGTTGGTTTGAGGATCTTGATGCCTAGCAAGCGATTGTACTTTTTATGCCTGATTCTGGCTACATATTGATTGTCATTTGCTCATGCTATGAGCTACTAGTGATTGACTGTTGGAATATTGTGAGGCATTATTGGACAGCTTGATTGCCATTATTGGTTGGTGTGTTGCTTTGCCTTGCCATTGAAAGGAGCAAAGTGCCATTTGATTCCAGTTGATCAGTTGTGCAGTGGTAACTGGAAGTTCTTAGACTGCAATCAAAAGTGTGCAGGTGGCTGTTTTTAGCAGTAGATATCAGAAAATCCTTAAGGAATTTGGATTTGCATTAAACTAGAAGTTTGTAGAGCCATGCACTGGCTACATTTTTGCTTTTGACAATATTTGCATCCAAGCTAAGGTGTGAAAGATATTGATGGTCCAAAACAGTAAAAAGTTGCAGGAATCTGTTTTTTTGTAACTACGGCAAATGCAAGTGGGTCTGATAATATCATCTAGATTGTTGGTGAGAAATTAGATTACCATAACTATCCTATTTGGAAATTTAGAATGGAGAACTTTTTTATTGGAAAAGGCTATTAGGATTTGGTTACAAGTGATGAGAAAGAGCCTAATTTGCCAGAAATGCTACTGCAGAACAAGTTAAGAATCATAAAGCTTGGCTAGAAAGAGCACGGAGGGTGCTTCACTGGTTTTCAATATCTATTTCAGATGCCATGGTTATGCAAATTATAAACTGCAAATCTCCCAAGAATGCATGGGATATCTTGACAAGATATTATGGCACAGCTACAAGTGCCAGGAAAATTCAGCTGAAGCAAAAGTTCAACAATATGTCAAGGTGGGGTAGAACAATACAGGAGTACGTGACTGAAATCAAAACGATAGCTGATCAATTAGCTTCTATTGATGCTTCTGTGGATGATGACGACATGGTTGCAGTCACTTTGAATGGACTTAGTTCTCAATATAAGTCTTTTGACACTTCTATTTCGGTGAGGCTAGATATGCCAGATTTCAATGAACTGGTTGCTCTTTTGATACATGAAGAAGTGAAGCTTGGGCTGAATACTGGTGCTAGTAGCTCCAAAAATAAAGATGCTATTTTTTACTCTAATCAGAGATGTAGAGGTGGTAGAGGCAAGAGTGCCTCTCATGGTAGAGGTGATGTCAGATATACATCACAGGCTCAAGCCCATGATTGGAGCAATCAAAATCACCCTCATAGAGGAGGAGGATCTCTCTGAGGTAGGGGGAGATCTGGATCGCGAGGTAGAGGGGCTTGGTAGCCACCTCACCATGTGGATCAGCCCAAAGCCATTACTATGGGAAGATTGGCCATATTGCCAGGGATTGCTTCAAGAAGCAAGCAAATTAGAGAGGAAGGTCAAATCAGCAAGGTCATTTCGCTTCTTGAAGTCATACACATGACACACCCACAGACCAGTTATTTGCTATGACATATGTACAAGATCATAAGCCTACTGATGGTGGTGTTGAGGATGTGTGGTACATAGATTCAGGAGCATCTAACCATATGACACCACATGGTGAGTGGTTTGAACAGATTGCATGGATCTGTTTGCACCGGTGATGATACTCAACATGACATTACTCATACAGGTGTTGTACCTTTAGCTATGCATGATGGCCAGACTAAGAAACTGATTGATGTGTTGCATGTGCCTTCTATCATGAAGAATTTGTTGTCTGTTGGGCAAATGGCTGAGAAAAACTTGCAGGTACGGTTTAATAAGCATGGCTGTCTCATTGAAGAATTTGATAATGGCTATAAACTTATTGCAAAAGGGAAAAGACAAGGAAGAATGTTCATTTTAGATGTAGGCATACCAGAATTGAAGGCTGCCATGTTCACCCATGGTACAGGTGTTGTTCAAGACTTGGAAATTTGGCATAAATGCATTGGTCATATTAATATTCAGAAGCTGAAAAATATGCAGCATAAAGGCATTGTTGTTAGCCTACCAAAGTTTAAGCATAATGCTTTGGAGCATGTATGTCCTGCATGCCAATTTGGGAAGCAATCCAAGTTGCCATTTACTAGGCATATGCGCGAAAGTAATAGACCCTTGCAGTTGATTCACACTAATGTCTGGGGTCCAACTCAGACTACCTCGATGGGAGGTTCATCATATTATGTCACATTTATTGATGATTTCAGTCGGTATACATGGCTGTATTTTTTGAAACATAAGGATGAGGTCCTACCTGCCTTCAAGCATTTCAAGCAACATGTTGGAAAGGAGTTTGGGTCATATATCACATGCTTGAGATCAGATAATGGAGGTGAATATCTGTCAAATGAATTTGATGACTTCTTGGCCTATCATGGGATTAGACGGGAGCTTACATGCCCATATACACCACAGCAGAATGGACTGGTTGAACGTAAGAATGGGGTGATTGGTTCATGTGGTAGAGCCATGTTGAATGAAAGGAACTTACCTGATTATTATTGGGCAGAAGCACTTGCAATTATAGTGTATGTGCTGAATTGCACTTCTATTGCTGGCATTCATATGCTCACACCATATGAGAAATTGTATCGACAGAAGCCTAATGTCAGTCATTTAAAAGTGTTTGGTAGCTTGGCATATGTGCATATACCAAATGAGAAGAGGATAAAATTACATCCGAAGGCTGAAAAATGTGTGTTTATAGGCTATGCTTAAAAGCGAAAAGGCTATAAGTGTTACAATCCCTCTACTAGGAAGACTTTGATCAGCTGTGATGTTATTTTTGATGAGATGGGATCTTGGTATGGAAAACTTGATATAGTGGTTCCACATTAAGCCTCAGATGCTCAGTTGAATGATAAAAATCAGCCACATACTACTTCTATGTCAAGACCTACAGCCAGTGGTGATTCCACTGTGAGTCAGGTAGGTTGTGTTCTTCAAGGGAAGAACAAGGTGATTGAGGGGAATACACATTCCCATGGCTTTCTAAGCCCTTATTATCTCCATTAGTACATTGACCTTTTGTGTAAATCTTTTCTTTTTGCTTGTTTGAGAAGATGCATTGGCTTTCCTTTTCATGGATTTGCATCTCGTCCTTTTGATACTGCCAATTTTGCTATGGGTAGACCCTTGTCCTTCTTCTTGGTAGTAGCCTTCATCCTTGAAATTCTAATTGATGCTAAATTGAACATTGAAGAACACCCAACATAAGTCCTAAGTCCTCCCTCTCTCTGTCTCTGTCTATCTGTCTCTCTCTATCTCTCTCTCTCTCTCTATGTCTCTCTCACTCTCTCTCATGATTTCGATTCTTGTGAAGTCATCCATTGTTTTAGTGCCTGAGATTAATGTTGATATGTCCCCTGGACCATCTAATTCAGATTGTGATTCTTTTGGTAATGACAGTTTGGATAGTGAATTGGGCATTCCTTCTATTTCCACACCAGGTGTGAAAAGCAGTAGGTATGTGCCTCATGAGAGAGGAGAAGCTGTAAATTCAATGTCTGAAAAGTCTGTGAGAAGATCTCAAAGGGTAAGATACCCTGTTGACAGGTTGACATACACTGGGTTTGTGGAAAAACATTGTGCATACATGGCAAAAGTTGTGGGATATACAGAGCCATCTAGATTCAATGATGATGTGCATGATGAGCAATGGCAGATAGCCATGGATGAAGAAATGGATGCCCTTGCCTTGAATCAAACTTGGGACTTGGTCCTACAGGAAAGACACCCATTGGATGTAAATGGGTATACAAAGTGAAATGCAAGTTTGATGGATCAGTAGATAGGTATAAGGCAAGGCTGGTCGCAAAGGGTTATGCACAGAAGTATGGTTTGGATTATGAGGAAATCTTTAGTCCAGTTGCAAAGATGGCTACTGTGAGGATGGTAATTGCTTTAGCTACTGCAAAAGGATGGAAATTACAGCAAATGGATGTTAAGAATGCCTTTCTCAATGGTGATTTGCAAGAAGAGGTATACATGTCATAGCCAGAAGGATATGTCCATCTTGATTTTTTGCAACATGTTTGCAAATTGAAGAAAGCCTTGTATGGGCTAAAGCAAGCTCCATGAGCCTAGATCAGTCAGTACTTACAAAGTCTTGGCTTTATGGTTGGCAGGGCTGATCACTAATTGTTTGTGAAGAAGATAGATACCGGTTATGTTGTGATTGTTATATATGGTTATGATTTAATTCTGACTGGTAGTGATGATGATGGGATTGCTGGAATTAAGAGCATGCTGAAAATGGAGTTTACATGAAGGATTTGGGAGATTTGAAGTCTTTTCTTGGCATAGAGGTGTTGAGAACATCTGATGGCATTTGGCTTATGTAGAGGCAGTATGCCTTGAATATGTTGGAGAGGTTTGGCATGAAGGAATGCAAACCTATGGATACACCTTTGGAGCAAAACTTGAAGTGATTCTGCAGCTGAGATTGAGAACATTACCATGTACAGGCAGATGGTTGGTAGCTTGATATATTTGACTATCACTAGGCCTGATTTGGCATATATTGTGGGACTCATTAGTCAATTTATGCAGAAGCCACGAAAGCCTCACTTGGATGCAGTGAGGAGGATTATACAGTATGTCAAGGCTACATATGAACATGGGCTCTTTTATGCATATGGCAAGGAAATAGAGCTGGCTGGATACACAGATGCAGATTGGGCAAGATGTGCATATGATAAGAGATCCACTAGTGGCTATGCATTCAGCCTTGGAAGTACTATGGTTAGCTGGAGTAGCAAGAATCAACCCACAGTGGCATTGTCTAGTATAGAAGCTAACTATAGAGGTGTAGCATTGGCTACATGTGAGATTGCTTGGCTTCATAAGTTGTTACAAGATTTGGGATTACATGTGGATAAGCTAGTCAAACTCTACTGTGATAACATGAGTAGTGTCCAATTGGCAAGTAATCCTGTATATCATGCTAGAACAAAGAATATTGAGGTACACTACCATTTCATCAGAGAGATGGTGTTGATGAGGCAAGTTGACCTCATTCATGTTCGAACTGAAGATCAGGTTGTAGATATCTTTACCAAGTCCTTGGGTAAAGATAAGTTCATATGCTTTCGAGAGCTTCTTGGTGTCTTACTCCCTACTTGAGCTTGAGGGGGAGGGTTGGAAGACAAGCTCAGGTATGCTATCCCACAGATATGTTACATATAGCTAGATATGCCTATCGGCACTATGATTGGTGTGTTAGTAGTAAGTAGTAGTCAGACCATGGTTCATACCCATGGTTAGTTCTTATCCATCCAGTTAGGTCTTATCTTGTGGTTTTAGTTCTTTTTAGTGTGTTCACTTGGTGGATGTACTGTCTTTTTCCTTCTAGTATGGAATAGACAGTGTGTTGGAGGCTGCTTGCCCTCCTGGTGTTCTTCCTCATACCTGGGTGTTCCCGCTTCTGCTATGCTATCTTCTTTGACACTTTGGACCACACTTCAAGTGTGGAATAGGAGAAATGTTGTGTAAATGTGCCTATCCTCAGAGTTGTAACCTTCTTGCATTGAAGCGGGAATTTTTTTAACCAAGAAAACATTGAACCAATACTTCCCTTCATCATCCACTCCACACTTGAAATTTTTACCAACCATGGTGGACATGGTTGGCTAAAGTAAGCTCCTACACATTTCCACACCAAATTCACATGGGTATGTGAGTGGTAAAAAAGTTTCACATTTAAAAAAAAGTATGTTCTTAACACAAAAATCATATTCACACATCAAGATATTACATGAAACATAGAGAGATTGGCCAACAAGAGCAAAAAGAACATTAAGGACTATGCAGAGGGCCTTTGTTAAGGATTTTAATACATTCGACAATATTGTTTTTTTTTAAAAACATGAATGATAGAGACAAAGAGATTATACTCACAGATCAGGGGATTATATTCACCAATACAAGACGATATTCAAACATTTGCAACAAGAAAGAGAGATTATATTCATGAGTAAGAGATGCCTATGCTCTCTCTCTCTCTCTCTCTCTCTCTCTCTGTCTCTGTCTCTGTCTCTGTCTCTCTCTGTCTCTCTCTGTCTCTCTCTCTCTCTCTGTCTCTCTCTCTCTCTCTCTCTCTCTCTCTCCTCTGTTGCCTGCATTGTCGGTACCCTTCTATCTCTCTTGCTCTCAAAAAATAGTCTAGCCTAAAATAATGTACGACCACCCCATCCCCTAAGCAAACACTAGCTAGAGACATTAGACCCCTTCAACAACTTCAACGCCAAGGTCATAGACTCTCTCCCCCAACCATCGTTGGAGCACCTAATCAGACGAAGAGTTTGCTAGGGAGATGCTTTCGGGATTCAATCCTAAGGTGATCAAACACCTCGAGGTGCCCTAATATTCTCACACCTGTCTTGTCTCTCTAGTTTGAATATGCATACTGCGTACACTTAGATTGGTCGTAACTTCTCGTAGGACATTATATAGCCATCATGATCCAAACATGCACCCAGCTTTGCGACATTGATGTAGCACGATTCCCACCCACTTGTGCCTTGGAGGAGGAAATCTATGGATCTCAAACGTTTGTGGAGCATGAGTCTTCATCTATATCAAAGCTGCTAAAATCCATTTCTATTTTGTTATCCATGTTTCCTACAGCATTGGATGAGGCAACTTGGAGCTAGAGAGAATGGATGGAAGAAGCATGTCATTTGTGAATGTTGACATCTTCATGCCAGCAAACCTAGAGACTCTTTCTCAATAGAAGAAAACCTTGAGGCTGTTGCTCCATAGAAGCGAGCTGGGAGTCACACCTAACAGCATTAGAAAAAAAGGGAGCTCATTTTGGGGCCCTAAGAGAAATTCACAATTTCTTCTTTTTTTGTGAGTCCGAAATATGGGAAAATAATAAATTACTCATTAAAATATTTACAAGCACTGTAAACATGTCAGAGGATGAAAGAATCAAGATATTCTTCTATAGTCGAGTTCAAGAATCATTGTAAGGTTTTCTAAAGTGTTTGCTATTTGCAATGTGGCTATGATAAATCTTCCTATGTTAACTCTTATTTATGCATCCTATTTATAGGAAAATTTTGGAGTCCCAAAAGGAAAATGTTGATCTGAATGCTATTCCCATAAAACAAATGAAAGGTCTATTTTCAATTACTATAGCAAAAGGGGTGATTGAGGAAAAGAAGTTTAAAATCACCAAATGCAATGTTGTGCAATAGTCCGTGGAAAGTAGCAAAGTTGATGTAAACTTAATTCAGGAGGCTCTCGATGAGAGTGGAGCTAGCAAGAAAGGTTATTCTTTTATATTTAAAGTAATTTCATCAACTTCTAAAGATTAAAGGATCAAATGTGTGCTTCAAAATCCTGCAGAAGTCTGGAATTCAAGAGCTTTACTAAATGAACAAGTAGATGATTTTATTGGACAGTGATTGCATATTGAGGATGTATTTGAAGGCAGTAAGGGGAGCACTGTGTATAATCCTTGGAATGATATTTCTATTGATCTTGAACAATTACAAAAATGAATGGTTGAATTCTACGGAATCACATTTGAAGAGTGTCAGGGATGACTTATATTTGTCATAAAGTTGGATGAATGTGAAAATTGTTGAAGAGAAAAAGATTGAAAGAGTGACCATCACACTTATGAATAGGGCACTTGATACATCGATAACAAAAGTAAACTCAGAGCATTTCAATGTACAATCAGAGAAGCACATTTGGTAGTTGAGAGCATTTGAGGTAAGCATGAAATTTCACTTAACATAAATTTTCATTTTTCAAATATCTTGCTGTTTGATTTCATTTATTATATCTTGATGCTTCAATAGAGTTTCATTTCCCAATGGCAGGTAAAGACAAAGGACCACCAAACCTTATTTTGGGTGTTTCACCATACAAAAATACCAAAATTCATCAAAAACCAAGTTCAAGGAGGGCAACTTCATGTTGAAGGCAAGGGCAGTTTCCAAGTTGATTGGCATATGGCAAGGGACTTGAAGACCCTCAAGTGCATGTTGAGCATAAGCAAAGGAGATAATTCAAAATCTCCATGCCTTTACTGCAAGGAGCCATCCCATGTCATGGATCCTAAATGGTGGAGAAGATCTCTAATAGGGATAATATTGATCCCGAATTCAAAACAGTTCTTGATATTCCTTTGTGCAATGTACATATGTGCACATTGCATGCTTTATGTAGAATCATCAAAAAGTTGGTTTTTGATATATTGGATTTTCTTGGAAGC
The DNA here is from genome assembly GCF_047967505.1 of Dipteris shenzhenensis. Taxonomy (NCBI): domain Eukaryota; kingdom Viridiplantae; phylum Streptophyta; class Polypodiopsida; order Gleicheniales; family Dipteridaceae; genus Dipteris; species Dipteris shenzhenensis. The sequence goes on from NC_141612.1 coordinate 47,762,839, forward strand.
TTCAACTAGAAAAGCATAGGAAAAAAGAAATTGCTGCATTAGAAAAAGTGTTATCTGACATGGGTCCCCATGGAGGAGATGTTCATATAATTACAAACATCAAGAAGTCCTCAAATGGGAAGGATGTTCCTATCAAGCCGTCAATTGGTGGATTCAAAGTAGAAGGTTTTTTTCAAAACCACAAAGAGAAGGGAAGCTTGGTAGACGATCAAGATATGTTTCAAGGGTGAGATATGGCCTTTGGAAGCATGTGCATAATGGAGTTAAAGATGATATGGCAGATGGTGTTGCTCAAAATGTTAAAATAGATGTATAGAAACTTTTCCAGCTTTGTGACAAAAAGACATGGGCCAAGAGTGATCATCATGCACCGAGAAGAGAAGCTTAAAACTTTTGGAAAATTAATGAAACAAGCTTGGACAAGCTGCAACATAACACACTACATGGTAAATTGAACTAATTTGTTTTGTATGCATAGTTTGTACTTTCAAACATGGTCTACAAAATATGACTTAATCTTTTTAGTGATTTTAGCATATTCTATATAACCACCTTCTATATTTTGTTAAGAAGTATGGATGCCTTGAAATATGGTCCTCAGAAGGAATGGAAAAGTCTCATTACATAGCCAAAAATGCTTTTTTTTGACATACATAGCATTTTGGAGGAGCACATAAGGCAAATATTCTCAAAGAAGTAACTCCAGAAAAAAGGTTGCAAATCCAAAAAAAAGTTGCATTATCACAAGTTAAGGTTTCCTACAATATGGCACAAAAGAAAAGAGGAAGGGAGATTCTTAACAATTCAACAGCTGCAAAGAAACACGTAGAGTGGAGGCAGTCAAAGGTCTTTGTGAATCACAAGTGGATTGATAGAGTTGGGAAAATTATGGAGATTTATAATAATGAAAGCTTTGTAATATTTTCCAAAAGATTTAGTACAAAGTCTGAGTTGACTATCTTTTCTTGTAGGACTTTGTGTATTTTGTAACTTTTGACAATACTCTTGTACATTTTCTACATTGAGCTGCTCTCCTTTGATTTGTTTAGCCTCAGAATCTAGTTGAAGTGGCTCTCTAAACCTAATCAAATGATTCTTTCCATAACCATCTAAATGTCTAGGATGGTCACACTTCTTAGCAAATACACAGTGTGACATTAAACCATTAATATCTTATTCATTCTACATGAAATAGTTCTACAAATTGATAAGAAGATACATCACATATTGTAGATCTTAACTTGATTTTTGGAGATTTTTTTGAAAGCTTTATCTAATTAAAATAGATTTTTTATGTTTAATAATTAAGGAAAAATGTATTTTTTGGTGCACCATAGCTTTTTTGGCCAAGTTTGAATTATTTTTTACATTTGATTTGATAGAGGGTTAATGGACACATAAGGGTATGTGGATACTTTACCAATCCAATGGCTAGATTTTATGGGATCTACATTCGAAATTTCCTTCAACTTTGTAGAGGATTGGTAAAGGAAATTGGAAAAAAATATAGTAACTTGTAGAAGTTTTGTAATACACCCAAAATCACATGTATATTATGCTTTGACTTGATGAAGCTATTAAAAGAAAATTGGTGAAATTTGCATAAGGGAAGGGTCAATTTTGCCTTCCCCAAGTGAAAACCCCTTCATGTATGTAAAAAGGGTCACACTAGCCAAAAACCAAGGCTAGACAAGATTGGTGTTAGGCATGGAAGTGTAGGTTTGGAGAGTTACCAAGCATAGTGGCAACATTTTTGGTGGGGTATCTTATCCATGTGGAAGGCTAACACATCATCATCCTCAAGAGTGGTCTTGCCACCTCAACATGCCACATGAGCCTTTAACTTTTCTTGCACCTTGCCACCTCTGGCATTAAGGACACATCAGTAGGTCGCCTAGTGCCACTTGGGGCTCACATGCCACCTCATCATACCACATCATAGGCCACATCAACCCCTACACTCCACCTCATTCTGCCACCTCATTCTACCACCTCATACTTGCCACCTCATACAAGATTCACACATCATCATCTTGGTAGGTTGCACATCATCAGCATGCATGATGCCATATCATCTATGATTTGCCATATCAACATCTCCCTCATGGATGTACAAAATGTCCTGCCATGCTCTCATGCATGCAAGGCATGGAAGGTGGAAGGTCTAATGCATGATGTAGTGTATATGCATGCATGATGTTGTAACATGAAAAATGATGTATTATGTTATCACATATTAAAATCTTATGCCCACTTAATTTACATTAGAATAGTCATATAGTCAGATCCTCTTCTCTTGCGAGTAAGCCGATTTAATTAGAGTTAAAATCAAGTAATTAAACTTATATTTAATCATATATTGTATAGTTGTATGTATAGATTAAAATCACCCCAAATTGTAAGAAGCAATCAAATTAGCTTTTTTTCCATCATATACTCAATTGATTCATATCATCAAAAATTAAGGGAACCACCCAATCCATTCAAATTACTAGATTATGTCAAATTAGGACAACCACTTATTTCATTGATATGACAAGAATAAATAAAGAATAATCTAATCAAATATGATCTAATTAAATCAAATCAAATGTAATCCAATCAAATCTAAGTAGGAGTGTCTAACTTTCCTATAAGAGGCCACATTGTTTAGGCTCATTTCATTCATTCTTAATTTGAAGCCTTGCCCTTATTTCCTAAGCTTGACACTTCCTTCTACCTTCTTAGTTTGAAGACTTGCTCGTATTTTCTCTCCATAATATTGACACCTCCTTCTATTTTGAAGCCTTGCCCTTGTTGCCTTCCCCCCTAGCTTAATTAAGAATGGGTTCTCAAAACTGTAGAACTAATAGAGCTGATAGGAAAAGGAGACCTCCTGCCACCGCTGATGTTGCAAAGGAAGAGCAAAAGAGGAAGGCTTGTGAGAGAAAGAGAGCATCGAGAGCTAGAATCCATGCTGCCAATGAGCGAACCCCCCCTTTTCTCGCCCCCCTCCTCCCACCTCTCCTCATCCTCCTCCACCACTCATGCCATCTTATCCCCTTCCCCCACCTCACACTAGTGCTGGATCGAGAGCACGTGTCTTACAAATGACAACCATTTGCCATCGTGTCAATAGGACCGTAGAGTCTTTCTTTGTTGATCTTACTTCTTCTTCACATTCTACCCTTCTCACTTGCTTGATTGATCATCCTAAGTTGGTAGAGTGTAGAAAGCTTGCTGGAATTGGTGCACGTAGAGGGAAGACATCATGTAGTGAGGTCCTTAGTAGTGTTCGTCATTCTTATGCATCTATTAAGAAGAGGAACACAGAAGATGCCTTAGTAGCATGTCATGCTATTGTGGCTGCTATTACTTGAACCTGCATGGTAGGTCATGTTCGTGCTACATCTCCCTTACTCCACATTCCACCACGTACAATGAGAGTGGGCATGATCAAGAGGGAGAGTTTGGATGCCAATGATATTGAGGCTCTATGGGCTTCTAGTGGTCACGCACCTCAAAGTGATCGTTTACTCATTGAGAGCAACAAGGAATTCATAGAACAGTTTTGGGAGGAGCATTGTAGGGCATCACCAATTTTCAAGAAGGCATTGAGAAAGAGGGTCTCACATGGTGTGTACATCGAGCATGGGGCATGCTTTCTTGAGGTTAGCCAAACTGAGTTGTATACTCAGTTTATAGAGGCACATCCCCACATTAGGATTGGGCAGAGATCTTTTGAGAGGTGTGAGCCATGGTTTGTGCGATGTTCTAAGGAGCAGGATACATGCTGTTGTCGATACCATGTCAACTTTGTATTGTTTTACGACATCATTCATTCCCTCATTGGACACAAGGGAGTGGTTCCTACTAGTCCTCATGACTTCATTCACTCTATATTGTGTCCATGAGAGGAGGATGCATTGTACCATTCACTTGATTGTGTGGAGGGGAGATGTGCCACATGCGATGATTTGGCCCTGCTTCGTACCATTCAAGAGGATGGTAGTGACATGGAGATTGTGCATTGGCAATGTTACGAGTATGTTACACACATGTTAGATGGTGGTGGACAGCAGTCCAGGAGGTTGTAGATTGTGGAGAAGGAGACTCCATGTGTTGTGTTCATTGATCATTAGAAATGACAGATCTACCCATACATACATCACATGCACATTGCAAAGTGGGAGGACCAATAGTTTCACACTTGCCTGAGCGATGATCTCATTGTGAATAGAAGCAAGGATAACTTCATCAGAAAACTAAAACAAGACTAATCTGTAGAGTTCACCTTGGGGGTGGTTGTCTCAGTGGTGGAATTTGCAGAGAATTACACTTTCACACTGCAGCATGAGATTCAGTCGAAGTATTATTTTTTTGAGCAGATAACACTTTTTGTTTGTGCTCTCCCTCGTTGGTGTTTAAGTGTTAGTGTGTATATTAATGTAGATGAATTAGTGAGGTTTTAGGTGTAAAGACTTGTTAACTAAGTGTGTACATGAATGTCAATATTATACATGTTAAATAAATAGTTGTCTTTTTTTGTAGGTTGCTATATTCGGCACATTAGCTACCGTCATGCACAAGCACAGTTGGATGGGGTTGATAGCACCCCTGACTCATGAGTGATTATCAAACAGTATCACTTCTACATCAGTTATGATTGTTCACACAATGCCCACTTTGTACATCATTGCTTCAGTCTTCATGATAGTTTCTTGAGAGACCAGGGAGTCACATGGCAACAGTGTTGGATTTTGTCTGATGGATGTGGTGCACAGTTCAAATCAGCTAGATAGTTTTTTGGTTCTGTAGATGGCACCATGACACCAGCATCCCAGTGATTTGGAGCTACTTCAAGATTGGGCATGGGAAGGGAGAACATGATGGTGCAGGTGAATGCATGAAGCATGCTTTACGACACCACCAGTTGCAGTATGGTGTTCATCGGGATGCACATCAGGTAGTTGAGTGGTGCAGATAGCACTTGAGTACTAATGCTACTTCTTCTTATTTGATGATGTACAGATACGGTGGTGAGGCACTTCTTTTGGTCTATGGATGTTGGGAGTATTTATCGGTCCATTACTTATGATTGTCGATCAGTGCATGGTACTTTGGATTTCCATTCTATTACAAGTACATGCTCTAGGGATCCCACGATCTTCTCTCGACGGTTTGCATGTTTCTATTCTGCATGTGTTGATGGCAATTGGGGAGGATGTTCCATGATAGCATGGACTGATCCATGGACATAGCATGTGCTTTCTACCTACCAGCCTTGGGAGGTAGTGCTTGATGTTCAAGATATTGGGTTCACATTTGGCAAGTATTATGATGAGTTGATAGATCTGTTGGCCCCGTTGATGACATTTTTGCTATCATTGCTCCTTAGGGCAATGTAGAGGGTGTGAATTACTACTTGTTGAGATGATATTTGGTAAAGAGTGTGCTCAATGAGGATTCAGTCGATGGACATGGGATTTCTTTTGATGCTCACAGCCTCCTCACAGCATGGTGGTCAGTGGTTACTACTTCCAGCAGGTACATAGGCATGGCAGCATGATCGAGTTTCAGCAATACATGGCTGATCATGAGGCATACATGTATTCCCATCTTGTCATTGCAATCAAGCTCCAACTTCATCGCATCTGATCTCACAAGGGTCCATGTTGGCAACTTGTAGTACAAGATAATGAGAGCATACTTGCGGCTATTGCCATGAGAGTAGATCCATGGAGTAGTGTATTGTACTATTATTTCATATTGTATCATTGTGTTGATGATCTATAGTTTCTTTGTATTGAGGATCTATAGTTTCATTATATAGGGTTTTTGTTCCATGTAATTTTATTGAGGATTTACATTATCCTTATGTTGCCCATTTTATGTATTGAGTAGATTTCATTGTAAAGCTTTACCATTTCATGTATTTATCAATTAATGTTCATTGTATCAGTGATATGATTTTATTTTTAGATGTATTTCAACATTACATGTTGAGTCGAATGTAATCTTCACCATTGCATGTTTTTCACCATTGTGTATTTTTGCCCCTTCACATATGGAACCAAGTGCACATGTGAAATTGGGGCATTTCACCATCCTAGGCCTAGATTCAATGTCTGATGGACATCTCACTTTGCACAGACATGGAAACCATTGTTTCTAAGGCCTGTGCAAATTTTCATGCCATTCCAACACATGGACATGCCAATGTCCTTCACCATTGCGTGTTTTGCCCCTTCACATGTATATGTAACTAGGCCCACATTCAGTGTCCAATGGACATACAACTTTGCAAGCACATGGAATCTGTCAATCCTAAGGCCCATGAAAATTTTCATGCCAATATGACACCTGGACATGTCCTTCCCCATTAGGTATTTTGCCCCTTCACACACGTATGATATACTCATGTGGAATTGGGGCTTTTGACCTTCCTGGGCCCACATTCAGTGTCCGATGGGCATCCAACTTTGCAAGCACATGGAATATATCAAGCCTAAGGCCTGTGCAAATTTTCATGCCAATCCGGCACCTAGACATGCCAAAGTCCTTCCCTGCTAGGTATTTTTCCCCTTTACGTACACATGATACTCATATGGAGTTGAGGCATTTGACCTTCCTGGGCCCACATTTGGCTTTTGATGGACATCCAACTTTGCAAGCACATGGAATCTATCAAGCCTAATACCCATGCAAAGTTTCACGCCAATCCGACACCTAGACATGCCAATGTCCTTCCCCGTTATGTATTTTTCCCCTTCACACACATAAGATATACTCATGTGGAATTGGGGCTTTTGACCTTCCTGGGCCCACATTCAGTGTTTGATGGACATACAACTTTGTAAGAACATGGAATTTTGTCAAGCCTAAGGCCCTTGCAAAGTTTCTTACCAATTTGACACACCTGGACATACCAATGTCCTTCCCCATTGTGTATTTTTCCCCTTTACATACGTGTACATGATACTCATGTGGAATTGGGGGATTTCACCTTCCTAGGCCCACATTCGATGTCCAATGGACATCTAACTTTTCATGGAAACCATCAAGCCTTAGCCCTGTGCAAAGTTTCTTACCAATGTAACCCCTAGACATGCCAATGTCCTTCCTTGTTGCGTATTTTACCGATTCACACACATATGATATACTCATGTGGAATTGGGGCATTTGACCTTCCCGGGCCCACATTAGGTGTCTGATGCACATCCAACTTTGCACATACATTACAACCATTGTATTTAAGGCCCGTGCAAATTTTCACACCAATTCAACACTTGGACATACCAATGTCCTTCCTCGTTAGGTATTTTGCCCCTTCACATACATAACGAGGTGCACATGTCGAATTGGAGCATTTGACCTTTACGGACCCAGGGCCTACAAAATGCCATAAGGAATCGACTTGAGGGTAGCAATGCACTCAAAGCTCTAACTTGAGACCAAATTCAAGAAAAAAGGCAAAGGAAATCATTTTCAAGGGCAAAGGCAAGGGAAAACATGTTCACACTTCATATAATCATGGGTAGATCCCCCTGCCCACTATGTGTGTGCGTGCATGTATGTATGTATGTATGCACGTATGCATGCATATATGTGGTGACGTGCACATGTGTACACACACACACACACACACACACACACACACACACACACACACACACCCTTTTTATAAATTTATTAAAGGACACTAATCAAGAGATATATATATGTATAGTAAACTTTTTTTAAAGGCCCTTTTTTTATTTTGTATTTTTCATTTTGCCCCCTTGATTTTATATTCCCTTTTTCATCCCTCTGTAATGTTTCATTTTATAAGCCCCCCCTCTTCTTCTCTTTTTTTCTTTACCTTCTATACTTTTTTGTGTAATTGTTACCCTAAAATTCCGTATCCCCTTTTATAATTTTATTATTTGACTATAATTACGATATAGGTATAGATATTAAACCTTTTTATTTACATTTTAAACCTCCTCTTTTTTATTTTTTGCTTTTTTAACCCACTTTCTTCCCCCAATTAATTCCCCCTAACTACTCCCTCGTTGATTTTATTCCCCTCTTTCATTTGATTAATAATTTATAATTAACCCTTTCTGTTCTATTTAATTATATATATAATTCCCCCTAACTAAATTCCTAGTCGATTGTTCCCCCTCTTTAATTTGATTGATAAATTATAATTAACCCTTTTTGTTCTATTTAGTTATATATATTCGACTTACACACACAAGTATTTTCATTTAGACTCTACTTTCAACTACACATAGACTTAGGTCTCTAAAACCTAGCCTAAGCTACTAACCCCCCAAACCCACCTTTGTTCCACCGCCCATGTCGACCTTCACATTGACTTTACTCTAGACCTTTGCCGTTACAAATACTCTTACTCATTCGACTTACTACCTTGATTTCTATTTCTTCCTCACCTTCTTGGTGTCACGCACACTAGGCTGCTCTCTCTATGCCCTTCGCCTCCCTTTCTCATTCTCATGGCCTCCTTCACACCTCCCTCCGCATGGTCATCCTCTTGTCTAATGTTCTCTTACTCTACCTGTGAAGCTACCAAACGACTAGTCTCTTCTTTTTGGTGATGATGGACATACTTTCGCTGGAGACGAGCATTTTCCGAGCGTCTGAGCGAAGGAAAAAAAAAGCTTCCAACTATGCAAAAATATGACAAAAATGGATCAGAAGAAAACATAGTTTCACTTAGAAATATGAAAAGTATTATAGGAATGCCTATTTTATACACGAATATTTATGTGAATCTTTGGGAATGGTGAGAACATAATGGGATAGCTTTTGAAGAAACCCACATGTAGAGTAGACTTCTCTATGAAAATTCCCTTATGATCCTTCTTACAACTTTTTACTTAATAGGGGGTAACATTGAAAAACCTCTCTCACCCTATCTTCATGAAACAGTTTCTCCGAAGAAAACTCATTGAAGCAAGCCATCAAGGTAGTTTCGCCAGCGAAACCCCTTTGAACAAGGTCTTTCAAGGTAGTTTCACTGGCGAAACTACCTTGGACAACACTTTTAAAAGTGACATAACTTTCACATCCAATGTCCAAATATAGTCATTCAGCCAGTCAAATTGATCGGAAAACCCCATTTGAGCACATCTATGGGGTTATATTTTGGAAAACCTTGCATATATAGTATTAAATATTACATGTATTTTATGAGAGTGATATATAAGCCCAAGTTAATACTTATTTACAGTAATTTAAACTTCTATAGAAACATGTCCATAAATATATTGTTATTAATACTATAAAAACACTTGAAAGATATTGCCATATGATATAAATGTGTTTAATAAGTAATTATTTATGTATAATATTATTATGTTGAGAGTGATTATGAGGGACGTTTCTTAAATGAATTATTTTTCAATACTTTTTTAAGGTAATAACAAGGGTATAAAGAGATGTCTATAAATAAGAAGATTTATGTTATGTAAAAATGAATGGGTGACTAGTTTGTATATTTTTATGATAAAGGGATCTAGTTCTAATGAAAATAAAAGTGTAAAAACCATGTTTCCTAAAGAAATACTATTTTTAAAATCTCTTGAAAAACACGCTCGTATAAACCTGCTCATAGGTTTTTGCTCGTAAAATTGACGCATCCACTTTCGCTAAGTTCCTCACGCTTTTCACTAAGCTCATTAATTGTTGTCTGTCTGCTCATGGCGGCTCTTCTCAGGAGGTTGGTGCAAAAACACCACTCTTACACTTATGGTACACTCTTAGTTTTGATTGCTTCTGCTCTTAGCTTGGCGGCGTAGCGTCCCTTCCATTTAAAGCTAACTTCTATGTGCTCTTTTGGTTGGCAACCCTTTGATTCCTCTTGCGCCTTTCGATTGGGTGCAAGCAACCTTTCGCTAGTCGCTTCTTCCTTTGAGTTCTTCACTTGCTCAGTTTACATGCCTTCGGTGGTTTAAGTTGATTCCCAATCGCAACTTCTTGCTTTGACGTCATTTACTGTTTGGATCCCTTGCGCTGGTCTTTCCTACGTCACACCTCTGCCTTTGTGTCGCTTTTCTTGGCTCATACTTCATGTATGGGCGTTCTTCCTTCTTTTAATGCTTGCAACATCCTTTCATAATATATATATATATTTATTTATATAATGCAATTTATATTTTTGTTTTCCTCTTTTTTTCTTTCTTTTATCTATAACCATTGCTTTTTGACTCTTTTATTTTTAATTCTTCTTCCACATTTTATCTAAAATTTAACCCTTAACCTTGGTTCATTGGTTCATTCATTGACCCTTGTTAAAATTGAGCTAACTTGTGTGTAAATTAAGCTAGTGCTATATTAAAATTAATAGTGCATTTTATTACTTATGTATTTCTATTAATTTTAGTTTTGATTTTTAAGAAGACACAAAAAAAGATCCCTCTTTCATACACACCACAGATCTTGTGCCATACCCTCAGCATCTAAGAGCACTTCCAAAGGATATTCATGTGGATTCGCTACTTGATGAAATGGAGAGAGTAGAGAGAGATGAGGGGATGCATATCACAATGGAAGAATGGGAGTATGCTAGGGTATATATGAGCAAGGTCAGTATACAGAATGTTATATGCATAAGTTAGGAGCTTTTAACAAACCTTTAAGTTATACTAGTTGAATTTGGTTCTTATATGCAAAAATTGTTGTCTAAACCTATAAGTACTTTATTTATTTTTGATAGCTAATTCTAGCAAGATGATGGATTATTTTTAAAAATTTTACTAAGTCCATTGCTTCAATTTAATGATTTCCCTTTTTAAACTAATTACTTTATACATTTTATTTGCTTTAAGTGCTATGATTTCAGCTACTTATTAATCCCTTTTAAGTTTTTAAACATAATTTAGTATTTGTAAAAAAGATTGCTAATTGACTTCAGTAAAGTTTAATTATTTTGATTGCTTCTTTTCAAATTCTTTTTTGTGCATGAGTGTGCAATACCCTCCACTTCTAAAAATTAATTTGGTTCTATTTTCACAAACAATTATGTGGAGTACTCCTTATGGATTACCCTCCTTGTAGATTCTCTTTGCAATTAAAAGCTTTCATTATTTTATTTGTCTACTTTAATTTTTTCCTTAATTAAACTTTCATGGGAATGGATCATCCCCCATCTTTAATACAATTAATTTGTTTGGCCCTCAAGTACCACTTAGGGATGAGGTTTACCCCCCTTCTTTAACTAATAATTTCATGCATTTCTTCACTCGGGTGTGCTGTACCCCCCTTAGGATTTTTTTACAAGAGCAAGGGCTCACACTCCCTCATAACAAATAGAGCATGAGTGGATCTGATACCATGTTGGAGGATCAAGAGGAGAGACAGTGTGCACAACTGTACAATGTACAATATGTGGTATGTTTCATTAAACATAATCGTGAATGTATACATGAAACACTTTAGGGTTAAGATTAGGGTTAGTGTTTGACCCTATGGTATGATGCAAGTAGCACTATCCATAACACCTACCCTAGATTAGCAAAAGGTTTAGATTGACATGTATGCATGTATGTATGTGTGTGTACACACACACACACACACACACACACACACACACACACACACACACACACACACACACACACACACACTCACACTCACACACACACACACACACACACACACACACACACTTAGTGGGGGGGGATCTACCAATGATTATGTGAAGTGTGAACATGTTTTCCCTTGCCTTTGCCCTTGAAAATGATTCCCTTTGCCTTTTTCCTTGAATTTGGTCTCAATGTTAGATCTTTGAGTGTATGAGACCACTGTGGAATAAAGACATAACACCTACAAAACACACTAAAGGAAGCAAAGATGAGCTCCTGAAATAGATCCAAAAGAGGCCTCGAGTGCATTTCATTAGGTCATGCTCAAAGCCATTCTGTTCCTCAAGGCTTCACAATCTACAATTCAAGGATTAAGCTTTAATTGAGAATCACATGGTTATTCATTCACTCAAATCAGAGAGACATCCTAGGCCTAAATTAGGCCTCAATTCTCTAGGTCCAAGCGATAGTTAAGACCAAGAGCCTATGAGCACATTAAAGATCTACATCTAGTGCCACATCATCTGCTCTATGACCGGAGTTGCATCCTCCAAATCATGAGCATGGTCACATCATTCAATCCATAACTATTGTGTCATGGGTGGATGTATGATGCAAAGCAAATCTAACCTAATAGCCCCTAGGTTTCCTAACTCAACCAAATATGACCTCCCCCACCTACTCACCGCCTATTTTTCTAACTACCTACGCATCGCCTACCTTCATAACTACTCACTCACTGCCTACTCACTCACCACCCATGCATGTTATCTTGATGAGTTGATTGGCTTCCACGACCGTCATCCACCTTGTTACCTTGCATAGTGCCCACTTGCTTCTACTTGTCCCTTCCCTTAAAAAATATGGTGTACCCTCCGGCGTGCTTGTTGCTTCTTCTACAACCTTCTTCTCCTTCTCTACCTTTGCCGCACTTGATGTTGGGAAGCTCCCCTTATAGCTCTAGTACAGCCTACTATAGTGCTGTCTATTCACCAAGCATATCTTTCTCGTGCTAGCTTAAGCTATCTAGGCAATTGGCTCATACACAGCTACTTACCTGCCTCCATTGCTTACCTCATGGTATGTGCTACTTTGCTTCTCCCTAGCTCCCAACGATCGCATGTAGCTTCTCTACCAGTTTCCAGCTCAGTGAGAACTTGGGTTGTTGACCATGCACTTTAGTACTACGTGACTATGCGTGCTCAACGATGGCCTCTCTTGCAATCATGTGGTCTCACTAATTATATTCTTCTCAATTTTCGTTCTTTTGGTAATAGTTTACACTACCCATTGGCGATCCTTGTGGTTGCTAAACTTGCTGGTACCTTCTTCTCGTTCATAAATTTATCTACCTCCTCTACCCACAATGCTAAGCTCTACTGCACTTAGTAATATAGATTTATGACATGGTTCTCTGGACCTTTTGTTGTTTAAGTGACTTGAAGGTGCACATTCACTTCTTCGTCCAGTCTCCTTTGTAGCTCCCTTGCAGCTCCCCTCCATCCTAGCTGGCCGTATGGCTGTGCTACTCTTTAGTCGTTCTGTCTTGAATTCTTGGGTGCTTGACACCTAGTGCTTTGGTCCCTTGCTTGCTGCAATCGAGCTTTATTCCACCACTTTAGTCTCTTTCTTCGTAAGAAGCTTCCAGACCTTCGTGGCTTTATATGCACCATGCTAGCTCTCTTGTCCCTACAACCTTTTGCCGCTTTGCTTGTTGCTTTGCTTTTTCTAGTCTAGCTCTTCTAACTTGCTTGGTGCCTTCACAGTTTCCACACCTTCTTAGTTCTCTGTCCTTGTGATGCTTATTTGTTTGAGGTCTTAGTGAAACTTATGTGTACTATTAACTAGAAAAGAATTCAAGGCATGATGCTAGATGCAAGGCATGGCGATGCTCGAGGGCCATAGAGGAAAAGGGAACATGAGGGAAGAAGCATTAACATAGGTGGGGAAAAAAGGATTAAGAGGGGTGGGAATGAAGAGAGGGACTATGCCACAAGGGGGAAGGGAGAGGGGGAAGAGGAGCATGTACATGATGGGAGGTGGAATGTAGAGATGGAGACACCAAGGGAAGAGAGTCATGCTTTATTTGAAAGGAAGGATGGGGGGGGGAAATCAAAGTACTAGCTACGTGGCTTTACAAGAATGAGCGTGTTCCATCAAGGAATAGCCCCCTCCTTTTATAGCCAAGAGAGGGGGTCTCTCCCAATAAATGCATCCTCCCACATGCATGGTGTGTGTGGAAGAGTGTCCCATGTGGGCTAGGCGGTTACGCACTCTCAATTGTGTGCAACAACCCTTTGCCTCATTTTTTCACATACATCAACCCCCATATCCCAAGTCAAAGATACTCCCTTGGTCTCTTCCCAATTTTATAATACGTTCAAACATCTAGGAGGACAAGTGGAGGGTTGGCATAAGGAATCTTGCCACCTCATCCTACTTTCCCATTATTCAACTTGCATTCTTAGACTTTCTACACCCCCCCCCACATGGGCCTATCCTACATGGAGGGAATAATCCAATATAATATCTATCTCCACCTATTTTATATTACTTCTCCCATGGTACTTGGGCTATATCTCACTAAATGTAGGCATGGGGCTGCCTAGGTGGAGGGTTGGTGCATGGGGCTGCCTAGCCACCTTATCATTTTATATTATTACTACCATGGATTATGTACAACACACCTTATGGGTCCTCTTACATGGAGGGTGGCACATGGTCATGCCCTGCCACCTCAACCCTGGGCCTTATGCACACCATATTTTATTATACTATTACCGCACATACAAGTACACACACATATCTATGCCTTTTACTTTGGTCAAATTTATCCATAATAGTTCCCCCCCCCAGGCAGGGAATGCACAACATTTCCATGCCTGGGACCATCACGCACAAAGAAGGGCTTGAGACAACACTTGTTGATCACCTTCTTGCCATATGGCTCATGCAGCTCCTGAACTTGTACAGACCCATTGCTATGTTCCTTGATGAATTTGTATGGACCAGCAGTCCACAGTGGTAGGAACTTCTTATCCATTTGGTGGTCCAATCTGTTATCAAAGTATAGCACAACATCCCCCTCAGCAAAGTTCTTTCCCATCCCTTGCGAATTTTAGCATCCAAGTGGGCCTTTTGTCGATTCTTTTGGATCCTTGTTTGATGTAGTGCAAGGCATCGAGTTTCATCTAACTTCTTAAGTTGTACCAACTTGCCTCTACATGTTCATCTACCAACTTGCCTCTACATGTTCATCTTCTGTCATCCTCTGTTCTCATGCCAATCTCAAGGCCGGAATCTCTATCTCTAGTGGTAAAACTGCCTCAGTACCATACACCAACTCAAAAGGAGTGTGACTTATAGACATTTTATGAGTGATGTTGTAAGCCCACACAACTTCAATGACCTTCTGATCCCACTCGCTCCTGTTCCCTGTGGCCATTTTTCCCATGGATTTACAAAGGAGGCCATTGGTGCACTCCGTTTGTCCCATGGATGCTAGATGATAGATGCTAGAAGTGCGGTGATCAATACCCATGCGATCCATGAGCAACTCCACTGCTTCATTTAAGAATGGACTCCCTTGGTCACATACTATTTCCATGGGTGTCCCAAACCTTGTGCAGATATGTTCAAATATGAAATCTGAAACTGCCTTACCATTTGAAGCAGGGAGGGCGATAGCTTCAGCCCACTTAGTGACATACTGAGTGGCTACCAAAAGATACTTCTTTTTGCAGGCAGTCATCGGTAGGGGCTCAACAAAATCTATTCCCCACTTCTGAAACGGATGGATGGACATCACTGGGTGATGTTGCCCGGGATGCAAATCCTTCCTACCAAAGAATTGGCATGGTTCACAAGTTTTGCAATACATAGTCACATCCTTGAACAAGGTCAGCCAATAGTACCCAGCATGTAAAATCTTCTTAGCTGTATAACCGGCATAGTGGCCTCCACAAAATCCATCATGATAATGCTTCAATACCTTAGGTACTTCATTTGCATCAATGGCCTGTCTTAGTACCCCATCCAGGACTTGATGGTATAACACCCCATCAAAGAGAGTGTAGCGCCTACTATCTCTATGGATTTTCTTTCTCTCATAGCTAGTACTTTTTGGAGGAAAGGAGAAAGCGGTTAGAAATCTAGAGATTCCACCATACCATGGATCCCCAACTTCTATGGCCGCTACAAGGGTTAGATCGAGGGACTCCTCTAAATCAATCAAAGCATTCTTTAAGTTGGAACAACCCCCTTTTACAAATTTAAAAGAAAAATCATATTCTTGTAAAACTGGCAACCATTTGGCCAACCGGCCCATGGGATTTGGTGATTGAAGAACCTGCTTTGCAAGACCATTGCTACAGATTATAATGAAGGACTTTCCAGCAACATAATGCTTAAATTTCTCAATGCAGAATGCCAAAGATAAAGCATGCTTATTAGCCTCAGAGTATCGTCGTTCAGTTTTGAGCAATTGTCGAGAAGCAAATCAAACGGGATACATGAACCGATCCTCCCCTTGCTGGAGAAGAATACCTACCAGAGTGTGCTCACTATAAACCTGGTATTGATATAGAAAGTCTTTGACCAATCGGGATTTCATAGAATGGGTTCTGAAGCCAGAGCACTCTTGATTTGTACAAACCCATGATCACAATCCTCATCCTAAAAGAAATCAACTCCATCTTTTAATAGCATAGTCATGGGTCGCGTCAAAACAGCATATTGATCAATGAAGCGGCAATAGTATCATGATAGATTGACAAATGAGCATACCTGATGTTTGGTTGTTGGCGGGGAGAGCTTGAGGATAGCTTCTACCTTCTCGGGGTTAGGCTTGATGCCCTCAAATGAGACAATATGTCCCAATAACCTCCCTTGAGTGGCTCCAATGGTGCATTTATCAAGGTTGAGGCTGCCATTCGCATCATTGACCCTTTGGAAGGCCAACCTAACCTTCATGATGTGCTCCTTATGTGCCAAGAACATATAGAAATCATCTAAAAACACCTCCAAGAAAACCCCCAAATAAGGAGCAAACACCATCTGCATAAATCTTTGAAAGGTAGCAGGATGATGGTCCCTCTTGGTGGCTGCATTGAGTTTCTTATAGTCGATGCAGACCCGCCACTTGTTGTTTTTCTTTGGGGTGACTACCACTAGTGAAACCCATTTAGTATTGTGAATCGGAACAATAAACCCAGCTTCTACAAGTTTTCGCAATTCTGAGTGCAAAGCATCAGTCTATAGGGGCCCTAATCTCTGATACTTCTAAGCCACAGGCTTTGCATCAGGCTTCGGCTCTATCTTGTGCTCCTCATGGCGAAGGTGGTGGTAGCTAGTTGTGAAGAGGTCAAGGAAATCTTTGAACATATCTAGGAACTCGTCTTTCTCACTTGGAGTGAGGTCTGGGGAAAGCATAGATTCAAGCTCTTGAGGACTAGCTGTTACCTTTTCTGCAGGTGGTGGGGTCAGAGACACCCCCATCATGTAAACTTCCTCCTTTGAGAACTCCTCCCCCTTGTCTAATTCTTCCATTGATTCAGACACTGAGGATGAGACTTGAGTATCACTGTCTTGCTCCTCTTCTTCTTCTAGTTCAATGGCACCTGGTTGCACTGGGATCTTCTCCTTAGAAGCACCAAAAGACATGTGTCCTGTCTTCCAATAGCTGACTGCATCACTCTTTCTCAACCATGGTCTCCCAAGTATGGCTGGGTAGCTCTTGCCTGTATCTTCGATGTGCACTACATAGAAATTGACGGTGGTGGTCAACCCATTGACAGTGATGGGGAAATCCTCAATGACTCCCAGGGTGGTGAGTCGTCGACCATCTGCCACCTTGATTTGAGTGGAGGAACGCTTTGTGCATTTCAAATTCAATTTCTTCATGATACGGGGCACCATGATATTACATGGAGCTCCCCCATTGACACACACACTTTTGACATGGCAACTATCTATGATGACATCTACTGTATGTGGGTGCTGATCAATTTCTTCAAAAATAGAAGAAACCTCTCATACCTTTCCTTTTTCTTATTCCTCCTTGTTGAGAGACCTTGCTGTAGCTCACGTCTCACCTTAGGGATTAATGCTATTAGTTGAGGGAGCGTGATGCTCAAAGATCGATGAGCAAGGTCCTAAACGACCAAATAGTCCTCTTTCCCCGAGCCGCGATGGGAAAATCCGAGGGCGACCACTTACTCTTGCGAGATCTTTTAGTCTTCTCTGTTGGTGGGTCTACCATCTCAGCATCTGAGGGCTCTGAGAAGGACACCTTCTTCCTGGGGCGGCCCGGTCCACAGTTTAGAGAGGGGTCCGAGGTGGTACGACTTCTTTTCCCGAGGTCAAGGATCTCTATGTCAGAATCCTCGGTGCCTGATTCACTTAGAAGATTCACCCTTGGAATATTGGGACATTCCGTGCGATAATGACCCTTTTGGTGGCACTCGTAGCACACAACATTGGCATGTTCTCTTAGAGGGCGATTGGCTTGATTTCTGATGCCCACCATCTCAAGCCGAAGATCATTCAGGGCCTTGGCTAGGTCATTGACTCCGGGTTCTTTAGCAGGAGGGGCCGGGGGAGTAGGAAGGAGGGGGACTCGTGGGCGAGGCCAGGGAAATCTTCCAAGCAGAGGTTGATGATATACTACTTGTTGAGGGTAAACATCTAAGGGAGGACCATACATTTGAGGTGGAGGCGATGGATACATCCCTAATGAGGGGTGGGGGTATGCCCCTGATTTAGACCCCCTAGGTTGTTGTTGCAAGAACTGAGGGGGTTGCAGAGGGAAAATCGTCTTCTTCGAAGCGGGGTCAAACTGAAATTTATCAAACTTTTGAGCAATATCATGTGATAGCACCATAGTTTCTGGATTCTCCCATTTAAGCTTGAGGCAAAATTCGTGACTTGCTCTTGCTACAAGGTAGCCCAGCACATGCTGAGTCATTCCAGCTCAAAATCGGGCATTGTCCTCCTGCGTGACAATTAAACGGTCTAGGAGCACGGTCGCTTGCCACATATCGACGTGCCGTCTCACCTTTTGACTGCTTTAAGTTTGCCACCTTCAGGTACACATTCTCTGGCTCCTCTTCTTTGCCGAAATACTCAATCATCACTGCTGTTAACCTTTATTCCTTCTCCATGTCTGATGTAGTCTATCCATTGATGGGCTCTTCATCAAGACCATTCACTTAGCTCCTTGTTGGCATGAAGGAATAAAAGCCCCATCAAAATACAAAACAAAAGTTGCTGGTGGTGTACCCCTTTTATCTCTAATGTTCTCCTTACATTTCTTTTCTTCTCCTAGATCCTCCTGTCTTGTGAGCAAATCTGCCATAGTGGACCTAGTGGTATTTTTAGTGACAAAAGAGAAAGAGAACTCTTGAAGCTCTGACAACCATTTTGCAAATCTCCCCCCAGGATTAGGCTTGCCAACTAGATATGCTAATACAAATTGAGAGGTAAGGAAGAAAAATGGTCGAGGTAATAAATAGGAGCGAAACTTTTTGACTGAAAACACCAAAGAGAGAGCTTGCTACTCCATTTCTTCATACCTTGTTTCCACCTCTGCAAGCTATCGATTGGCATAATAGATGGGTTGCATTCTACTTGCCTCTCCTTTTTGTAGCAATATAGTACCAATTGAATGCAAAGATACACTCTCGATACACTTGGATTTACATAAAAGTCTTGAGACCAATCAGGGGGCTTTAATATTGGGCCGTTACTCATGGCCGAAAAGACTCTTGTTGCTCCACACCCCATTAGAAAGAAACTCCTTTTCTTGTCAACAAGTTCATGGGATGCACTATCTCTGTGAAATCATCACAAAAGCATTGACAATACTTGCTTTTTCCTAGAATTCTATGAACACCAATGACACTCTCAGGACTTGGCAATGCCATGATTGCTTGAACCTTGTTAAGATCCATTTACAAGCCTTCTTCAGACACAATATGCCCCAACAAGACTACTTTTGTTTGAGCCAAATGGCACTTGCTAGGATTTAGACACCCTTTTGCTAAGGCCATCTTTAACTTCTCCATGTGATCTATGCACCGATAATAAATGGCAAAATCATCAAAAAACACCCTTATGAACTTTCCCAAGTAAGGCTCAAGCACTTGACTCATGAACCTTTGAAATGTAGCTGGTGCATTGGTGAACCCAAAAGGCATTACTCTGTAAGCAAAAACTCCCCAAGGTGTGACAAATGATATTTTCTTTTGATCTTCCTCCCGAATGTGAATTTGAAAGTACCAAGAATACCCATCACATACAGAATACATCTCATACCCTCCTAATTGGTCTAGTATTTCATCTTGGAATGGCAAAGGAGAATGATCCCTCTTAGTGCATGCATTCAAAGGACAAAAGTCCACACAAACCCACCACTTATTTCCTTTCTTTGGTGTGACAACTACAGGAGATATCCATTCTAAATCATCAATAGGAAAGATGAATCCTGCCTCAAGTAGTTGTGTTACCTCTTTCTTTAGTGCCTTAGGTTGGATCACTCCCAATCGCCTTAAGTGTTGCACAAATGGTTTGCTTTCTAGGTTCAACTCAATCTTGTGCTCCACAAGAGAGACTGGTCAAACCTGTGAATAGCTTGTTGCAAAGAGATATGGGAAATCATATAACATATCCAAGTACTGGAGATTCTGACTACCTGATAGAGAATCACCAAGAAGCTGTTCATTGCATTGGCATCATCTAGTGTGCTCCACATCCTCCACATGAAGTGTCTCTTTAGGATCTTCTTGTACCACCACCTTTTTCCCTCCTAACTCATCTCGATCAGCACGAAGACAAAGACCAAAGGCCACTCCTTCCACCTCACCCTTTGAGCTAGTCTCCTTGGAGCTACACCCTGTCTCTTCTTCTTCATCAGTTAAGTCAGAGCTCAAACTCTCTGATGTTGAAGAATCCTCCTTGAAAACTTCCTTTTTGCAACTTTTGATGTTATAGCACACCTTATCATTTCCCTACAAAATCAATTCTCAAGTATCCCACTTTTGAACAGCCTTCACCTTGTGTAGCCAAGGCCTTCCCAAAATCAATGGATAGGCACGTGCATCTGGCTTGGTAGGGATCACTTGAAAAGTAGTCGGCATAGAAATTCCACATACATCTACTTCTAGATTCTTCACAACTCCCAAGGTCTTTACCCTAGTGTTGTCAACCAATTTGATGCGATAAGGAGGTAGTACTAGAGTATTTTAAATCAGCATCTATCATGGTCTTCTCACTCATGACATTAATCAATGCACCTCCATCAATGTACACATTAAAAATTACTTGACCACCATCAATGATCACATCAACCACATGTACATCATCACCAACATCTATATCTACCTTTTGAACAACATGAATGGCACTTTTCTTATTTTTCTTCTTTGACACTCTTGTGCTTGCTAGCTTTCCCCATTCCTTCCATTTTTGGAGACAAAGCAAGTAATTGACCAAAGGTGATATGAGCTTCCTTTTCTTTAAGGTCGGACAACAAGTCATAGCTTCCAATGCCTTGTCCTAAAGGAAAGTCTGACTAGGTAGTTCTCCTTCTAGATGCCTTCTTTTTCTTACTATGGCATTCCTCTTCCTGATGTTCCTCATCTACTTCTTCCTTGCTTTCTTCTTCTTCTTTTGCTTTACCATGCCCCCATTTAGCCATCATTACCTCTCCTTCTTCATCCCTTGAAGAAGCTTCTAACAAGGATACTTGTTTTTCTTCTTTCTTTCTCAATCTAGGACACTTGGGGCAATAGTGACCTTTTTCATTACATTCATAGAGCAAGTGACCCCACTCTTATCTCGAGGCCTATCCTCACTCTTTGTTGCTCTAGGTTGTCGTGCATTAACCAAATGCAATTTCAAATTAGTAGACTTTGCCATCAATTGGGAGATATTATGATCTAACTCAGAGGACTTTGGTACCTGAGAAGTGCCCATTACCTCTATCTTAGAAGTTGAAGCTGTTGAAGACACAAAAGAGGATTCAATCTTTAGCAAAGGTTCTTTCTTGGTCGCAATGTGAAGTGCCTCCATGTATGTTGTTGGATCTTTACTCATTACATTTGAGCGAAGATGAGGCTCTAAAGCCATAACAAAATTTCTCATCAAGTGCTCCATCCCTACGAGACTTTGAGGTGCCGATGATGCAGATGCCACAGCTCGCAAAGCTTCCCTTTCATACTTTGTCCATAGAGTTTCATATCGGATTGCCAACATAGAGACCACCTCACCCTCTCCTTTTGATAGAACCGGTCCAACTGCAACATCAAAGCATTTGGCAACTCCATTGCCCCAAATCTCTACTTTATTACAGCCATTACTTAGTCCTAGTCCTCCTTGGTAGAGTCCGACAAGGCCACATGCCAACTCAAGGCTACAGCTTCAAGAAAATCAGGCAAAATCTTAGCTCGCCTTCATGGACCATCCAAAAAGCCGGCATCCTCGAACAAAATCCCGAAGATAAGACTCCGGGTCTTCCCCTTGGGTCCCTCAAAACATTGGAATCTTCACCATGATGAAACACAAAAAGGAAACACCAAGATCCAAATAATATTCCAAGCAAGATCCCATGGAGCCTTAGTATACCAAGACCAACTTATTATGCATAACCACTTGTTGAAAACCCTCCACAATGTGATCCTCAACAAAGTGACCAACCAGCACTATGAAAACATTGTGTTTACATGCATTCAAGAATCACCCTTGTCACAATTAGAAGTGCACATAACAGCTTCAAGATATTATACTCTTCATCATTTTCATAGCAAAAGAATTTGAAAGAATTGAGAATCACCAGCCCACTGTTATAGTAAAAAACTACCCAAAGACTCAACTCTTCTTCACACCAAGCTGCCAGTGCATGAAACAATCCCCAATCTATCATTGTACCTAATTTCGGCATTGTCAATTCACCAACATATTCAAGAGTTCAAACATAAAGGATATGATCATGATGACCGTGCGAATAGCTTGAGCATCACCTTCACAATCTTCTAGTTCTCTTAAACGGGCTACAATCTCTTCTAATGGAGTTCTTCCAGACATCTTCTTTATCACATCAAAAAATACATGCCTATAGGCATAACATGCAATCAAGTACACCCAAGACCATTTACTAAGGTGGGATGAATCCAATACCAATCATACCCGGTGTGTCCACCAAAAGATGTGACATGAAGTTGGGGGTAATAAACTTCACGCACCTCTTCACTTCCTACTACTTTTGAACTGAGTGACAAAGATATTTATCATTGAGAAAGGGACATTAAAATGAAGATTTTAAGCCAAGATACAACACCATACTTTCCTCCCCCAGATGAGAATGAAGATGGTAACATCCCAAGTGAGGTTGTACTTAAGCATAGGGAGAAGGAAAGGATCAGCAGAGGCCATAATCTCAGCAAGCCAGTCTTCACCAAAGAGAGGAGCAATACGTTGTTGAAAGAAGATCTTGCGGCTCAAAATGACATGAATTGATATATATAAAGGAGTTTAAAGGGGCTGATTGGGTCAGATGGGCAGGTTCTAAGGAAACATTGCACCTCCTTCATAGGTACCTTTACAATTAGCTTAAAACACTGTGCAAACCACTAACTTTCAGTAGAGACATGATATCAAATATTCAAACACATAAAGAGATGTGCCTTGAGATGGGGGCTTCACGCTGATATACGTTTCGTAAGAAACAAAGAACCAGCTAGAAAGTTATGGGCGGTTTACTCGATGGGGGTAAAAAGAGTAAGTTGAAACATGCGAGTGACTGTGTTCAAGCGAGCCCAGAGTTCGATCGATGCTTGCGACGATGAACTTTTTCTAAACCTATAGTAGCAATAGTTTTTTACTAGAAATGGTTGAATCTACATGACAATATTAAAGATTGTTCTCACTAATTTTATGTATGATTCTTGGCAACATACAAGGATAAATAGTCCATGCAAGTTAGCAATGATTTAATGAATACTAAATGAAAAAATATTGGTAACACACAAAGAGAAAACCTATTATTCGATAAATAATAAATCCATGCAAGTTAGAAATCATTCACTGATAGATACAAAAGGGGAAATGCTGCAATGTCCACACCTCGAGGTAGTCACTCAAAATTATGTAAGGTAGCACGTGAGTTGAATAGGTTTCTTTATTTTGTAGACTTACATACAAACAACAATAGTCCCGCCCATGATATAGAAGCTCCTCCTAGAAAAATCCTTCACAAAAAACTATTTGTAGCCCGTTGATTTTTATGCTACCTATATGATTTGATCCATTTTGTACATGAAATGATGGAACTAATAAATTATTGGTTCCCTTATGACCATGATGCTAACAAAATATGGATCACCTCCATATATCCATGACCATGTGTATATCTATGGGATGGAGGGAGGGAACCAAGGACCCGAACTCTATATGAGAAAAATTTAAGAAAATATAGAGTTTGATAAGGTTTATCTCTGATGAAACAAAGATAAGTAAAAACTTTCTAAAGCTCTAGAATTTTGACACTCCAACATGATAAATGGATTCATTCATATCATTTTGATTGTTTTGACTACAAACATGACCATATTTGGATTTTGATTGACCAAGTTATGGCCCAAATAAAATTGATAGGAGGAGCCTCCCAGGAGGCCGCAATATCGCGGCCTCCTTGGAGGCTCTTCCTCCCATTATTTTTTTCCTTGAAAATGGAAATTTCACAAGAAAAACACATACTCTGACCTCTTTCTTCCACCCCTACTTCTTCTTGACCCTTGTAAAAACATTGCCAGACATTTTTAGAAATTGTTGTTTGTATGTAAGACAATTGATTCCTCACAATATCAAGGGTAGGACAACAACTATAAAAGTAAGCAATGCATGCTACTTTTTTAACATTAATCATCACACGAATTTCAATTTTATGAAAATCCTCACTCAAACTGTCACCTTGCTCGAATACAGTCGCTCGAATTCTAGTAATCCTCGCGTAAAAATTGTAATGAAAACAGACTGTCAGACACAGAGACTCATAACTTTTTGTAGTAGTATTTGATTCAATCTATGATCACATAGAGACATGTGCCTTGATGAGAGCTTCGCATTAATATAAGTTTCATCAAAATTGGACTATTGAGCAGAAAGTTATGAGCAAAACACTAATAGGGGGTCAAACTGTCATAAAGACTGCCCTCCACCCATGCTAATTTCGCCTGAGCAGGATGCTCCCTCAAGACGACACCTTCATCAATGATCCACCACTCATATATTTCTCTTAGAAGAGGGTAAGTAACTCCCTTGGTGGCTCAAGAAATGGATGGACCATGTGTGTGCAATGAGCGGCCGAATAGAAAGAACTTTTAAGGCTTTGAAAGAAAGAAAAGGAAAGAGAGACTCAAGAGAGGGAATATGAAGTGATCTTCATTGTCAAGAGAGTGAGAGTCCACTCCAATGTTAACTCAAAATACTACAAACACAAGGGGGAAGAAGAGGTTTCATACGTCCAAGAGGGAGCGAAAGCTCTAAGACTACTCAGAGAGAGAGAATGAACTAGAGAGAGATGGACTCAAGAGTCTACATAAGAGAATATCTACAAGAGGGAGAGAAGGCTCATGGAAGAGGCTTGAGTAGACTAGAGCTACAACATGAGGCCTAATGGTAGAAGAGATGATGAACAAGGGAGAGGAGGGCTCCTTTTGTAGAGATTTTATCACCCTCCTTCACCCATTTACAATTGGTGCTTGTAGATTCCTTTCCCCATTAATCACATAAGCCAGTATGTCACCATCCATGTCCTTTTTGGCTACTATTGCCATGTGTCCCATCGAAAGATGCTTAAGACTCTTAAAATATTGAGAAAGTCAAGAGTCTCCCCACATGGAGCCCATAGGGACCCTCTCTTTTCCATATGTCCACATCCTCCTTATTCCACATAGGAATTCTAGAAGGATTCCTCTTGACTCCACACTCCTCCACATGCCTTCCACACGCTTGGCATGTGCTCTCTCTTATATTTTTGGAACACATGGACATGAGCCCACCTCTTTATATGACTCACTCCTCCTATTTTCTAAAAACCCCATAATATCCCATACACAAATAACTCTCACCCCATACTAAGTTATTTATCATTCATACACATGGTATTTACAATGATCCATTCCATTCATCCTCTCAATCCCATACAATATCTTAGAAAATAGAAATAAGTGAGAGCCGCTAGGCTATCACTTGATACTCAAACTCTTATCAAACATAGAGAAAAACAATACCAATGCTAAACAAAAAATATCAAATTTTGGCATCACAATATGCATTTGCCTATGCTTATGCTTATGGTTATGCATGAGCATATGCATTTTCCTATGCTTATGCTTATGCATGAGCATATGCTCATATGCTCATGCATAAGCATAAGCATAGGAAAATGCATATGCTCATGCATAACCATAAGCATAAGCATAGGCAAATGCATATTGTGATGCCAAAATTTGATTCATGCATAAGCATATGCATATGCTTTCTCTCTTTTTCTTTTATGCATAAGCTTTTCCTTCTCTTATGCTTATGCTCTTTTCCCCTCTTCTTTTTTCCCTCTTTCAATATCTTTTCCCCTCTTCCTTCTATTCTTTTTCCCTCTCTTTTTTCCTCTCTTTTTCTCTTCTTTTCATAAGCATATGCATTTGCCTATGCATGCTTACGCATGAGCATATGCTGATGCATAAGCATATGCATATGCTTTCTCTCTTTTTCTCTTATGCATATGCTTTTCTTTCTCTTATGCTTATGCTCTTTTCCCCTCTTTCAATGTATTTTTCCCTCTTCCTTCTCTTCTTTTTCCCCTCTTTCAATCTCTTTTGCCATCTTCCTTCTCTTCTTTGCCCCTCTTCCTTCTCTTCTTTTCCTCTCTTCTTTTTCCTTTCATATTTATCCTTTATGCATTGATGTCATTTCATAATTTTTAGAAGTGATTAATTGACTTTTCATAATTTCTTAAGTTTGAATTTCATAATTGTCTTAAGTACTTAATTTTCTTTTTGCTTCTTACCCACTCTTGTTTTATATTTTTGTCTTCGTGTTTGTGTGTACATTTGTCCAATCCCCCCAAATTAGACATGGGATCACGTCGCACATCCGATGAGTATGAAAACCCTCATAGGAGGAGACATCATAATATCTACTCTCTAGAGGACTTTGATTCCACTTAGGCGACACCTCAGGGGCCTACCCTTCGACTCCTCTCGGACCTAGCACTATGACTATCTCTTGAGGAACTCCTTTGCTAGTAGCCCATGGCTTTGTCGAGAGTCCCGATGAGTTTGTCGCATAGATGACCAATGTGGAGGTAGCGAGATTCTTTTCTCTACTATCCTAGAGGACCCCAGCTCTTCCCTCTCCTACACCAATGGTTGGACCTACTCGACAGCCATCCCTCTAGCCCCTTCGACTGAGGGGTCATCACCTGGGTGTACCCATCGTAAGGGAAGGAAGAGTAGGAAGGGTTGCTTATGTTGTGCTAACTCGGGAGATGTAGATGAGTTAGCATAGTCACATTCCTACAGGTCTCCACTTGGTCATGAGACCCAAGACCAGTCAAGTCCCTTTCCCTCTTCCACTCCCTCTACTACTCCTTGCTCCATAAGTGCTTGTAGTCACCACCCCTCGCTCTGGCTCTGCCACTATCATGAGTCCTCCTTACCCGCCTGAGGACTGTCCTATGAAATCATGGTGGCTGGAGAGATAATAGAAAATAAAAAGAGCTCAGTAGTGATGGCCACCATGAGGCGGTTGATGAGCCACCACTTCAAGAGTGGCATAGTTGCTGACTGGCGGTACCACGATGATGAAAAGAAGAATGCAGTCATTGATGATTTGAAAAGGCAATACCCTAACCCCCCAAATTGGGATTTCAGTAACTCTTACATGAAAGAACGCATGGGTGGGGTCTTGAAGCATCATAGGTCAAACTTGCGTACTTCCATCGAAAAGGGGAAGGCTAAACCTAGCTGGGCACACAAAGCAAAATGGAAGTTTTTCAAGAAGGAGCACAGGGACCATCCCAAAAAGTTCTAGGGTCAGAGGAGGGCTATGAGGAGATGACTGGACTTTGTAGGTACTTCGCACTTTGGTGCAGGCAAATGGTTGGTGTTCGATGCAACTGTGGTAAGTTTACTTCTTTTCATTTAATTTATTGTTCTATTTGTTTTATTACATATTGCATGTAATTTATCTAACTCTATAGGATGAAAGCTGTGGTTTATTGAGATGGAGGCCATAGGATCGATGGTCGATTGGGCTGAGGTGGCTACTCACATGGTATAAGTCTACTCCTACTCGGGGTAATCTCACTTTTTAAATTGTTTTATTCTTTAAGTTCCAATCTAATTTCTAATTAATATGGTTTCACTCTTAGAGTGCAAGCTCAAATGTCCCATCAGTGGAGGTGAGTGGTGATGATGAGGAATTAGGCTTACATGGCTTCAATAAGGGCCAAGGATTAGGCATAGCTCATGAGGACCAGGGATCAAGCATAGCTCACAAAATCTCCTATAGTGAGTGACTATGAGGGGACTTCATTCCAAGGGGCAACCTCGGGGGGGTCACTATGTATAAACCCTCTATATCACGTGCGTTCAAGGCCTATATTTTAAATCCCTTATCTGTAAATTTTTTCATTAATAAAATGTACCCCTTTTCTATACAAATCTGTAAATTTTTTCCAAAACTATTTTAAATAGTCCCTTATGTATATTTATTTCTGTAAATTTTAGAAATAAAAAATATCCTTCTGTTGAACTCACGTGATAGGGTTACATATGATGAGTGACCCCCCCGAGGGGGCAACATATCTAGGATGATCAGGTGGGAGAAATTGATGGTGATTCTCGTAGATGACCTTATTCAACGCGTCTGCTGCCCGCTAGTGAAGGACCATAAACAGGACATGCATGGTAACCCGATGTAGTGAGACCTAAACAATAGATGCAATTGCGTAAGCAAGGTGGTTTTAGGGTGTAAACGTTCAATTCTTACCTTAACACTCGACATAGCCTGGGAAATCATGCATCGTCCACATCAAGACTACTTTGCAGTTAAAGTCTTATGACGAGGGAGGCCTGCTCATGTCATGCACCTCAATACCTCTCCAAAGTACCTCTAACTCATCAATCAAAGGCTCTAGATAAACATCTAGATTTTTGACTTTATGTTTCCCTAGAATTAAAAGGGATAACATAACATGTCCTTTCTTAATCACCATAGAGGGTGGAAGATCATGATTCACCAATATCACTGGCCATACACTATAAGAGGTGATTTAGAGACCAAATGGGTTCACACCGTCCATACCCAATCCAAGTCTCAAGTTCCTAGGTTCTTCCTTGAAGCTTGGCCATGTGTCTTCAATATGCTTCCATGCAAGAGTGTCTGCCGGAGCTCTTCATTTGCCATCGCTTGATCGATGGGAGGAATGCCATGACATGAGCTCTACAATGGATTTGCACTTGAACATATGCTGGATGTGAGGGGGGAAAATGTTGCAGAACCTTAGGAGAAACATCCAAAGTTTTGAGATCTGATCTATGTCTTGCCTCTCCACAAGTAGGACACTCTCTTGCCTCCTTATGTGGCCCACAAAATAGAACGCAATCATTGACACATGCATGGATGCACTTGTAATCCAATCCTCCAAGAGAGGTCACATGTTGCCTTACCATATCTCTTGAGGTCCATAATTTACTCTCCCTTGGAAGCATTTTACACAATAGCCTGCACGTGAAGACCATAAATGAGAAAAAGTATTCTAGTAATTCATCCACTAGCATAATTCACCATGTTTGCAAAATAGACTTTAAAGCTTACTTGAGTAATGCATTCAAACTTGCATTGCTCCATCCATAGATGGTCTGCAAGTCTAGTAACTCAAGGGAGGCACGTGGATCATTCTACTCCATGCTATCATCCCTACTTGAGGACTGATGGACAAATAAATCCCGCACCATATCATCGAACTCCTCCTCCTCCACAGCCTCATGAGGTAATGGTGGAGCGCTACTATCACCATCACTCCATGCAACCATAATGGTCCCTCCTGAAGATCGCACCTCATATTGCCGACACTTCGCCTCCTCACGACGAGCAGAGGGCAACATATGCGGGTCTGGCATTGCATCCTATATCAAATTAAAAAAGGATCATATATCAAACACATGAACACCCATAAGTATCTCAATCAACCTCAATGCTTTAACACTTACCCAAGATACGGTCTCGATACGGTTGCATCCCATTCTCCATACTTTGAGATGTGATTGAGTGTAATTCTACGTGCACGATACTTGTTTCCTTGACATCGATCACACATACATTTGATTTTTTGCTCCAACCACATTTCTTGATGGTGGATATGGAGGGATTTATCTTCACTGGAGGTACTTGTTGAAGATGATGACATCCTACAGATAAACAACCCAAAAAATATGTTCCTTCTTGAGGATTTAATGAGAAAGAGTCTGTAGGACATCTAAAAGCGCATCTATAGGCATATCTAAAACACAGTGTAGATATGCTGCTAGATGTGCAGACGGGTTTTTAAACCTACCTTTTGCTCATTTTCAAATCCACCACACTTGCAAACCTTTCAATACACGAGTCTCCAAGCATACACACATAGCTCTAGGCACCCACACTCATCTCCAAGCATACACACTCATCCCCAAGCATACAAGAGAAGAGGGTGAAGAAGGAAGCCACAAGAGAAGAAGGAGAGGAAGCTTTGAAGAAAGACATGAAGCTTTCATACCTCTATCCAAGGTAAGTCTCTTGTCAGTTGAGTCTTCTCTCTCAATCTATGATGCTTTTGGTACACTCTGGAAGTTGTTCTCTTCAGATTCCTCCTTTGTCGCATGTAGGAAATGATGTTTTTGGTACTTTTGTTCTTTTTGGGATCAAGCATCTACCATTGTCAGCGTTTTGTCGAAATCTATCTATTGGAGTGCGTCAGTTGTTTGGAAAAATAGTGTAACTGCATTGTTGGCTGCGTATATAGATGCGCTTCGATAGACACATCCTGAGCTTTGCTTCTCCATCTCCTTCTCCTTCTCCTTCCTCTTACCCTTCCCCTTCCCATCTCCCTTCTCCTTAATCCATTCCCCCTTCTCCTTCCGTTCTCCCTCCTCCTTCCATTCTCCCATCCTCCCTTGTCTTTCCTTTCTCCTTTCCCTTGCATTCGGAATTGTAATCATCAGCTATAGACATGCGTGGAATCGTGCTAATTAAAATGTAGTTGGCTGTAAGAATTGAATTGCACAAAGTAGAAATGGAATTCCTGCAACCACACAACATACACAACATTCTGTTCAACTAAACATAATTCTCCCTTTTTTTAATAAAAATTATGCAGAGCGTCTATTAGCACTGTCTATTAGTGCATCTTTCTATTTTAAAAAAAATTTATACAGAGTCTCTAATAGTGCATCTATAGGTGCATTGTATGTTATGTAGACATGCCTATAGACGTGGATCTATAGATGCACTAATAGACGCGCAAATAGATGCGCTCGTAACTTTTTTTTAAATTAAGGAAACACGTTTGTATGCGCGTCTATGGATGCATTGTGTTGTTGTGAAGAATTTCTCGTGTAGTGACATATGTTGAGCTCTCCGAGTGTTTAGAATAGCAAATTTTGACAGATTTCGTCTCATTATTACATTGCATCTCATTACTACGCCAGTAAGGCAATCATTACGCTAGAAATTTTTTGGCCAGAGCACGAGTCTACTTAAAATTCAAAATATCGATTGTCAACATGTCCCATCGTGTCCCCAAAACAGCCCTTAAAATAGTTTTGCAATTGGCTACACCCGATCGTGAATTGACCAGTTTTGGATAAACATGTGAATCATGACCCAGAGTTGTTGACTTGCATCGATATCAAATATGCTGTAAGATTGGCTAGACATGCATGTTGGACTTTACAAGCTCTAAGAGTAACATTGCAAGGACTTGTGAAGTGGCTTGTTGTGAAGGCAAACCTTGCTCAACATTCTCAAACTGCACTGATCAAAGTCTCCACCAATTGAAATAACCAATATAAAGGAGTGAAAGACGATAAGAGAAATGATGCAAGAAAACACAAGAAGATAGGAATGTGAAAAAAGACTGCCCAAACTCATTTATTCTAGGCCCTTAAATCAAGGCTCTATATGACCATTTAATTACATCAAGAAATGATCAATTTTAGATCACGGAGTGGGTGTGAGCTAGCATTGATTGTATACATGTGGCACAACTTGACATTGGTTGTTGAGGTGTCATCCATGTCTGTCACTATAGTCAACTAGCATAAAAATTTCATGAACTTTCAAATAGTAAAATCTAACTCGATAGCCATGAAATCGGGGTGTCAATAGAGATGCATATTATGGTTAATATATCATAAATCAAGTTTGTGGCTTTGTCTTGTTAAAATAGGACAACACACTATTCAAAATTTTTGGACTTTCTCTCGTGGTTTGGACTTTTTTTTGGAGCATATCCTCTCCACTCAACTTCACTTAGTGAGCTCAAAAATTGGGTTTTTTAGAGCACTAAATGGGTCACTTATATATAAATATGGCCTTATTAAGCTAAAAAGTCCAGTGATGACCTCAAATTTAAAAAAAAAAGGCTCAATGAAGCTATAATTCCCAAACTTGTGCATGATGCCCCCATCCAATAACTATAATAATAATAATAGTAGTCTCCTAGCTCTAGTTCAATTTTAACACTATGAAGTGAAAATATGACACCATATGAAAAGAGTTTGTTGAATTCAACATATAAGTGGTGTATAGATACACCATTTTTTTGAAAAAAAAGAGTTTGTTGAATTCGATATATAAGTGGTGTATAGATACACCCTTTTTTTGAAAAACAAACCATACAATACATTATCTTATTGGCGGTATATAGATACACCATTTGTATGGAAAAAAGCATACAAAACATTATCTTATGCATTTGAATCTCGTTCAGAGTCATCAGATTCATGTAATGTATTTGCGCTTGATGGGTCAAGTCTTGCCAAATGATGTTTAATATGGGCACGACTTGGATCAAGGATTGTGATACATTTTTCAACATTGTATCCATGCTTCTTTTTAAAACTCCGTGTCCTTGATTTCTAGCAATGAATAATGCTACTGACTTCCACCTCTGTTAATCCCTCATTATTTGGAACCCATTCACGTTTATTTTGCAAGCATTCCTCATAGAGTTGTTTAATTGTATATCTTCTCGAAAGATTTTTCAATGGCTTTGGTTCATACCATAAAGCTGTGAATGTTATAGGAGTTCCCTTGTCATCCCTTTCTATCTTAGCAACCTTTGCAACCCAGATTGGGCCACCTTGGTCATCCAACTCTGAACCTAGATCAGATGCCTAAACTGCAACAAATAGACCCTCTTTAATCTCATTAGATGGTATAAACTCTGGTAAGTGTTTGTCTCCCTTCCTGCCACAATATTTTCGAGGTAAAAGGCATTCCTCTGCTTCCTCCATATCTACTAACATATTTATATCCAAAGGAAAACTTGGTGACCTAGCTTGTTTTGGCCAAAAGGATTCACAGTATTCAATGCTCATTAACTTTTCTTATCTTTCTAAAGATTGGATAAGTGCTTCAGTTGATTTAATTGTCTCCAAATTCTTAGTTGATTGCTCAGGATATTTTTGCATCATACTTTGAAGATGTTTAATGAAGGCTTTCAAGCCTTTCATTTCACCTATGTCAAGTGATTTGTTTTTTGCAAGAACAAATCTAGTTTCCTCCAATGAATTATTCGTTGTAATAAAGCATATGACTCACTCCATAAATGATCTCCATCTACTGAGTAGTGCTTCCATTGCATCATTGGAATATTGTTATATGCATGTGAAACCGAAAGTAGTGTCGATTTGTGTGTCCTATTAGGGCATCATCTCCTGTTTGTAAATGTGGCTCTATGAATGCTCTCCAATCTACCATCCTCTCTAAGATAGCCACTTTTCATTCTTCCTTGCGAGAACCTCCAATTTTTTTCCCAATTCAAAATAGCATATCCTCCATTGTCAAAACATCCATTGACTTCAACTCACCAGAGATAACACTGAAGATTTGATCTATGTCTTCATGTGTATGGCTGACAAGAAGAAAGCCAACTTCCACTTCTTCAAATATTTTCAAACCAACCAGCATAGAGATAAAGCAAATATATATTTATTCTTGTTCTCTCTCCAACAATTATCAGCTTGTATTCGCAATGTGTTAGGTAAACATCTGCAAGCATCTCTAACCTTTCTTATTGCTTTCATGATTGATGTAACAACTTGGTTACTATCATGGTCATGCAAACTATCAATCCATACATCACAAAAGATTCGGTATCCATGTACTAATACTCCATACAAGTGTGTTTTTAGTCCACGTTTGCCCTCAATGCCGGTGGGATACGTCTATATCATGGCAAAGTTGTTGCATTCTAGTCCATGCCATCAATGGTGATGCACATGGACTTATCGACATGTGAAATAGCTTCCTCTCTCTAAGAAGCATACAATGTTTGAGCATCCTGCACATGATGTAAATGGATTGATCACCATTTAATATATCTTCCTCGCTGCTGCTCACATTTACTATGTTCAATGGCATTTTTTAATTCATCACATGTCTTACATTTTGACATCCTTTTCTTTGATGGTGTCTTGACATGGCAAAAATCTCTACGCCAAATTTTGTACAAGGTTGACCGTGAAATCATGCTCTCATCTCTGTCTTGTAAAGTTTTATTAACAGTTTCTAGGACGAACTTCTTTGTCATTCCCAAAGGAAGATGTTGTTGACATTCGACATGTCCATCTAGCATTGTTTGTTGAAGATGAGGCTGTGGTAACGCATGGTCTTGGAGAACTTGCTTTAATGTTGTGCTTCCATGGCATTTAAGCTTGTAGATATTTCCATGAATTGTATGAACTACTTTTTCTTTCACCTCTGCCTAGATGGTCCTGTATGTGCCATGTGATAGTCCAGTTAACCATTGATATCGTCGATTGCAAATGGGTCTCCCATTAACCATGGGTTCAATCTAGGTTTACAGTGTCTTGTGCCCAAATCTTGATCAGTGCCTTGATGAAGAAAGCATGAAAACTCTTGAAGAAGATAGTTATGTCTATTAGGCACTTTCTTACTCCAAATACCAAGGCATATGGCTGCACAATCATCTTTCCCAACTTTTCTAATGGAAAGTCTCTTGCAACAAACTCGCATAAGCATCCTTTCCATATTCTTCTCAGATAACATTACATGTCTCTTTGGTTCTGGAATTGATGCCATGATTCTTCGCCTCTTCACACTCACATACTTTCTTTTTGTAAATAGTGTCTTGCATTTTCCAGTTTCAAACCTCAAATCCATTTCCCTTGAATCTTCATCTCTATAATCAAATGCTATGTGGGCTTGAGAATTATTTGATGCCTTATAATATCTTGGAAATGGCAATCTGGTAGACATGTTGGTTCATTGATGTCAATTTGTTGCCAATACCTCTTGAATTTTGTGGTTGAACTCTTTCTCCTTCGTAACTCAAGATTCTACCATATATATTCTCTGGCATGCTAGCACCAATATTACGAACAACATGACAAGTCTCAGATTCTCTGCCCCGTTTTCCCTACATTCGACTGGTAACATCATGATCATTGTCACTAATATCATCAATTCCTGTTATTGCATCACTTTTCCCATCGATCTTTGCATGTATTTTTCTGTGGTCCCATCTTATTATTCTCAACACAAGACAAGTCTTCTATATCAGTAAGCATGTTTGAGTCACTTGCAACACATGACAAGTCTTCTCATTAGGAAAAAAGGGAGCTCATTTTGGGGCCTTTTACGGTTTGGAAAAATAAGCTCTCAACCAATCAATAGAGGGCCAACGTAATGTTGGAAATTCATGAAAATAAAAAAAAGAAACAATACTTTATGTAGGTACAAGCGTGCTATATTCATGTGGAGATTGGTTTTTTATTCTCCAATCTCAGATAAAATGTCAGACTAGATTCTATCTTCTTGTCCAAAGATCTTTGGACAAGAAGATAGAATCTAGTCTGACATTTTATCTGACAAGGGCCTTCCCACTTCCACCTTCCTTTGAACTTTGAAATGTTGTGCTGCCTTTCCTTCGAAAGGTAGATCTACCATTCTACACCACTGCCTCATTGTGCAACAACCTCTTCTTTTCTAAAACTACTCCCTTGATCCTGTTTGGCATAGAGTAAGATGTTTCTTGTCAACTGTCTGTCTGCCCACTTTCGCTTTCTTGAAACTTTAATTTGTTATCTTGTTTACATTACTTTGCTATTGTTACAGATTCAAAAAATCTCCATGGTGAATAAAAACCATGGCTGTTCTTGTGGAAGATGCTCTGTGGATGATAATGCTATGAAGGCAGAATTATACCACACATCCTTACCCCGTCGACCTACTTCTTCTATTTCTTTGGTAGAGAATTCAAGTATAGTCAAAATGAAAGGAACTTGGGAAAGGTTTAGTGTTTCGAAAGGAGCATGGGTGCTCATGCAACCTAGCAAAAGAAAAAGACCCCAGACAAAAAAAATTTTCTTGGCATCATGGAAGGGAAGAGTACAAGATTTTAAAATCACCAGAGGGAAGATATCGGTCAAAGAAGTTTTGATTCAGCATGTGTACATGCATAAAGAACTTGTCTTGCGAGACTATCCAAAAGATCTTCCGCAACACAGGCCTAATTGTATATTTTTCTATTGTGGTTTTTTTCTTTACGAGGTGTATGGATTTTTAAGATGAAGCTTTCTTTCTTTGCTTATTGACATTCTTGTGTTGTTTTATTTCAGATTTATACCCTTCATCGTATGAGACATGGCAAAACATCGATTGTATTCTGGGATTTATAGATGTTCTGCATGTATTGATAGGAGAACAACAATACCAAGGTCGATGTGCAATAGAGCTAGCTCAATCGGGTATATTTTTTACTGATCATTTTTATCAGTTGTTGGACAATGCTAACACACATGGTGTGTTAAGGAAACAAGACCTTCCAGCATGGAATTCAGTGGATTGGCCTCACCCACATTCTAGTGTTACAAAGGCATATAGGGCCAAGCTTTTCAAAGAAGTACAGAAAGCTCTGAGGCCCAATATTGCCATAAGGATAATAAAAATTTCTTTATGCATGCCTCTCACGGTTTTTGTGGACTTGTTTAATACCTTTCTAGTGAAGGTTTCAAAAACAATGTTCACAGTTAAAGCAACAAGTTTGGCATGCATGCCACAATTTTTGGATAAAGGTTGGGATAAGAAGACATGTAGTTCAGTGTTTTGTGAGGTTGTCCAACCTTCTATGCAACTGAAGTACATGGTTGCATCACAAAATTTTATTTTTTCTTTTTATTATAAGCGCAGTCGAATGCTAGGCACAAAACTAGTTCCAATGGATCAAGATGAAGATTCTTTGGGTGAAGAAAATAAACTTCTTGATATTGATGTTGTTGAGAATGGTGATGTGCTAGTCAATATCTCATTAAGAGAATGTTGCTCCCTAGCTCAATTGTGCAATGACATTCTGTTTGAGACAAAAGGTTCTATTTCAAATGACTTTTTATTTATCTATAACAATAAAAAGGTACACCATCTGATTTATCCTAGTCTCATTTAGCACTGCTATTAGTTTACTTTACCTTATTGATTCATATTGCTTTTTTGCAGTTGCTCAAAAGAAGAGAGAGGTCAATAAAATGCAAAGACATTGAAAATTTGAAAATTGAGATAACACAAACTCCATAAACAAAGGTTTTGTATTCAATCAAGTAAAATTTTGTACAGAAGTGTTTAGTTGTACATGTAGAACATATTCCTAACATCCATTTTCTATTTATGTACAGCTTGACTGCTCTACATGGTCCAAGCTCTCCTTATCATCATTTTTTGGAGAATTTGTTTTCTGCTGCTCCATCCTGTCCTGTACAGTATGTTGGTGCTGCTCCATTGTC
The DNA here is from genome assembly GCF_047967505.1 of Dipteris shenzhenensis. NCBI lineage: Eukaryota > Viridiplantae > Streptophyta > Polypodiopsida > Gleicheniales > Dipteridaceae > Dipteris > Dipteris shenzhenensis. Next base: position 47,800,469 of record NC_141612.1, read on the forward strand.
TCCTCTACTGCCCTAGGAGCATCTGTTTGCTGCTGCTCCATCTTCTCCTCAACAACATCAGTAGCAAGTCCTTGCTCTTGTGGCTTCTAGGTGCTTGTTCTTATGGCACCACATCAGCTTCATCTGTGGCATCAAGGTATATGACACCTTCTTGTACTTTAGAGCTCTCACTCAACTCGACAGTAGCTGGTACAGTAAGTTTGGGGGAGGCATAGCTCAAAAACCTCTAAATTGTATGAGCTCTGAAATTATATACATAGTTGGAGCTGAAGCTATCTTCTTTCATCTGCAATGGCATATGATGATTTAGAACACTTTGTATCATTATCAATTATCTTCAAGCTAAATGAAAATTATTTTTTCTTACAAGCTCTGGCTGTTCTTTCTCAAAATAGCTTGAAAGTGGATATTTGGCACTGATCAACGCTCTCCATCCGCAGCTACTTGAATCATCTTGTTGTGGTGTCTGTACAGTTGGAAAGATACGTTAGAAACTGTTAACATCTGAACAAAACAAAATTATTCAATAAGTTCAAAGGCAAAGCATGAAATAGACATCAGTAGAGGGAACGACTTTTTACCTCTAGATTTATTGGCTCTATTGAATCCAAAAGAGAGACATTAGGAGGACAGTGATCCAATGCATCTAGAAGCCTTCTAATACAACTGCAATACATATAATTTGGTTAGTATGATATCAAAATAATGAAGTTTAAAGTTCAAAAAGCACACACAGTACTTACAATTTCAGCTCTCTGTGTGTGTTTTTAAGAGAGTTGAATATAAAGCATTGCTTCTACTGGATGTCAATAGAAACAAAACTCCAGTGGTCACTGCATAAGGAAAAAAGCATTAGGAAATCAAAGGCTACAAGAGTTCTCAATCTTAAAGAAGAATCTTAAAAGAAGCAGTCACCCACATACCTGTTATGGTATGGAAGTATCAAAACATCGATTACTTCAAAATTGCAGTGTCTGAACTAGTTGGAAATACTAATGGGAGTTTCCTTTGCATCTCTTAACTTAGAAGAAATGGCAGGATCAATAATATGGACTGTATGCTGTACAGAGGGGTGAAGCCAGCTTCTCATCATGCTGCATAGGACCAAAAAATAATTAGGGTAGGGTATAAAGGAGGTACAAGGAGGATTGTTTTGCAAAAAATGTAAAATAATAGACACTTACTAGAGCATTGCAAGAATGATAGTATCTGAGCAATACTCATTCTTATGAGCCAATGCTGCCAAGCATGGTGTTGTCAAGTCAAAATCATTCACTGAAAGTTCATCCTCAATATGGACAACTATATTAGGGCCCAGCTCCTGCAACCTTCTATGTATCTGCAGCTCCCTCTTTCCAGTCTCCACATCTATAACAGATTTTATTTCTTTTATTTGCTGCTTCATTGACTCCTCATAAGCAGCCTTCCCTCTGGTGTTCTTTGAGTGGGTTACTTCAACAACCTTAACCTCATCTACCTTCAACTTCCTTGTAGGTGGAATTAATAATATGTCTCTCATCTTTATGTCCTGCCATTCCACAGGATGAACAAGCTTGTCATACCTCCATCTCACTCTGGACAAAGTGTTGAAGTCTTTGGCCATCAAAGTCACCCTGTGAGCATAGGCTGCTACCAGCATTGCATCTTCAAAATATTTTTCCAAGTAATCCTCTGCCATTTCCTGTAAGGAAAGAATGGTAGTCCTATTCCACCTGAACCCAAGGTGCCAACTATCACATATTTCTCTCACCAGTCTTTGAAAAGGTGCCTTGGGGATTGCAAAGCCTATAGCTTTCTATTGCTTCCTGATCTCCCTTAGCACACCTGCACCATGATTCAATCTCTTGGCCTTTTGCTTGAGTAGGCTCATTGGCTTACCCTTCCTGCCATGTGCAGCTCTTCCCTTTGGAGGCACACTAAATTTCTTGGTACCTGCCCCAGCTGCTGTTGCTGCAAGCCCTGGCCCTTTGCCAGCTTTCCTTGCAGTTGACTTGGTTCTTGCCATCACTCTGACAAACTGCATACAAAGCAATGGAAAGAGATTACAGCCATGGAGAACATGGTATGACACAAAAAGGCAATCACAGGGGTGGATGAAGCAACATTGAAAATTTTGCAATAAAACGCGATACGAGGAGTTTGAAATTCCTAAATGGTCCAAATCGTGTTTTCCTACAAATTCCTGAAGTGACATGCTGGTGCATTCCTACAGTGATTTCCTTCTCTTTACAACTAAATACAGTATGAATGGAGTTTATGCAAGAAGAGTACAGCCATGGATAACTATGGAAGTTACAAAACCAGAATGACAGGGGTGGATGAAGCAACATTTCAATATTTGCAACAAAACGTGATATTGGCTGTTTGAAATTCCTAAGGCCTTCTCCTCGCATTTTCCTGCAAATTCATGAGGCAGCATGCTGGAATATGCCTTCAATCATTTGAAGGTGTTTGCATGTCCATGCAGGATGGATTGAGTCTATGGAAGGCAAGAACTGTGCACAGACTGAAGGAAGAACCCATAAGTACAGTTTTACCCTCACATGCAATTATCACACTTGAAGATCTGCATTCCTACAGTGATTTCTCTGTCTTGACAACTAAATAAAATATGGACTGAGTCTATGCATTTCCATGCAGGATGGATTGTTTCTATGGTAGGCAAGAAGATTGCAGAGACTGAGGGAAGAACCCATTAATACTGACCTGAAATCTATCTGTGGGTGTGCTGTGCTGTTGTGCTGGGGATGAACCTGTGCTGCTGGTCAGGATGCTGATGTTGCAGAGTATGGAGGTAGGGAGGCAAGAGAGCTGAGATTGGAGGGCAAGAGGGCTGAGACAGGATACCACAAATAAGTGCAAAATACAAATAAGGTAGCTACTAAATCCCACACGTGTGGAATGTAGTCGTTTTTCACATGTGTGGATGGGACCCAGATCTCTTGGAGTTTGAAACTTGGCACATGTGAAAGGTACACTTTATGCCTTGGAACTTGTGCCATTCATGATTTCATAATCAATTCCACAACCACTCTTCCCTCCCCTGCCTCCCAATCTTTCATCCCTGGTAGGACCCTCGCATCTTCCTTTTCCTTCTCTCTCTGATCCTTTCCTACCCAGCACACTCCATCCAGACTGCAACCTACCTAAAGATTACTACCACTGCCAGATCTCTAGGTTACCTAGAGTGCAGAGTTCAAGCTAGTGAAAGAGCAGGAGATTCACCAGTGCAACTCTAACAGCATGGAAAAGGAAAAAAAAGGTCAGATTTTTAGATTGTTTTCAATGTTTTTTGACATATATTTCTTCCATCCATTGGATTTTTGATGTCCAAATGTCTTCACTCAGCTCGACCCTTCTTGTTACATATTCAATTGATACTATCCAAGAATGTGGTAAATCACCCAGGAATTTGATTGGAGATGGATATGAATAGAACCTAGAAATTTGCAACAAAATGCGAGGAGAGTGGTTTAGACATCTCTAGGTAGCCCATATTGCATTTTGCTGCAAATTCCTGTTGTTGACACATTTCTCATGAAAAGCTTCACTCAGCTCCAGCCTTTCTCTTGCATATCAAATCATACTATCCAGGAATCAATGAGATGAACCTAGTGTTTGATTTGACATGCATATCAACAGAATTGGAGAATTTGCAACAAAATGCGAGGAGAGTGCTTTATATTTTCCAAATGGTCCCCCATCACGTTTTCCTGCAAATTCCTATGTCTCTTTTGGTTCTCACTTCTACCTCATTGTTTTGCTATCTTTGGCCCTGTGGAATTCTTCCTTGATGATGAGAAATGTGTTTGCTTTGGAACAGTTTGACTCCCAGGCCCCACCTTTCAAGAGGAAGCTGGACTTTTCTGCTGCTATTATTAGACCACAGCAATCACCAGGTGAGTCATGAGAGCTCATGAAGGAATTATCTAGTGATATCCTATGCATTCATTGATTGCATATGTCCGCATATAGAATTCAACGTATATAAATTTTTGAACAGGCAGAAGGAAGATACTGGAGCAGAATGCTGATTCTTCCATCACAAAACAAGAGGAATCAGAAGAGGACAAGTCTCTAGATTTGCTCCTATTTGAGTTTCTTCACAAATGCAAGGCTCAGAGTAACTTCCACATATACCACAGTATTTTCAACATGGAGTTCACAATGAGCTCTGTTCTAGAGCATCACAAAGATTTTCTTTCAGACCATTGGGATACCTTCAAAGAACTGATAGAGGCAGGAAGAATTGTGGAAGGTGAAAAGGTTTTTGTGCATATAAATCATATTGTCTCCATTGACAGGCTGAGGTACCATGTGAATAGAAGATTTGATAGCGTGCCCGATCAATATAAATTCAATTGTAAGTTGCACAACAGAAAGTGCAGAGTGCTTGAGGAAACCATGGCATTCCTTATGTACATTGTCTTCAGTCAAGAGTCTTTGGATGAACAAGGGCAGGAGACTGAAGAAGAAGACACATTTGAAGCAGAGGAAAAAGAGGATGTTTCTTTGGTAACAAAAATGGCAGAGCAAGAAGAAGATATCAACCTTCAGGATGAGGGGCTGCAAGTGGCTGCTCTTGACCTTGTTCAACTGAGGACAAAAACTCTTAGGGGTGCTGAGCCAGTTGAAGATTTTAATGTTCAGAGCAGCAACTATGCAGTGCCCATGCTTCTAGGTGTCTTGATTGGTGGAAAAGATTACATGTTTTCCTCCATGATATAGAGTGTATGTTCAATTTGAGGGAGGACTATGCCATTTCCCTTATTGCCTAGGCTTCAAGGCTTGACAAGGAGGTTGGCATAGAGGATGACCATTCACTACTGGCTTTGGAAACAATTTTTGATCCTGCAGAGGCCCTTACTTTTTGTTTCAAAGAGGCTGAAAAGTTCCAAGAGCCAGATGAAGCTACCTTCCAGCTCACACAGGAAGCTATGAATCTCTCAGCACTATACACGGAAAAGCTTAAAGAAGAGGCTCGACTGGAGGGGAGAGGAATAAATCTTTGGAAAGATGAACTGCTTGTTGTTGATGAAAATGAGAAGGTACTTCAAATCAAATACTTTGTCTTCTGCTTAAATGTTTTGTAGGTTGTGTATTGTCTCACTCCAATCTTTTGATATGTGGCAGCTACAAATTGAGGATGACACATTCCTCCAGAGATCAAGTGGAAGCAGGCCAGTTGGGTTTTGCAAACTGTCAGGCCTAGCTCATTATATTCATGATCTAGGCAGTGCTAAGATCTTGATTTACCATAGGCAGTTGAGCAACAATGGAGAAGCCATTGTTTACTTCTTAAAATGTTTGTCCAGGGTTTTAGGTGGACATGATCTTTCATGGCAAAAGGAAAAGATCATTTTGATAGAGAGGTTGTCTGCTATAGATATATTTGGAGATTATGTGAATAAGCAGGCCTCTAGGGCCGCTTACTTTTTGTCTTACACTTCTTATGCATTAGCATGTGGTGTTAAGGAGCCCAATTGGCTGGAGGGCTATGGAAAACACAAGCTCATAAGGTTTCGAGAGCCACCCATGATTGCATCAGGCCACACAATCCAAGAAGAAGAACATGTGGAGACAGCTGAAGAAAAGGATACCCCTCCTAAACAAGCAATAGAGGCAAGCATTGATAAATAGACAGTCGACATCAAGCCAATAAAGAAGAAAAAGACTCCAATCAAGATCAAAAAGAGAGTTCCGATCGGCACGCCTTGGGAGAAATAGGATTTAGTCATCAAATATAGCACAAACATTATATTGAAGTTGAACTGATTTGTACAAAGTCTTTGATGTCTGGTATGATCTTGTATAAATGAAAAATAAGTTGAAGAAGAAATGATTTGTACATTTAGATAGAGTGGTGTCGTTAAATATTAAACAAACAATATATTGAAATTGTGAACAAATTGTATTACGTTTAGATCATATGTTTCACAAAAGAAATATTGTTGATGCATAACACCAAGAGTCACTTGTTCCACAAAAAAAAATTCTATTGATTGAGTTTGAAAACATGTGGACATAACACCAATAAGTTACAAATGAGTCCTATTCATGTTTACTTGTCCATTTATGGTTTCTAAATATCTTCGATTCCCTCCATTGTCTATGTCTCTCTGCTGCCATTGAATTGTCTAGAGTTTGTCTTCGTCTTTGATTTTGGGCTAGAAGAAAAGCAAGCTTGATTTTGGAGCTAGCAACTTTTCTTTTAGCATGCAGCCTCTGTAGTATGCCTCGGTAAAACCATTGGAAGACTTCCTTCAGACTATTTGCCTTCTGACTCCCTCCATAGTGTTGTGTGTGTCTGAAAAATGCATTCGTGCCATGTAGTGAGACTTCTCCATGCCTTGGGTAGACCAAATTGCTGGGCATCCATACTTTTTGGCAAAATAGGGAAGGTGGTTGTAGATGATATGCTGTAAGACATAAGAATGCATAGTAAGTAATAAGAAAAAGAGGATCACACTTAAGTAAAAGAAGAAGACAAAACCTTACCATGTAGTGAGTTATATTGCAGGCTGTCCATGCGTCTTTCATTGACTTCCCAAAATGTTTAATTGCCTCCTCAAAGTTCTTGTAATCACTCTTTGTCCATGTTACTTTGTCACAGAACATGAAGAGTTGATCAAGAGACCTCCACACCTCTACCTTCCTATTTCGTGCTTCCCCATCTGCCTCATGATCTTTCACAGAGCATTATGGACTTGCTTCCACAATCCATAATTAATCTTTGAAACTGTCCTACCTTGCCTTACTTGCTTACTGTGTTTGGGTCGAGACAAGAATCTTCTTGCCTTAACACCACCAATAGACGGCTTGATTGGTACCTTCTTGCCATTGGTAGACTTTTTAAAATCCTTTGTGATTTGAACATCTCCTCCTTGCAGACCTATATTGGATAACACTTTTTCCAATGCTTGAAGAGCATCCTTTCTATTTTTTTCGGGATGGAGTTTCCAAGCAAATCCAATATATAGAAATACCAATTTCTCAATAATTTGACATAGACCATGCAATGTGCAGATGTGAACATTACATAGTCATTAGGAGAAAAGGGAGCTCATTTTGTGGCCTTTTACGGTTAGGAAAGATAAGCTCTCAACCAATCAATAGAGGGCTAACGTAACGTTGAAAATTCATGAAAATAAGAGAAAATAGAAAAAAGAAACAATACTTTATGTAGGTACAAGCGTGCTACATTAATGTGGAGATTGGTTTTTTATTCTCAGAAGATCTTTGGACAAGAAGATAGAATCTAAACTGACATTTTATCTGACAAGATCCTTCCCGCTTCCACCTTCCTTTAAACTTTCAAATTTTGTGCCGCCTTTCGTGCGAAAGGTCTACCATTCTACACCATTGCCTCATTGTGCAGCAGCCTTTCTTTTCCAAAACTGCTCCCTTGATCCTATTTGGCGTAGAGTAAGATGTTTCTCATCAACTGTCTGTCTGCCCACTTTATCTTTCTTGAAACTTCAAATTGTTATCTTAGTTACATTACTTTGCTATTGTTACAGATTCAAAAAATCTCCATGGTGAACCAAAACCACGGCCGTTCTTGTGGAAGACGCTCTGTGGATGATAATGCTACGAAGGCAGAATTATACCAAACATCCTTACCCCGTCGACCTGCTTCTTCTATTTCGTCGGTAGAGAATTCAAGTACAGTCAAAACGGAAGGAACTTGGGAAAGGTTTAGTGTTTCGAAAGGAGCATGGGTGCTCATGCAACCTAGCAAAAGAAAAAGACCCCAGACAAAAAACATTTTCTGGGCATCATGGAAGGGAAGAGTACGAGATTTTAAAATCACCAAAGGGAAGATATCCATGAAAGAAGTTTTGATTCAGCACGTGTACATGCATAAAGAACTTGTCTTGTGAGACTATCCAAAAAATCTTCCGCAACATAGGCCTAATTGTATATTTTCCTACTGTGGCTTTTTTCTTTACGAGGTGTATGGATTTTTAAGATGAAGCTTTCTCTCTTAACTTATTGACATTCTTGTGTTGTTTTATTTCAGATTTATATCCTTCATCGTATGAGACATGGCACAACATCGATTGTATTCTGGGATTTATAGATGTTCTGCATGGATCGATAGGAGAACAACAATACCAAGGTTGATGTGCAACAGAGCTAGCTCAATCGGGTATATTTTTTACTGATCATTTTTATCAGTTGCTGGACAAAGCTGACACACATGGTGTATTAATAAAACAAGACCTTCCGGCGTGGAATTCAGTGGATTGGCCTCACCCACATTCTAGTGTTATAGAGGCATATAGGGCAAAGCTTTTTACAGAAGTACAGAAAGCTCTGAGGCCCAATATTGCCACTAGGATAGTAAAAATTTCTTTGTGCATGCCTCTCACAGTTTTTGTGGACTTGTTTAATACCTTTCTAGTGAAGGTTTCAAAAACAATGTTCATAGTTAAAGCAACAAATTCGGCATGCATGCCACAATTTTTGGATAAAGGTTGGGATAAGAAGACATGTAGTTCAGTGTTTTGTGAGGTTGTCCAACCTTCTATGCAACTGAAGTACATGGTTGCATCACAAAATTTTATTTTCTGTTTTTATTACAAGCGCAGTCGAATGCTAGGCACAAAGCTTGTCCCAATGGATCAAGATGAAGAGTCTTTTGGTGCAGAAAATAAACTTATTGATATTGATGTTGTTGAGAATGGTGATGTGCTAGTCAATATCTCATTAAGAGAATGTTGCACCCTAGCTCAATTGCACAGTGACATTCTATTTGAGACTGAAGGTTCTATCTCAAACGACTTTTTATTTATCTACAACAACAGAAAGGTACACCATCTGATTTATCCTAGTCTCATTAAGCATTGCTATTAGTTTAATTTACCACTCTGATTCATATTGCTTTTTTGCAGTTACTCAAAAGAAGAGAGAGCTCAATAAAATGCAAAGACATCGAAAATTTAAAAATTGAGATAACACAGACTCCATAAACAAAGGTTTTGTATTCAATCAAGTAAGATTTTGTACAGAACTATTTAGCTAAATATGTACAACATATTTCTGACATCCATTTTCTATTTATGTACAGCTTGATCCAGAGGCTGCTCTACATTTTTTGGAGGATCTTTTCTCTGCTGCTCCATCCTGTCCGTGCTCCATCCTGTCTCCTCCACTGTCCCAGGAGCATCTCTTTGCTGCTTCTCCACCTTCTCCTCAACATCAGTAGCAGGTCTTTGCTCCTGTGTCTGCTCCTCCTCAGCACTATGTGATTGCTCCTGTGGCTTCTGGTCCTCAGCATTAGGTGCTTCATTTGTGGGATCAAGGTGTATGACACCTTCTTGTACTTTAGAGATTTCACCCAGCTCCACAGTAGCTGGTACAATAGGTTTGGGGGAGGCATAGCTCAAAAACCTCCAAATTGTATGAGCTCTAAAATTATGTACATAGTTGGAGCTGAAGCTATCCTCTTTCATCTGCAATGGCAGAGGATAATTTAGAACACTTTGTATCATTATGAATTATCTTCAAGCTAAATAAAAAGTATTTTTCCTTACCAGGTCTGGCTGTTCCCTCTCAAAGTAGCTTGAAAGTATATATTTTGCATTGATCAGCACTCTCCATCCACAGCTACTTGAATCATTTTGTTGTGGTGTCTGTACAGTTAGAAAGATATGTTAGAAACTATTAGCATTAGCACAAAACAAAATTATTCAATAAGTTCAAAGACATAGCATTTAATAGACTTTTTACCTCTAGACTTATTGGCTCTATTGAATCCAAAAGAGAGACATTTGGAGGACAGTGATCCAATGCATCTAAAAGCCTTCTAATACAACTACAATATGTATAATTTAGTTAGTATGATATCAAAATAATGAAGTTTTAAGTTCAAAAAGCACACACAGCACGTACAATTTCAGCTCTCTGTGTGTGGTTTTTAAGAGAGTTGAATAGAAAGCATTGCTTCTGCTGGATGTCAATAGAAACAAAACTCCAGTGGTCACTGCATAAGGAAAAAAGCATAAGAAAATCAAAGGCTACAAGAGTTCCCAATCTTAAAGAAGAATCTTAAAAGAAGTAGTCACCCACATACCTGCAATGGTATGGAAGTAGAAAAACATCAATTACTTCAAAATTGCAGTGTTTGAACCAGCTGGAAATACTCATGGGAGTCTCCTTTGCATCTTTTAATTTAGAAGAAATGGCTGGATCAACAATATGGACTGTATGCTGTACAAAGGGGTGAAGCCAGCTTCTCATCATGCTGCATAGGATTAGAAAATAATTAGGGTAGGTTATAAAGGAGGTACAAGGAGGATTGATTTGCAAAAAATGTAAAATTTATAGACACTTACTAGAGCATTGCAAGAATGATAGTATCTAAGCAATACTCATTCTTATGAGCCAATGCTGCTAAGCATTGTTTTGTCAAGTCAAAATCATTCATTGAAACTTCATCCTCAATATGAACAACTACATCAGGACCCACCAGCTCCTTCAACCTTCTATGTATCTGTAGCTCCTTCTTTCCAGTCTCCACATCTATAACAGATTTTGTTTCTTTTATCTGCTGCTTCAGTGAGTCCTCATAAGCAGCCTTCCCTCTGGTGTTCTTTGAGTGTGTTACCTCAACAACCTTTACCTCATCAACCTTCAACTTCCTTGTAGGTGGAATTAGCAATATGTCTCTCATTTTGATGTCCTGCCATTCCACAGGATGAACAAGCTTGTCATACCTCCATCTCACTCTGGACAAAGTGTTGAAGTCTTTGGCCATCAAAGTCACCCTGTCAGCATGGGCTGCTACAAGCATTGCATCTTCAAAATATTTCTCCAAGTAATCCTCTGCCATTTCCTGTAAGGAAAGAATGGCAGTTCTATTCCACCTGAACCCAAGGTTCCAACTGTCACAAATTTCTCTCACCAGTCTTTGAAAGGGTGCTTTGGGTATTGCAAAGCCTATAGCTTTCTGTTGCCTCCTGATCTCCCTTAGCACGCCTGCACCATGATTCAATCTTTTGGCCTTTTGCTTGAGCAAGCTCATTGGCTTACCCTTCCTGCCATGTGCAGCTCTTCCCTTTGGAGGCACACTAAATTTCTTGGTACCTGCCCTAGCTGCTGTTGCTGCAAGCCCTGGCCCTTTGCCAACTTTCCTTGCAGTTGACTTGGTTCTTGCCATCACTCTGAAAAACTGCATACAAAGGATTGGAAAGAGATCACAGGCATGGAGAACATGTTCTAACAAAGAAAAGGCAATCACAGGGGTGGATGAAGCCATATAGAGAAATTTGCAATAAAATGCAATATGAGCAGTTTGGAATTTCAAACAGGTCCACATCGCATTTTGCTGCAAATTTTTGAAATGACATGCTGGTGCACTCCTACAGTGATTTCTCTATCTCTCCAACTAAATACCGTATGAATGGAGTTTATGCAAGAAGATTACAGCTATGGATAGCTATGGAAGTCACAAAACTAGAATGACAGGGGTTGATGAAGTAATATTTCAATATTTGCAACAAGACGCGATTTCAACTGTTTGAAATTCCTAAGGCCTTCTCCTCGCATTTTGCTGCAAATTCATGAGGCAGCATGCTGGAATATGCCTTCAGTCATTTGAAGGTGTTTGCATAACCATACAGGATGGATTGAGTCTATGGAAGGCAAGAAGTGTGCACAGACTGAAGGGAGAACCCATAAGTACAGTTTTACCCTCACATGCAAATATCACACTTGAAGATCTGCATTCCTACAGTGATTTCTCTGTCTTGACTTGAGTCTATGCATTTCCATGCAGGATGGATTTTTTCTATTGTAGGCAAGAAGATTGCAGAGACTAAGGGGAGAACCCACTGTCACTGACCTGGAATCTATCTGTGGATGTGCTGTGCTGCTGATGAGTAACCTGTGCTGCTGATGTTGCAGAGTATGGAGGTAGGGAGGCAAGAGAGCAGAGACTGGAGGGCAAGAGGTCTAAAACAGGATACCACAAATAAGTGCAAATATAAATAAAGCATCTCTAAATCCCACACGTGTGGAATGTAGTTGTTTTTCACACGTGTGGATGGGACCCAGATCTCTTGGAGTTTGAAATTTGGCACGTGTGAAAGTACACTTTATGCCTTGGAACTTGTGCCATTCATGATTTCATAATCAATACCACAACCACTTTTCCCTCCCCTGCCTCCCAATCTTTCATCCCTGCCACGACCCTCACATCTTCCATTTCCTTCTCTCTGATCCTTTCCTACCCAGCACACTCCATCCAGCTGCCTGAAGACTACTACTACTGCCAGATCTCCAGGTTACCTAGAGTGCAAAGTTCAAGCTAGAGAAAGAGCAGGAGATTTACTAGTGCAACTCCATCAGCATCGAAAAGGAAAAAAAAGGTCAGAATTCTAGATTGGTTTCAATGTTTTTTAACATATATTTCTTCCATCCATTGGATTTTAGATGTCGAAATGTCTTCACTCAGCTCCATCCTTCTTGTTACATTTTCAATTTATACTGTTCAAGAATGTGGTAAATCACCCAGAAATTAGATTGGAGTTGGATATGAATAGAAACTAGAAATTTGCAACAAAATGCGAGGAGAGTGGTTTATAATTCTCTAAACAGCCCATATCGCATTTTGCTGCAAATTCCTGTTGTTGACACATTCCTCATGAAAAGTTTCACTCATTCCATTATTTCTCTTGCATATGAGATCATAGTGTCCAGGAATCACTGAGATGACCAAGTGCTTGATTTGACATGCACATGAACAGAACTTGAGAATTTGCAACAAAATGCGAGGAGAGTGGTTTATAATTCTCTAAACAGCCCATATCGCATTTTGCTGCAAATTCCTGCTGTTGACACATTCCTCATGAAAAGTTTCACTCATTCCATTATTTCTCTTGCATATGAGATCATAGTGTCCAGGAATCACTGAGATGAACCAAGTGCTTGATTTGACATGCACATGAACAGAACTTGAGAATTTGCAACAAAATGCGAGGAGAGTGGTTTATATATCTCTAAATAGCCCATATCGCATTTTGCTGCAAATTCCTGTGTTTGATTTGGTTCTCACTTCTACCTCATTAATTTGCTATCTTTAGCCCTGTGGAAATCTTCCTTGATGATGAGAAATGTTTTTGTTTTGGAACAGCTGGCTCCCAGGCCCCACCTTTCAAGAGGAAGCTGGACTTTTTTGCTGCTATTATTAGACCATAGCAATCACCAGGTGAGTCATGAGATGTCATGAAGGAATTATCTGGTGATATACAATGCATTCACTGATTGCATATGTCAGCATATAGAATTCATAGTATATAAGTTTTTGAACAGGCAAAAAGAAGAGACTGGAGTAGAGTGCTGATTCTTCCATCAAAAAACAAATGGAACCAGAAGAGGACAATTCTCCAGATTTGCTCCTATTTGAGTTTCTTCACAAATGCAAGGCTCAGAGTAACTTCCATATATACCACAGTATTTTCAACATGGAGTTCACAACGAGTGCTAGAGCAGCACAAAGATTTTCTTTCAGACTATTGGGATACCTTCAGAGGCAGGAAGAAGTGTGGAAGGAGAAAAGGTTTTTTGTGCATATAAATCATATTGTCTCCAATGACAGGCTGAGGTACCATGTGAACAGAAGATTTGATAGCCTGCCTGATCAATATAAATTCAACTGTACTTTGCACACCAGAAAGTGCAGAGTGCTGGAGGAGAGCATGGCATTTCTTATGTACATTGTCTTCAGTCAGGAGTCTTTGAATGAACAAGGGTAGGAAATAGAAGAAGAAGACACATCTGAAGCAGAGGAAAAGGAGGATGTTTCTTTGGTCACAGAAATGGCAGAGCAAGAAGAAGATATCAACCTTCAGGATGAGGGGCTGCAAGTGGCTGCTCTTGACCTTGTTCAACCGAGGACAAAAACTCTGAGGGGAGCAGAGCCAATTGAAGATTTTGATGTTTAGAGCAGCAACTATGCAGTGCCCATGCTTCCAGGTGTGCTGATTGGTGGAAAGGATTATGTTTTCCTCCATGATATAGAGTTTATGTTTAATTTGAGGGAGGACTATGCCATTTCCCTTATTGCCCAGGCTTCAAGGCTTGACAAGGAGGTTGGCATAGAGGATGACCATTCACTACTGGCTTTGGAAACAATGTTTGATCCCATAGAGGCCCTTTCATTTTGTTTCAAAGAGGCTGAAAAGTTCCAAGATCCAGATGAAGCTGCCTTCCAGCTCACACAGGAAGCTATGAATCTCTCAGCACTATACACAGAAAAGCCTAAAGAAGAGGCTGGACAAGTGGGGAGAGGGATAAATCTTTGGAAAGATGAACTGCTTGTTGCTGATGAAAATGAGAATAAAAAGACAGTCGACATCAAGCCAATAAAGAAGAAAAAGACTCCAATCAAGATTAAAAAGAGAATTCCGATCGGCAGGCCCTGGGAGAAATAGGATTTAGTCATCGAATATAGCACAAACATTATATTAAATTTGAACTGATTTGTATAAAGTCTTTGATATCTGGTATGATCTTGTATAAATGATTAATAAGTTGATGATGAAATGATTTGTACATTTACATAGAGTGGTGTCGTTAAATATTAAATGAACAATATATTGAAATTGTGAACAAATTGTATTAAGTTTAGATCATATGTTTCACAAAAGAAATACTTTTCATGCATAACACCAAGAGTCACTTGTTCCAGTAAAAGAATTTCTATTGAATGAGTTTGAAAACATGTGGACATAACACCAATAAGTTACAAATGAGTCCTATTCATGTTTACTTGTCCATTTATGGTTTCTAAATATCTTCGATTCCCTCCATTGTCTATGTCTCTCTGTTGCAATTGAATTGTCTTCGTCTTTGCTTTTGGGCTAGAAGAAAAGCAAGCTTGATTTTGGAGCTAGCAACTTTTCTTTTAGCATGCAGCCTCTGTAGTATGCCTCGGTAAAACCATTGGAAGACTTCCTTCAGACTATTTGCCTTCTGACTCCCTCCATAGTGTTGTGTGTGTCTAAAAAATGCATTACGTGCCATGTAGTGAGACTTCTCCATGCCTTGGGTAGACCAAATAGCTGGGCATCCATACTTTTTGACAAAATAGGGAAGGTGGTTGTATATGATATGCTGTAAGACATAAGAATGCATAGTAAGTAATTAAAAAAAAGACGATCACACTTAAGTAAAAGAAAAAGACATAACCTTACCATGTAGTGAGTTATATTGCAGGCTGTCCACGCGTCTTTCATTGACTTTCCAAAATGTTTAATTGCCTCCTCAAAGTTCTTGTAATCACTCTTTGTCCATGTTACTTTGTCACAGAACATGAAGAGTTGATCAAGAGACCTCCACACCTCTGACTTCCTATTTCGTGCTTCCCCATCTGCCTCATGATCTTTCACATCATTATGGACTTGCTTCCACAATCCATAATTAATCTTTGAAACTGTTCTACCTTGCCTTACTTGCTTACTATGTTTGGGTCGAGACAAGAATCTTCTTGCCTTAACACCACCAATAGAGGGCTTGATTGGTACCTCCTTGCCATTGGTAGACTTTTTAAAATCCTTTGTGATTTGAACATCTCCTCCATGCAGACCTATATCGGATAACACTTTTTCCAATGCTTGAAGAGCATCCTTTCTATTTTTTTCGGGATGGAGTTTCCAAGCAAATCCAATATATAAAAATACCAATTTCTCAATAATTCGACATAGACCATGCAATGTGTAGATGTGAACATTACATAGTGGAATGTCCAGAATGGCCTTGAAGTCAGGGTCAAATTTATCTCTATTAGGTGCTCTCTTCCACCATTTTGAATCCATTACTTGAGCTGATTCTTTGCAGTAAAGACAAGGAGACTTTGAGTTGCCTCCTTTACTAATGTTATACATGCACTTAAGTGTTTTAAGATCCCCGGCCATGTGCCACTCTACTTGAAAATCACCTTTTCCTGCAACATGGAGATTCTCGCCTTGCACTTGTCTTTTGATTATTCTTGGTATTTCTGTGTGGTGAAACACACAATCTAGTGTTTCATGGTCTTCGGTCTTCACTTGCCAGATTATAGAAAACAAAAGTATTACTATAACAGATTTGAAAACAATGACCAAAATCAAGTATAAAACAAAAAATGATCATACCTGGAATGAGCCTAACCACCATATCTGTTTCTCTGACTGCACACTAAAATACTTCGAACTCGCTTCAGTCAATGATGTATCAATTGCTCCATTTATCAATGTAATAGTAACTCTTTCCATTTTCTTTTCCTTTACAACCTCACACTCATCCAGTTTGATAACAAATTTCAAAATGCCTTTGCACTCCTCAAATGTTATTCCATAAAACTCGACCATTCTTTTTTGAAGTTGTTGCAGATCTACAAATATATTGTTCCAAGGATCATACACAGTGGTTCCTTTAACACCATGAAATATTTCTTCAATATGGATATATTGCCCAATAAATTCATCTATACTTTCATTCAAATGACCTCTTATCCTCCACACGGTTGCTGGATTTGGTAGTAGAACTCGTCTAATCCTTTGATCTTTCAAAGTTAAGGATATCGCATGGAAAATCAAACTATATCCCTTCCTGCTAACTCCACTAACATCAAGAGCCTCTTGGATTATAGTGCCATCAACTTGATTATTGGATACAAAGTCCTCTACAACATTGCGTTTGACTATTTTGTATTTTTTTTCCTCAATCAAACCTTTTTCTACACCACAAGAAAGCAATCCTTTCATTTGTTTAACAGGAAGAAGGTTCGGATCCATATTTTATTTTGCAGGCTCCAATAATTTCCTGTAGTAACAACACAATATGACTATATCATTCAGCACCTCCATTCTTATTTTGCGACAATCGACGAAATAGATATAGTCTGGAAGAGAGCCTTTTTGAGTATACAAAATGATAAATTTCAATCTAACCTTGCTTCCTGAATTCGTCGCTTGCATCCACCAGTCCCAGCCTTCAAATTTGCAATGTTTTTAATCTTCCTGCTACGTAGTCTGTCTCCAAGCACGGTTCTCTTCTTTCTTGCTCTTGTCAACTCTTTTTTACTCTTTGAATGCTCCTCAATTTCATTCTGCAACTACTGCTCCAATTTTGCACGAATGGCTATCTCCTGCATCTTGGCCCCCTTTTCTTATAGGTACATCATTTTGTACGTTTCCGCAAATGCAGACTGCGTTGAAATATAACCAAGAAGTCCATTTTGTCCATCGCCGACAAACCTCAGTAATGTGGTGGGATTGACAAATGGAGGTGTAGAGTTTTTTACTTAACATTTTGGATATATGCTTCCATCGCACCATAAGTCAATATGTTGAAGCCCTTCTCTTCTCATATTTTCCCACTGTTGAGCATTCAGCACCGTATCTTTTCGTCTTTTTTGTGCTGGAGCATATTGTTCTTCTAAGTTGATGTGAAGATGGTGTAATCACTTCTTCTGAGATAGTTACTCACTAGTATCGGCCATTTTTTGTGCTTCTCAGGTTGCGAAGTTTGTTTTTCAATCTCATAGTCGTTTTGTAACATGAATCGTGGAAGTGTGGCGGTATCCATGTGAATATTTTGAAAACTTGCAATCACCAAGTTCAGTGATGGACTCTTTATGAAAGGCCTGCACACGTCAGCCAAAGAGATGCGGAATCTTTGGTAAACAACAAAAAATCTAAGAGGATATTTAATGCAAAATCGTGTTAGTCAGACAAAAGATTATCTTATTCCTTTTTGAATTGACGGTTCTGTAGTCCTTACTGACAGTTCTGAGCCATGTTTCCGTATTTTACTATTTTTGAGGTCTTTTAGGAGAGAAATAAATCAAAAAATAGTGAATTTCTTACAGGGCCCCAAAATGAGTTCCCTTTTTCCCTAATGGGAATGTCCAGAATGGCCTTGAAGTTAGGGTCAACTTTATCTCTATTAGGTGCTCTCTTCCACCATTTTGAATCCATTACTTGAGCAGATTCTTTGTAGTAAAGACAAGGAGACTTTGAGTTGCCTCCTTTACTAACGTTATACATGCACTTAAGTGTTTTAAGATCCCTGGCCATGTGCCACTCTACTTGAAAATCACCTTTTCCTGCAACATGGAGATTCTCGCCTTGCACTTGTCTTCTTTTGATTATTCTTGGTATTTCCGTATGGTGAAACACCCAATCTAGTGTTTCATGGTCTTTTGTCTTCACCTGCTAGATTATAGAAAACAAAAGTCTTACTATAATAGATTTGAAAACAATGACCAAAGTCAAGTACAAAACAAAAAATGATCATACCTGGAACGAGCCTAACCACCATATGTGTTTCTCTGACTGCACACTAAAATACTTCAAACTCGCTTCAGTCAATGATGTATCAATTGCTCCATTCATCAATGTAATAGTAACTCTTTCCATTTTCTTTTCCTTTACAACCTCACACTCATCCAGTTTGATAACAAATTTCAAAATGCCTTTGCACTCCTCAAATGTTATTCCATAAAACTCGACCATTCTTCTTTGAAGTTGTTGTAGATCTACAAATATATTGTTCCAAGGATCATACATAGTGGTTCCTTTACCACCATGAAATATTTCTTCAATATGGATATATTGCCCAATAAATTCATCTATACTTTCATTCAAATGAACTCTTATCCTCCACACGGTTGTTGGATTTGGCAGTAAAACTCGTTTAATCCTTTGATCTTTCAAAGTTGAGGATATCACATGGAAAATCGAACTATATCCCTTCCTGCTAACTCCACTAACATCAAGAGCCTCTTGGATTGTAGTGCCATCAACTTGATTATTGGATACAAAGTCCTCTACAACATTGTGTTTGACTGTTTTGTATTTTTTTTCCTCAATCAAACCTTTTGCTACACCACAAGAAAGCAATCCTTTCATTTGTTCAAAAGGAAGAAGGTTCGGATCCATATTTTCTTTTGTAGGCTCCAATAATTTCCTATAGTAACAACACAATATGCCTATATCATTCAGCACCTCCATTCTTGTTTTGCGGTAAGGGACGAAATAGATATAGTCATTTGAGAGCCTTTTTGAGTATACAAAATGATAAATTTCAATCTAACCTTGCTTCCTGAATTCGTCGCTTGCATCCACCAGTCCCAGCCTTCAAATTTGCAATGTTTTTAATCTTCCTGCTACGTAGTCTGTCTCCAAGCAGGGTTCTCTTCTTTCTTGCTCTTGTCAACTCTTTTTTACTCTTTGAATGCTCCTCAATTTCATTCTGCAACTACTGCTCCAATTTTGCACGAATGGCTATCTCCTACATCTTAGCCCCCTTTTCTTGTAGGTACATCATTTTATACATTTCCGCAAATGCAGACTGTGCTGAAATATAACCAAGAAGTCCATTTTGTCCATCGCCGGCAAACCTCAGTAATGTGGTGGGATTGACAAATGGAGGTGTAGAGTTTTTTACTTGACATTTTGGATATATGCTTCCATCGCACCATAAGTCAATATGTTGAAGCCCTTCTCTTCTCATATTTTCCCGCTGTTGAGCATTCAGCACCGTATCCTTTCGTCTTTTTTGTGCTGGAGCATATTGTTCTTCTAAGTCGATGTGAAGATGGTATAATCGCTTCTTTTGAGATAGAAACTCACTAGTATTGGCCATTTTTTGTGCTTATGAGGTTGCGAAGTTTGCTTGTCAGTCTCATAGTCATTTTGTAACATGAATCGTGGAAGTGTGGTGGTATCCATGTGAATATTTTGAAAACTTGCAATCACCAAGTTCAGTGATGGATTCTTTATGAAAGGCTTGCACACGTCGGCAAAAGAGATGCGGAATCTTTGGTAAACAAAAAAAAATCTAAGGAGATATTTATTGCAAAATCGTGTTAGTCAGACAAAAGATTTTCTTATTCCTTTTTGAATTGACAGTTCTGTAGTCCTTACTGACAGAGTTCTGAGCCACGTTTCCGTATTTTACTATTTTTGAGGTCTTTTAGGAAAGAAATAAATCAAAAAATAGTGAATTTCTTACAAGGCCCCAAAATGAGTTCCCTTTTTCCAAATGATACCAGTGAGCCTGTTCAAGTCACTTGCAACACAGGACAAGTCTTCTATATCAGTGAGCCTGTTTGAGTCACTTACAACACATGACAAGTCTTCTATACCAGTGAGCCTGTTCGAGTCACTTGCAACACAAGACAAGTCTTCTATACCAGTGAGTATATTTGAGTCACGTGCAATACAAGAAACCTTTTCTGCATCAACATTTGTTACTATAATGTCCTCAATACCTGTGAGCATGCCACTATGATACTCTTGATCACTACTATAGCTTCTTATCAATTTGGATCCCATTTGTGTTATAGTCCTTTTCTTCTGATAATATTCTGTTGTGTCTTCCATGACATTGAAGGAAACTGTCTTGGGCAAACTTGATTTCAAGAAAGCTAACCCCCATTTACAAGTACTATGAGCTTGTAGATGAGACATAGTATTATGGACGTCTAGATATGAAGTACTATCCATTGCATTTTGAATAACACCTGCACTAGTCAACTTAATTATCTCCACTATACAAAGAAAACTCTGAGCATAGCCCTTAAAGTTGCCAATTGCTAAAACTTCTCCGAAGCAAGATAACATTTCTACTTTTTTCCCCTCAAAATAAGTTTTCTTGATATCTTGAAAGTATGTCTTTGGAACAATTTTGTCTTGGTCCCAAAGCATTCAGTGTGCTTGCATATCAAATATGTCACATTGTAAGATATCTCCCAATGTTTCAAAGTCTCCATGTGGATATTTTAAATGTACTTCAGGATTTACAACGTTGGTGATTATCACTACACATCTTCTCTCACCACAACGTTGGAAATGACACACATTCATAGGATCAAGACTATGAATTCGTCCAAAAGCCACCACTTCATTCTTCTTATATAACACCACATCCATACCCTCTGTTAGGGTGAATACCTGTTTTATGTACAAAAATAGATTAGCAACAAAAAAGACACTATAAATAATCATTGAGCATATTATTACTTTAAACTTTAAACAATTAATACCAAAACATCTTAACCATCGTAAATCCTAAACTTTAAACATTTAATCCCTAAACCCTAAACCCTAAATCCTAAACTCCTAAACCCTAAATCCTAAACCCTAAACCCTAAACCCAAAACTCTAAATCCTAAACCCTAAATCCTAAATCCTAAATCGTTAACCCTAAACCCTAAACCCTAAACCCTAACCCTAAAATACAACCAAAATTTAATGAATTTTTTTAATTTGTGTAACAGATTGGATATATCCCCCAACTTGTTGCTCAAGTAATAGGTTGGGGTCCCCAGGCTGGATATATCTCCAACCTATTGCACAAATCAAGAATTTTCTTGATTTGTGTAACAGGTTGGATATACCCCCCAACTTATTGCATAAATCAAGAAAATTCCTTGATTTTTGCAATAGGTTGGGTGCACCATTAACCTGTTCCACTTGCAACAGGTTGGGGGATATATCAAACCTATTGCACAAATTGAAAAAAACATTAAATTTTGGTTGTATTTTAGGGTTAGGGTTTAGGATTTAGGGTTTAGAATCTAGGGTTAAGGATTTAGGGCTTAAGATTTAAGATTTAGTATTTAGGGTTTTCGGTTTATGATTATGGTTTTAGGGTTTAGGGTTTAGGGCTAAGGGTTTAGGATTTAGGGTTTAGGGTTTAAGATCTAGGGTTCAAGGTTTAGGATTTAGGATTTAGCATTTAGGGTTTAGGGTTTATGATTATTGTTTTAAGGTTTAGGATTTAGGGTTTAGGTTTTAGGGTTTAAGATTTAAGATTTAGGGTTTAGTATATAAGGTCATGAGCTTAGAGTCTAGAATCTAGGGCTTAGGATCTAGAAATTAGGTTTTAGAATTTAAGCTATAGGGGTTAGGGTTTAAGGTTTAGGGATTAGAAGTGTTATATAAGTTTAAGAGCTTAGATTGTATAACCTAAGATTTAGGAAACTTTAGCATTTAAGATTTAGGGTGTAAGATTTAAGGTATATAGACTATATAAAATATGCATTCCAAAGTATTTAGTTTAGATATATATATAGACTATATATTATATGCTTTCCAAAGTGTTTTATTTATATCCAATACTAGGTACGATCCTTTGCAAAGACTTTACTTTAAGTAATTATAAGTCTACCTAGTCAAAGTATCCTACTGATTAGGGACAAGCACATAGGCTAAAAGCATACCGATTCATATTTTCTTACATTCATGCTGCATGGTGTATCAGAAGTATGTGATAAGAAATATTCAAAAGAAATATGTATTAAAAGCACACCGATTCATATTTTCTTACATTCATGTTGCATGGTGTAACATGCTAAAAGCACATGTGTAAAATTTAATATTTTTTTAATTTTTTAAATTAATTCAATTCTTTGATTGACTACTTTTTAAAATTTAAAGGTTATTACTATATAATATACATAATTTTAAATGTTATTAAAGTATAATATTAATAATTTATATATATTTATCTAGTTAATAGCAGGAAGAATGTTGTAGAGATTTTTTAGATTAAGAACTACCTTACAAATACATTCACTATTGAAGAATAAGTATTATATAAAGCACATATTTTCATTGTTATATTTTTTTAATTAATGTATTTATATAATAATTATATAATATTTATATTAATTTATAGATTAATAATATATATTTTTAGTAAATTTATATTTTAACATTAGCTAATAAAAATTTATTATATTATGGAGTAAAAATATTATAAATGGATTTCTCATATTAATAAAGTGTCGTGATAAGAGCTTTTGGAGAGATTTATGGTTAAATTTTGTTTTGAAGTTGTTGCATACGCAATAGGTAGGGAGGTTTGAGTAGTGGTTTTGAGGTTGAGAGAGAAATTTGTAATAGATTGTTTTTTTTTTTTTTGAAAAATTATTGCATGGCCAATAAGCTGGGAGAGTTTGAGTTTGAGAGAAATTTGTGACAATAGGTTGTGAGAGTTTGAGGTAAAGAGGAAAATTTTTGGAAAAAAATATTTACTGAAAAAAAAGGTTTTTTGAAATTGTTGCGTACGCAATAGGTTTTTGAGAAAAGAATCGGATTTTAAAAAAAATTTTAAATTTACAAAAAGTTGATTCTTAGAAGTTCTTGCGTACACAATAAATTGGAAATGAACTCACCTCTTGCAACATTTTGAAAATTTTAGAATCCTGCAACAGGTTAATGAGAGGAGAGAAGCATGGAGTGTGAAAGAATGAACTTTGAATGAAAGAGAGAGTGAAGAATGTTCTACTTATAGTGAACCTAAAAGAACTAAAAAAACCTAAAAAACTAAAAAAAGCTGACTTGACCTAAAAAAGCTGACTTGCCCGAAAAGCTACCCATTTCCTATAAAACTCTACTTCTCCTCATTCTCTCTCACAACTTTCCTAGAGCTCCTCCACCACCTCCCCACCCAGGTACTCCCTCTCTCCCTCCCTTTCCCTCTCCTCCCGCTCCCCA
Organism: Dipteris shenzhenensis; assembly: GCF_047967505.1. NCBI lineage: Eukaryota > Viridiplantae > Streptophyta > Polypodiopsida > Gleicheniales > Dipteridaceae > Dipteris > Dipteris shenzhenensis. Next base: position 47,823,964 of record NC_141612.1, read on the forward strand.
TCCCCTCTCCTCCCGCTCCCCTTCCTTCCCCTCTCCTCTCCTCCTGCTCCCCTTCCCTCTCCTCCTGCTTCCCCCTCCCCTCTCCTCCCTTCCCCTCCCCTCTCCTCCCTTCCCTCTCCTCCCACATTCCCCTCCCCTCCCCTCCCTTCCCGTCTCCTCCTGCATTCCCCTCCCCTCTCCTCCCTTCCCCTCCCCTCCCCTCCCCTCTTGCTTCCCCCTCCCCTCTCCTCCTGCTTCCCCCTCCCCTCTTCTCCTGCATCCTCTCCCTCCCTCCCCTTCCCCTTTGATCTTTTTTTTTGTCTTTTTTAAAGGAGCGGGGAGGCTAGGAGTGGAGAGACATAAGGTTTTTTTTTTCTTGGGAATGGGGAGGTAGGGACAGGTTTTAGGAAGGAGAGGTAGAGGCGGGTGGGAGGCGAAGGTGGGAGGTAGGAGGGGGAAGCGAAGGTGGGAGGCAGGAGGTGGGAGGGGGAGGCAAAAGCACAAGGGGGGAGGCAAAGGAGGAGCTGCGAGGGGGGAGGCGAAGGTGGGGAGGGGGAAGCTAGAAGGGAGGCGAAGGTGGGAGGCGGGACGGGGGACAAGGGAGGTGAAGGCGGGAGGGGGGACAGGGGACGGCGCGAGGGAGGAAGGAGGGGAGGCGAAGGAGGGGGGAGGCAGGGAGACGGGAGGGAGGAGGGGGGATTACCCCCCCCCCAACCTGTTGCGCGGGGGAGGGTTAATCCCCTCCCCTAAGGCCCCTGTTGCACGTGCAATAGGTCGGCCCGCGAGGGCCAACCTATTGTGCGTGCAACAGGAGGCCCGCAAGGGCCTTAGGGGAGGGGATTAATCCCTCCCTTAAGGGGGGCCCTTTGGGTCTCCACCCAAAAAACAAACACACACACACACACACACACAAAATAAATTTAAATAATTTAAATTAAATAAATTTAAAAAATAAATTAAATTATATTAAATTTAAATAAAAAATTCAAATTAAATAAATAAAAAAATAAAAATAAAAATGAAAAAAAATAAAAACAAATTAAATTTTTAATAAAGTAATTAATTTGAATAAATGAAATAATTTTTAAAAAATAAAATAAATTAATTTAAATTAATAAAATAAATTATATTAAATTTAAATAAAAATTAAATAAATAAATAAAATTTTAAAAAATTTTAGAAAATTTAAATTAAATTTTAAATATATAAATACATAAATAAATAAAATAAATTTTAAAAAAATCAAATAAAATTTTAGAAAATTAAAATTAAAAATTTTTATGTATGTTTATAAAATATTTTAAATTAAATTATTTGTGTAAAAAAATATTAGATAAAAAAATAGTATCTAAAAATATAAAAATATATTTAAACTTTTGAAATTTTAATAAAATATATTTTTAAAAATATATTTGAACTTTTGAATTTTCAATTAATTTTTAATTTTTAATATTTAAATATTTAATTAGTAATTTTTTTTTAATATTTTAAGTTTGAAAATAATTGTAATTCTCATTTTTTGTTTTTGATTGCTTTGCAGAAAACTATGGCTTCGAGTTTTGGTTCCAAGGTGTCTTTCAAATATCTTGAACATGCTTGGTATTTTATGGAGCGCAAATCAAAGTATTTTTTGGTGATCACTACCAAGAATATGTCAAGCATGAAATATTCTCCAGAGGCAGTAAGAAATGGTGGCATGGTCTCAACCATCAACATTAAAGAAAATAATTTGATAGAAGTTATGTGCAAAGGGAAGAATGACGATGTGGTCTACAAGTTACGAGTTACGCACAAGCACTTCTTGAAGCCCTTACCAGATTCAATTGAGGGATCCCAAGAATTACTTAGTGCCTTGGAAGCATTGAAGAAAGTGTGGGATGTGTTTCCAAGTGGTGGTATTTTACCTTCAGTAGCAGTAAGTATGCCATCTATAACATGAAGCCCTCAAGTTGTACCGCCAATATCTGTGGCAATAACTACGATATCTCCGGCAAGAGTAACTATAATATTTGCGATAGTAACTATAGTATCTCTAACTGTACGTACACCATCGACTGCTGCAACTACATGAACAAGAAGGAGTGATCGTGGAGTAGATTCAAGTTCCACAGCTATTTTCAGAAAGAGAGTCAAAATAACTCCTACTCCACGTGCAGATCGTTCAAGTGCAGGTTATTTAAAACCAGGTGAAAAATTGGATAGTGATGATCAGGAGGATCCACAAGAAGAAGATACAAGTCTCGCAAACTTTTCTATAAGTGTGGCAGACTTACATCCTCCAGAGGATGAGGGGTACATTTGGGAATTTTCACAATTTAGCGTGGCCACAATGCTTATTGATCGAGCTTCATTGATGAAACCGATGTCTATTGTTTGGTGGAGAGCATTAACGTTTGTTCCAGATGCAATAATAGAAGAAGTATGCAAGAAGATCCTAAGCGGTGACTGCTTCTTTGGAAAGAAGAGCAAGGCTCATAGCAACTTGGATGAAGTGGTCACCTGAATGATTCAAAGTGAGGCTGCTCTCTTGGCACTATTGTTTTTATTGAAATCTGATGATGAGTTAGCTGGCAAGTCAATTGATGTGGATAAGAAGAAAGCACTTAGCCTAGGTCAACTCCTTGATAAGACATGGGCCCTAGAAAGTGGTTGGCTTCAATGGATGCAGATGCCATACCAACAAAGGATTTAAGAGCTAAAATGCCAAAGGTTGTTGAGACAGAATACATGGACATCAAGAAAGAGGCCTTGCAGTCCACTACCCAAGGTAGAGTAATTGGTGGTTTACATGATGGTTCTCCATTCAGCTTCTCCTATGATATCTTGCTATCTGAGAATGATACAAATTTTGCACACATCAATGGCATTGATATAGAGCATTTCATAACGATGAGCAGTCATGCTTGGGAGAAGACATGTGTATTTTTCATAGATGAATTGCAAGACCTTGCAGTGTCACGAATAGTTGAACTTGTGCGGTTTATCATAGAAGGTCCTATGGCAGATAAGAAAAGATCAACGTTGGTCCTGTTCGTGACAAAATCACAAAGGGATGCCTTGTATGCGAGTTTGACATCTGCATTTGGCTATTTACTTTCAAAAGTATACCATGGTATAGTCCTACGTAATCATATGACTGTCTTGAAAGGCAGTGCCATTCAAGTCTTGCAGCCTTTCTTGAGGTGCTTCTTATCCAAGGGTGGTGGCAATCTAATCAAAATTCCATTAAGGACTCTCGAGCTTCATTACTTTGAGGACAATAAGGTTAAGCTTGATGTAGCAATGGTGGATTATAGAAAGCCAATGCATCCTAATGTGATACTAGAGATGACAAAGAATTTACTGAATGATGGATGGGAAGTAGCATTGTATCGAAGAGAAATTGCTACGCCAAGGTAGAAATGTAAATGTCATTGATACCCCCCATCAGATTGAGTTCTTTGACACATATTACAGTTGCACTACCTTCTTCGAAGAGGAAAATGTCAAAGAAGAGGGTAGTGAGGAAAATGTCGAAGACAAGGGTAGTGAGTCTGAGGGTGATGATTCTAGCTCAAGTGATGATGAGGATGAAAGCTTTGAATCCAATGACTTACACCAAGAAGAAATCCACACAAAGAATAAGGGTGATCAATTGTCAACTAGAGTCAAGGAGGTTCCACTCATCACACAACAACACAAAGCAACTATAGACGCGCTTGGTAGATGCGCAAAATAGCGGGCGCATCTATAGGCATTGCTTTAGTAGAGGAATTATAGGTGCATCTAAAAGCACATCTAACAACTCGTCTATTTGCGCGTGTATTAACACGTCTCATTGCACATCTAAATTGAGAAAATATAAGCGCGTCTATAGGCGCGTCTATTTGCGCGTGTATTAGCGTGTTTATTTGCGCGTTTACACTGAGAATCAGATGCGCATTTAGACGCGTAGATAGATGCAAACCAGAGAATATAGAAAGTGAGATTTTGGTGTACATCATTGCTTTCCAAACATTGCCCATGATTACCAAAGCACATAAGTTTTTGCAAGCCCACATATACAAGAATTAAGTGAGATGAGGAGAATGAGACAATATGTAATATATTTTGCCAATATCAATTATGGGGCTACAGTTTAATCTCATCCTCAATGAGATCAGAGCCAAGCTATCTACTTCAAAATCCAAACAAGTGTTTAGATCTACAAATACATTCAATCCACTACTACTTGTGCCACTCATGTGCTCATCGAAATCAGCATCTCGAATGGTAGGCTCGTCCTCATGGGTAATGGCCTCAATATCTGTATCTCCTATCTCATGATCATCCTCCTCTCTCGTATCACGGTCATCATCATGTCCATGGCCATGATCATCCTCCATACACTCCATATTAGTAAATGTACTATACATCACTTTGGAATATGGCATAATAGGTATGACATGCCACCATCTATTATTATCCACCATTGGTTGATAGACAACCTAATTCAAACACAAATACAATCATGTTATTTTTCTTGCATCAAATATTTAAAAGCGAGTATTTTTATATGTGTGCACAGTACCTGTTCACATTGTTGCGGTAGTACTAGTGTGTCCTTCCTACTTTGCCAAAACTTTGTGGAGTGAATAGTTACAAAGCCACTTGCATGGCATTTGATTGTTGCATTAGGGCCTCTTTCCACCACGTCCTTAAACCACTTTACATCCAAAACATACACAAAGAAGCGTCGAAAGTCAAGCATAATAATATCTTGGATTATGCCACAATAATCATACATGACTCCATTGGCTCCCTCAAAGCTAGCAATGACGCCGCAGTCTTGTGTGTTTCTCTTATCATCAATCCGTTGTGTTCAAAAATGCTTGCCCTCACACCATATAGCATTGAACATAGTGCACTACACCAAGAAAAAATGAATTAAATAAGCAATCTAAATTATTAAAAGCTCCTAACTTATGCATAAGATTCTATATACCGACCTTGCTCATGCATCCCCTAGCATACTCCCATTCTTCCATTGTGATATGCATCCCCTCGTCTTTCTTTGCTTTCTCCATTTCATCAAGTAGCCAATCCACATGAATATCTTTTGGAAGTGCTCTTAGATACTGAGGGTATGGCACACGAGATTCGTGGTGTGTACGAAAGAGGGCCCTTTCTTCTTGTCTTCTTGCCTTTGCATCCTCGTATCTTGTCACCCATCTTTTCATCACATCACTATTAAGCACGCAAAAGAGGTTGATACTATTATGCAACTCCGTGTCTATTACTTTGTTGCATCCTTTTCCTTGAGGCACAATAGAGGTCATCCTTAGGTCTTCATCATCTCTCCATAGTCGTGGGAGAGAGCTATGCACATCAACAAGAAACTCAGAAATATATACAAGTGACTCTTGTACCAACCAATGCTACCTTTGGGTCTTGCATTTTGTCTCACGAATCCCTTCAAGGTCTTCATGAAGTGCTCGAGGAAGAACAACCATCGTGCATGTATAGTACCGCATATAGCAATCTCATCCACCAAATGCACTATGAGATGTAGTTGGCTTGTGAGAATAGAATGTGGAAATGTCTCCTCCACTAAACAAACCGCCTCCACTGACATAACTCGACCATTCTCAAGCGTGGTGGGATCTATTTCCTTTGAGCTCACATACCTAGAAATGAAAAAGTACAGCATATTAGCAATATGCATTCAAACTTGCATGGAGCATTGATACGCATTATATTTTGTATCATGTAAAGTACATCACAAGCTCGCCCATCTTGTAAATACAATCTTTCACGTCCTTCGATGCACTACATGAAATGCTAGTAGGTAGTATGAACTGAACCCATGAGGAGGTGGTTGATTAGTTGCTTATAACTATTCACTCACAAATTTGAAAGGAAAAAGATATTATGCACATAAAATACTTATTTGGAGCATCTTGTGCCAATCATGAGATTTCAAGCCATATAATTGCTCTACACCTCTTTTCTTTCTCTTTGTAAAGTCTCCCTTCAAACACCTCATGCATCCAGTGGGAGTACGAATTGTAGTAATAGCGCGCTTCACCGTTGCCATCTCTAGCTTTGATAACATCCACGGTGCATGAGGTAAAAAAACACGCCCATTTGGTCTCTCTTGAGGCCAAGATTCATGCATCCTCCTTGTGGTACGTAGATCCTCCCTTATGCCTGCGGAATCTCGTGTCCCATTCAAATGCTTCCAAATGGTAGATGCCACATTCTTGAAGATATGCATGGGATCAAGCAGGTGATTGATCTTGAGGTGGGACCAATATGGTAAAAGATAAAAGATGGAGTATCTAAACAAAATAAAGTGTTAGCGGGAAATATTTACTTCCAGCCAATATAGCCAATCTTTACTTCCAGCCAATAGTTACAAACCCTTATCGGCTCATGCCAAGTGGTGGAGGAGTCGTGGAACCGTCCCAAATTCTCATCCAATCTCCCACGGTGAGTGATTGTGGGAGGACTTCATTCCAAGGGGCAACATATCTAGGATGATCAGGTGGGAGAAATCGATGGTGATTCTCATAGATGACCTTATTCAATGCGTCTGCCCGTGAGGCAACTAGCGAAGGACCACAAACAAGACATGCATGGTAACCCGATGTAGTGAGACCTGAACAATAGATGCAATTAAGAGTTGAAGGTGGGTTTAGGGTGCCACATCATTTGCCTATTCATAATTAGAAGTGCAATGCTTACCTGAACACTCACCATAGCCTGGGAAGTCATGCATCGTCCACATCAAGACTGCTTTGCAGTTGAAGTCTCGTGACGAGGGAGGCCTACTCACATCATGCACCTCGATACCTCTCCAAAGTATCTCTAGCTCATCAATCAAAGGCTCCAAATAAACATCAGGGTTTTTGACTTTATGTTTCCCTGGAATCAGAAGGGACATCATAACATGTCCTTTCCTAATAGCCATAGAGGGTGGAAGATTGTAATTCACCAATATCACTGGCCATACACTGTAAGACGTGCTTTTGAGACCAAATGGGTTCACACCGTCCATACCCAATCCAAGTCTCAAGCTCCTAGGTTCTTCCTTGAAGCTTGGCCATGTGTCTTCAATATGCTTCCACACAGGAGAGTCCGCGGAGTTCTCCATTTGCCATCGGTTGATCAATGGGAGAAATGCCATGACATGAGCTCTGCAATAGATTTGCACTTGAACATATGTTGGATGTGAGGGATTATGGGAAAATGTCACAGAACCTTATGAGGCACGTCCAAGGTTTTGAGATCTGCTCTATATCTTGCCTCTCCACAAGTAGGACACTCTCTTGCATCCTTATGTAGTCCACGAAACAAAACGCAATCATTGACACATGCATGGATGCACTTGTAATCTAATCCTCCAAGAGAGGTCACATGTTGCCTTGCCATATCTCTTGAGGTCGGTAGTTTATTCTCCCTTGGAAGCATTTTACACAATAGCCTGCACGTGAAGACCATAAATGAGGAAAAGCATTCGAGTAATTGACCCACTAGTATAATTCACCATGTTTGCAAAATAGACTTTAAAGCTTACTTGAGTAATGCATTCAAACTTGCATTGCTCCATCCATAGATGGTTTGCAAGTTTAGTAACTCAAGGGAGGCACGTAGAACAGAGAATGTGCACCCCTCAAATAGTGGAGTCGATGCTGCTATAAAAAGATCACCCTGCTCCATGCTATCATCCCTCCCTTGATGGACATATAAATCCCGCTCCATATCATCAAACACCTCCTCCTCCATGGCTTCATGAGGTAATGGAAGAGGGCTACTATCACCATCACTCCATGCATCCGTAACGGTCCCTCCTGAAGATCCCACCTCATATCGCCGACACTTCTCCTCCTCACGGCAAGCATAGGGCAACATATGCGGGTGTGGCACTGCATCTTGTATCAAATTAAAACGGGATCATAACTCAAATATATGAACACCCATAGGTATCTCAATCAACCTTAACTTACAAACCCTTACCCTGTTTACGGTCACATCCCATTGTCCATACTTTGAGATATGATTGAGTGTAATCCTGCATGCACGATACATGTTTCCTCAACATCAATCACACAGACATTTGATTTTTTGCTCCAACCACATTTTGCAATGGTGGATACAGAGGGATTCATCCTCACTAGAGCTACTTGTTGAAGATGAAGACATCCTACAACAAACAACCCACCAAATTTGCTCTTCTTCAAATGTTTAATTTTAAACTCTGTGGCACATCTAAAGGCACATCTAAAAGCATGTCTACAGTCACGTCTAAAGGCGCATCTACTCTGTGTATTTAGATGCGCCTATAGACGCGCCATTAGACGCGAGTATAGACACGGCTTTTAAACCTGCTTTTAGCGTGCTCGCTTTGCTTTTCTTCACATTACTTATACTTCGCGCGGCTTGCTTCCTTCTTTATTAGCACATCCACAGTTTTGATGCTTAAGAGGAAGGCTCCCATACTTACTTCCAAGCTTACACTTAAGAGGAAGGCACCCACACTTACTTCCAAGCTTAAAGGAGAGGAGGACGAACAAGGAGGAGAAGCAACTTTGAAAAAGAAGAAGAACCTTCCATACCTCTATCCAAGGTAAGTCCTTTTGCAGTTGATCTTGTTTGGAAGTTTGCTCTCTTTACATTTGTACTTTCTCGTATCCAAGAAATGCATGATCTGGGTATGAGTGTCACGTTTGTGTGTCGGGTGCAATGTCCTTTTCTACTTTTTAGAAATTTCGTCTGTCGGAGCGCGTCTATAGGCGTGTCTCAGAGCACGTCTAAAACCACATCTACAGGCACGTCTAAAGGCACGTCTAGCTTGTTTACAGACACAAACAGATGCGTCTATAGACGCGCTGTTAAACGCGATTATAGATGCGCTAATCAGACGTGTCTACAGACACGCTCCGATAGTAAGCCTCTTTTCCCTTCCCCTTTCTTCTCAGCTCATCAATAATAGATTTTTTTCCTTTTTTCCAGTTCAACATGTGGCCAGGAAGCACTTCCAGCTCACCTGATCCCCGGGATTCTATTTGGAAGGACTTATATAACCTTTTAGGGCACCCTCCTAGTCCTGCGGAGTTATACGGGTATATGACGGGTACTCTAAACACTCTCTAGGAGTCGGCACTACAGACTCCAAACCACCCCACACCACCTGAGATCACCCCAGTGGAGTCAGCACATCAGTCTTATGCCCCTTCCCCCATATCGTCTTATGCCCCTTCCCCCATGCCGTCTTATGTCCCTTCTGCCATCCCGTCTTATGCCCTTTTCCCCATGCCGTCAGGAGGTCCTTCTGTCTCGTAGAGCCGTCGATGTACTCCTGTGCCGTCGAGAATCAGTTCTCCAGCTACGAGTGGTCAGCGTAGTCCCGTGCAGTCTCTAGCTACGAGTGGCCAGTGTACGAGCTCAACACGACACGATAGCAGGCGTAGTAGCAAGGAGAGCAGTGGGGGATGCATGGCACACTACTTTGGGAGGGGTGGCGGTAGGGACGGTGATGATTCAGATGATTTAGATGTGCCTCAGGGTGATGGTACGATATTCTATGACATCACTCAGGCAGGAGGCATCTTGATGGATGCGTGGGGGAAGGACATCATGGCCTTCATGCACTCTGTAATTGCTAACAATTACAGAGATTGCTTTATCCACTTCAAAGACCAGTCAAAGAGGTTGGCTGATGAGACGCTCGCTGCTGTTTGCTCTAGGTATCCTAACCCCCCCAATTGCCAGTTCACAGATAAATGGGCCAAGTCAAAGATTGTTACGATACTTGGCAATAAAAGATCTTCGCTTAAGAGGCAGGCACTAGCAGATCTTGCCAGGCTTGAGGGAGGTCAACCACCAAGGGGCCCGCCCCACACCACTCATAAGCGTGAGTGGAAGAAAGCAATGAAGTCAGCGAGGGAGGACCCCAGTCTGCAGCACGTGGAGGCACGGAGGATCCAGATGGAAGAATATGGAAGTGCGCATTTTGGAGCAGGGGGTGTTGAATCATGGGAGGCCCAATTTGTAAGTATCGATCTCAAATTATATTGCTTATGTAGTTTATTAGGAGGTTGTTTCTTTGTGCTAATCCCTCCGCAAAGTGTGTCGTCTTGCAGCTTGAGATCGTGGGCAGATACCCTACTCCTCTGGAGACAGCCTACCACCGCCACCATTGCAGAGGAGATACATGGAGGCACTTCTATGATGACGGGTTGATTACTGAGGAGCAGTATACTTGGGCTACTGGAGCGGCCCCCGAGGTATTTGAAAGTAATTAAATAATGCCAAAATTATAAGTAAAGATTTGATTTTTCATACATTGATATATGTTGTCCCTTGTTTACAGGCCCGTGCACAAGACGATGAGGAAGACGAGGAAGGAGGCACAAAAGGGAGCGCAAAAGGGAGCGTGGAAGGGAGTGAGGACTGGAGAACATAGATTAGTCATAGAAGTAGTGCTAGCTACTCTTTTTTGTACTTAAAGCCACTGGCTTGGCTTTGTGCCTCTTGTATATACACTCCTCTTATTTTTTGTACTTGAAGCCACATGACGTGGCTTAGCTTCCTTATTTTTTGTACTTGAAGCCACATGACGTGGCTTAGCTTCGTGCTATATGTATATACAAGCACTTTTTGAGCTTTCAATTTTATTGCGTTTTGGAGTTGTAATGTTTTATTTGGAATTGTAATTAAAATGCGGTTGGCTGTAAGAATTGAATTACACAATGTGGATATGGGATTCTTGTAACTATACAGCATATACAACATACATAGCATTCTATAAATTTAAAAAAAAAAAAAAAGCGTGTCTATCAGTGCATCTATAAACGTGTTTATAAGCGCGTCTGTTTGTTCGACAAGCGTCTATTTTTGCATCTATAAACACATTTATAAGCACATCTATTTAAGCATTTAAGTGCGCGTCTATACGTGCGTGTGTATGATATATAGATGCGCTGGTAGACGCGGGTCTCCAGACGCAAAAATAGACGCGCCCGTAGTTTTTATTTAGTTCAGTAAATGCGTCTGTGTGCGCGTCTATGGGTGCTTTGTCTTGTTGTGTCATACGAGAAGGCCCGCGGTAGCAAGAAGTAGTAGTACATCATGTCATAGGAAAAGGTAAGACTAAAGGGGTGGAAGCACTTCCCTTGAAATTAAAAGTGAGGAAGGCACCCTTGATCTTGGGTGAAGGACATGCAAGTGGATCAAGTAAGGAAGCCTTACCCAAAGAAGGTATGGACGAGAGGCAAAGCATGACTAGGAGGAGTTACCAAGAGGCATAGATGGTTCTTCAATCATGACCTTACAGACTCCAGAGCAGCCTACTAGCTAGGTGCTTGGAATTGAAGAGCAAACTACTGAGGACCTTGCTACTGAGACTCTAGTCTTAGAGCAGCCTATTAGTCAAGACCTTGGTAGTCAAGGGCACATTAAGGACATTAGTACTGTCTTAGAGCAGCCTATTAGTCAGGACCCTGGTAGTCAAGGGCCTGGCATTGAGGACATTGGTATTGAGGAACATGATGGCTGACAGCTTTGTAATCACAAGTTTTGAACTTTGCAAGTTTTGAACTTCTATGTAATGCGAATATCTAATAAAAAGTTAACTACTTTTTTGATATTTTTACTCTCATTATTGTGTATAAAGATTGTTTATGAGGTCCATTTTATACTTAATGGTGTATTTTAAACTTTATGTCAATGTATTTTTATAGTTAAGGGTGCTTTTTAATACCAAGTGAGGTGTATATGTACACCACTTACACATAAAAGGATTTAATATGTACACTACCTTTCTAAGGGGTTTATGTACACTACCTTTCTAAGGGGTTTATCTACACCACCTTTCTAAAAGAAATGGTCATAAAGGTGTTTATTTACACCACCTTTTTAAGAGAATTGGTCATCTATTGATGTTCTTAGGTGACAGTAGCTCAACTCATAAGAAGTTATGAAGATGTTTATGTAGACCACCTTTGTAAGAGATTTGGTTATGCATTGATGTTCTTAGTACGTAATCACTAAATCTTTTATTTTCAGTTGTCAAATCTAGTTCAAAAAACAACATTACTAGTATATTCAAAAAATTTGGACTGTTTTTTAGTCCATTTCTCAAATTGGACTTTACACAAGTCCAAAAATTTTGAATAGTGTGTTGAACACTCTATTTGGCCATAAATTGCTTCTATTACATGCACATAGCTAGTAAATATATATTTTAATAGAAGAGGGTAACTTCCATGTCCTCTTTGTATTATTTGAGATCAACCATCATCTACACATTTTTTCTTTTCAAAAGCCTTTGGAACCACTTTGCAGAGGCCTTTGGATATCTTGTTAAAGTGTTGTAATCCACAAAGTGTAGGCCGAAGCGCACACTATATCCTGATGTCCACTCAAAATTGTCAAGAAGAGACCATACAAAGTACCCATGCACATTAACTCCTTCCCTGTAAAATCAAGCATGAGTATGTAGAGACATTATTAAATATTAATGGTACATCTAAAAATGAAAAACTTCATCACATGGAAATTATACACAACTCTCATGTGTAGAACATGAATTTGGCAAACAAAAGAAGCCTTACTTGATGGATGATGCCAAATATGTTAGATGGTCATTGTGATATTTGATTCTTGTAGGGTCTTGTAAAGCTTGCTTCAAAGCCAACGAGGAATTGCTTACTTCATCCACACCTATGATTATTTGAAATAAATATCAACTATGTGTAAGGATATCTAAGTATATAGGTCGAAATAGCTACTTTGACCTTAAATATGTGGATTTAATCATTATTTATCAAGAAAATAAGTTTACCATTCTCTGTGATGTAGATTGGTGGGATGCTATTGTACTTTTGTTTAATGTACTTCATGAGATGATAGATGCCTAATGGAACTATATATAGCCAACTCGATCCCGCCTAAAGTTCAACATAAAGAAACAGTAAGTTTTGCTAGATACTTAAAAAGCTACATGCATACATTTGAAAGATGCATTATATCGATTGCCTGCAAAAGTGTATATGCATAAATAGTGCTACTTTTGCATAATTGATAATTACTGCTTAGCTTAAGGAAGTGGGTACCTGGGGTCCAATCAAAATCCCATCACGCTCTCCTGTATTAGAAGGTGTACAAGGCAATCGATAATTAGTTAAGTTGAATGAGGAGAATGCTTCCTCCAATGAGGATAATTAGTTAAGCTGAATGAGGAGAATGCTTCCTCCAATGCCCTTGGGTGTTGGAGTGTCACAATAGAGGCTAAGTGTGAAAGTGATTCTCTTTTTAAAAAATATTATACAAAAATTAGATCAATATTATATAAACATTTAATAAAAACATACTTACCTAAGCATGTGTCCCCTCTCTCTCTCTCTCTCTCTCTCTCTCTCTCTCACTCACTCACACACACACACACACACACACACACACACACACATTAAATGAAATGGTGGTAGTTTGTGACCATAAGGTGAAGAGACATGAGAGCTTACCAGTTGTGTTGGTCATGCTGTCTTGATAGAAGTCTGTTTTGATGGTATTGGGATTGGAATGAATGGCGGCCACGTAGTTGGTTGTGTAATAGTTGATCCCAACGAAATCTAACGAGTGAAGAAGCTTGCGTTGCTGCTCTGTTGTAAACCTCGGTAATCGATCGCCCACCAGCGTGCGCATGGTGGTCGGATACTCTCCATACAACAAGGGCTCCAAATACCTGCGGCCCATATCACAGATATTGCTCCTTGAGGTATTTCCCGACTTGCTCATATAGCAGGCTCGCACCGTGGAAGAATCGCTTACCATCCGCACGTGAAATCGAGCAATCTCTCAACTGCTTTTGCGTCTTCTGTTGATTTACTCAACGGAACGTACCAACCGACATACAAGGTTATGCCGATCTGACCCTTCTGTTGTTTCTGCTAGTAGGGAATCCTAAGTCAGTTACTGTGCACTAGTTCTACTTTGGAAGCCAACTACGAATTCGGATCTCAATTTCGGACATAAATATTCAAAAATTATAGCAAGGGCTGATTTTTAAACCTGATATTTAGTTCTGTATCTATCTACCGCAGCCGCATGAGAGAGTAGCACGTTATGCGCTACAATGTAAGGCTCCGTCGCCGAGTTTCCACTGGTACAGTTTCCAACCCATGGCGAGCATCTTTGTGGTGGAAATGTCCCCGAGTTGTAACCGTCGAGGATAAAACTGGTCGGCTCGTTAAATGTTATCCAATGCTTGACGCGATCCCCAAAATATTTAAAGCATGTCTCAACGTAGTTTGCATAGTCCTCTCTGGAAAATTTTTATGTCAATATAGAGACGATCAGCCCACAGCAAATTAGAAACTTCTCTTTTGTTGTGTTTTTCTCACGTGAGGGTTATAGATTAGACTGAAGTAGTCATATTGCGGAAGGAAGCCTTACACAATCAACGGACTGAGCCATCCGCCATATTCATCTTGAAGCTTCTGTGGAAGATCCCAATGAAATAAAGTCACGTAAGGTTGAATGCCTGGACCATGATGAAGATGAAACTCATTGTAAGTGGAAGGATGATACAAAATTTCCACTACTTTATGGAGAGAGATGGTCTGCGAATGCGAATTAATTCTTTGCTTGTCGAACTATCCACAGAAGATGAGATCCGTTTCAACAAAACCAAACCTATATATCGGCCCTGCATGCCCTGCATCAAGGGCTGGCATCAAAGGCATACTTATACCTTTTTCGAGAAGCCCGTTTGTAAGATTATTGTAATATGATATGCCGATCGGGTTGATATGACCTTTGCCATCTGCGCCATAGTACACCAGGAATCTATCAAAGCTTGGATATAGTTAAATCAGTTGCAAATGAAACTTATCCGATGCGGTCGCGGTACGGCACCTACGTTTCACCGTTGATATCATTGGTAATTTATAAAATCGATTTTGTTTAGAAATCCTCAAGAGAGAAACATCATACAACGATTTCGACTTCCCATGACGTAGTAACTGGGGATGCAAGATCATGAGAACACGGAGCTGTATACAGTTGCTAGGTCATCACAGTCGAATTATATATCCCTTAAAACAAAGAGAGGTCATAGGAGGAAGGCGGGCTTGGCTTGGATTCCGACTAGAAGGACGGTCTCACGATCATCAAAAATTGAACGTCGCAAAGAGAATAATAAATTTTCGATCTATATTGGGAACGGCTGGGCATTCTCTACCGTTTCTACCTGGATAAATACGTGACCAGGATATGGAGAATCTGTACGCATCCATTCCCATCGTCGACATGAGCGAAATATCCTCCTGTGCAGGGAACCAAGGACAAACTGGTGATAAGAGTGTGCCAAAAGGCCGGCTGCTTCGTAGAGGAAGCTATCCAGCTAGCATTACATTCGGTTAAACGAGGCGAACCACAACATAAGTCCGCGCCGAAATTCCGGTTTTCTACAGCTATAATTCCTGCTGTAGGATCGAGGCACAGATACGTTGCTGCAATTAGCATGAACGCGCACTTACTTACGTTCGCAGAACTAGCGTTGAAATAGATGGTTCACCTTGTAGCGATGATACTCATCCGTGGCAACGTTTCCGTTCGCATTACCAACGACATCACCTGCAAGCAATGCCATAGATATGTTAGCCATGAGTACATTCAGCAACGAAATTGCGCATCGCAGGAATTGCACCAGCTGCGAAGGACCTTTCTTGAGGGAGAATGTGTCCCAGATGCTGGGTCCTCTTCCTCCTATGTAAGCAGCACCTTCATACTGGAAAGCAAAACCAAAGCAGATTCGGTGTTTAGCTGGAAAAGCAGGGTGAATGCTGTGTATGTGTGTGTGTTCTTCAGTCAGTTGGAAGGGGTAAGTTGTAGTGAACCTGATACGCAGAAGATGCAGTACCGAAGACGAAACCTGGAGGGAAATCTGCTCTGCTCAATTCCGTGGCAAGAGTGGGGTGAGGAAGCTGAAGCAATGCGGCAAGAGCTGCGAGAACGAGGAGAGGGGAGACGATATAAGCTTTGGACGCTGCCATTGGAAGATTGAGCCTTGAGGGCGAATGGTGTGACTAAATATTAAATCGTCCGTAAGGGGGACGTCGGTCGATAAGAACAGTGACGAGGCGTGCCCACTATTTACGTGAACTTGCCCTTGCAACCTTTGACTATTAGATATTTTTCCAACTCTCTCTCATTTCAAAGAGAACCCACGGCGTTTATCTGGCGTGTCACTCTGCTGGGTCACTCATCATATGTGGTTATAGCACGTGGTTTGAATAGAGGGATTTTCAAATTGACAAATTTGAATAGAGGGGTTTTTAAATTGACAAATTTGTATTAAAAGAGGAGGGGTTTTAGTAATACCCCTTGAGCTCACGTGGTATAAAAATTTGTGGTGAGTTCTTTTAAAAATCTTCTTCTAATTCTAACGAAGGGGTTTTCTTAGTATTCTATAACTTGTTAAGTTTTCAAGACTTCGTGATTTCTCTCACATAAGGCATTATCTAAAGAGATCTAAAGAGAAAAACTCACTTATTACATAGGAAAAACAATATTGTGCCCAAGTAAATGGAGTCTAACAAAAGAGGAGGTGGTGAGAAAATGATGCTAGTAATTGAGCACACAAGGGCTTTGGATAGAAACCAAGCCTACTTTTATCACTTTGTTGAGATTTTCCTTTCAGTTTATATGGCGTTTTCAGCTGGATTGCATGACAAGTTTTGGGGTGTAGGCATTTTTTATTAAAATAAATAAATAAATCAAGTAATTTCATGCGACAATGGATTTTAATATTTAAAGTTTATGGGAGACCTTGCAACCACTCCCCTTCTTTGATAGAAAATATTATTCTCCAAATTGAAACTTGTCCACCTCTTTGATTTTGAGAACTTAGTGCCAAGATGATTCCAATTTTCCCCCTTTACATTATTTTAGTTGTCTACTTCAGACATATTATCATCTGAATTCATGAGGCCATGGTCACTAAAGATTAGAGGGTGTCAAGCACAATAGATATTTATCCCAAAATCATGTGCCTTTAAATGAAGTCCATTTAGGAGTTACTATGGAACCTCCCGAGTCCCATCACATGTGTATCCCTGATGAAAATGCTTTCGTTAAAAAAATGAAGAAACCCCTAATATATATATAGTTTTGTAAGAACTGGCATTCTCTTCAAAACTCCTTCTTGAATGAACTCTTGAATGACCTCTTACCCACATGCCTTGAGCTAAGCAAAACCTCTGATCTTACTCATTGGTTACTTTTTTGCACATCGCATTGCAATCATCTCACATCAATTTAAATAGGCTTTAAAAAAATGACTACAAGTATATTATAAACTGCTATATATATGGGTCCATGTTTGTTACTTTCTTTTGATGCTTTCATGGCATGCATATATTTATTATTCTCAAATGATAGACCGTTGAAAATGTTTACAATGCAAATGATAGACTGTCGAAAACGTTTACAATGCAAGAAAGCTACCAATATTTTAGTTGTTATTTGCTTCTTATTTGCATCCCCTTTGCATCAATATTATTAACATTATACATGTTGGTATTACCAATGAATATAACAACATAATTTCTAATGTGTATTTTAATACAAAATTTACCTACAAAGATATTGAACAAATATTGATTAACATGTATACTTACACTGGTGCTCAATTTCTTTAACAAAAGTGATTTCTTTTAACATCTATACTCCATAGATACTGACATTGGTACTCAAAATTTTAAACAAAAAGTGATTCTGTATACCTCCAAAAACCATCATTTATCCAAGATTTTATATCATTTGAAGGATAAAAATAGTGAGCACATGTCCACACTAAAGAGGGGACTAAAACACATTCATATTTATGCCCTACTTTTGATCAACAAATGAAATCTTTTAATATACTATAATTCGAAGGATAAAAATATTGAGCATCCACATAAAATATGAGATTAAAATAACTTCATATACTTATGCCTGACTTATGATTATACCAACAAATGAATTTTCATAATACAAGTACATATCAAAGTGAAATGCCCTTTTGGAGATATATTAATCATGAGAAAGTATTTATATCAAGGGTTGCATCCTGAGCCAACTCCATCATCACTACTACACACGGATCCTATTGCAATGCTTAAGTACCAATATTTAGCATGCGCGGGGCGCTAATCATCGGTGTTGGAAGGGGGTTCGTTAAGGGTCGCTATATAGCGACTTTAGTAAAACATTGCTATATAGCGACGTTTGCCTAAAGTCGCTATATAGCAACTTTTATCAGATTGGTAATGGTCATTATATAGCAACATTGAGATAGTTTTTTATAGCGACGTTTTACAGAGAGTTTTTTTTCCCATACCAACCTTAAACGATAGTTTTTTCCAATGATAATTTTTTTTTAATTTTCATACATGTTTGATCTTTTGAGAGAATAAAAGTACGAGAGCATGTAGATCAAGCCTTTGAAGCTCATATATTCATGTCCAAGTTTGAGATGAAAAAAATCAATGAGGAGCATTTACATAACCGGTTTCATCCTGAGCCTTCATTCTGAGCCAAGTCTAACGCGCTAAACAAGTCTATCTCTAACTCTATACCGATTTGATCTCCTATATCATCATGGTACTCTAGCATTGTACATTCACCTAAGAGTACTTGATCATCTTCTTCAATAAAGTGTGGTGATTCTTGATGATCGTCATCTTCTTCCTCAATATCGTGATCTCCATCTTCCTCTCGTACGATGTCATTATGCACATCTTCCTCTTGGCTCATGTTATGATCTTCATCTTCTTTGCTAGATTCATCTAGATCAATTGGATCTGGCATTGGTAGTGGCATCTCCATATCCACATCTCTATTTTCAAAAATTTGCTTACTTCATGGTGCAACGTGGATCACGTAACACCATCTTGGATCAGAATGATCTGGATGAAAAACCACCTATATTGAAGATGGGTGCCAAATGCCATCAATTATATATATGAAATTATGCTTAAGTACATGTATCAATGGATCTTTAAAAACGAAAGCTTCGATTAATTAAATCATTAGTATGCACTAGCTCACAGTGCTCGGGAAGAACAAAAGTATCACTTTGATCGGTCCAAAGTTTGGTGGAGCTATTGCAAAGAAACCGCTATTGTCTTTTCTCACTGTGGCATGGGGACCATTGTAAATAGTTCTAAACCATTTTAGATCAAGAATGAAAATACTAAATCGTATGAAATCAACTTTATAGATTTCGCATATGGTTCCACAATAATCCAACTGTGAGGAGAGAAGATTGGTATTCCAAGCACTTGCTTGGCTATATTCTTGTGTGAAATTAACCATGACTCCACAATCATACGTGACTCTCTTTGAATCGATGTGTTTCACGTGAAAATGTCGTCCATATGACCATAATGCACTGTACTTTTTCTACTGTAAAAGAGCATCATTAAAACAATGAGAATGCATCTATTTTATAGCGTATATTGCCACAAATAATTACTTAATTATGTCAAGAGGTAAGAAACTTAATGCATCAGACATCAAGATGATAACTCTTGCTTGTGCTCGTTTATTGTCTCTCCATCGCGTTCGGCTTTACGTAGAGTCAATTGTAGCCAATCAAGTGACATGTGAGTGGGGAGAAGAGCCAGATCCCATGGATATGGTTGCAATCGCCTGTACATTACTATGAATCTCGTCCTTGCATTTATTCTTTCTTCTTTGGTTGCTTCATATTCGCAATCCACTTCTGGATCTCCTTGCTATTGAGGATACAAAACTTATTGAATTTCTCTATTTGCCATCTTTCATCCCCTCTTTCAATCTCTTTTCCTCTCTCTTTCCCCCTCTCTTTCCCCTCTCTCAATGTCTTTTCATAAGCATATGTATTTGCCTATGCTTATGCTTTCTCTCTCTTTCTTTTATGCTCATATGCTCATGCATAAGAATAAGCATATCCTTTCTTTCCTTTTCTCTTATGCTTATGCTCTTTTTCCCTCTTCCTTCTCTTATGCTTATGCTTATGCTTTCTCTTTTCATAAGCATATGTATTTTGCCTATGCTTAATCTTTCTCTCTTTGTCTTTTATGCTCATATGCTCATGCATAAGAATAAGCATATCCTTTCTTTCCTTTTCTCTTATGCATGAATGTCTCCTTCTCTTTCTCCTTCTCCTCTTTTTCTCTTTTCCTCTCTCTTTCTCCCCCTCTTTCCCCTCTTTCGATCTCTTTTCATAAGCATATGTATTTGCCTATGCTTAAGCTTTTTCTGTTTTTCTTTTATGCTCATATGCTCATGCATAAGAATAAACATATCCTTTCCTTTCTCCCTCTTCCTTCTCTTATGCTTATGCTTATGCATGAGCATATGTGTCCTTCTCCTCTTTTCCTCTCTCTTTCTCCCCCTCTTTTCCCTCATTCGATCTCTTTTCATAAGCATATGTATTTGCCTATGCTTAAGCTTTCTCACTTTTTTCTTTTATGCTCATATGCTCATGCATAAGAATAAGCATATCCTTTCCTTCCTTTTCTGTTATGCTTATGCTCTTTTTCCTCTTCCTTCTCTTATGCTTATGCTTATGCATGAGCATATGTCTCCTGCTCTTTTCCTCTCTCTTTCTCCCCCTCTTTCCCCTCTTTCGATCTCTTTTCATAAGCATATGTATTTGCCTATGCTTAAGCTTTCTCTCTCTTTCTTTTATGCTCATATGCTCATGCATAAGAATAAGCATATCCTTTCCTTCCTTTTCTCTTATGCTTATGCTCTTTTCCCTTCTTCCTTCTCTTATGCTTATGCTTATGCATGAGCATATGTCTCCTTCTCCTCTTTTCCTCTCTCTTTCTCCCCCTCTTTCCCCTCTTTCGATCTCTTTTCATAAGCATATGTATTTGCCTATGCTTAAGCTTTCTCTCTTTTTCTTTTATGCTCATATGCTCATGCATAAGAATAAGCATATCCTTTCCTTCCTTTTCTCTTATGCTTATGCTCATTTTCCCATATGCTCATGCATAAGAATAAGCATATCCTTTCCTTCGTTTTCTCTTATGCTTATGCTCTTCTTCCCTCTTCCTTCTCTTATGCTTATGCTTATGCATGAGCATATGTCTCCTTCTCCTCTTTTCCTCTCTCTTTCTCCCCCTCTTTCCCCTCTTTTGATCTCTTTTCTGCATAAGCATATATATTTGCCTATGTGTAAGCTTTCTCTCTTTTTCTTTTATGCTCATATGTTCATGCTTAGCATAAGCATATGCTTTCTTTCTGTATCTCTTATGCTTATGCTATTTTTCCCTCTTCCTTCTCTTATGCTTATGCTTATCCATGAGCATATGTCTCCTTCTCTTCTGCCTATGCCTATGCCTATGCATGTCCTTTTACTTCTCCTTCTCCTCTCTTGTTCTCTTCTTTTCATAAGCATATGCCTATGCCAATGCCTATGCATATCCTTCTCCTTTCTTTCTCTTCTTTTTTCCTCTCTTTTTCTCTTCTTTTCATAAGCATATGCCTATGCCTATGCCTATGCGTATGCATGTCCTTTTCCTTCTCCTTCTTTCTCTTCTTTTTTCCTCTCTTTTTCTCTTCTTTTCATAAGCATATGCCTATTCCTATGCCTATGCCTATGCTTATGCTTATGCATGAGCATATGCTCATATGCTTATGCATAGGCATAAGCATATGCTTTCTCAATGTATTCTCTTATGCTTTGTCAATGTATTCTCATATGCTTTCTCAATGTATTCTCTTGTTTTTTGTTTTTTGTTTTTGTGTTTGTGTCTACATTAGACATGGGATCACGTCGCACGTCTGACAAGTACGAAAATCCTCATAGGAGGAGACATTCTCTATTCTCCAGAGGACTTTGATTCCCCTCAGGCAACACCTCAAGGGCCTATTCCTGCCCCGACTCCTCTCGGACGTAGCACTACGACTACCCGTCAGGGAACTCCTTTGCTAGCAGCCCATGGCTTTGTAAGGAGTCCCGACGAGTTTATGGCATAGATGATCGATGAGGAGGTAGCGAGATTCTTCTCTCTGCTATCCCAGAAGACCTTAACAATTCCCTCTCCTACACCGATGGCTCGACCTACTGCCCAGCCGTCATAACCTGGGTGTGCCCATCATAAGGGAAGGAAGACTAGGAGGGGTTGCTTATGTTGTGCTGACTCGAGGGATGTAGACGAGTCAGCACACTCACATCCCTATAGGTCTCCACTTGGTCCCGAGACCTAGTACCAGTCAGGTCCCTTGTCCTCTCCTACTCCCACTACTACTCCTCGCTCCAAAAGCGCTCGCATAAACACCACTTGCTCTGACTCTGCCACTACCATGAGTCCTCCTTATCCAGTCGAGGACCTATCCTATCAAATCATGGCTACTGGAGATATAATAGAAGATAAAAGGGTCAAAGCAGTGATGGCCACCATGAGGTGATTAATGAGCCACCACTTCAAGAGTGGCATTGCTATTGAATGGCAATATCAAGATGACCAAAAGAAGCATGCGATCATCGATGAATTAAAAGAAAAATACCCTAACCCCCCAAATCGGGAGTTCAATGAGAATTACATGCGAGAGCGCATGGGTTTGGTCTTGAAGCATTGTAGATCAACCTTGCGTACTTCCATTGCAAAGGGGAGGGCTAAATCCAGATGGGAAGACAAAGCTGATTGGAAGTTTTTCAAGAAGCAGAACAGGAGCAGAACAGGGACCATCCCGAAATGTTCGAGGGTTAGAGGAGGGTTGCGAGGAGATGGCTGGACGCCATAGGTACTTCGCACTTTGGTGCAGGTGGACGGTTGGAGTTTCAAGCAACCATGGTAATACTACTTCTTCATATTTAATGTATTGTTCTATTTGTTTTACTACATATTACATGCACTTTATCTAACTGTCGTAAATTGGGTCCACAGCAAGTTGCGATGGATCACCTTCCTATAGATGCAGAGATGCGATGCGTGTTTCGCATAGGAACAAAGCCGTGGTTTATTGAGCAGGAGGCAATGGGAGCGACGGTCGATTGGGCTAAGGTGGCTGCTCACACGGTATAAGTCTACTCCAACTTGTAATCTCACTTTTTAAATTGTTTTATTTTTTAAGTTCTAATCTAATTTCCAATTAATATGGTTTCACTCTTAGAGTCAAAGTTCAAGCGTCCTATCACCGGAGGTGAGCGATGATGAGGGCCAGGGATCCCCGATGCAGCTCATGAGGGCCAGGGATCAGGCGCAACTCATGAGGGCCAAGGATCACATGCCAGCAAGACGAGGACGAGGAGGAGGACGACAATTTGAATGAGTAGTAGTAGTTTGCATATACTTCGCCATGTATATCCTTTTGTATATCGACTCGATTGAGCGATTTTGTATCACCCTTTTTGAAAGGATAATTTTGTAACAAAGAATGTTGTATATCTTCGACATGTATATGCTTCTGTTGCTTGATCGGTTCATTTGAGCGATTTTGTATCACCTTTTTTGCAAGGAAAATTGTGTAATAAAAAACTTTATTTTGTGATTACTAAAAAAAAACATTAGTGGGGCAAAACAGGGCTTGCTGTGGCCTTGTTTAGCCCCACTAATATTTTTTTTAAAGTTCTATGAATCGTTACTATATAGCGATGTTTACTAGTGTCACTATATAGCGACGTTTATTAGCGTCCCTATAAAGCGACACTTATATAGCGACCATTCTTTTTCGACACTTATAACGACATAAATAATGACCTTTATATATGCCCGTTTTTAATTAAAAAAATAGTGTAAAAAACGTCAGTATTTTCATAAAAAAAGGGCCTATGCCTTGTAGTGCATGCCAAATAAGCTTAACTCTAGTTCTATCCCCAACTCATCTATATCCTTGGGATCTGTACTAGCTAACTTATGATGGCAATGATGATATAAAAGCTACATTATGAGATGTACCAGCCATGGTTTCCTTAGAAGATGACGAACTACAATCTCCATCATCTTTATAGCATTTGGTCCATCCATTGAAAGAACAATTGTCTTTGTATCCATGAAATCAATTTACTTCAAGCACCAAATCAAGGAGCATATAACACCATCTTGGATTAGAACAATCTACAATGAAAGACCATCTATATTTAACAAGAAATACATTATTAAATATGACATGTATCTATGTTAAATGCTTGAAAAAAAGGTAATGAGTTTAATCTATATAATGTGCCTGCTCACATTATTCTAGAATAACAAAATCATCACTTTCATTTATCTAGAGTTTGGTGGACTCTATGGCAAAAAGGCCATCATAATATTTTCACATTGTAGCATTTGGCTCATTACCAAAATTCTGAACCATTTCACATCAAAAATGAAAATACAAAATTGTCTCTATCTAGCCTTGGAAATAACTTGTACAGTACCATGATGAGGAAATAAAATGTAGCATTCGATGTGCTCCTCATCTTTCTTCATCAAAATATTTGTGAAAATCTTTAATCTTTTCCAACCTAACATAGTAGCTAAAATAATGATTCTAATTCTTGGGGGGGGAAAAAAATCAAACATGCCATGAGCCACTTTGCACCTAATTGGTCATTGTGCTTGGTTGAAAAGACAATGGTGCAAAGCTACCATGTGTAGGATTATGATCATGGATGATTTTTTCCTTTTAGTTTCGTTAAGAAGCAAAACTTTTAAATTGGTGTGGAATGTTTGTTATGCCTTGATAAAAATAAAGGTTGAAAAATTCGCCAAGATTTGAAACTTTTATGAGAAAAAATTTAAAGTTTCGCCAGGATTTACAACTTTTTCTTTAAAATTAAAAAGAAAATGTATAAAAGTGTAATATGTTTTACAAATATTGTGAGACTAAAAAAACTAGCTCGATAAACTTTCACCAAGATTTTATATTAATATATAAGTATATCTTCGATAAAAACACCCCTGATTATGATTGAACCTCTCTAAGTCAAAATCCATCATAGACACAATTCTCTCTACCTCCTCGGTTGTTACTCGACTAATAGTAGGGATGCTTGTGCATCCCCGAGAGCATGTGTCAAGAGCCTCCCTCAAGGTGGCCGAAGGAGCTGCCTCGTGGATTCTGAGAGGCAATTCCAAATGACCGAGGAGATGAATCCTTTGCAGAGGACTTAAATATGTGGCCAAGTATTGCCAGTGGTAGAGTAGCCTTGCTGCTATGATCCACTGAGGTTCAACCTACCACCGCACTGATTTGTCCCATCCTCCTCTCCATAGCAATTTCAACCACTATGCTAGTCATCAGTTAGACAATAACAATATATTGTTGTTTCTTTCTACTACACATGGATCCTACTATGACATTTACATACCGACGTTTAGCGCGTGCGGGTGCTAATCGTCGGTATGAAAAGCGCATCCCGTAAAGCGTCGCTATATAGCGACTATTACAAAAGTCACTATATAGCGACTTATGAGTGTCGCTATATAGCGACACTGAGATACTATTTTATCGCGACATTTTCCAGAGAGGTTTTTTACTCATATAGGCCTTAAAAGTTAGTTTTTTCCAATGACAAAATTTTTTAATTTTCATACATGTTTCATCTCATAGAGAATAAAAATATGAGAGCATGTACATCAAGCCTTTGAAGCTCATATATTCATGTCCAAGTTTGAGATGAAAAAAATCAATTAAGAGCATTTACATCAATTGTTTCATCTTGAGCCAAGTCTAAGGTGCCAAACAAGTCTATCTCCAACTCTATACTGAGTTGATCTCCTATATCATCATCGTACTCTAGCATCGTATGTTCACCTAAAAGTACTTGGTCATCTTCTTCAATAAAGTGTGGTGATTCTTGATGATCGTTGTCTTCTTCCTCAATATCGTGATCTCCATCTTCCTCCTGTGCGATGTCATTATGCACATCTTCCTCTTGGCTCATATTGTGATCCTCGTCTTCTTCGCTAGATTCATCGGGATCAATTGGATCCGGCATTGGTAGTGGCATCTCCATATCCACATCTCTATCTTCAAAAATTTGCTTACTTCGTGGTACAACTTGGATCACATACCACCATCTTGGATCAGAACGATCCGGATGAAAAACCACCTATATTGAAGATGGGTGCCAAATGTCGTCAATTATATATATGAAATTATGCTCAAGTACATGTATCAATGGATCTTTAAAAACGAAAGATTCGATTAATTAAATCATTAGTATGCACCTGCTCACAGTGCTCGAGAAGAACAAAAGTATCACTTTCATTGGTCCAATGTTTGGTGGAATCTTTTGCAAAGAAACCGCTACTACTATCTTTTCTCACTATCGCATGGGGACCGTTGTAAATAGTTCTAAACCATTTTATATCAAGAATGAAAATACTAAATCGTCTGAAATCAACTTCATAGATGTCGTGTATGGTTCCACAATAATCCAACTGTGAGGAGAGAAGATTGGTATCTGAAGCACTTGCTCGGCTATCTTGTGTGAAGTTAGCCATGACTGCACAATCATACGTGACTCTCTTTGAATCGATGCGTTCCACACAAAAATGTCGTCCATATGACCATAATGCACTGTAGTTTTTGTACTATAAAAGAGCATCATTATAACAATGAAGATGCATCTATTTTATAGCGTATATTGCCACAAATAATTACTTAATTACGTCAAGTGGTAAGAAACTTATATGCACCATACATCCAGATGATAACTCTCACTCGCCCTCTTTTATTGTCTCTCCATCGTGTTCGGCATTACATAGAGGCAGTTGTAGCCAATCAAGTGACATGTGCATGGAGAGAAGAGCCAGATCCCATGTATATGGTTGTGATCGCCTATACATTACTTTCTTTCAATCCCTTTTCCTTGCGGAACCTCGCCAACGATGCGATCATCATCCTTGTTATGCCAAGCTTGCGGCACATCGGGATTCGTGGATGCAAGAAACTCTGTGATATATACTAATGACTCTTGCACAAGCCATCCCTCTGCCATGCTTGCTTCTGGTCTTGCTCTTTGTCTTACAAATAAAGTTTTCATAAACCGCTTGAGAAAAAACATCCATCGACTATGAACGGTACCTACTACTAGCCACCTCATCAACTATGTGCACAAGCAAGTGGGCTTGAGTTGTCATAATGCTCGAGGGAAAGTGCTTCTCAAGCAAGCATACGGTTTTGATGGATTCCACCCTAGCCTTCTCGATGCTCGATATGGAGATCTCTTTTTGAGATATCCACCTATTTCACATGTCCATGGAAGATATTTTCATAATCAGTCTACAGATTAATCAGCTTAAATTGAAGAAAATGCAATCAATGCGATTTGATAGTAAGCATACCTCACAATACCACTGATCTTGAATATAGCATTTCTAACATCTTCTTGTAAGCACCCTTTTATTGTAATTGGGAGGATGAACTATCAAAGCAATAAAGAAGTCATGTCAACAATATAACATAATCATAATTATGCTAACGTATCACGATTATCGGTACACTAATTCTACTTAGAATACCTGTAAGACCTTGTGCCAATCATGGGACTTGAGCCCACTAAGCTTATTGCACTCCTCTCGAGTCTTTGGAACCAACCAAGTGTGCCCAAAAAGTAGCCCCCACATTCTTGAAGATATGCATGGGATCCAAGAGATGATTGATTTGTAACTGACCCCAATAAGGAAGCTCATGAAAGATCGATAGCCTCTTCATACCAGGAGGAGGTTCCTCTCCATTCGCCCTCCAAGCTTGAATCCAGTCACTTGCCTTCAAATATGATGGTGGTGGATCAAGCTAACCTCCACGTGCGAGATGGTCGAGTGGAAGGTATTGAGCATGACCTTCATAAACATTTTTCCTCATATGTTTGGAGTAGCATGCAAGCGATTTCAAACCCGGTCCACAAATAGGACAAGCATGGTACCCACTTGTAACAAGTCCTGCAGGCATGCATGAATCTGTTAGTATAAGACATGCGTGCGAAAGAGAGTCATAAAAGCATAATCCCTCATTATACATGTAGAGACACAACCACGTACTTGCGCACTCTCCATATCCTGGCTAGTCATGCATTGTCCACATCAAGATACCCCTGACCAAAATGTCATTGGTATGTCTAGGAGCTCTGGAAATATCAAAGACCTACACTTCTCTCCATAATATCTGTAACTCCTCTATCAAAGGTGCCATGTACACGTGCATATTTTTTGCCTTGTACTTTCCTGGCACAAGTAGTGCAAGCATGAGGTGTCCCTTTTTTATTGTTAGCCATGGTGGGATATTGTAATTCACCACGACTATGGGCCATGTCGGCCAAGATGTCAAGCGTAACCTGAAAGGATTCATGCCGTCCATGGCGAGCCCAAGATGTAAGTTGCGTGGCTCCCTCGCAAAGTCCAGCCATTGATTATCTATGTGCTTCCAAGCTACACAATCTACGGGAATCCTCAATGTGTCATTGTTGGACCGATGAGATGCATGCCATGTCATCAACTCTGTTATGGATTTGCATCAGAACATGTGTTGTATTCTTGCAATGATGGGAAAGTGTCTCAAGACGTTTACCGGTATCCGCTCACCCTATAAGTCATCTCTATATTGTTGTTCCCCACACTTTGGACAACTAGCCAAATGTCCATGCTCACGACGAAAGAGAATACAATCATTACGGCAAGCATGGATGGTATCATAATTAATACCCACCGTTGTTAGCATCTTTTTCGCTTCATCTCTTGATGCAGGCATGGTATTTGGTGCAGGTAACATCTTCTCGAGCAACCTATGACAATTCAAACATACATAGGCTTCGAACAATGATGATTCGGTATACACTATCCAAATGATGATTCTCAAAACAAACAATATCCAAATAATGAGTCAAATTAATGCAAGAGCTAACCTCATTAAGGCCGAGACACTTGTATCCGACCACCCATACTTTACTTGCAGATTCAAGATTGAGAGACAAGCATGTAGTTTAGACGTCCTAGCACCCTCGTACAATTGTGTTGATTGCAACTCTCACATTTTGACCTCAGACTCTGACATCACGTGTACATGGGATGTAGTGCCCCTAAAACTAGAATCCATCATGTCGACCATACCCTCGTCATCATCCGGGAGACTATAGTCTTGCTCAAAGTGTGAAGGTATATGCGTACCCTCGTCAGCCTCCTCATCCTGTTTTAAGATTTCTTGTAAATATAAGATCTTGTATTTCCTAGTATCCAATAAGACTATCCAATAAGACTGCGAACTTAAATAGCTTTGACTTACTGATAGTCCATCAACACGTGCAACACCAACGATGGGTACTGGTTCTCGGCTCCTCCCCATACATCCGCACGGCGCATGATAATACAACATTGATGTCATACTTCTCGCTTGCAATGAGTGCAATGACAGTATAACCTCTCCGTAAGCCACTTTGTGCTCCTGGGCATTGGCGCATCATCGGACGAGTCCCTTCCATCTACACTTATAAAATCACAACATAAGTTGCAAGAAAATATATTAATAGTTATAAAATAGCATCTATGAGCTTCCCTTCAACTTAGAACAAAAAGTGTCTTAAAGCGTCGCTATATAGCGATGTTTTGCTCTGTTCTATCGCTATATAGCGACATTTTTAATTAAAAACGTCGCGATATAGCAACGGAAAAGCATCGCTATATAGCGACGCTGTGGGTTAAAACTGAAACCCGGCGGCTACGCGCGGCACTTTCTTTAGCACTCTCTAATCTTTCAAGTAAGCAAGGCAATCTCTCCTCCCACCTATTTCCGATGACCTCCCACCTATTTCCGATAACCTCCCACTCTATTCTCCACTCCTCACCCTTCTCCTAGCTCTTGTGCTCCCTCTCCACCCTTCTCCCTCTTTGGTTTCTTGAAAGGAAGTTTTTCAAGAGGTGAGTCTATTTCAACAATGTAGGTTAATTGTTTGTTAGCTTTAGTTTTGTGAGTGCTTCTCCTTGTATTGCTAAACCTATAAACTAGTTTTCATGCTTGTTTTCAAAGGATTGAAACAAAAAATGAGATTTCAAGAAAGAAAGAAGACTAACCTCTTCTTTCCCTTTTTTGTATTTCTCTTCCTTCTCTTTCTCCTTGTCTCCTCAATCTCCTCCTTTCAAGAAGTTACTTTTGTAATCTCCTCCTTCTTCTAACATCTTATTTGAAAAATGGTATGTTTCCTCTCTTTTGTAGGGCCAGTCCACAACACCGAGCGGGACGTACTACTTTAGGTAAGTGCTTCCTCTTTTTTCCATTTGTTATTTTTGTTATTTGCATTGGCCTGTAGCTAGCGCCTTAAGCGCTAGCTGCAAAGATGGGCATAGGAACCCTCTCTTTCCCTCTCTTTCCTCTTCTTTCCCTCTTCTCTTCTCTTCTTTCCCTCCTTTCCTTCTTGTCTCCTTCAATCTTTCAATCTCTTTCCTCCTCTTTTCCCCTCTTTCCTTTCCCTGTTCTTCTCTCTTTCTTTCCCTATTCTTCTCTCTTTTCCTCTTTTTCCCTCTTTCCTTTCCCTCTTCTTCTCTCTTTCGCTCTTTCCTTTCCCTCTTCTTCTCTCTTTCTTTCCCTCTTTTTCCCTCTTTCCTTTTTTCCCTCTTTCCTTTCCCTCTTCTTCTCTCTTTCCCCCTTCTCTTATGCTCATGCATAAGCATGAGCATATGTCTCTTTTTCCCTCTTTCCTTTCCCTCTTCTTCTCTCTTTCTTTCCCTCTTTCTCGTTTTTCAATCTCTCTTTCCTTTCCCACTTCTTCTCTCTTTTCCTCTTT
Organism: Dipteris shenzhenensis; assembly: GCF_047967505.1. Classification (NCBI taxonomy): domain Eukaryota; kingdom Viridiplantae; phylum Streptophyta; class Polypodiopsida; order Gleicheniales; family Dipteridaceae; genus Dipteris; species Dipteris shenzhenensis. The sequence continues at coordinate 47,854,649 of NC_141612.1, forward strand.
TTCCCTCTTTCCTTTCCCTCTTCTTCTCTCTTTCCCTCTTTCCTTTCCCTCTTCTTCTCTCTTTCTTTCCCTCTTTTTCCCTCTTTCCTTTACCTCTTCTTCTCTCTTTCCCCCTTCTCTTATGCTCATGCATAAGAGAAGTAGACATATGCTCATGCATAAGCATGAGCATATGTCTCTTTTTCCCTCTTTACTTTCCCTCTTCTTCTCTCTTTCTTTCCCTCTTTCTCATTTTTCAATCTCTCTTTCCTTTCCCTCTTCTTCTCTCTTTTCCTCTTTTTCCCTCTTTCCTTTCCCTCTTCTTCTCTCTTTCCCTCTTTCCTTTCCCTCTTCTTCTCTCTTCCTTTCCCTCTTTTTCCCTCTTTCCTTTCCCTCTTCTTCTCTCTTTCCCCCTTCTCTTATGCTCATGCATAAGCATAAGCATGAGCCGCATGCTCATGCTTATGCTTATGCATGAGCATAAGAGAAGTAGACATATGCTCATGCATAAGCATGAGAATATGTCTCTTTTTCCCTCTTTCCTTTCCCTCTTCTTCTCTCTTTCTTTCCCTCTTTCTCATTTTTCAATCTCTCTTTCCCTCTTACTCATTTTTCAATCTCTCTTTCCTTTCCCTCTTCTTCTCTCTTTCTTTCCCTCTTTTTCCCTCTTTCCTTTCCCTCTTCTTCTCTCTTTCCCCCTTTTCTTATGCTCATGCATAAGCATAAGCATGAGCATATGCTCATGCTTATGCTTATGCATGAGCATAAGAGAAGTAGACATATGCTCATGCATACGCATGAGCATACGTCTCTTTTTCCCTCTTTCCTTTCCCTCTTCTTCTCTCTTTCTTTCCCTCTTTCTCATTTTTCAATCTCTCTTTTCTTTCCCTCTTCTTCTCTCTTTTCCTCTTTTTCCCTCTTTCCTTTCCCTCTTCTTCCCTCTTTCTTTCCCTCTTTTTCCCTCTTTCCTTTCCCTCTTCTTCTCTCTTTCCCCCTTCTCTTATGCTTATATCTCTTTTTCCCTATTTCCTTTTCCTCTTCTTCTCTCTTTCTTTCCCTTCTCTTATGCTCATTTTTCAATCTCTCTTTCCTTTCCCTCTTCTTCTCTCTTTTCCTCTTTTCCCCTCTTTCCTTTCCCTCTTCTTCTCTCTTTCTTTCCCTCTTTTTCCGTCTTTCCTTTACCTCTTCTTCTCTCTTTCCCCCTTCTCTTATGCTCATGCATAAGCATAAGAGAAGTGGACATATGCTCATGCATAAGCATGAGCATATGTCTCTTTTTCCCTCTTTACTTTCCCTCTTTCCCTCTTCTTCTCTCTTTCTTTCGAGTTTCTTTCCCTCTTTCTCCCTCTTTCCTTTCCCTCTTCTTCTCTCTTTCCCCCTTCTCTTATGCTCATGCATAAGCATAAGCATGAGCATATGCTCATGCTTATGCTTATGCATGAGCATAAGAGAAGTAGACATGTGCTCATGCATAAGCATGAGCATATGTCTCTTTTTCCCTCTTCTTCTCTCTTTCTTTCCCTCTTTCCCCTTTTCCAATCTCTCTTTCCTTTCCCCCTGCTCTTATGCTCATGCATAAGCATAAGCATGAGCATATGTCTCCATCTCTTATGCTTATGCTTATCATGCATATGTCTCCTCTTTTCCTTTCCCTCTTTTGCCTCTTTTCCTTTGCCTATGCCTATGCCTACGCCTATGCCTATGCTTATGTTTGTTTTTTATTTTTTGTTTTTGTGTTTGTGTCTATGTTAGAGATGGGATCACGTCGCACATCCGACGAGTATGGACAGCCTCACAGAAGGAGAGTTCACAATATATATGCTCCAGAGGACTTTGATTCCTCTCCGGCGACTACCCCGAGGACTACCCCTGGTCCGACTCCTCTCGGACCTAGCATTGCGACTACCCCTGGTCCGACTCCTCTCGGACCTAGCATTGCGACTACCCCTGGTCCGACTCCTCTCAGATGTAGCACTGCGACTACCCCTCGGGGAACTCCTTTGCTAGCCACGCATGGCTTTGTCGGGAGTCCTGACGAGTTTGTAGCATAGATGAGCGATGAGGAGGAAGCGAGATTCTTCTCTTGGCTATCTCAGAGGACCTCAGCAATTCCCTCCCCTACACCGACAACTGGACGTACTGCCCAACCGTCCCCTCGTGCTGCTTCGATCGAGGGGTCATCACCTGTGCATGCCTCTCGTAAGGGAAGGAAGAGTAGGAAGGGCAGTTTATGTTGTGTTGACTCGGGAGATGTAGACGAGTCAGCACACTCACATTCCTACAGGTCTCCACTTGGTCCGGAGACATAGTATCTGTCAGGTCCCTTGCCCTCTCCTACTCCCACTGCTACTCCTCGCTCCAGAAGTGCTTGGACAGCTTCCACTCCTTCTAACTCTGCTACCATCAGTCCTCCTTACTCATCAAGGGATCTCTCCTATCAAATCACGACTGCTGGAGAGATAATAGAAGATAGAAAGGGCAAAGTAGTGATGGCCACCATGAGGCGGTTGATGAGCCATCACTTCAAGAGCGGCATTGCTACCGATTGGCAGTATCAATATGACCAAAAGAAGCAGGTGGTCATCGATGAATTAAAATAAAAATACCCTAACCCGCCAAATTGGGAGTTCAATGAGGATTATATGCAAGAGTGCATGGGTTTGGTCATCGTAGATCAACCCTGCGTACTTCCATCCATCACAAAGGGGTTGGCTAAACCGAGCTAGGCAGACAAAGCTAATTGGAAGTTCTTCAAGAAGCAGAATAGGGACCATCCCGAAATGTTCGAGGGTCACAGGAGGGCTGCGAAGAGACGGCTGGACATCGTAGGTACTTCGCACTTTGGTGTAGGCGGACGGTTGGCGGTCGAGGCAACCGTGGTAAGTCTACTTCTTCTCATTTAATGTATTGTTCTATTGGTTTTACTACATATTACATGCACTTTAGCTAACTCTAAGTCTCGTAAATTGGATCCACAGCAAGCTACGATGGGTCGTCTTCCTACAGATGCAGAGACATGACACGCATTTCGCTTAAGAACAAAGCTGTGCTTTATTGAGAAAGAGGCAATGGGAGCAACGGTCATTGGGCTGAGGTGGCTGCTCGCACAGTATAAGTCTAGTCCTACTTGTAATCTCACTTTTTAAAATTTTTTATTCTTTAAGCTCCAATCTAATTTTCAATTTATATGGTTCACTCTTAGGGTCAAAGCTCAAGCGTCCCATCATCAGAGGCGAGCGATCACTAGGGCAGACGCACGTGATGAGGATCAGGAAGAAGGCGCAGCTCACAAGGACCAAGGATTAGGCCAACAAGACGAGGATGAGGATAAGGACGATTCGGATGAGTAGTAGTAGTAGCAGTTTGCATTTTCTTCGCCATGTATGTCATTTTGTATATCCACTCGTTTGAGCAATTTTGTATCACCCTTTCGAAAGGGTAATTTTGTAACAAACAATGTTGTATATGTTCGACATGTATATGCTTTTGTTGCTCGATCATTTCATTTGAGCGATTTTGTATCACCCTTTTCACAAGCAAAATTTTGTTATAAAAAAACTTTTTTTTGTAATTACAAAAAAAAAAAGGATTAGTGGGGCTAAACAGGGCCATAGCAAGCCCTGTTTAGCCCCACTAATCCTTTTTTTTTGTTCTATTAATTGTCGCTATATAGCGATGTTTACCAGTGTCGCTATATAGCGATGAATATCAGTGTCGCTATATAGCGACGTTTAACAGCGTCGCTATATAGCGACGCTTTATAGTGACGGTTCTTTTTCAACACTTTTAATGACTTTAATAATGACGTTTGCGCCCGTTTAAAAAAAAATTAATGGAAAAAGCATCGGTATTTTCGTCAGAAAAGGGCCTATGCCTTGTAGTGCATGGCCCCTCGTGGCCCGTCTCCTTGTATCTATCTCCTTGGTGGGGTTTTTTGCCTCCTTGTGAGGATGCACACTCCCTTGCTTTTCTTTCACCACCTCCCATTCCTTCTTGTGAGCTTGCACAACTTTCCTGCCCTTCGTCTTCATCATGTGCGAACCCTGACCCTTTGTGTCCATGCATCTTCCCTTGCTTGCATGCATTGCCTCTTGTGCCTCCCCTTTGTCCCTTGCATGCATGTGCCACCCCCCCTTTTGTCCCTTGCGCACATGCACCCCCTTCATGTTTGAGTCCTTTTTCCAATAATTAAGATTTAGATAGATTTTTTAAAAAAAGAACATGATGTAGGTAATTAAGAGGAGGTGATGTCCAAATTTTCTTAGCCTTCCAAACTCTCTTCAATGGTATTGTTCCTACAATATATCTTACATAGGAGAAAGGGACATAAAAAGATAGAGTAGCACTATTGGATACCATGACAAATTTCAACATTATTTTCTACCACTTTTGGTACTTAATAAAAAATTTTAAGTTTGAATGATGCAGAATTAGTCTTTAATGATGAAACATTGATATTTTTGTTAAGAGTATTTTTATTAGTATTAATATGAATTTATATATAATTACAATACTCAATGATAAATGGAAATACTGATGTTCCTTGGGGCATGACCCATGAGTTGTGAATGTGAATCACTCATTCTTTGGTGTTGCCTTCTACTTTTCTCCTAAACCTTCCACCTATCTAGCCCTGCTTGGGGAAGGTGACTACCACAATTTATGACTATGAGAAGGGCATCCTTTGCATGACATGTGGCATGACATTTGAGTGGCACGTCAATCTCTACAATAAGGAATATAAGATATTGTAGTTTGAAGGATGCTTCCAAAGATCTTTGTTGTCCAGACATGCACGCGGTTGCAAACGAGCCACGTTGCTACCTTGTCCACTCTCCATATACATCATAGAGCAACTTGCCATCTGTGTCATTGAGGCCACACCACTACTCTGAGGTGGCACATCTACATATTGACTAGCTTGAGGTGTGAGTATATCATCAGTTATGGATTCACAAGGTTGGGATTGGTGACAACTATATCATCTACCTGGCTGTCTGTACTTTTAGGCATTTGTCCACCTAGAGTGGCTATAACTCTCTCAACTCCTAGCCCCTTGCATTTTCCAATTTGGTTGTTGGCATCACCCAATAAGTTCTTTTGCATTCTTATGCTGGAGCCTGAGTACTCCTCATAACAAAATTTGCATTTCAACTTCTTATTAGGCATTTTCACTAGTAGGTTATTTCTTGGTTGCTACATCTCTTAACCTAAGAGTGTGGATATTCTTCTTCAGCAACTTTACATAATGCTTGTTTCGAGCAATAACTACATTTGGATGCTCCAATTGTTTCAGAATCTCCTTAAAGTCATCCTACAAGAAAGTCACCATATGCGTACCCTTGATCTAAAAAGTTTGGAGGACTACCTCTCCAGATTATTGAGAGCCCTAGCAAGCTCTATTGCACAATGGAATTCTATTGGAATTGTAGAAAATCATGCATATCCTAGCAATAATGTATCTCCCTACATGAGAGTGTTTTTCATCCTTGTCCTTTAATGGTTGTACTTGCCTTGTGATGATTGATTTCTTCATTTCATTATATTTCAATCCAAACTTGGTGTGGGATTGCTCACAAATTTTGAAATGGTAAAAAATCCAAAGCAATATATTTTTTGGAGCTATTCAACTTGTTCTTTTTCCATTAACTTTTACTTGCATTTTGACAATTAATTTATTGCTTTCATGATGAATATATGAAGGTATTGGACCAGCACAAACTTTTTTTTCGAGTTTTTTAAAACTACTTTTTATTATCAAAAGAAAGACTCTTATACCAATTTGTAAATACCAGAAGTATTATTGTCAAACATAATGATGTTGATATTTTTAGAAGGAATATAAATTTGGCACTATCCAACTTTTACAATGGTCCATCTTTCTTCAGTGCTTTAAAAAAAATCTAATTGTTGAAAGCATACAAAGAAAGCAATGGAAATAGGCCCATATCTACAGTACTGCCACTTGAACACAAGTGCTATGGTGTATTTTTGTATAGTGACCCCTAAGGTGTTTCAATTAAAGGAGACACTTTGTGGTAAGATGACTTGTTCTTGTTGATAATTAAGGCATAATACATGCATCAGGAATCTTGTCCACATGAATTTGGATACTACGCTAGATCAGAAGAGAATAAACTAATGTAAAGGATGAAAAAAGGAATTGCCACTCAATGAGTGAAATATGGCACGAAGGGCTTTGATGGCCTTAGCACATGGATGGGACTAGGATAAGAGATATTTGTCATCTTTATTTTCATTCTAGACCTAGTCTAGGACACGTTTAGAATGCGAATCGCCAATTTTTCTTCCATTATGGCCCATGGACTAAAGAACTTGGGACCTGAAAAGAACATCCTTGAAAAGCATGGAATGATGACATATATCCTTGTCCCTAGCTCCTAAACATGTGAAATGATGCAATGTGCCCCACCTAACTTATCCCATTTCTATTGATTAGAAGCACATGGTGGGATGGGAATACGTTAAAAATGCATTTGAGTATGAATGGGATTTCCTTTTTCCATTCATATCCTATTCCCCCCCATGTGGTAAGACATCAATTGATAGGCATCCCATGACTTTTAAATACATCAAACCATTGATGCGTCCATGCACGAGAAAACTTGCTTTGTCATACACCACGTTTTCTTAGTTTGGACAAAGCTTTTGGATAGATTGTTGAATTGGCTTTTCGGGACATGTTCCATTGGTCAATGGAAAGACATCAAGGTACCGTAAAGTAAAAGCCTCCTCCTCACTATGCATATCCTAGTATATTGACTATTTACTACTTAAATATCGACCTCGCCCTTCCTCATCTCCAGTGGTCAGTAGCCACAACATCCAATGGCTTCCAAAACTAGCCTCCCCCTCTTCCTCATTGTCGCTCTGGCAGCATTGCTTGAGCTGAGTTACACCATTTATGCCACAGAACTGAGCAGAGCGGATTTCCCTCCAGGTTTCTCGTCTTCGGCACTTCATCTTCTGCCTATCAGGTCCACCGCAGACTCACCACACACACACACACACAGACACACACACACACACAGAGTCCTTGCATATTAATCAAATTATACCATACAGATCATTAGCCCTAGCTAGCTAAACGTCAAATCTGCTGTATTTTGCTTTACAGTATGAAGCTGCTGCGCGTTCAGGAGGAAGAGGACCCAGCATTTGGGACACATTCTCGCTCAAGAAAGGTGCGTGGATGGTTAAGCTACTGGCATATTACACAAGACGCGTACGCTCAAAAATGTGCTTGTGTCTGAAATCTTTCAGGGGACACCCTTGATAATGCGAACGGAAATATTGCCACAGATGAATATCATCGGTACAAGGTCCACTGCATCTGATCAACTTCTATATTCCTGGAAAAATGATGAGATAGTCTAGGACACTGGACATTTGGCGCAAAGCTTTCACGTCACGCATTTGCCCTTTCTTTAACGTCTTTTTATGCTAGCTCTGTGAGTTTTCTCTAGCTATTTCAGCGCAGAGTGGTCACCACTTTGCCGTCTGTTTCGTGCAGGAGGACATTTCGCTCATGACATATATCCACACAATCTTCACCAATTATTTAATTACATTTCATATTTAGTAGTTAATGGTTTTTCATGTTACGTTTACGAAACTTTTAAAGAAGGGTTCTTATAATTGAGAAGATTATATGGGAATCACATTTAATAAGGATTTAAAAAAATGGTTGTCTACATGTATTGTAACTAAAGCTCTCATTAATAGAAAAACAAATATGCCCCTCCTTCATTAATGTTTTAAAACTTAGTATCGACTGTTATAGCACTCACACTCTCACATCAAACGGTTTTTGAGCTTAGTTTGTTCATCTTGCTTCCAATTCTTTTCAATAATGATGCCTTCCCCCATGCCCCCTCCTTCTCCTTCTCTCTCTCTCTCTCTCTCTCTCTCTCTCTCTCTCTCTCTCTCTTTTATGGACACACGCATACATGCATGCGCACATATGTGAATGATCCCCCCCCCCCTCTGTCTCTTTCTTATGGACACACACACACACATACACACACACACACACACACACACACACACACATACACACATGCACAGATATGTGAATGATGCCCCCCCCCTCTCTCTCTCTTTGTGACACACATACACATGTACACATGCACACATATGTACGTGTGCACCCATAGATGCACCTATGCACACACACACACACACACACACACACACTCTTATATATATATATATATAAAGTCAAATCCCATATTTCTCTCTGGAAAACCTTGGAAGAGGTGAAAACCCAACACACACATGTACACACACACACACACACACACTTATTTTAGATAGCCCCCGCTACCCCCACACACTTCCCCTCGCATGTTATTTATACTATCTATAAAAACTAATCCTCATTATTGCCTGCATTTTGTTATGGTACCTAAACTAAACCCTTTTTGGCCCACTCTTGTGGAAGGGTGGGACTAGTTGGAGCTTTTGGAGCACAAGAAATGAAATTAAGCTATGTACTATTTGGAGATTCATTTGGTCCTTTTTGGCAAGCTAGGATTGGACTTTTGCCTGATGTTGATTTTTTTATCTTTCTTTTGTGCCACGATGTAGTTGAGAGCAGTTATTTAATTTGGGATCAACGTTTTCTTGGGTGTAGCCAATCATGAAACTATTTTTGGGGCCACAACGCTACGCGCTCCTATGTGATATTTTGAGTTTTGCGCAGACTTGCGCTCTCGCTGGAAATTTTCCCGATGTCATGATGTTAGAGTGTCATAATAATGACACACAACCTAGTTATTTTGAACATCACAATGCTCTACATGGTAGCTCTGCACTATATCGTGCATCTCTGCACTACATTGTGCACTGTTGGCCTGACCACCTATCATCATGCAACCTTTTGTTGCAGCTTTGCCACCTTTCACTGGGCAACATGCCCATGCAGATTATGAAAATTCAATATCATAGCAACACAAAGCATCCATCCATGCGCACACAGATGCGTTTCCTTAACTTTAAAAAAATCTACAAGCGCGTCTATTTGTGCATCTATGAGCACGTTTACAGACTTGGATCCAAAGGCACATGTATATATTAATAGATAGATGCGCATATAGACGCGCCTATAGACATGCTATTAGACGCTCTATTAAAATTTTAAAAAAATAGAAAGACGCGTTTATAGATGAGCTTATAGATGCTCTAGATACAGATTCTTTTTCTTTTTTAAAGTAGAAATTTGTGTGGTTAAACAGAATGATGTGTATGCTATGTGGTTACAGGGATCCCATTTCCATAGTGTGCAATTCAATTCTTACAGCCAACCGCATTTTAATTAGCACGGTTGGCATTTTAAATAGCATGATTCCAAGCACGTCTATAGACGATGATTATAATTCTGAATAAAACATTACTACTCCAAACGTTTAGTTCACAAGGCATTCATTGATAGAACATTGCACAAGGAAATTGGAAGCCAAAAAAATAAAAGGAGGAGTGTATATTAACTCATAGCCCAAAAAGTGCTTGTATGTACATATAGCACAAAGCCAAGCCATGTCTTGTGGCTTGAAGTACAAAAAATAAGAGTGTATATATAAGAGAGGCACGAAGCCAGAGGCCAATGGATTCAAGTACAAAAAAGAGTAGCTAGCACTACTTCTACGACTAATCTAAGTCATCCGCATCCTCTCTCCCTCCTTTGTCACCTTCTTCTTGCTTAGTATCCTCACCTTCTTCCTCTTGAATATCCACAGGGGCCTGTAAACGAGGGACAACATGTATCAATGCATGAAAAATCAAATCCCTATTAATTATAATATTGACATTATTTAAGTACTTTTAAATACCTGGCCGGGGGCGCTCCAGTAGCCTAGATATATTGCTCCTCGGTAACCAACCGCTCATCATAGAAGTGCCTCCATGTATGTCCTCTGCAATGTCCACAATAATAGGCTATCTCGACAGGAATAGGGTACCTGTCGACGATATCAAGCTGCAAGATGACACAATTTGCGGAGGGGTTAGTATAAAGAAACAACCTCCTAATAAACCACATAAACATAATATAATTTGAGATCGATTCTTACAAATTGGGCCTCCCATGATTCAACACTGCCTGCTCCAAAATGCACGTTTTTATATTGCTCCATTTGGATCCTTCGTGCCTCCACATGCTGCAAATTGGGGTCTGCCTTTGCTGCATTCATTTCTTTCTTCCACTCACACTTATGAGTGGTGTGGGGCTGGCCCCTTGGTGGTTAACCTCCCTCTCTCCTGGCAATCTCAGCTAGTGCATGCCTCTTAAGCAAATATCTTTTATTGGCAAGTATAATAACAATCTTTAACTTTGCCCATTTATCTATGAACTCAACATTGGGGGGATTGGGATACCTAGAGTGTACATCAGCAATGGTCTCATCAACCAACCTGCTTGGATGCTCTTGGTATGGAATAAAGCAATCACTGTAGTTGTTAGCAACTACAAAGCGCATGAAGGCCATGATGTCCTTCCCCCATGCACCCATCACGATTCCTCCTCTCTGAGTGATGTCATAGAAGATCATACCATCACCCTCTGGCATGTTTGCATCATCTGAATCATCCCTACCCCCACCATTACCCCCCCCAACACTGTGGCATGCATCCCCCAGAGCTCTCCCTGCTACTATGCCTACTGCCTTGTCGTGATGAGCTAGTATGCTGGACACTCGTATCTGGAGAAGGGAATATCGACTGCACAGGAGTACACTAGTGGCTCTGTGAGGCAGAAGGTCCTCCTGACCGTAGGGGGGGAGAAGGGGCTCCAAACCATTGCAGGGGAGAAGGGAGTGCTAATGATTAGGGAGACGGGACACTAGACCACAGGGGAGAAGGGACTCCTAATGATTGGGCAGAAGGGGCGCGGCTCTGTAGCTTGCTAGGTTGTCTCAAATCCACAGAAGTAATCTCATCTAGTGTGGGGTTGGGGTGGTTTGGAGTCCATACTACTAACTCCTAGGGGGTGTTTAGAGTACTCATCATGTATGTGTGTAACTCCTCAGGAGTGGGAGGGTGTCCCAAAATGTTATATAACTCCTGAAAGATGGCATCCCAAAGATCAGGCGAGGCTGAAGAGCTTCCTGGCCACATGATGAATTGCAAAAAAGAAGAGAAGAAGATCTCCATCACGCATGTCCTCTTTCCATCATGCATGCAATCATTGGGGCAAAAGAAAAAAAAAGAAAAGGTAAGAGAGAAAAAGATATTTTGAGAGTGAGCAAGCATTTACAGACTCCTACATTCTTTGAATTAGAGTGACAGAAGTCTATATCTACTTGGTCAATGTCAGGCTATTGAATCTTCACGGGGATGGAAAAGAGAGAAAAAAAGAGAGGAAAAGAGAGAAAAAGAGAGGAAAAAAGAGAGGAAAAGAGAGGGGAAAAGAGAGGGGAAAAGAGAGGAAAAGAGAGGGGAGAAGAGAGAGGAAAAGAGAGGAAAAGAGAGCGAAAAAGAGAGGGGGAAAGAGAGGAAAAGAGAGGGGAAAAGAGAGGAAAAGAGAGGAAAAAGAAGAGAAAAAAGAGAGAAAAAGAGAGGAGAAAAGAGAGAAAAAGAGAGGAAAAAAGAGAGGAAAAGAGAGGGGAAAAGAGAGGGGGAAAAAGAGGAAGAGAGGAGAAAAGAGGAGAAAAAAGAGAGAAAAAGAGAGGAAAAAAAGAGGAAAAAAGAGATAAGGAAAGAGAGGACAAAAAAGAGAGAAAAAAAGAGGAGAAAAGAGAGAAAGAGAGAGAAGGAAAGAGAGGAGAAAAGAGAGAAACAAAGACAAGGAAAGAGAGGCGAAAAGAGAATGCATGCCCTCTTTCTTTATCCCACCCTCATGCTTCAGTCCAATTTCCCTCATGCAATCATTTTTTTCCATCATTCATGCAATCCCTTATTTCCTCACGAATGCTTAAGGCATTGACAATTTGACTTAAACATGCATGCAAGGGAAAGGAGAAAGGAAAGAGAAGGAAAGAGAAGGGGAAGGGGAAGGGGAAAGGAGAAGGAGAAGGGGAAGGGAAGGAAGGGGAATGCAACAAAGGAAAACTATCGGAGCGCATCTATAGATGCATCTATCTACATGTCTATAGATGCGTCTATTAGTGCGTCTGCAGACACGGCTATCTGTTTTTTTCCAAAAATTAGATGCTCTATTAGATGCACTATTAGACGCATCTATAGACGGCTTCGAGAGACTTTTTCAAAAAAATGTGAAAAGGACATGCGCCCGACCCCAAAAAGAACAACACTAGTACCAAAAACATCCCTTCCCTGCATACAACAGAGGACAAGATAACTTCCAGAGAAGACCAACCACCAAGAGACTTACCTTGGATAGAGGTATGGAAGCTTCTTATCTTTCTTCAAAGCTGCTTCTCCTTCTTCTCTTCCTTGTCCACCCTCTTCTCTTGTATGCTTGGGGATGAGTGTGTAAGCCTAGAGATGAGTGTGGGTGCTTGGAGATGAGTATGGATGCCTAGAGCTATGTGTGTTAATAGGAAAGCGAGCCGTGCGACACTAAAAGTATCGTAAGGAAAGCAAGCGCACTAAAAGTAGGTTCAAAAATCTGTTCGCAGTTTGCAAGTCTAAAAGCGCATCTATCAACATATCCAAACTATGTTTTGAATGCGCCTATAGATGCGTTCCACAATACAAATGCGCTTTTGGATGCTATATAGAGTTTTGACATTTACAATTCATGCTAGAACACATTTTTTGGGTTGTTTATCTATAGGATGTCTTCATCTTCAACAAGTAGCTCCAGTGAGGATGAATCCCTCCGTATCCACCATCGTGAAATGTGATTGGAGCAAAAAATCAAATGTATGTGTGATCGATGTCAAGGAAACATGTATCGTGCACGTAGAGAAATAAGTATATGGAGTCCATGCTCATAGAAGAGGTTTATTGAAACTTAAAATGTCTCGAGAATTAGATAGTAACTAAAATATCTAAATGGTCAAAGTTAAGAGAATAAAGTAATATAATCTATTGTCATTTGGACCTAATGGTTCAATTTCAACCTAATGGTCAATATTTAGATGCTAGTAAGTTTTGAGTTTACTTTATTCGATCTAAGCCATCAAAAAAATATAGCAACAACAATTTGAGTTTACTTTATAAGAACATGAAGATGACAACAATTATTACTAAAATATAATGTTATGAACATCTGAAATTGTGTGAGGAATTGATATTTCCATCGACGGAGTGAAATTTGCGTCCAACAAAAGTGAACAAAGAAGCATTTCAAAATGTGTAAAATCGCACTTTCATCCAATGAAACTTTCAACGCCAAAATATCTCGCCGATGAAAAATAGATCATCCTAAAAATTATGCTGACAGGAAAATTTCCGTTCATAAAAAAATTTCCGTCGATGAAATTTCTTTCCATCACCGTCGACAAATTGAAATTTCATATGTTAATATTGACATATCCTTAAATTCAATCAGTGGATCAACACTTTATAAAAAGAAAGATTTTTTTAATGACAATGCATTCCTATAGGTTTACGGATAGCACATTACATACAACATGGAGTTTAGAAACATATATTGGTGCAAAGCTTATACTTGAGGGCAATGTTGTTACTTGTATGGAAGTAATTAATATAAAAATCTTTCAACAAAAGTGCTCAATGGAAAGTTAATTCAAAGATGTTTTTAAAAAATAAGAATAAAAGAAAAGTGGAATTTATCAATGTGTAGAAATGTGTAAATTACAAGCTGTAGAAATTCTTGTGTATGGTTTTAACATAAAAAAATTTGGATAATGAAGCACCAAAAAATTATTAATATTTGGAAGAAAAAAGTCCAAAGACTTTCCTAGTTGAATAGAATAGTTACTTCTCCTTTGTAATTTGTCATGTTTTCTAAATTTTAGGTTAGAACGCTTTCACTAATGGCAAAATATTGGACGTTTTTAAGTTTTAGAGTAAGATGTAAGTAATGTTTTTGCCATAAAAGTAGCTATTTTAAAAAAATGTTTGACATAAAATTGCGTATTTTGTCTCCATAGTTTGGGAAAAAGGTACTTTTTTTGTTTTTTTTCCAAAAAAAGAGTTGTGTTGTCGTTTGCATGATTTTGCTATCATTTTTTATGGCTCCCTGTTTATGGTGATTAAGAAAGGACATGTTATGTTATCCCTTCTAATTGCAAGGAAACATGAAGTCAAAAATCTTGATGTTTATCTAGAGCCTTTGATTGATGAGCTAGAAGTACTTTGGAGAGGTATCGAGGTGCATGACGCACTACAAGGCATAGGCCCTTTTTCGACGAAAATACCGACACTTTTTACATAATTTTTTTTTTAAACGAGCGCAAACGTCGTTATTAAAGTCATTAAAAGCGTCAAAAAAGAACGGTCGCTATAAACCATCGCTATATAGTGACGCTAACAAACTTCGCTATATAGCGACACTGATAATCGTCACTATATAGCGACACTGGTAAAAGTCGCTATATAGCGACAATTAACAGAACTTAAAAAAAGCATTAATGGGGCTAAACAGGGCCATAGCAAGCCCTGTTTTGCCCCACTAATGTTTTTTTTTTGGTAATTACAAAAAAAAGTTTTTTATTACAAAATTTTCCTTGCGAAAAGGGTGATACAAAATCGCTCAAATGAAATGATCAAGCAACAAAAGCATATACATGTCGAACATATACAACATTGTTTGTTACAAAATTACCCTTTCTAAAAGGGTGATACAAAATCGCTCAAACGAGCGGATATACAAAATGACATAAATGGTGAAGTATATGCAAACTGCTACTACTACTACTACTACTACTACTACTCATTCGAATCATCCTCGTCGTCCTCGTCCTCATCTTGTTGGCTTATTCCTTGGTCCTCGTGAGCTGCACCTTCTCCCTGACCCTTGTCACGTGCGTCTGATCCCTGGCCCTGGTGATCGCTCGCCTCCGGTGATGGGATGCTCGAGCTTTGACCCTAAGAGTGAACCATATAAATTGAAAATTAGATTGGAACTTAAAGAATAAAACAATTTAAAAAGTGAGATTACAAGTAGGAGTAGACTTATACCATGCGAGCAGCCACCTCAGCCCAATCGATCGTCACTCCCATTGCCTCTTGCTCAATAAACCACGGCTTTGTTCCTATGCAAAACGTGCATCGCGTCTTTGCATCTGTAGGAAGATGACCCATCGCAGCTTGATGTGGATCCAATTTACGAGAGTTAGAGTTAGATAAAGTGCATGTAATATGTAGTAAAAAAAATAGAACAATACATTAAATGAGAAGAAGTAGACTTACCACGGTTGCCTCGAACGCCAACCGTCTGCCTGTACCAAAGTGCGAAGTACCTACGGTGTCTAGCCGTCTCCTTGCAGCCCTCCTCTGACCCTCAAACATTTCGGGATGGTCCCTATTCTGCTTCTTGAAGAACTTTCAATTAGCTTGGTTTAGCCATTCCCTTTGCGATGGAAGTATGCAAGGTTGATCTATGATGCTTCAAGACCAAACCCATGCCCTGTCGCATATAATTCTCATTAAACTCCCAATTTGGTGGGTTAGGGTATTTTTGTTTTAATTCATCGATGACTGCTTGCTTGGTCATCTTGATACCGCCAATTGGTAGCAATGTCGCTCTTGAAGTGATGGCTCATCAACCGACTCATGGTGGCCATCACTGCTTTGCCCTTTCTATCTTCTATTATCTCTCTGGCAGTCGTGATTTGATAGGAGAGGTCCTCATCTGGGTAAGGAGGACTAATGGTAGTGGCAGAGTCAGAGCGAGTGGAAGCTGTGCGAGCGCAACCGGAGCGAGGAGTAGCAATGGGAGTAGGAGAGGGCAAGGGACCTGACTGAAACTGTGTCTCGGGACCAAGTGGAGACCTGTAGGGATGTGAGTGTGTTGACTCATCTACATCTCCCAAGTCAGCACAACATAAGCAGCCCCTCCTACTTTTTCTTCCCTTATGATAGGCATGCGTAGGTGATGACCCCTCGGTCGAAGGGCACGAGGGGACGGCTGGGCAGTAGGTCCACCCATCGGTGTAGGAGAGGGAATGGTTGAGGTCCTTTGAGATAGCAGAGAGAAGAATTTCGCTGCCTCCTCATCGATCATCTGCACTACAAACTCGTCGGGACTCCCAACAAAGCCATGTGCTGCTAGCAAAAGAGTTCCCCGAGGGGTAGTCGCAGTGCTAGGTCTGAGAGGAGTCGGACTAGGGGTAGTCATAGTGCTACATCCGAGAGGAGTCGGACGAGGGGTAGTCCCCTCAGGTGTCACCTGAGAGGAATCAAAGTCCTCTGGAGCATAGAGATCGTGATGTCTCCTCCTGCGAGGCTGTCCGTACTCATCGAACGTGCGACATGATCCCATGTCTAACATAGACACAAACACGAAAACAAAAAACAAAAAACAAACATAAGCATAGGCATAGGCATAGGCATAGGCAAATACATATGTTTATGATCGAAAGAGGAAAATGAGACATGCTCATGAGAGAAGGAAAAGAGGGAAAAGAGGGAGGAAAAGTGAAAAAGAGATTGAAAGAGGGAGACATATGCTCATGCTTATGCTTATGCATGAGCATAAGAGAAAGAGACATATGCTTATGCTTATGCTTATGCATGAGCATAAGAGCATGAGCATGAAAGAGGGGAAAGAGGGGGGAAAAGAGGGAGACATATGCTCAAGAGAGGAAAGAGGGGAAAGAGGGGGGAAAGAGGGCAAAAGAGGGAGACATATGCATAAGAGGGAGACTTATGCTTATGCATGAGCATATGTCTCCTTCTCTTATGCTCATGCATAAGCATAAGCATGAGCATATGTCTCCTTCTCTTATGCTTATGCTTATGCTTATTCATTAGAGGAGACATATGCATAAGCATAAGCATAAGCATAAGAGAATGACACATATGATCATGCTTATGTTTATGCATGAGCATGAAAGAGGGAAAAGAGGGGGGAAAAGAGGAGAAGAGAGAAGAAGAGGGAAAGGAAAGAGAGATTGGAAGAGGGGAAAGAGGGGGAAAAGGAGAGAAGAAGAGGGAAAGGAAAGAGGGAAAAAGAGACATATGCTCATGCTTATGCATGAGCATATGTCTCCTTCTCTTATGCTCATGCATAAGCATAAGCATGAGCATATGTCTCCTTCTCTTATGCTTATGCATAAGAGGAGACATATGCATAAGCATAAGCATAAGTAGAAGAGGATGAGACATATGCTCATGCTTATGCTTATGCATGAGCCTAAGAGCATGAGCATGAAAGAGGGAAAAGAGGGGGGAAAAGAGGGGAAGAGAGAAGAAGAGGGAAAGGAAACAGAGATTGGAAGAGGGGAAAGAGGGGGGGAAAGAGAGAAGAAGAGGGAAAGGAAAGAGGGAAAAAGAGACATATGCCCATGCTTATGCACTCGGGGGGGTCACTATGTATAAACCCTCTATACCACATGCGTTCAAGGCCTATTTCTAAAATCCCCTATCTGTACATTTTTCATTAATAAAATGTACCCCTTTTCTATACGAATCTGTAAAGTTTTCCCAAAACTATTTTAAATAGTCCCTTATGTATATTTATTTCTGTAAATTTTAGAAATAAAAAATGTCCTTCTGTTAAACTCACATGATAGGGTTACATATCATGAGTGACCCCCCCGAGCTTATGCATGAGCATATGTCTCCTTCTGCTTATGCATAAGAGGAGACATATGCATAAGCATAAGCATATGCATAAGAGAATGAGACATATGCTCATGCTTATGCTTATGCATGAGCATCAGAGCATGAGCATGAAAGAGGGAAAAGAGGGGGGGAAAGAGGGGAAGAGAGAAGAAGAGGGAATTTAGGAAAGAGAGATTGGAAGAGGGGAAAGAGGGGGGGAAAGAGAGAAGAAGAGGGAAAAAGAGACATATGCTCATGTTTATGCATGAGCATATGTCTCCTTCTCTTATGCTCATGCATATTAAGCATAAGCATGAGCATATGTCTCCTTCTCTTATGCTTATGCTTATGCTTATGCATAAGAGGAGACCTATGCATAAGCATAAGCATACGCATAAGAGAATGAGACATATGCTCATGCTTATGCTTATGCATGAGCATAAGAGCATGAGCATGAAAGAGGGAAAAGAGGGGAAGAGAGAAGAAGAGGGAAAGGAAAGAGAGATTGGAAGAGGGGAAAGCGTGGCTATATAGAGACACTGTTAATCGTCGCTATATAGCGACACTGGTAAACGTCGCTATATAGCGACGATTAACAGAACTAAAAAAAAGGGTTAGTGGGGCTAAACAGGGCTTGCTATGGCCCTGTTTAGCCCCACTAACCCTTTTTTTTTTTGGTAATTACATTACAAAGTTTTTTTATAACAAAATTTCCCTTGTGAAAAGGGTGATACAAAATCGCTCTTGTGAAATGATAAGCAACAAAAGCATATACATGTCGGACATATGTAACAAAATTACCCTTTCGAAAGGGCAATACAAAATTGCTCAAACGAGCGGATATACAAAATAACATACAGGGCGAAGAAAATGCTACTACCACTACTACTCATCTGAATCCAAATCGTCCTCATCTTGTTGGCCTATTCCTTGTCACATGTGTTTGATCCTTGGCCCTGTTGATCACTTGCCTCTGATGATGGGACGCTTAAGCTTTGATCCTAAGAGTGAACCATATAAATCGAAAATTAGATTGGAACTTAAATTAAAAAGTGAGATTACAAGTAGGAGTAAACTTATACCGTGTGAGCAGCCACCTCAGCCCAATCGACCGTCGCTCCCATTGCCTCTTGCTCAATGAATTATAGCTTTGTTCCTATCTGAAATGCACATCGCGTCTCTGCATCTGTAGGAAGACGACCCATCGCAGCTTGCTATGGATCCAATTTACAAGAGTTAGAGTTAGCTAAAGTGCATGTAATATGTAGTAAAACAAATAGAACAATACATTAAATGAGAAGAAGTAGACTTACCACAGTTGCCTCGAACGCATACCGTCCGCCTGCACCAAAGTGCAAAGTACCTACGACGTCCATCCGTCTCTTCGCAGCCCTCCTCTGACCCTCGAACAATTTGAGATGGTCCCTATTTTACTTCTTGAAGTACTTCCAATCAGCTTTGTCTGCCCAGCTGGGTTTAGCCAAACCCTTTGTGATGGAAGTACGCAAGGTTGATCTACAATGCTTCAAGACCAAACCCATGCGCTCTCACATATAATCCTGATTAAACTCCACATTTGGCGGGTTAGGGTATCTTTGTTTTAACTCATCGATGACCGCCTGCTTCTTTTGGCCATCTTGATACCGCCAATCGGTAGCAATGCCGCTCTTGAAGTGATAACTCATCAACCTCCTCATGGTGGCCATCACTGCTTTGCCCTTTCTATCTTCTATTATCTCTCTGGCAGTTGTGTTTTGATAGGAGAGATCCCCTGATGAGTAAGGAGGACTGACGGTAGCAGAGTCAGAAGGAGTGGAAGCTGCATGAGCGCTTTCGGAGCGACGAGTAGCAGTGGGAGTAGGAGAGGGAAAGGGACCTAACTGGTATTGTGTCTCTAGACCAAGTGGAGACCTATAGGAATGTGAGTGTGCTGACTCATCTACATCTCTTGAGTCAACACAACATGAGCCGCCCTTCCTACTCTTCCTTCCCTTATGAGAGGCATGTGCAGGTGATGACCCCACGGTCAAAGGGGCACGAGGGGACTTTTGGGCAGTACGTCCACCCATCAGTGTAGGGGAGGGAATTGCTGAGGTCCTCTGAGATAGCAGAGAGAAGAATCTCGCTGCCTCCTCATCACTCATCTGCGCTACAAGCTCGTCGGGACTCCCGACAAAGCTTTGCATGGCTAGCAAAGGAGTTCCTCGAGGGGTAGTTGCAGTGCTACATGGAAGAGGAGTCGGACCAGGGGTAGTCGTAGTGCTAGGTCCAAGAGGAGTCGGACCAGGGGTAGTCCTACACCAAAAGTTACAATAAGCCTCTCACTGGAAGGCAAATCTATTTTCTCTCTCTATCCTAAATTCAACCCATTCTTAGCTCATCTCACCCTCATTGATGTAGTTAAAATTACAGAAGAGAAGTAAGGATTGATGAATTTTCTCCTACATAACACTTTGTTGATTCCGAATGGTTTGCACTTCCTGGGGTGGAAATCTTCCATAATGAGCCACACGCAAAGATATCTCACTTTGAAATTCTGTCAGCTCTCTCCTCTATGACTACAATTTATCTATTTCACTAGTAGCCATACTTATTTTTCTTTTCTCCTCCTTCTCTAATCCCTTCTGACAAGCAAAGTCATCCTTCTTGTACTGGGTTAACGGAGCTGGATTTTGCTTTCTCTCCTCTCTCTTTCCCTGGTTCTCGGCAATCCATAGTTTGGTGTTGCCAATGGCTTCCTCGACGGAATCAATTACTTCAAAAAGATCCATGGAAATGAGAGGAGGAAGGTAACGAGAGTGAGGAAGGTAACTAGAGGAGGTAAGGCAAGATGGAAGGAGTATGCTTAAGGAGAGGAGGTAAGGCTGCGGGGAAGATGGAAGGAGTAAGCTTGAGGAGAGGAGTAAGGTAAGAAGAGCAAAGTGGAAGAAGTGTTTGCTACAGGCGAGATATAGAAGATGAATGACTACTAAGGGGTTTATAGAACTGCAAACTCATAATGTGAGATGAAAGGAGTAAGCTTGAGGAGAGGAGTAAGGTAAGAAGAGCAAAGTGGAAGAAGTGTTTGCTACGAGTGAGATATAGAAGATGAACAACTACTAAGGGATTTATAGAACTGCAGACTCATAATCTGAGATAAAAGATTTAGAATAAAGAATTGGTAGAGGCTAAGATGACTAGATTATCTGAAGTAATAGATGCAAGACCGTAATGCGAGACATGTAAGACAATGAGTACATTGAAATCTATAAAATAAAATGATGCAATGCAAGACCGTAATGCAAGACATGTGAGACATGTAAGACAGTGAGTACATTGAAATCTATAAAATAAAATGATGGAACACAAGAATGGTATAATTATTAGAATCTCATCATGAGATATTTTTTTAATATAATAAGTTAGACTTGCTGATGCAAGACCGTAATGCGAGACATGTGAGATGATAGATTTTGAGTACATTGAAATCTATAAAATAAAGTGATGGAACACAAGAATGATATAATTATTACATTCTCGTCATAAGATATTTATTGTATATTATTAGTTAGACTTCAAAAAAAGTAAAACCGATTTAATAAATTTAGAGAGGTGAGTTGTCCATTGAGTGAAGTAAAAAATAAAAGACCGTAAATGTGAGAGACACATGAGATGATAGATTTTAAATCGGTTTAAATCTATGAAATAAAGTGATTGAAGACAATAATAATATAATTAGACTCCCTTCTTTCATCCATCCTAGTCCTTCTACAAGCATATTCTTCGTTTATCACCTTTAATTTATCATCTCTCCACCCACTATGGATGTCCTTGGCATCGTCGGAGACGTGGAGTTTGGAATCGACAATCTCAAACAATGGATTGCTGACTAAGGAGCAAGGAGAGATGCAAGAATTCGACAAGGCTCTCCACTGATTAGGAGATAGTAGAGAGCAAAAGACTTTTACAATGTATTATAAAAGCACGACAAGATCTCTTGGACTTCTTAAGCAACCTACGTTATCAAAGCACTTGATATGGCCGATTTGATCGGGATGCTGAAAGAACAATAAAGGCCTCCCAAAGAGATTATAAAGAAACAATTTGTGACTGCTTGAATTTCTTCCTTCATTGTAATTATTTTGAGAATACGGAAGTGGAGTCCATGAAGATTGGATTGTTGAGAAGATAAGAGATACTAATGATGAGATCTTCTAGTGTGATATCGGCCTCTGTGGCCTATCCATCATGACTGCTTGAATTTCTTCCCTCATTATAATTATGTTGAGGATATGGATGTGGAGTCTATGGAAGATTGGATTGTTGAGAAGATAAGAGATACTAATGATGAGATCTTCTAGTGTGATCTCAGCCTCTCTGGCTTATAATAGTTTTGTATTCTCTGCAACAAGCCTGGTAGGGTTAAGCAGATCATATTAGAATTGCTAATACAATTTATTTTTTTAGAATTGCTAATACAATAATAATACAAATTGAATAAACATCATAAGTAAATATCCTAATGTATTGTAACATTTAACATAAGTTAAAGAAACACTATCATTAGTCAACACGAGGTCAACACAAACAAGATAAAAATATTCAAGGACTCGTGTTTCTTTCTGCATGCTTTACAATTGAATAGAGTCAGATGAGTCCTCTTGAGGCTATGATGCTCTAAGTGTACATGGAGTCTCTACTTCTTGTGTGGATGGTGTACATTGAGTTTCTACTTCTGGTGCAATCGGGATAGACTCAATCTCTTCCTCCTTTGCAAGATGTGATGTTGTAAATGCACATTGAGCCTCTACTTCTTGTGTAGGAAGGATTCATTGAGTCTTTTATTCAAGTGGAGACTGTAATGCTTCTGCTTGAGGCTGTGATGTAGAAGGAGACTGAATTGTCTCTTGTTTTTCTTTGGCTCCCTCAGGTTCTTCATTGTGTCCATCATGTTGTTTCCCAATGGTAGCAATTAGTAGTGAACAATCTCCTACATGCAACATGCAACATGCAACTTCTATATGCAAGTTCTAAATGTAGCTCGAGCTTTGTATATGCTTCTATTGAGACATGTTCAAAAATTTCATTGAGGAACAACATGAAGCTATCGGCAACTCTCCACCCACTACTAAACTTGTCTTTCTGCTCCACTGCAAGGCGTGTCTGGAAATTTGGTTGGTCTTGATGCTCCCTGATTTTCATAATCGCAAATACTAACTTATTTGTAGACCTATCCATCATGACATATGACAAAGTGAATTTGTGTAGTAAATAGTAAGATGCATGTTCATAATGATATGATAAAAGAACACTTACTTGAATACCTCGTGAAAGCCTGTAAATGAATTGACAAACCAACAATGGTTGTCATCAAGATCCCATACCATCAAGCTCCAATGTGAGCTACATAAAGAGCGATGAGATTTATGACAGTATTAAGTATTAATTGACAAAATATTACAAATAAAAGAGTAAAAGAAAGATTGAAATGATACTTCTCATAATATGGCATAAAGACGTCTAGCATGCCATCCAAGTCTAAAGGTTGTAGCATTGAACAAACATCATCTACCGTCTTCTTGGTATCACTAAGTATAACTGAAAGGAGAGAATCGAGCATACACATGCAATTCTAAACTGATCTAGGAAAGTGAGATATAACTGTACTACAGCAATAAATAAACAAATGTTAGAAGCAGATTGAATCAAATGATTGAAGTATCAAGCCAAGAGATGTTCATATCAAACGTGAGGATGGCCATCATGACTTTATCATTAGCCTCTTTGAAAAGCACGACCTCACAACCAAATCGCAGTGTAGCCACCATTAATCAGTAGTGCATGCGTAGAGAGATCAAGGAAGCGGACCTGAGAAGAGGAGGAAGGAATGCTGCCAGTTGTGCTATATTGCTCAGTTGCTTCAATGGGGTAAACCTCCACAGATGACATTATCTGATACTGATGTGTTCTCTTAAGGAATAGGGATGAGAATGCTTGATAGAGTAACAAAGTAAAGAGAAGAGAGGTAAGGGGACAGTAGAGGCAAATGGTATATGAGAGGAAGAAGAATCTAGAGGTGATTTCAAACAACTTTGCTAGAGGTGGAGACTAGTAGGGAGTCGCGAGGTAGAGACTAGTAGGGAGTCACGAGGTGGAGACTAGTAGGGAGTTGCGGGTCTTAGAGGGTTGCATATGGCATCTGAAGAAGCGACCTTCATAGATAGATCATAGAGAAAATTGCCATAGATAGATGCTCAGTGGAGAGAAGAGTAGCCGTTAGATTATGAGTCATAAGGTGAGGAGTTTAGGGTCAGATATAGGCTGGGTATACGCCATGGGAAGGCCATTACCATAAATTCCAATTATGGCCTCTAGCTAACTATTATCAGTTAACTGCCATGTACCATATGTCCAAGCATACTTCCTAACTAGCAATTTAAAAGAGCCTTAGAGAACACTCTACTTAGTCTATCTAAGAGAATGATGGGAATCCAAGGGAAGAAAAGACAAATAAGTGCTATACTCACTCAAAGGTTCTCAACGATGTCTCATTATTGGCTAAAGACTAATTACGGGGGAAGAAGAAGATTATTTCTTTTGGAGGATAGGTAAAAATAGTCATTTTAATAGATTGACAAGATATGGTGACATTAACTGAGGATAAATCCTAAGAAACTTACTACATCTATGGTAAGAGTGAGGTGAAACTAAGGAGTTAGACTTGGTTGCAAACATAGGAATTAAGTTGTAAGTCCAATCAGTGTCATATGGGAGAAGGGTTAATAGTTATGAGTACTCATGTGATGGTATATATGTTGTATAAATACATATTACCTTATATATCTGACCGAGCAAGACACTGGTAGTAAACTATGATTGAGTGTGTGTGTGTGTGTGTGTGTGCATGTAGTGAAGCACACTTACTACTATGGACCACGACATAGGTGATGATGTAATGCAAGGCCTCCTCTTAAGGAGGTGCCTATGATATAGGAGTCACAACAAGACAAAGCACCCATAGACGCGCGCACAGATGCGTTTCATGAACTAAATAAAAAACTTACGGGCGCATCTATTTGCATGTCTATTTGCATGTCTGGAGACCCACGTCTAATTGCGCGTCTATATATCAGACTTATGCGCGTATAGATGCGCACAAAGATGCATAAATAGACACGCTTATAAACGCTTTTATAGACATGCGTATAGACGCAAGTCGAACAGACAGACGCGAATATAAACACGTTTTTAAACGCACTGATAGACGCGCCTTTCTTTTAATTTAAATTTTACAGAATACTGTGTATGTTGTGTATGCTATATAGTTACAAGAATCTTATATCCACATTCTGTAATTCAATTCTTACAGCCAACCGCATTTTAATTACAATTCCAAATAAAATATTACAACTCCAAAACGCAATAAAATTGAAAGCTCAAAAAGTGCTTGTATATACATATAGGACGAAGCTAAGCCACATCATGTGGCTTCAAGTACAAAAAATAAGGAAGCTAAGCCATGTCATGTGGCTTCAAGTACAAAAAATAAGAGGAGTCTATATACAAGAGGCACGAAGCCAAGCCAGTGGCTTTAAGTACAAAAAAGAATAGTAGCACTACTTCTACGACTAATCCTCGCTGCCTTCCACGCTCCCTTCTGCGCTCCCTTCTGCACCTCCTTCCTCGTCTTCCTCGTCGTCTTGTGCATGGGCCTGTAAACAAGGGACAACATATATCAATGTATGAAAAATCAAATCTTTACTTATAATTTTGGCATTATTTAATTACTTTCAAATACCTGGGGGGCTGTCCAGTAGCTCGGGTATACTGCTCCTCAGTAATCAACCCATCATCATAGAAGTGCCTCCATGTATCTCCTCTGCGATGGTGGCGGTGGTAGGCTGTCTCCACTGGAGTAGGGTATCTGCCCACGATCTCAAGCTGCATGACCACGATACACTTTGTGGAGGGATTAGTACAAAGAAACAACCAACCTCCTAATAAACTACATAAGCAATATAATTTGAGATCGATACTTACAAATTGGGCCTCCCATGATTCAACACCCCCTGCTCCAAAATGTGCGCTTCCATATTCCTCCATCTAGATCCTCCGTGCCTCCACGACGTGCTACAGACTGGGCTCCTCCCTCGCTGACTTCATTGCCTTCTTCCACTCATGCTTGTGAGCGGTGTGGGGCGAGCCCCCTGGCAAGCTCCGCTAGTGCCTGCCTCTTAAGGGAAGATCTTTTATTGCTAAGTATCGTAACAATCTTTGACTTCCCCCATTTATCTGTGAACTGGCGATTGGGGGGGTTAGGATACCTAGAGCGAACAGTAGCGAGGGTCTCATCAGCCAACCTCTTTGGGTGGTCTTTATAGTGGATAAAGCAATCTCTGTAATTGTTAGCAATTACAGAGCGCATGAAGGCCATGATGTCCTTCCCCCGCGCATCCATCAAGATGCCTCCTGTCTGAGTGATGTCATAATAAATCGTACCATCACCCAGAGGCACGTCTAAATCATCTGAATCATCCTCCTCCTCACCGCCACATGGCCCAAAGCACACTGCCATGCATCCGCTACCGCTCTCCCTGCTACTACGCCTGCTACCCTATCGTGTCGAGCTCGTACGCTGGCCACTCGTAGCTGGGGACTGCACGGGACTACGCTGACCACTCGTAGCTGGAGAACCGAGTCTCGATGGCTGGGGAGTACGTCGACGGCTCGCTGAGATAGAAGGACCTCCTGACGGCATGGGGGAAGCGGCATAAGATGGGATGGCAGAAGGGACATAAGACGGCATGGGGAAAGGGGCATAAGACGGTACGGGGGAAGGGGCATAAGATGGCTGTGCGGACTCCGCTGGGGTGATCTCAGGCGGTGTGGGGTGGCTCAGAGTCTGTAGTGCTGACTCCTAGGGAGTGTTAAGGGTACCCGTCATATACCCGTATAACTCCGCAGGACTAGGAGGGTGTCCTAAAAGATTATATAAGTCCTTCCAAATCGATTCCCGCGGATCAGGTGAGCTAGAAGCACTTCCTCCCCACATGTTGAACTGGAAAAAAGAAAACAAATCTATTACTTTGGGAGCTGAGAAGAAAGGGGAAGAAAAAAGAGGCTCTGTCAGAGCGCATCTATAGACCCGTCTGATTTGTGCGTCTATAGACGCGTCTAACAGAGCGTTTAACAATTCGTTTAAAATCGCGTCTAATAGTCCGTCTAACAGTGCGTTTAAAAGCGCATCTAACAATGCGTTTAAAAGTCCGTTTAACAGGGCGTCTGTGTGAGCATCTACAGATGCGTCTGTGTGTGTCTGCAACAAGCCAGACGTGCGGATAGACGCGCCTGCAGATGCGCTTTTAGACGTGCTCTGAGACGCGCCTATAGACGCGCTCCGGTTTGTAAGTTAAGGTTGATTGAGATACCTATGGGTGTTCATATGTTTGAGTTATGATCCCGTTTTAATTTGATACAGGATGCAGTGCCACACCCGCACATGTTACCCTATGCGCATCGGCGATATGAGGTGGGATCTTCAGGAGGGACCATTACGGATGCATAGAGTGATGGTGATAGTAGCCCTCCGCCATTACCTCATGAAGCCATGGAGGAGGAGGTGTTTGATGATATGGTGCGGGATTTATATGTCCATCAAGGGAGGGATAATAGCATGGAGCAGGATGATCTTTTTACCGCAGCATCGACTCCACTGTTTGAGGGGTGCACATTCTCTGTTCTACGTGCCTCCCTTGAGTTACTAAACTTGCAAACCATCTATGGATGGAGCAATGCAAGTTTGAATGCATTACTCAAGTAAGCTTTAAAGTACATGGTGAATTATGCGCGTGGGTCAATTACTCGAATGCTTTTCCTCATTTATGGTCTTCACGTGCAGGCTATTGTGTAAAATGCTTCCAAGGGAGAATAAATTACCGACCTCAAGAGATATGGCAAGGCAACATGTGACCTCTCTTGGAGGATTAGATTACAAGCACATCCATGCATGTGTCAACGATTGCGTTTTGTTTCGTGGACTACATAAGGATGCAAGAGAGTGTCCTACTTGTGGAGAGGCAAGATATAGAGCAGATCTCAAAACCTTGGACGTGCCTCATAAGGTATTGCGACATTTTCCCATAATCCCTCGCATCCAACATATGTTCAAGCGCAAATCTATTGCAGAGCTCATGTCATGGCATTCCTCCCATCGATCAACCGATGGCAAGTGGAGAACTCCTGCGGACTCTACTGCGTGGAAGCATATTGAAGACACATGGCCAAGCTTCAAGGAAGAACCTAGGAGCTTGAGACTTGGATTGGGTATGGACGGTGTGAACCCATTTTGGTCTCAAAAGCACGTCTTACAGTGTATGGCTAGTGGTATTGGTGAATTACAATCTTCCACCCTCTATGGCTATTAAGAAAGGACATGTCATGCTGTCCCTTCTAATTCCAGAGAAACATAAAGTCAAAAACCCTGATGTTTATTTGGAGCCTTTGATTGATGAGCTAGAGATACTTTGGAGAGGTATCGAGGTGCATGATGTGAGCAGGCCTCCCTCATCTCGAGACTTCAACTACAAAGCAGTTGTGGATGATGCATCCTAGATATGTTGCCCCTTGGAATGAAGTCCTCCCACAATCACTCACCGTGGGAGATTGGATGAGAATTTGGGATGGTTCCACGACTCCTCCACCACTTGGCATGAGCCGGTAAGGATTTGTAACTATTGGCTGGAAGTAAAGATTGGCTATATTGGTTGAAAGTAAAGATTGCACGCTAACACTTTATTTTGTTTAGATACTCCACTTTTGTCGTTTACCATATTGGTCCCACCTCAAGATCAATCACCTACTCGATCCCATGCATATCTTCAAGAATGTGGCATCTACCATTTGGGAGCATTTGAATGGGACACGAGATAGGCATAAGGGAGGATCTACGTACCACAGGGAGGATGCGTGAAGCTTGGCCTCAAGAGAGACCAAATGGGCGTGTTTTTTTACCTCGTGCACTGTGGATGTTATCAAAGCTAGAGATGGCGACGGTGAAGCGTGCTATTACTACAATTCGTACTCCCACTGGATGCATGAGGTGTTTGAAGGGAGCCTTTACAAAGAGCAAGAAAAGAGGTGTAGAGCAATTATATGGCTTGAAATCTCATGATTGGCACAAGATGCTCCAAGTAAGTATTTTATATGCATAATATCTTTTTCCTTTCAAATTTGTGAGTGAATAGCTATAAGCACCTAATCAACCACCTCCTCGCGGGTTCAGTTCATACTACCTACTAGCATTTCACGTAGTGCATTAAAGGACATGAAAGATTGTATTTACAAGATGGGCGAGCTTGTGAGGTATGTGAGCTCAAAGGAAATAGATCCCACCATGCTTAAGAATGCTCGAGTTATGTCAATGGAGGCGGTTTGTTTAGTGGAGGAGACATTTCCACGTTCTATTCTCACAAGCCAACTACATCTCATAGTACATTTGGTGGATGAGATTGCTATATGCGGTACTATACATGCACGATGGTTGTTCTTCCTCGAGCGCTTCATGAAGACGTTGAAGGGCTTCGTGAGACAAAATGCAAGACCTGAAGGTAGCATGGCCGAGGGTTGGTTGGTACAAGAGTCACTTGTATATATTTCTGAGTTTCTTGTTGATGTGGATAGCTCTCTCCCACGACTATGGAGAGATGATGAAGACCTAAGGATGACCTCTATTGTGCCTCAAGGAAAAGGACGCAACAAAGTAATAGACACGGAGTTGCATAATAGTATCAACCTCCTTTTGCGTGCTTAATAGTGATGTGATGAAAAGATGGGTGACAAGATACGAGGATGCAAAGGCAAGAAGACAAGAAGAAAGGGCCCTCTTTCGTACACACCACGGATCTCGTGTGCCATACCCTCAGCATCTAAGAGCACTTCCAAAGGATATTCATGTGGATTGGCTACTTGATGAAATGGAGAAAGCAGAGAAAGACGAGGGGATGCATATCACAATGGAAGAATGGGAGTATGCTAGGGGATGCATGAGCAAGGTCGGTATATAGAATGTTATGCATAAGTTAGGAGCTTTTTATAATTTAGATTCCTTATTTAATTGATTTTTTCTTGGTGTAGTGCACTATGTTCAATGCTATATGGTGTGAGGGCAAGCATTTTCGAACACAACGGATTGATCATAAGAGAAACACACAAGATTGCGGCATCATTGCTAGCTTTGAGGGAGCCAATGGAGCCATGGATGATTATTGTGGCATAATCCAAGATTTCATTATGCTTGACTTTCGACGCTTCTTTGTGTATGTTTTGGATGTAAAGTGGTTTAAGGACGTGGTCGAAAGAGGCCCTAATGCAACAATCAAACGCCATGCAAGTGGCTTTGTAACTATTGACTCCACAAAGTTTTGGCAAAGTAGGAAGGACACACTAGTACTACCGCAACAATGTGAACAGGTACTGTGCACACACATAAAAATACTCGCTTTTAAATATTTGATGCAAGAAAAGTAACATGATTGTATTTGTGTTTGAATTAGGTTGTTTATCAACCAATGGTGGATAATAACAGATGGTGGCATGTCATACCTATTATGCCACGTTCCAAAGTGATGTATAGTACATTTACTAATATGGAGCGTATGGAGGATGATCATGGCCATGGACGTGATGATGACCGTGATACAAGAGAGGAGGATGATCATGAGATAGGAGATATAGATATTGAGGCCGGCATTACCCGTGAGGACGAGCCTACCATTGGAGATGTTGATTTCGATGAGCACATGAGTGGCACAAGTAGTAGTGGGTTGAATGTATTTGTAGATCTAAACACTTGTTTGGATTTTGAAGTAGATAGTTTGGCAAGGGTTGATCTCATTGAGGATGAGATTGAACCGTAGCCCCACAATTGATATTGGCAAAACTATTTTACATATTGTCTCATTCTCCTCATTTCACTTAATTCTTGTATATGTGGGCTTGCAAAAAATTATGTGCTTTGGTAATCATGGGCAATGTTTGGAAAGCAATGATGTACACCAAAATCTCACTTTCTGTATTCTATGGAGCGCGTCTATTTACGCATCTAAATGCGCGTTTGAGTCTCAGTGTAAACACGCAAATAAATGCGCAAATACACGTGCAAATAGATGCGCTAATAAACTGGATGTTAAATGGGCCCGTATTTTCTCACGTCAAACGCGCAAATAGACGCAGTGATTTACGCGCAAATAGATGAGCGTTTAGCCGCACCTATAGACGCGCCTGTAATTTCTCTACTAAAGCAACGCCTATAGATGCGCCCGCTATTTTGCGCATCTACCAAGTGCGTCTATAGTTGCTTTGTGTTGTTGTGAGTGATCTCCTTTGATGTAGGAGAGGAGACTTTGATTTAGGCCAACCTCCCACACACTCTATAAAAGAGAGTTACCTCTCTGACAATGGATGGAACACTATTTGGCGTTATCTTGTGTCCTCTTGCCTTGAGTCATCATGCATCTATTCTATTCCACCATTTCTAACAAGGGTGGGTTATTAACATATAGTATTGTAATTAGCTTGTGGTAAAACGTTAAAAATAATAGTTTCAAAGTAGTTATAGGGAGTAAATGCTCAGTAAATGAGAAAAAGGAGGAGAAGTGGTTCATGGGGATATATATGTATGTATGTATGTATGTATGTATGTATGTATGTATGTATGTATGTATGTATGTGTGTGTGTGTGTGTGTGTGTGTGTGTGTGTGTGTGTGTGTGTGTGTGTGTGTGTGTGTGTGCGTGTGTGTGTGTGTGTACATATATATATATATATATATATATATATATATGTATGTATATATATACACACACACACACATACACATATACATACATACATACATACATACATACATATATATATATATATATATGTATGTATGTATGTATGTATATACACACACACACACACACACTTTTTTTTAAATAGTGAAATACATGTCTTTCTATATTACAAGAAGTAGTCCCCAAAGAGGAAACATGCAATTACAACATCAAGAAATTTCAACATAAGACAAGTAGACAGAGGAATCTATCTCATGAACATAGAGGCAATCATAAATAGATTGCCTGAGTGATATCCAAAAAAATTGAAAGCACTAATAAATAATGGATTAACTTAGTTTTAAACAAAATGTACCAATAGACTAAAGTTGCATTTAAAGAAGGAGTAAATTGATTAAAGAAGAAATTAGTTTACTTATCAAAATGTGAGTGTGTGTGTGTGTGTGTGTGTGTGTGTGTGTGTGTGTGTGGCCCCCACCTCCAACCCAAAGGGTAAGACTCACATGGTGGGGAGTAAACCCACCATGTGGAACTTACTTCCCACCTCTCAAGGTGTTGGTGTCCTGGTGGGGGCCACTATGTAAAAGTAGCATATAGCATGTGCGATCAAGGGGTATTAAAAAACCCCCTACCTATGGACTTTTATATCCTAAATACACCCCTTTTGTAAATTTTGAGATGATTAAAGTATCCCTTATGTATGAAAATATTCACTCTTTGAATTTAAAAAACCCTTATGTATGTATATTTTGGTAGCTCCATAAAAATATAAAACCTCTTCCATTCATCGCACGTGCTATCTTACATATTTCTTAGTGAACCCCCCCCAGTGTGTGTGTGTGTGTGTGTGTGTGTGTGTGTGTGTGTGTGTGTGTGTGTGTGTTAATTCGTAAGCCTACTAATGTCAATGTGTGTGTCTCTGTGTGTGTGAGTGTGTGTGTGTGTGTGTGTGTGTAGTGTGTGTGTGTGTCTGTGGAGAGAGAGAGAGACAGCGCACGTTGGTGTGTGTGGGTGAGGAGGTGAGGCGACGAGTCGAGGAGGAGAGACGACGGCGAGAGAGACGAAGTGTGCGAGAGAGACGAAGGCGACGAGTCGAGGAGAAGACACGAGTCGAGGGTCTCCGCTCATCCCTGCGCTCTCCGTACATGCCCGCGTCACGTTTCCGTTCATCCCTGCGTTATTCCGCTCGCTCCTGCGTTCTGCCCGTACAACTGTACGGACGCCGTACTTTTGTACGGACGCCGTACAGCCACACCTCTCTTTCTCTGCATTGCTCCGTCGCGTCTGCTTGCCCTACGCCATCTTCCCCGTTGCACAGCCGTACCACTCGTCCTTTTCCGTACATATAGTCTTGCCTGCTGCGTCAGCCGCCCTTTCCACCTCTGAAATCCGTACAGTCTTTACTCTCCCTGCCTCCTCCTTCATTCCGTACACCTCGCATCTCTAGCCTGTTCTTCGTCCGTACAGCCCTTCTTTGTCTCTGCCCTTCCTTCAATCCTGCCCTGTTTCTCTTCATGGAAGATCAGTTCAAAAGCTACTCTCGCAAGGAGTCGACCCGGGACTCCAAAAGACAACAAGTTGATTTTTCTACTACAGATTCTGTCGACGCTCACTATGTTTTTGATATGCTTAAAGATGAATTTCAATACAGCCGGAAGGAGTGGGCCAAACCTCCCCCGGCCATCAAATACAAGTTGAAGCTTCCATCATTGGTTGCTCCTCTTCGAAAATTCTCTCAGCAAGCAGTTATCATCTTCTTTCCAGGAAAGTTACCTTCAGCAAATGATGTGGCTCAGTGGGTTCAGGCATTGTTGGGAGGCTGCTTTGTTGAAGGGGTATATTTTGCTTCTAGGGGTTTTTATGAGGTGCACTTTTCGGATGCCTCATATCGCTAGCAGATTTTGGAGATGTCGCCCCTTTTCTATGGCAGACAAATGGTGCATGTCATGCCATGGTCGCCAAACAAAGATTACCACAGCCTCATTCGACATCACTGCCCCGTATGGGTTGAGGTAGTGGATTTTCCAGACTATATGAGGGCTGAGTTACCAAGTTTGGCAGCCACTTTGGGGCAAGTTGTATGCCCACCCCGCCCTTCGGGTAATCGCAATCGCTTTTGTATTCTTTGGGATACAGATCACCCAACCCCTCCTTCCATTGCGGTAGAAGTGGAGGATGTTCCCCTTGGTGAAAAATATTTTGACTTGAAATGGGGAGTTTTTGCAGGTGCTTGTTTCACATGCCATAAGTTTGGCCACTTAGCCTCACAGTGTCCTGCAGTTCTGCATCAGCTCCCACCCACAGCTATTGCTCCAGAAAATACTCCCCCTCCGACTTATGCCTCGGGGTCTAAGGCAATGCCTACCAAACTGGGTGATGTGGCTCTCAAATCTGTCCCTTCCAAAGAAAATGTACTTCAGGTTTCAGCTAAGCAAAAGGATAAGGGTAAGGGCAAAATTTCAGAATCTCATGTCTCTCCCCAGGGTGCCTGGCAGCAACCCAAAAAGGTATTTGCTCTCAAACCACGTCCACTACAATCTCGCCATTGGGATGCTTCAATTTCTACCCCTGGTCAGACCTCTTCCCCTGCTGACAGCCTTGCTTCTCAACTGTGGGTTGATGTGCTAAAAAGAGGCATCCCTGTATGTGATAATGATGAGGATCATAGAGCTAATGATCCAAGAGCCCAGGTGGATGTTGATGTCATGGCTGAGGCCTGACAGTTTATACTCTATTCTGCCTTTTGGTTTGACTGTACATATCTTTTATGTCTACTTCAATTACTTGCATTACATACAATGTTCAGGGTCTTTGCAATGTCAATAAGTGGAGACTTTTCTGGCATTATGTACATAGAATGCATCCCGATGTGATCTCCTTACAAGAACACAACCAACACTTCTTGGCTGGCCAGCAAGGCCACTATGCTGGTTATGATATTTTTTATGCTGGTACAATGCACTTTTCGGGGGTTTGCATGCTGGTAAAACATGATATACAGCCCACGGTGGCCCACAATGATCCTCAGGGTCGATGGATAGTGATCAGGTGCACCTGGCAGGATACTCTCTATGAAATAGCATCTGTTTATGCCTCACAAACTTCTGCGACTAGAGCTCAAATGTGGGCCTCCCTCAAACAATACCCATGGCTTTCCAATGCTTTTTTGTGTGGAGACTTTAACAATTCGCCTGCCTCCCAAGACAATACTACTCATCGCTCTCACATGATCCCCACTGAGTCCCGACATTGGGAAGATATGCTGTCATCTCTGCATGCAGAAGATCTATGGCTCTCAACAAGGGACACAGATATGGGTTATACATATCATCACAATGCCTTTACTCATTACTGGGCTCGACTTGACAGATGGTATTTGCTGCATGCTCAGCAGTATGCTGATTTTACATGTACATTGCGGATTGATCACTCCCTCCTGCTATCTTATCATTTTTCAGTATGCTTGACATTATCAATAGCACGTCTGACAGATGATATGCCGTTTTTTGGTCATCGCCTGCTCCATGTTAATAGTGCCTACTTGCTTCATCAACAATTTCAGAACATGGTGAGAGTGGCTGTCCGTCCCCTCCTCTTACATGCTCAGGAGGATATGGATTTTGCTTGGATCAGTCTTGCTCATCGCTTACAGGCTGTTATTCAAGACTACGGATGGAGTTACATGGAAAACCTTCGGCTTAAGATAAAATGGGCTCAATCTCACAAGCAGCAAATGGATGCAATCAGTTCTCATAGGCAGCTTACTTCTTCTGAACAGGATTCTTGTGCTTATGCGGTTCATATCATCCACCAAAATGATCTTCGCAAATTAAAGAAGTGGCAAATCCGAGCTCGTATAAAACCCCTTTTGGATAAGGGCTGCTCCTCCAAAGCCTTTTTTAAAAGTCTCCATGCGGATAGGCGAAAGGAGGATATTTGCAGGATCAAAAAAGATGATGGCACCTGGACCACTTCCAAATC
Organism: Dipteris shenzhenensis; assembly: GCF_047967505.1. Lineage (NCBI taxonomy): Eukaryota > Viridiplantae > Streptophyta > Polypodiopsida > Gleicheniales > Dipteridaceae > Dipteris > Dipteris shenzhenensis. The sequence goes on from NC_141612.1 coordinate 47,890,077, forward strand.
AGACTTGGAATTGCAATGTTCTAGTCATTTTCAGCATCTCCTTTCTTCTCAACCTGATCATTTGATGCAAGTTAATGCAGCCAGGTCTCAATTCCTTATGCATGTTCAGCCCATATTATCTCGGGAACAGGCCCATGCATTGGAGCAGCCTTTTATGCTTAGTGAACTGGAAGATGCTTTGAGTCATCTACGCAAAAGCAGCTCCCCTGGTTGGGATGGACTGACTGTTGAATTGTTCCGTGCATTTTGGGGTGATCTCAAGAACACTCTCCTTCTAATGATCAATCATGCTTGGGCAGAACAATCTCTTCCTCCATCCTGGAAACATGGCCTAGTAAAATTGATTCCCAAAAAAAGGTTGTGTGAGACGATGGCTGATTGGCGGCCTATATCCCTCATGCCTGTCATTTACAAACTCATTGCTAAAATGATTGTCCTCAGGGTTCGCTTCCTCTTGCAAGCAGGACTTCATCCTAGGCAGTATGGGTTTGTCCCCAGAAGGCAGATCACTGACAATATCTCCAATGCCTTGCTTGCGATTGAGTATGCCAAATATTCTAAACAAGATGTTCTCATTCTGCAAGTAGACATTGCGAAAGCTTTTGATACTGTCCATTGGGATTTCATCTCTCAAACTATGCAAAAATTGGGATTTGGCCCTCGGCTCGTCCACATCATTTACTGGCTTTATTCTCACGCCACGGCACAGTGCTTGCTTGGTGGCGGGTTGTCAAGAACCTGGACTATGACTCGCTCAGTGAGACAGGGTTGCCCTCTTAGTTCCTTACTGTATGCCATTGCTACCCATCCGTTACTCTTGCATATGGACTATCTGGCAGATACAGGACAGCTTCATGGCTTGCAAATTCCAACGGCACAGTCTTTTCTTGCACAGGCCTATGCTGATGATTCATACTTCATGCCAAGGAATTCTCAAAGTGATCTTTCTCATTTGATGCATACACTGAATGATTTTGGCATAGCTGCTGGATTGCATATCAATTTTTAGAAATCAAAACTTCTAGCTTTGAAAGAAGCTGATTGGCATGCACTTTTTTGGCCAGGCCACATTATCTCTTCCCTTACTATTGTCAGACATCTAGGATACCCCATTGGCTGGAATATTACTCCGCAACAACAGCTCAAATGGGTGCTTCAAAAGATCAACAAGAAGCTGGAATACTGGCATTTGTCCACTTGGCCTCTACATGTTCGACTCCGGATAGTACAGTCCATCATTATGGCATATGTGCAATTTTATTTGCCTCTTCTTCCTTGGTCTTTCAAGCATTTGGCTTCCTATATGTCCCAAGCTATGGAGATATTTTGGAAAAGCAAATCTCATAAAAAAGCTTTGCGACTACTACCTATGCAGTCTATTTGTTCACCCAAGACTCATGGGGGGCTGAATATTCTCAATCTCCAGGTTCATATGTTGGCAAGAAAGAGCACTATGATTGCTGATTTTTTTCAGCAAAAACAACCATGGGCTATTATGTTAGCAGCTATGTGTGGAAACATGGCTTCCCATGCATATGGGCATTGGATTACAGATCACTGGGAAGCAGTTTTGTCTTCCTTTCAGGGAAAAATTCCTGGTTGCCCTGTTTCTACTGCTTTTCTTCATGATTGGAAGAGAATTCTTTCATATGCAAAATGGACAGGTGCTTCCTCTTATCATGGTAATTCTTTTCGATTGGAAAGCATCCATTGGAGCAAGGTGTTTGCATCGCCTCTCGCTTTACAGGCACCTATCAAAGCATACAATCTCATGAAATTGGGCATAAGATTTGTTGGTGATGTTGTGGATCAACAAGGCTATATACTTTCATTTCCACAAGCTTGCAGGACATTCTCCTTGGGTCTGCATCATAGATCCATTTGGAGAACACTTTCAACTATGTTGCAGCCATTTGTTCCGGTTCCTCAACTGTTTGCACAGGACAGATTAATGGACTGGAATTTGACTTCCATACCTCCTGCTACCCATACGCTCTCAATACACAATCTGACCTCCTCGAAGGTTTACAGATTTCTTCTTCCACAGCCATGGATTGACAAGCATGCCAACACTCTTTGGAATTTGGATAGGCCTTTATCTTGGTGGCAATCCCGACTCATGAAAATCTGGAAAGCCAAATTGCCATTGAAACAGAGGCTTTTCTTTTGGAGATGTATAGTGGGAGCCTTTTCCATTGGGGTGAAATTGGCAGCATGCCGCATTGCTTCTCCTTTCTGCCCCCGTTGCTCTCATCCCCGCGAGACAGTTCCTCACTTATTATGGTTTTGCCCGCACTCTCGCACATTGATCACTCATGTCTCTCATTTACTGCGGCTTCGGTTCCCTTCTATCAGATTTGGGAAACTTTTCTGGATGTTTGGATGCCTCTCATCTCAGATGTCTCCATTACTCCTTTTCTTTCACTGGACTCGCTTTTGGGTATTATGGACCATTTGGACATAGAGACTGCATTCTAGGATGGGTCAACAGTTTCCTCAGGCATATATTTTCTTCAGAATGTCCCTCAAGCAATCCTTACATGACAGTCTTGCTGCAAGGGATTTGGATGCTACTAGCCTTGAAGTGTTCTCTACTTGTTTTTGAGTTCTTCTATTGGGCTCTCTTTCGGAGTTCATTGCTAGTGTGTGGGAGACTTCCCATATTGTAAATTTATGAGGATATAAATACAATGGATTTTACCAAAAAAAAAAAAAAGTGTGTGTGTGTGTGTGTGTGTGTGTGAGAGAGAGAGAGATGCACACGTGTGCAATCTTTTGGCCTCTAAGGCTCTCAACAATTGCTGAGTTTAGGAGCGGGCAAGTGAGGGAGCGAGGGCAGTGAGGGGGGAGGTAGCAGGTAAGGTAGGGGAAAGGAGGCAGCAAGTAGGAGGAAGAAGATATTTAGGGTAGGCATGAGGATTAGGGTAGGAGGTGAGTTAGGGGTTGGTAGGAGGTAGGCTAGGTAGGTGGAGCTAGGGTAGGGATTTCCCCCCCCCTCTTGCTTTTCTCCCCCCCTATGAAATTTAACATTGCTTTTCTCCCCCCCTATGAATTTTTATCCTTCACCCTATTAAAAATTAATCTCTAGTCCCTTAAATTTTATCTCCCCCCTTTCAAATTTCACCCCATTTTGCGACTCCCATAAAACTTTAGGTTTCAATACATCACAACCCACCTTTGTCCTTAGCACTTTTGAATTTTTAGGTTGCATGCTTCCTTCTTTAGTATTTAAGTTGTTTTAATTTAGGTCAAAACAACTGTAGATGAAGGAAGAATATTGGTGTTATACTTCCTCAACCATGAGAGATTGTTGAGCATATTCAGAAACCACCAACCTGCTGAGCATCCACTAGAATTTTTGAAACTTGGCAAACTACATTTTGAAACAAACTATATAATGTTGGACCATTTGCTCAAGCTATAGGGAGTTGTAATGGAGACATTATTTAGTGTAGAAGCTAGCGAGTGGATAGCTGAGTCAACCTCACAAAATGCCCGTAATGAATTCATAGAGATGAAGCAAATCGCTCACATTGCTAGCTTTTGGAAGAGAGTAGCTAGTGCGACTGATGCAATGAGGCCGGTAGGGTTTGCCATTCAAAAACTAGACGTGAAAGGTCCAAGTTTGGGCAATGCTTACATGGCTTGGTGGACTGCTGAACGATACCGATTAAAAGAAAATAGAAGATCCACAAGTGATGGCGTTGGCTACAGTGCCGATCGTCGTGTCACTTTGAAAAAGATGTTTTGAAAGCAATGGAATCATGCTCACAATGACCTTCACTATGCTGGTCATATTTTAGATCCTCAATAGGAAGAGTATTGTCTGGAAACATTGGAACGCATAATGCAGCCTTGGCATAATCTCTTGGGACCATATTTTGAGGATGGATTTGAATATGATGCTAGTGTCAGGGAATTATCCACTTTTTGAAATAGGGAAGGGTTGTTTGCATAAACAAGAATACAAGACCTTGCAAAGGAGATGCCTGCATGGAGATGGTGGGAAAAGTGTAGAGCCTTGACACCTAATTTGCAAACCTTGGCTTTGAAGTGCTATCCTAGCCTTGTAGCAATTCATCAAGTGAATGAAATTGGAGTAATTACAAGTTTGTTCATTCAGTCACTCACAAGAAATCGCGTGAAGATAGAAAGAGTAGAGAAATCGGTATATGTTTATGCAAATGGTAGAGTTTTGGATGATGTCAAGGGAGAAAGTAATGATGGAGATTTAGCCAAGTGGGTACATTGTGATCTCCCAGACCCATTGCATGATCCTCCCATTGTTGGTAAACAAGTGCAAGTCACAGCCAAAGCAAGCTCTAGTGATGATGAGGATGAGGATGGGGAAACTTTGTGATGTATTAAAATGCATAGGCTTGAAATAGTATATACACTGCTAGTCATGCTTACATTCTGAATTATTAAATATTGTGCCATTTCAATTTTGTTGATTGACGTCATACCAATTGGAAGTTATGTTAAAGCATTTAGATGGTATTACAATTGTTTTATTTCCATGGTCAAACTTGGAAAGTATTATCCAATTGCTTGCACATGTATGTACTTGTGTAAGTGACACTAGCTATTGTACTAGTGTGTGTGATATACCGGCATCCATCAATAGGGCATGATGTCGTGCATATGATCATAGTGTAGATAGATGCTTACTTAGGAGAGAGAAGAATGTGGGAAAAGGTGATTTGCCATCCCACACCAGTTTTAATAGATAGATTACCACATTCAGAATCATCCAACTACGTTGGGAGGGGGCAATACAATTGGATGATTTCTCTCTCTCTCTCTCTCTCTCTCTCTCTCTCTCTCGGTCTAGCAAGCTTGCATGCAGTACTCACATGTTGGAAGTTAGGACTACAATGCATTTCAAAGGGTTCAAAAAAATTTTATGATTCTGAAAGCAATTGAATTAACTGCAATCCTTAATTTGAAAACACCCAATGGCTCCAGAGAGAACTACACATTCAATAGTGGCATGCAAATACATTATGATGATAGCAGGTAATTGTTGGAGATGTGATATCTACCATCAAGAATTCTGAGCCTCGCTAGTGAGAATGTTATGGCACTTCGTGGGAGATATTAATAGGGCAATGCCACAATGCAGAGGCAACAACGCACAAAGAGTGGGGGCCATCTTGCAGCAACCTACTAGTATTGACGTTGAGATAACAACATAGTCTATAGATGTGGTTGAAGTTGTGTAAACGTGAAGAATAATGTTATGATGCTAGACGGTAGATGGTGATGTAATTTTTGCCACATGTATACCTTGGCTCTCACTTAAGAATGAGGTTGCATTTCTTGGGTGATGTGCATAGAGGAATTGCAAAATGCAAGGGGTTAAGAGCTTAGGGCCCTGCAAACCATTGTGGCTACCATTTTGGGGCTTCTTGTCCAACATTAGTGTTTTGAGGCATTGTAAATCTTCCTTTTAATTGACGTATGGTGAAACTAATTTTGCATTATTACACTTCTACTTCAAAGTATGACAATAATAATTACTTCAACAATTGCACTTATTCCTAATTTTGCAAGTTGACCACAGGATGTAACAAAATTATCATTTGCAAACTATGATCCCTTATTAAAGTTCCTCGAGTAGTCCCTGTTTAAGTGGAGTAGATGTTGCATTATTTAAAGTTCCACTTCAAAGTATGACAATAATAATTCATCCACGTTAATTACTTCAACAATTTTCAACAATCATTGCATCTTTTACAATTTTACTTAAAATGTATGGCAATTCAACATGGAGCACTTCAGCCTTTTTACAATAATAATTTGACAAAACGTGTTATTATAAGGAGCAACACATTGTTATATATTTCAAGTTATATGATGTTTATTAGTGACTTGGAGATTGCGCCTCCGTTGTCAGGAAATATTATTGTTATAAAAAATGGACCTGGCAATATCCATACAAAGTGAGCCCATCAAGAAAAGAAGCCAAAACATGGAAATATTCATACAATATCGAGTATATGGCAATATCGATACAAAATTTCCCCAACAAAAAAATAAGCCAATAGATGGCTATATGCATACAAGATTCTATCAAGACTAGCTATATTCATACAAGATGCTAGTCAAAATAAAATCAACCAAAACTCTTCTCTAGGCACCTCATCCGCTAGTGGGTGAAAGTTGGTGGGTGCCTTGAGCCCCCAGTAGAATATGTAGCTGTTGGCTCTTTCCTACTGCTTTCATAGGAAGAGTTGGGTTTTCTATGTTTGCAGGGTTCTGAGGCTTTTTGTCACCTACAAATATATTGGGATTGTCGGTTGTAGTATATGTGTAGCTTAGGACCTTGACTCATATTCCGATGAGAGACGTAGGCTTAAGTGTGGTAAGCAAACAAAGTGCATGCATGTGTAAAAGGAACGTAAATCATCTTTGTTGAGGTAATGAAGGCATTTGCCTTCATTGGGGGTTGTAGGGTTTAGGAGGAGTTTAAGGGTTAGAAGGAGGTTCCAGGGTTCAGAAGGAGGTTCCAGGGTCTAGAAAGAGTTCCAGGGTTTAGAAGGAGGTTCCAGGGGTTAGAAGGAGATTCCAGGGTTCAGAAGGGGGTTCCAGGGTTTAGAAAGAGTTCCAGGGTTTAGAAGGACATTCCAGGGTTCAGAAGGAGGTTCCAGGGTTTAGAAGAAGGTTCCAAGGTTAGGGTAGAGTACATGGTGGAGAACTCGTCTCCCTCGTAGATCATGGAGTTTTAAGGGTTGAGGAACAAAGGGTTTAGGGGAGCATAGGAGTGGGAGAGGAAGAAGGTGTAAGAGCATGGGGGAAAGAAGAGAGAGGAGGGAGGAGGAGGAGAGAGGAGGAGGAGGAGGGAGGAGGAGGAGGAGGAGGGAGGAGGAGGAGGAAGGAGGAGGAGGGAAGAGGAGAGGGAGAGGATGGGTTGCAAGGTTGGAGGAGAGGGGAGGAGGAGTTGCAAGGTTAGGACATGCTTTTGAACGTGCAGTGCAAGGAAGCATGGACACTTGAGACAAATGCTTGGAATACTAAAGTAGACTCAACACAATGCCCCAAAGAATCTGGGCTTCATTCCATTATGGGGTATTTATACAAGTTCGAGAGCTTCTCTCTCTGCATGTAACACAAAGTTGTAACACAAAGTCGTATCACAAAGTTGTAACACAAAGTTGTATCACAAAGTTGTAACACAAAGTTGTAACACATTATCTCTCTACATGTAGAAGTTATAACACAAAGTTGTAACACAAAGTTGTTACACAAAGTTGTGTCACAAAGTCGTAACACAAAGTTGTATCTAGAAGTTGTAACACAAAGTTGTATCACAAAGTTGTATCACCTTCCCTTTCTACATAAGTTCATGTTGGCACAGAGTCAACATACTCTCGGATCCATTTTATTACCCGTCCTCAGGTTATGGCTTATTTTGGTTTCAGAGTTGGGATGCCATGTGTGTAATCCAGTGGTTGTTTAGCTTGTGGCATGCAAGTCGTTCCTGCTGTAATGCTTTTGCACCATACAATTTGTAGTCAATAGTCAAGAAGCTTATCTCCTCTTAAGGAGGGGTAGATGACTGCGAATGTCAGAGGGGATCTCATTGCTGAGGTTGTGGACTCTGCCATCGAAGCTTCTTAGGAAGAGGTTTTGCCAGGGTCTCATTGTTGAGGCTGGCATTTCTTGCTATCTTGCATACATGTTGGATGCGATTGCACCCGTAGCATTGAGCTTGTAGATAATTAGTATGCAAGTCTGATATTTTTGCATATAGGAGACAGCTGTGATGTTTGGCGGGGGTCTCGTTGTGGAGGATTGGTATAAAAGGATGTTGGTCAAGAAGCTTATCTCTTCTTAATGAGGGGTAGATGACTATGAATGTCAGAGAGGATCTCGTTGCTAAGGTTGCAGACTCTGCCATCGAATCTTCTTGGGAAGAGGTTTGGCGGGGGTCTCGTTGTTGAGGCTGGCATTTCTTGCTATCTTGCATACATGTTGGATGAGATTGCACCCATAGCATTGAGCTTGTAGATAATTAGTATGCAAGTTTGATATTTTTGCATATAGGAGACGGCTGTGATGTTTGGCGGGGGTCTCATTGTGGAGGCTGCAGACTCTTTTGCCAATTCATCTTGAGTTTTGGCATAGTTTCGTGTACTGCTTGTGAATTCATTGCATGCTTTAGGAGTATGGAATGAAAGTGTGTGATACTATTTTTTATGTAATCTATTATGTGCCTATGCAAAATCATGTGAGTGCATGTGATGTGTCTAGCTATATGCTTATTTGTGGGATTTGATAGGGAAACTAAGACTCAAACATCCCTAATGTGCAAAAAACATGCATATGCAATGAGTGTGCATATAACAAGCTAGTGCAAACTATATGTGCAAAAATGTGCATATGCGAGTGAGTGCTTGTGATACAATCTAATCCTAACTAAGGAAGACTTGGTTTCCCAAATCTTCGTTTTTGTCGGGGATGGCTTGCGTGTTGATGTAGTAGTGCTTCAATCGGCTCCCGTTTATTGTTGTGTTGAATTGGACTCCATCCAATGTTTCAAGTAGCATAGCTCTGATGGGATTCATCTTTCATACTCTGCATGGTCCTTGACCTAGATACTTCAGTTTCCCCTTGTGTACTTTGGCATTGTATAACAGGACTAAGTCGCCTTCCTTGATGTCTTTGGCTTTCAGATTCCTATCAAACCATGCCTTTCTTCTGCGTTTTTCTGTTGTCATGGCATGGTAGGTGACTAGTCTTGTCTCTGTATGCTTTTCCAACTGACAAAGCCTTTCTTTCAAGGACTCATGATCACCCATGCGTTCCTGTACTGTGTTCCTGTACTGTGTTCCTTGTGTTCCTGTACTGCGATGCGTAGACTTGGTATTACAAATTCGAGTGGGACCACGGCTTCAAGGCCTTACACCAATTGAAAAGGTGTGTTTCCTGTACTGATCTTGAATGTGGTTCTATATGCCCATAAGGCTGCATTCAGTTTCTCTGCCCAATCAGAACATTATGGTTCTACTACCTTGGTGAGGATATTGCATATGATTTTGTTTGTGGATTCTGCTAGTCCATTCCCTTGGGGGTAGTAGGGTGTGCTTTTTCTATGGATTACCATGAAGCCAGACAAGAGTTCTTGGATTACCTCATTGACAAAATGTGTGCCTCTATCTGACACAATTTCAATGGGGCATCCAAATCAGGTGATCACATTTTCATATAAGAACCTTGCTGTGCTTCTGGCATGGCTTCTGGCATCTGCCTTTTTGACTACTTTAGCTTCATCCCATTTTGTAAAGTAATCAGTGGCCACAATGATGTAGCGTGCCTGTGTTCCTTTTGCTGCTGGATGTATGGGACCCACATAGTCAATCCCCCATTTTTCAAATGGTTGTTGTGCAACAATTGGTGTTAGGGGATTGAAGTCTTTGTGTTGTGGTTTAATAGTCTGTTGGCATACATCACAGCCTTTTACATATTCATAGGCATCTGCCCATAGTGTTGGCCACCAGTAGCCTGCGAGGAGAACTTTTCTTGTTTTGGCTTCCCCTTGGAAGTGTCCTCCTGCAATGCCTTCATGGACTTCACTCAAGATTGGCATGATCTCATGAGGCATTACACATCTTCTTAATATCTGGTCCTTGCCCATCTTGTACAGTTGTCCTGCAATGAGTTGATAGGGTGCAACCTTTAGAATCAATTTTCTGGCATCTACTGCTTTCATGTCAGGGGGTTGTCTTCTTGCCATCAAGTACCCAATGATATCTCCACACCACTCTAGAACAGCATCTATTTGAAATAGTGTGGCATCTGGTAAGTTGTCTTCTACTCCAGTGGCTTCTTCTCCTAACTTGACTCGAGACATGTGATCGATGATGTAGTGTTGGGCACCTTTGCGGACCACAATTTTGAAGTTGAATTCTTGCAGCAAGAGGTGATCCCTAATTGTGGCGGCATTCATATTTTTTAACTTTACGCATATTCTGAGCTTCTTGTTGCATTTATGTACAATGACAATGGGTGAAACCCAATCAGTGTGCTCTATCTCATAAATGAATCCGGCATCTAGGAGTTTTTCCACCTCGTCATAAACCATGGTGCCATATTTAGGATTTGTGCGATAAGGTCCACATATCTTAGGGTGAGCACCTTCCCTTATAAGTATCGTGTGTATTGCCGCTTCTGGTGAAATTCCTTTCATCTCTTTGTATGACCATGCTAGGCAGTCATGGTATTCCATTAGGAGGTCTTTGAGTTTGGTTTCATCTTCTTGACGGAGCTGTTTCCCAATGAAATCCAATTTTTCTTCCTCCCCTTCAAGGGCGAGGTTTATTGTGCATGTTTTTGCCGGTCCCTCATAGATTGGAGTTTCTTCAATGCTATCAGGTTCTTGAACTTCAAATTCTCTGAGTGGTCGTGGCATTGCTACTGGCGCACTGCCGTGACTTGTATAATTCTTGAAGTATTCTGGCACTTCTCGTCGGCCTCTGATGGGGTTGAACTAGCTTGACATGTGTCATGTGTACTGGGTGGCATAGTTGCATTTATTAATTTGTTAGGCTCTTCTTTTCTTTCTTTTTCTGAAGTCGCTTGATCGAGCTTCATCCACACATGTGGCTTATATTTCTGAAACTTCTTACGTTGGGAACTGTGGGGTAACTTTTCCACTAGTAAGGTGTTTCCAAGTAAGGGTTCATGTGCTGCACATACTCCTTCCAATCCCTCAGGGGACCATTCAAGAGGCAGTGGTTCTGATTTTGAGGGAGCTGACTTTGCAAGATACAATTCGACAATCCTTGTTTGGACTCATTTGAATTCATTGAAGTGCTCGGCCTTGGCTTTTCTGCGATTTCCTCCTGCAATTTTCTTGCGAGATCTTCTACTGTTATTCAACTGCGGATTGCCATTAGGGCATGCAGAATGGCTAGGTCATTATCAAAGATTTAATCTTCAATTTCAGCATTCGCAGCCTCTGTTTCAAGGTCCCATGGAAAATCTGAGTCATCATTGGTATGGGTACCTTCTTCAAGTTCATTATCCCAACAGCCATAAATAATGGCACCTCTAGATCGATTGGTTCTTCATGTGTCGGTGGAGGATCGACTTGTAGTGCATTAGCATCTATCTGTGAGAAGATGGGGTCTAATGAATTGCAGTTGTCGATGGTTGCCAATGTTTGTATCCAGTTATTGACATTGCTTTGTGAGTCACCTACTATGGCATGCTGTTGCAAGGGAGCTGATTTGCTCGAGATTGTCGTGGAAGATGTGTCATCCAATGCTCTAGGCACAATTGGTTTAATAGTTCATGTCCCCACATTCACCCTGACTATAGTGTCTCGATTCTGGATTGTCAATCTATCAGTTCCCCAGTCATGGAGGATTGATGCTTCCCGTAACCAAGGACGTCCCAGTAAGATTTGATAGGATTTTTGGGGAGATCCAAGATTGTGAATTGAAGGAAGAGCAGACTCCTGCGATCTTTGTGGACACGCCATTCACTATTCCCAAGGGTTTAGCCCGTGAATCGTCGGCGGCAAGGCGTATGTTGAAATTAGCCTTTTGCATTGGTGGGAGACCCCATTCTTCATAGAGCTCCTTTGATAGGACATTGACACCTGCTCCACCATCCACTATGGCTTGGACTTCATTATATGCCTTGTGGATCAAAGGCATAGTAATGTTGCGTATGTCATCTCTCTCACCCATCCGCATAGGGATATCTTCAATGTTGTTCATAGGTGGAGGAGGATTTACGAGTTCAATCCATCCTTTGAAACTCTCCCAGAGATTGGGACAATTCTATAAGAGGATTCTGATGGGAATTGACACAGGGCAACTCAGGATGCTAGAGAGTGCGGCTCCTTCAAGTTGACGTGGCGATACATTCTGTTGTGGAGTCTGTTGTTGGAACAAAGGCTCGAGTACAGTATCAATACTTTGTGTGGCCAAGTCATGGGTTGGGTCTTGAGCTTGTTTCTCAGCCTCAAATCGAGCTTGTTCATTTTGGACCCATTGCTGAAGTACCTGAAAACAAGCCTTCTCCACCTCTGCATGCGGGTATGGAGCTTCTTTGATTTCAGGCTCGGGAGTTGATGTGGATGAGCTTGGCTGCTCATTGCTTGGCAAAGGTGGAGGCACTTGTACTTTCTTTTTTAGAAGTCACTTTGGTTGGATTGGAAAGTTAGGGTCCTTGGTGGCCTCTTTCTGTTGGCATGTAATTACATTGACAGGTTGTGACTTTACACTTGCCGGACCCAGACTTTGATGGTCCACCCCAATGATGCCGATGGGGATGTCAGGCTTAACCTCTGTTGGTTCTGGGATCTTATTTTTCATGGGACAATCCATACAGGCATGTCCTATGCCACAATCTCTGTAGAGTGGTTGGAAAGTAGCTAAGCTACCACGATGAGGGCACTCTACGATCCGATGATTTTCTCCACAACCGTAACACTTGATTGGTGCTCGATATGTGTTGGGTTGTACTTGATTTGCATAAACTAGTATGAGACCCTCTGCACCTTCTACATAGTACACTGGGTACTCTGCTTCATACTCAAATAGCGAGTCTACTTCCTCGGCTTGTAATTGATGTATTGGAACTGCCTGAGGAGCTAGGTTTGGTGCTCTTGGATACGGTTGTGGATTCAGATTTCTGAGTACTTATGGGAGTTGTGTCCGAATGGGAACATGATTTAGCCTTAGAGCTGGTGGTGCTTGTGCAAGTCCTGGTTGCGTGTATACTAGCATAGATGCCACTTGGTATTGTGGAGGTCGAGGCGGATTGTTGCGTAGGTTGAAGATGCAACTGTGGCAGTGGATTTTCTTGTGCAGTGATCCTTGCTCTTAGGACTGGGCATTCATTTGCTGTATGGTTTGCCAAGCAGTGTGGGCACCAAACATTTTCTCGCCGTGGATATGTTTGAGTTGGTGGCTGAGATAAGTGGAGTTTTTGATCCATGGCCTGCATCATATCTTCTTTCAGCTTCAAGGTCATGGCCTCTAGGCGATCTTCATTGGATGTTTCGGCAGTGTCCTTTGATTTACTTTTTTTCGAGTGCTTATCTCGTGTATTTGATCTGCCATCATCACTGCTAGTGTCTGAGTCTATCATGCCATCTTTGATGTCAATGGCTACCGCATGAGCAGCACCGCATGAGCAGCACTGAATGTTTCATAGCTACTAATCTTTTTCATATCCTTTCGGATTTTCTTTCTTAGACCTACTATGAACCATGCCATGAGGTAATTTGCATCTGGGTGTGGGTCACATTTGGTGATCAATATCTTCATCTTTCCCAGGTATGTGCGTACATCTTCCCTCTGGCCTTGTTCGATCTTGCTGAGTTGGAGAGCGGGATCATCTTGTAGCCTCTCTATTTGAAAGCGTCGTTTGAATTCGGTTTGAAGTAGGTCCCATGTGGCACGTTCTTCCACGAGAAGGTCGAGGTACCATTCTAACGCTTCATCAGTTAAGGCCATTGGAAACCAAGCCACCTTGGTTTCATGGGATTGATCGCCACCTGCTCGACATGCGACATCAAAATGTTGGAGGAAGCAGGCTGGGTCTCCCCTACCATTATATTTGGGAAGTTCTAGTTTTCCCAAGGGGCGTCGGCCTTGATTGTTGTTATTTCTTTGATTGAAGAAGTTGTCAGCCTCTGCATCAAGCTCGATATCCCCATCATGGTCATTACGACGTCCAGCCATGTTGGGGCGTGGAGGAGTTAAAGGGAGATGTTGAATCTCAGGGGGGGATTCGGGGTAGAGATTGGCGGGGGTGGTTGTTGCAGTGGAGTTAGATGCGGATGGGGCAAGCGTTGGAGTCAAAGTCATTGATCAGAACATAACTGAATGCAGATTGTGCGTGATTTGCCAAGGGTGTCGCTGTCCCACGTGCGGGTGTGGAGGTGGTGTTGTTAGGAGAGTTGGAGTGGTGTTAGTTTGTGTAGGGACTGTTGTGTTAATAATGTGCCTAAGATTTTCCTACGTGTGTAGGGAAATGTGCCGGAGCAGACGGATCATTAATCGGAGGTCACGGCGTGAAAATACAAGTGAATTAATGCAAAATGAGGCCCACACGGGGGCACAAATGAACGAGTGCTAGGGGTGCTGAAATGGTGTGAAATGGGCTGGAGAAATACCCCGTAATGTGATGTTTTTGTGTGTGAAATCTAGGCTCAAACGGGGTTCAGTTTGGGTCCCAAATGGATGAGTTTCGCGGGGTTAAAGTAGGGGTAAATATTGCATTGGGGGTCCTAATGGTGGTGTGAATGGACTTTAAGCCCAACCGAGGGGTTGAAACCAAGTTGATCTAGTTAGACTAACTAACCTATTTGTCTAGTTAAAGGCTAATCAATTAGTCTAACCTAGCCTAGTGAGGGTTAGACTGACCATAGTTAGTTCAACTAACTTAGTTAGTGTAAGTAACTACAGTTAAGTTAACTGAGGTAAGGTTAAACTAATCGAACCAAGGGCAAAACTAACCTAGCCTAGGTTTCTGCTAACTAACCTAGCTTAACCTAATCTAACTGAGTTAGACTAACTAGCCTAGAGTTAACCAACTAACCTAGCCTAACCTAACCTAGGTTAACCAACTAACCTAATCGCAGTTAGTCACTAACCTGAGGTTAGTTTTAGGTTAGGTTTTTTTTTCTGTGGGGGGGGCCTTCCCGACGGCGGCGCCCGAGGGGGGGTGTTCGTGGGGGGGGAGGAAGAGGGGTGGCGCTGTGTGCGCCGCCGGGGCGGGCGGGGATGGAGAGCGAGCGGGGAGCGAGGCGGGGGGGTGAGCGAGGCGAGGGTGCGGGGCGGGGGCGGTGCTGTGTGTGCCGTCAGGGGTGCAAGTTGGGGGTGGAGAGCGGGGGGGTGAGGGACGAAGAGCGGGGTGAGGGCGCGGGGTGGGGGCGGCGCTGTGTGCACCGTCGGGGGCGGGTGGGGGTGGAGAGCGGGGGGCGAGGGACGGAGAGCGGGGCGGGGGCGTAGAGGAGAGCGGGGGGTGAGAGGGGGCAGGGGGTGAGAGGCAAGGGGGGCATGAGCGGGGGGGCAGTGCTGTGTGTGCCGCCGCGGGGGCGGGGGGTTAGAGAGAGGGGCGGGGGGTGAGCAGGGTGGGAGCGGCACTGTGTGCGCCGTCGGGGGCGCGCGGGGGTGGAGAGCGAGGGGCATGAGGGACGGAGAGCAAGGCGGGGGAATAGAGGAGAGCGGGGGTGAGAGGGGGCGAGGGGTGAGAGGCGAGGGGGGGCGACGGGGGTGCTGGTAGGGCGGGGCGGCGGGGGGCGTGAGCGGGGGGCGATGCTGTGGCATCGCCGCGGGGGCGGGGGGGTTAGAGAGAGGGGGTGGGGCGGCACTGTGTGCACGGCCGGAGGAGTGATGGGTGGCGCTAAGGCAGAGGGTGCCGTTAGGCGGGCGGTGGTGCCTCTGCGGAGCGCCGCCACGAGGTGGCCCACGGGGGGGGTTGGCGAAGGGGGGATTTGGCGTAGGGGGTGAGGGGAGGGGGAGGCGGGGTATGAGGGGGTGTAGGGGGTGAGGGGCGGGGGGGAGGGGGTGAGGGGCAGGGAGCTAGGGGCAGGGCAGGACGGGGGCGGGGGGTGAGGGGCGGGGGGCGGGGGGTTCTGTGTGGGGCAGGGGAGGTGGGGGGGCAGGGCGGGGCATCGCGAGCAGCCGGGGTATGGCCACGCCGTGGTCGGGCAGTGGCGCCATGCCATGAGCGGGTTGTGGCGCCGCAGGGCACGGGCACAGATGCCGCCTCTGGCTCACCGTCGTCGGCGGAGGCACTGCAGTGGCACCTCTGTGGGGCACCGCCGCGGGTCGGTGAGCAGGGGCGGCACGGGGCTCCGATGGCATCATGCGTAGGCGGGCGACGCACCGCGGGCGGGGGGGAACGAGGGGTGAGGGGCGGTGAGGGGCGGCGAGGGGGCGGTGAGCGGGCGGCGAGGAGGCGGTGAGCGGGGGCGGTGGCACTGCAAGCGCCGCCGGGGGGGTTTGACGGGGGTGGGTCACAGCGGGCGGCTCTGCGGAGGGGGGTGGGGTTTACAGAGAGGGGGGGTAAGGGGTAGAGAGAGAGGGGGGGACGGTGGTAGAGAGAGGGGGAGGGTGGTAGAGAGAGAGGGGGTGAGGGAGAGAATGAGGGGGAGAGAGGAGAGAGTGAGACAGAGAGAGGGGGGGAAGAGGGGGGAGGGGAGAGGGGGAGGGGGAGATGGAGGGGGGAGGGGGAGGGGGAGGTGGAATTGGAGGGGGAGGGGAGAGGGGAGGTGGAGATGGAGGGGGAGGGGAGAGGGGGAGGTGGAGATGGAGGGGGGACGTGGTGGTGGAGATGGAGGGGGGAGGGGGGAGGTGGTGGTGGAGATGGAGGGGGAGGGGGAGGTGGAAATGGAGGGGGGAGGGGGAGGGGTGGTGGAGATGGGAGGGGAAAAAGAGAGCACAAAAACTTGACGGACGGAAATCGAAAAGGAGGGAGAAGTGGTCACCTGAACGCTCTCCAAGTCTTTCTCGATGTAACAGGATTGTTGTGGAACAATGGACGGTGGGTGGAAGGCTGGGTTATTGCTACGAGAAGGGCTCAAAGTCACTTATAGTGCGAGGATGGGAGTAAAGTGGTGGTCGATGGAGAGGGAGGAGTGTCTTGCATGGGGCTCGGAATGAAGAAGAGAATGGAGGCAAAAAGTGAAAGATGAAGAATGAGGGGGTGGAGTAGGTTTTTATAGGATTTGATTTTAGGTTTAGGGTTTAGGTTTAGGGTTTAACCCTAAACCCTTCCCGAGCCATAACTCTTTATGGAGAGCTCGGTTTGCTTTTCTGAAAAAAGGTAAAATGATCAAAATTGCAAGCTCTACGCATTCGTGTCCACTACCTAGCCTGATTGTATATCATGTGGCTTCTATTTAAAAAATAAAGAAAATTTCTTAAGGTAGTAAACACAAGGTTGATGCTTGGGGTTGATATGTTTA